>NC_136070.1:18622771-19309939 GCF_964261635.1 Lissotriton helveticus | reverse complement strand
TGCACGTGAGGAGGACGGCGTGGGAGGCCAGGGCACGGCCTGTCCCTCTCGGTGCCACCTGAGGATCCCTGGCGATGCCCCGGGGGGAGGGCGACGAGGAAGGGGCACAGACCTCTCCCTCCCCCTCTCACCAGGGAAACCCCAGCCTGAGCCCCACGGAGGGAGGGCGAGGAGGAGGTCTGGGAGGGCCCGCCTCGTGCCCAGCGGTGCCACCCGGGCATTACAAGGGATGCCCCCGAGAGGAACGCCGCGTGCCTCGGGTGCCCCGCTCATGCCAGCTTCTGCCACCCGATAAGCCCAAATAATGCCCTAAGACAGGGCAGGAGGAAAGGGCCTGCCTGTGCACCTGGGACCAGGCAATGCCCCCCGGCGAGGAGGGGGGTGAGAAGGGGAGGGGAGAGGGGAGCCAGTGAGGGTCCGTGGTGCCCCGGCCCAGCAGTGCCAGCTGCGCAGACATTGGCCCCTCGTCCCTGATTGGACAATACAGAAAGATAGCCATTCATTGGGGCGAGGCGTGCTCCTCCCAGCCCTGGCCCGGTGCCCCTGCACCTGCTGCACTATTGCCAGCTCCCGCCTCCGACCTCTGCCAGTCCTCGGCTGGCCTGGAGGTTGCTCCCTTCCTTCCTGCATTACGTTATGACGTGTTCATGTTCCTTTTCTTCCTCGTTCTCGCACGCCTGAGGTTCTGTTCTCTCTCTGGCATCTGAAGGGTGTCCTGACACATATCTCCTCTCTGACGTGCATTGTTTCGGCTGGTGACGTGTCTGCTTGGAAGGCCCTCTCGAGTCACCGAGGGCGTGTCCTGCACACCACATACCAGGCACCCTTCACCGGTGACGTCACACTCCCGGCTCCGCCCCACAACTCGGTTTATTTATTTATTTTATTTAATGCGATTTTATATAGCGCAAACATTGCCCGAAGGTGTCAGAGCGCTTTACATAAGAACCAGTTGCAAAACATAAGGACTTAGGATTACATGCGTTACATAAAAGATACAAACAGGAAAAACTGCAAACCTACAAGTTGTAAAATCACACAAGGAAGAGATACGAGTGGATATACTCTAAGAGTCACATAGGAATAGTAGAGAGTACAAAGGTCTTCGCATATACTAGTGATTAGAGTTATCTCTATATACATAGGGAAGGGATACGACTGGATATACTCTAAGAGTCACATAGGAATGGTAGAGAGTACAAAGGTCTACGCATATACTAGTGATTAGAGTTATCTCTATATACACAGGGAAGGGATACAGATGGATATACTCTAAATACACAGGGAAGGGATACAGATGGATATACTCTAAGAGTCACATAGGAATGGTAGAGAGTACAAAGGTCTACGCATATACTAGTTGTTGGACCCGGCCTCCTGGCGTGGTCCTACCCCTCCCGCATGGAGGGCCCAGGACGACATCGGCCCTCCATCGAGCCACGGTCGCCCCCTTGGCACGACCCTACACGAGCTACCGAGGAGAGCAACCACCCTGGCAAACCACGGCTCTCCCCCCTGGAACACGGTGAACCCTGCACGCCCCAACCCTGCCGGTCCGGCTACCACTCCGGACCACCCCTACAGGCCCGACTCCATCTTGGGCCCATCACGTTACGAGCACGAGGCCTCGCCCGACTCCATCTTGGGCCCATCAAGTCCCGAGCACGTGGCCTCTGCCCCGGCCAAGGCCCCAGCGAAGCCCCAACATCGAGGCACCAAGATCCCCCCAGGTGGTAGAGTGGCCACTCAATGGATCCAAGAGGAGGGGAGTTTCGATGGCCCTCCAGCCGTCCCCGGACGCCTGGTATCGATCGCCCCCGGCCTCCTGGGTGCTGGCTCCACCCCCCTGCTGGGTGTCTGGACACCACCATCCCGGCCCTTCTGACCCCCAGGCGCGAGGGTCCGGACATCAAAGGACTCCAGTCCTATATCTGGGCCAGCCCTGGAGTAGGACGGGAGTTGTATCCTGGAGTCAAGAGCCCTGCTGACGCTGTCGCGGCTGACCCCGAGAATAACTCAGTACCCTGAAGCCTGAACCATCTTTGGAGCCTGCTGGCGCTGCCGCGGTCCATCTTCGCTGAACCATCTTTGGAGCCTGCTGGCGCTGCCGCGGTCCATCTTCGCTGAACCATCTTTGGAGCGTGCTGGCGCTGCCGCGGCCCATCTTCGCTGAACTGCCTTGGGAGCCTGCTGGCGCTGCCGCTGCCCATCTTCGCTGAACCATCATTGAAGCCTGCTGGCGCTGCCGCGGCCCATCCTTGCCGAAACCACCTCGAGGCCTGCTGGCGCTGCCGCGGCCCCTCTCCGTTAAAGACCACCTGCCGAGTCCTGCTGGCGCTGCCGCGGCTCGACCTCTCGGAACCCCCCGGCTCGAGGATTGAGAGCTGTGCACAGGGTATCCCATCCTTCACCAGTACTGAGACTGTCCCGCTACCCGGTCCCTTGTTTACGAGACTTTTCAGATCCCTCGATCTGCCTGTACATATCGCTGAAGACCAGCAACCTTTATCCTTGATAAAGCCTAAGAACTTATCCTCCTGTGTGGTGTCTATTTGTAGTGGTGTGGTTACTCTGCTGTACGATCTTAGGAGAGGACCCTCACCCAGGAGGCCTCTCGACAACGCTCGGCTACTTCTAGACGGAGGGGTGGACCTAGGGGTGGTCAGTCAGACATCTTCTGCCTCCCCCGGGATCGCCTTTCTAACATTGGTGGCAGGCGGTGCGATCCGAGCCAACGCAAATCGTACAGAGAGTGATTCACCCGCTACCGATAAAAACACACTGCGACCATGACTACTCAAGAAACCAGACCGACTGCAGAATTCTGGAAAGAGAAAATGGAAGAGTACAGTCATAAGGAATTGAAACAATTCTGCAAAGACCTGGGCATCGCTACCACTGGCCTAAGCATCAAGGAAGACTTTAGATCGGCCCTGCAAGCATGGGTGGAAGCCGAAGACACGCCACCCCAGAATGAAGATAACCCGGGCCCGAACGGACGCCCAGAGACCGACGCGTCCCCAGCGGGGGAAAGACCCGCAACCCTAGACACGGGCCTCGCCCACGAGGACGCCCGAGAACGAGAGAGGAACCGGCTCCACGAACTAGAGCTAGCCCGACTCCGGCTGGACGGAGAACTACAGCTGGCGGAACGAAAAATAGCCCTCGAGCAACTACGGCTAGAAGGAGACCTGGAGGAGAAACGAAGACAAAGAGACCTCGAAGAAAAGAAACTCACGTTCGAGCATGAGCGGGGCTTAAAGGAACTAGAGATCAAGGCCAAAACGTACGAGGCCAGCGCCTCCGGGGGCAAGACCTCACCCCCTTCTGTAGACACGAAGGTGCACATACCCAAGGATGTCGTCAAAGAGTACTATAAGAACGACGACATCCAACAGTGGTTCAAAGCCTACGAGGTAGCCATGACAGCCCATCGAGTACCCCTCAAGGACTGGGGCGCCGGCCTGTGGGGGAAGTTCGTCAATGAAGGGAGGGACGCCCTGCTAGAGCTTCCCGATGCCGAGATGACCTCCTACGAACACATGAAAACCGCCCTCCTCACTCGCTACGGACTCACCCCCGAAATGTACCGGCAGCGATTCCGAGACTGTAAAAAAATCCCCGGTACCACATGGGTGGAATACGTGAACTTTTTTAGCAGAGCCTTCGAGGGGTGGATCAAAGGCAGTCAGGTCACCACCTACCAGCAGTTGGTTGACCTCATTATATGGGAACATCTGTCCAACAACTGCTTCATCGAACTCCGGCAGCATCTCCTCGACAGCAAACTGACAGAGCCACGAAAACTCGCTGTCGAGGCTGATAGATGGGTGAGCACCCGAGTCCCCCGGAGTCCGATGGGAGACTACGGCCGGGGATCCCTGGGGAACCACCGACCACGAGGCGGCGGAGGAGGCCAGAGCAGGGGCCGAGACGCCCCCTCGGGGTCCTCCCCTACCTCCACTTCGCCAGCCCTGGGCCGAAGAGGGGCCCCTCCAGCATGACAGGGGCCCCACCCGAACGTTACTTGCCACAGATGCCAGCGGCCGGGTCACTATGCTAATGATCCTCTCTGCCCGATGAACCAGCGACCCGGCACCACCGGCCCTCCAACCCGCCAGATCGCGGCCGCCGCCCTGGGTGAAGAAAGAGGCGAGGACGAGGACGACAACACCGAGCAGGCCGAGTGGGAGCCCGCCGCTATGTCTTTGGTGTGCCTGGGTGAAAGAGACATGATTCCCCGAGCCCCGATCCCAGGCAACACACAGAAGTACCGCCAATGGGTCACCATCAATGGACACCGGGCCGAAGCCCTTCGTGACACTGGAGCCAGCGTGACGGCGGTCCGCTGCCATTTGGTGACCCCTGAACAAATTTTGCCCAACGTCCTGTGCCCAGTACGGTCTGCGGACAACTCCGAGAGCTTGTGCCAGATGGCCCGTATCCCCTTCGAATGGGGAGGAGTGTCGGGCATGCTGAAGGTGACAGTTCGGGACGATGCCCCCGTGGACTGCCTCCTCGGAAACGACCTGGAAAGTTCCCCCTGGGCCCACGTCGAGCGGAGGGAGCATCTGGGGATGCTAGGCCTTCCCGAGTGCCCCTGTGCGACCACTCGATCCATGACCGCCCAGACCTCTGCCCCGAGCGCAGACACCCCGCCTGAAGAACCGGAGTGGCCCGCACCTCCACCGCCCGCCGTCCCCGAGGACGCCGACCCTGAACCCGGGCCCCAGGGGCCCAACCATGAGGACCTCACCGAGCTCGGCCACCTTCCCGAACTAGCCCAATGGCGCCAAGAAGGTGGCCCCACCCGCGAGCAGTTCCAGCAGGAACAGAAAACGTGTCCCTCCCTCGAGGGAGTCCGACAACAAGCCGCCACGCAAGCCGCCGGAGACCCATCGGGGTCCCACTGGGTCTATTGGGACCACGATCTCTTATACAGCGAGCAGAAAATTGCCGAACTGGGGGCCAGCCGAGTGCTGGTGGTCCCCCTACGATTCAGAGACTTCCTCTTGAACCTGGCACACGACGTGCCCCTCGCCGGACACCTGGGGCAGGACAAAACCTACAGCCGCCTGGTGACCCATTTTTACTGGCCGAAGATGCGCAACGATGTGAACAATCACTGCAGAACCTGTCCGACCTGTCAAGCCAGCGGGAAGAGCGGGGTGAAAGTCAAGGCCCCGCTCCAACCTTTTCCCGTGGTAACAACACCCTTCGAGCGAGTGGGGATCGACATAGTGGGGCCCTTGGACCCCCGCACCTCTCAGGGACACTGCTTCATCCTCGTTCTGGTGGACCATGCCACCCGCTATCCCGAAGCCATCCCCCTCCGGACCATCACGGCCCCCGTGGTGGGCCGAGCGCTAATGGGGATCTTCTCCAGAGTCGGCTTCCCCCGAGAGGTCGTGAGTGATCGGGGCACAAACTTTATATCTAAATATATGCGGTCCCTGTGGCAACAGTGCGGGGTCACATATAAGTTCACCACCCCGTATCACCCCCAAGGAAATGGACTTGTAGAGCGGTTTAACCGAACACTGAAGGGGATGATCAAGGGCTTAGAAGAGCCGCTACGACGCAGATGGGATGTCCTGCTGCCTTGCCTCTTGTTTGCCTATCGAGAGGTGCCCCAGAAGTCCCTGGGGTTAAGCCCCTTCGAACTGTTGTATGGGCATCCTGTCCGAGGTCCCCTCAGCCTGGTCAAAGAAGGCTGGGAGACGGCTGTCCGAGATGCTCCACCGGATGTCTACCGGTACCTCCTGACCCTCCGCAACCAGACTCGGAAGTTCCGGGAACTTGCCGAGGCCAACCTGGAGGCCAGTCAGGAGGAGATGAAACGCTGGTATGACCAGAACACCTCATCCATCGAGTTCGAGCCGGGCCAGCAGGTCTGGGTCATGTCCCCGGTCGAACGTTGTGCCCTCCAGGACAAATGGACGGGGCCCTTCAAGGTGGTGGAGCGCAAGAGCCCGTCACTTACTTGGTGGACATGGAGTCCCCCCGGAACCCCCTCCGGGTTCTACACGCCAACTGGCTCAAGCCTCACTTTGCCCGCACTGAACTGAGCCTGCTGCTAGCTACAGATGACGGAGCTGAAGACGACTCCGAGCCTCTACCAGATCTCCTGAGCACCACCGAGAAGGACGGCTCCGTCGAAGGGGTCACGCTCTCCTCTACCCTGACCCCAGAACAGCACCAGGACTGCCGGAAGCTGCTGGGGCAATTCGCAGACCTATTTTCCCTCACTCCCGGGATCACCCGGTGGTGTTTCCACGATGTCGACACCGGGGACAGCCCGCCTGTACGACACCGGGCTTTTCGAGTTCCCGACCGAGTTCGGGCCTGCATTCAGTCCGAAGTTGCCAAGATGCTAGCGCTGGGGGTAGTCGAACCCTCAGACAGTCCCTGGGCCAGTCCCGTTGTCCTGGTCCCTAAAGCCGCTGCCCCCGGCGCACCCCCGGAGCTCCGGTTCTGTGTCGACTACCGGGGGCTGAATGCCGTCACCAGGACCGACGCCCATCCCATCCCCCGGGCAGATGAACTGATCGATCGCCTGGGGGCCGCCAAGTATCTCAGCACCTTTGACCTCACAGCCGGTTATTGGCAGATCGGCCTCACCCCTGGTGCACAAGAGCGATCGGCCTTCTCGACCCCCGACGGCCACTTCCACTTTAAAGTGATGCCCTTTGGCATGAAAAACGCTCCGGCCACCTTCCAGAGACTAGTGAATAAAGTGCTGGCGGGGCTAGAAGAGTTCAGTGCCGCATACCTGGACGATATTGCGGTATACAGCTTCCACTGGGACGAGCACTTGACACACCTCTGGGAGGTCCTGACGGCCCTCCGACGGGCCGGACTGACAGTAAAAGCCAGCAAGTGCCAGATAGGCCAAGGGTCCGTGACCTATCTGGGGCACCAAGTAGGGGGCGGCCAGGTGGCTCCCTTCCAGCCAAAGATTGACGCCATCCGGGCCTGGGAGCCCCTAGTCACCCAGACAGCAGTCCGAGCCTTCCTAGGGCTCACTGGATATTATCGGCGCTTCATCAAAAACTATGGGAGCATTGTGGGGCCCCTCACAGAACTGACCTCCAAAAGACTCCCACAGAAGGTGCACTGGACCCCCGAGTGCCAAGCATCCTTCGAGACCCTAAAAACTGCCATGTGCACCGCCCCTGTGCTCCAGGCCCCTGACTACAGCCGAGAGTTTGTGGTCCAAACCGACGCCTCGGAGCACGGCATTGGGGCGGTCCTCTCCCAAGTAAACCCCGAGGGAGTCGACCTTCCCGCGGCCTTCATCAGTCGGCGCCTGCTGGCTAGAGAACAACGATGGAGCACCATCGAGAGGGAAGCCTTTGCCGTCGTGTGGGCCCTAAAGAAGCTCCGGCCCTACCTCTTCGGCACCCACTTCCGGGTACAGACCGACCACCGGCCCCTGCGGTGGTTGATGCAGATGGGGGGCGAGAACCCGAAGCTACTACGATGGTCCGTCTCCCTCCAAGGGATGGACTTCACTGTGGAGCATCGCCCTGGCAACGACCACGCCAATGCGGATGGCCTGTCCCGGTTTTTCCGCCTCGGCGAGGAGAACCCCCAAGGAGATGGGTGACTCTCCCCTGCCTTCAGCTGGAGGGGACGTGTGTTGGACCCGGCCTCCTGGCGTGGTCCTACCCCTCCCGCATGGAGGGCCCAGGACGACATCAGCCCTCCATCGAGCCACGGTCGCCCCCTTGGCACGACCCTACACGAGCTACCGATGAGAGCAACCACCCTGGCAAACCACGGCTCTCCCCCCTGGAACACGGTGAACCCTGCACGCCCCAACACGGCCGGTCCGGCTACCACTCCGGACCACCCCTACAGGCCCGACTCCATCTTGGGCCCATCACGTTATGAGCACGAGGCCTCGCCCGACTCCATCTTGGGCCCATCACGTCCCGAGCACGTGGCCTCGGCCCCGGCCAAGGCCCCAGCGAAGCCCCGACATCGAGGCACCAAGATCCCCCCAGGTGGTAGAGTGGCCACTCAATGGATCCAAGAGGAGGGGAGTTTCGATGGCCCTCCAGCCGTCCCCGGACGCCTGGTATCGATCGCCCCCAGCCTCCTGGGCGCTGGCTCCACCCCCCTGCTGGGTGTCTGGACACCACCATCCCGGCCCCTCTGACCCCCAGGCGCGAGGGTCCGGACATCAAAGGACTCCAGTCCTATATCTGGACCCTGGAGTAGGACGGGAGTTGTATCCTGGAGTCAAGAGCCCTGCTGACGCTGTCGCGGCTGACCCCGAGAAGAACTCAATACCCTGAAGCCTGAACCATCTTTGGAGCCTGCTGGCGCTGCCGCGGTCCATCTTCGCTGAACCATCTTTAGAGCCTGCTGGCGCTGCTGCGGCCCATCTTCGCTGAACCACCTTGGGAGCCTGCTGGCGCTACCGCTGCCCATCTTCGCTGAACCATCTTTGAAGCCTGCTGGCGCTGCCGTGGCCCATCCTTGTGAGGAAAATTGAATTTTGCCCTGTTATGTGTCCCTACGTGCTCCCCCACATGTAATATATGCGCATTATTAATATGCATATTTCCCTCCATGGTCGAATATAAAGACGCATTTACAGTTGCGTCCAACGTTAGTATGTCAGTTATCCAGTTCTCCTGAAAGCAACGTGAATTAGGCTTTTAGGCCTCTGTTGCCAACGTCTTTACATTGTGCACGTTAAATCCTCGAGTTGCACCCGTTTCTAGGCCCACAGGGCCCGGACACCAGATTCAAGCCTCAAGTCTCCTGAACCACGCCGAGAGATGCAGCCCCGCCCGCATCCCTGACCCTTCACTTACTTCCTGCCAAGCAACGCGGTGCCCGGCTCGGCCTGGCCTGCTTGCCAAGAATATGTTATGCCTACAGTTATCTGTTCAGCTCCCCGGCTTCACATTCCTAGCTAACGAGCAGCATAAACACATCCATCTATAGTCTTGTCTTCCTGTCTCCATGCAAGTGATTTCCTGAATTAGTATCCATAGAAGATCCATAGTTCACGCAATACATGAAGAAATATATGCGTACACTAGCCTTTAGCGACAAGTAGCCTTTGCCCTGATGACTTTTAGAATCAAGCAACATGTACTCCAAACACAAGATATCAGATAAGCTATAGGTACAGGTCGTTCTGACATCCTAGACTTTAGTCTCCTCTTCTAGTGCTAGAAGTCAGCGGCCCCCAGCCCTCCCCAGTTACACGTCATGACCCGTTTGCACGCACCAGTAGGTTAAAGGTTCCAGCTGCCCATGAAGCCCCCTCCATGTGTCCACCCACTTATGACACCTCTGTGATGTCTACATCACACACCTCCGTGCACGCCCTGTGCACGCCTTCTTTTCACGCCCATATGTTCTTATCTTCCGTGTGTCACTTGTTACGCCTACTGTATTCAATGCAACTGTACTGTTTTACTATATATATATATACTGTATGATGTTAATGAGATATTGGCTGCTGTCCCTATTTTTCCTGAGATTGTCCCTTCCTGAACCTTAGCAGGTGATGGAACCCGATGGTCCATTGGCTCGAGCCACTTAATTAAAGCCCGTATGACTCAGATACCACAGATTCTGCCTCTTATTTATTGAGCTATCCTTTTCAGTTAATGCATAGAAAAATAGTACCGGTAATTATTTATTTATTTACCACATAATGGCGCCCGAATAGGGACGAGCCCCTTCCCCACGCGCCGGCGATGTAACGCAGGCCCCCTGACCCTTCTACAGCCGTGACGGACCCCTACTGTGCACCTGCAGATATTTCTGCTTAAACTCCCTCAGGCCCACGGAGGAGACGGAGACTGCGGTCCGGCATCCAGACGAGGCGGTGAGGAAGGCGGAGCGTCCCGACCAGAGCCCAAGCCGAGAGAGCAAGGTCCGAGGTATCCTGAGGCCCACCTGTTTCCGAAGCCCGAAGCGCATGCGTAGTGCGTAGTAACCAGACGTCGTAGCAGTCCAGTCCAGTCGAGTTTCCGAGGCCTTCAGTTTTGCTTCCCGGTGAGTACCGTTGCTGGGAACGTATCTAGACGGGTTCATTAATTTGTGCCCGGTCTGACGGGTTTGGGTACACAGATCCGGTCCGACGTGTTCACCTAGGTGGATACGGTATGACGTGTCTCTTTATGAGACCGGTATGTTCTGTACTGTTTTAGCAGTGCATCCAGAAATTCTAGTAATTCTGTTCTCTAGTATAGTCTCTCGAGAAGTTCCAGTATTATGTTTTCGATGTATTATGTTTTCAATGTACTAGGTAGTATCTGTTCGAACTGTTATTAATGTGTATTGATGTCGTGGTATGAGTGATTTGTTTTGCTATTCATTACTGTGTTCATTGTGTATTGTGTTCAAGTTCGAGTCCGTTCAAATATGCCTCTGTTTTCAAAGTTACGTCAGATAGGGACCAGAAAAGCGTTACTCGAAGAATCAGTTCCTGTTCCTCCTAGGGACAGTCCTGGACATTTCATGTATCATAAACATGGCTTAGATGCCATACTGTACTTAGACTTATGGGTGGATTATACCAAGGATCTCGAAGAGAAATATAGATGGCCTGTTTCAGGAACATGGGATGCCGAGTGCATCATGAGAATAGAGGAAGCATTATGGAAAAAGAAAGCCAGACAATACCAGAAAGATGCCATAGAATTGTGGCGTAAAGAATCGCATAAAAGAACAGAAAAAGAATTCAGAAAAGCAGAACTAAGTAGGGAATCATCCGAAAAAGCCCAAGAAAGGGAATTACTAGAAGAAGGTGAACGAGTGAGAGCAGAACAGTCAGACAGACAAAGAAATGCCCTTATTAAAGGCATGTATCCCCTTCTCGCCGAGGGCTTGCCTAAGGCGACCCCGGAAACACCCTGTAATTTACCGCCACCATTGGTCCCGACTAAGCTACGTCATAAACCGACCGCAGCTGAAATTTTCCTTTCTTCCTATTTAGACGACACTGTCCCAGAATATGCAAATCCGAATCCTACTCCGCCTGCTCATCACCCTGTTAATAACATAATTCCTGTTCCTCCAGTCATTGGTCCCGGGAATCCTGTTAATCCGCCAGTACCCCAGGACCAACCCACATCACGTATGCCTACTTTACCAGTCACTTTACCAGCAGCGGCACACTCCGTATTAATTGACGATTCTAGTTCAGGAGGAGCAGGGGGAGGTATTCCTGTCACCCCGCCTCAAGTAAAACGAACGACACTAAGAGAAGCAGCATTACAGCGTACGCCAAAAGTGGCGACATACGCAGCCCTCAAACACTTTCTTACTGATTGTAGATATGATCCAGTACCAGGCGAAGATAAGATGATATTATATTCCGTACGTTTACAACGAGTTGCAAACTTTTTGACTACCATGCCAGAAATGAAGGAACATTTAGACAGAATATATCATTTCATCCGAACAGGGGAGAAACCAGAAAGTATTCACGAAGCTATGGCACACAGGAAAGTGGAGATTCAAAGTATGATTTTGCAGTTTTTGATAAATTGTTTAATAAGAGAACAAGATCATCCTGATAAAGACAAAGACGAGATGAAAGCCCTGACAAGGTGGAGTGACAATATAGCAGAAGGAAAACACAGTAAACAAACTTGTATAGAAACCATGTACAGAAAGATTCGTAAAGAAATTCTAAGCATACACGAAAAGGAGAAAGCAATGAGAGTAACCGAGAAAGAGAACAACACTTCAGACGAAGATATAGACACCGAGAATCCAAACAGAATAGCGTATGTAGGTAGAACGAGACCTTTCGACAGACACACACGCCTAGAATGCAAGAAAAGTTTTCTTCCTCCCGTACCAGAACAATGTTCTCTTGAACATTTATTCCAGGCTACCGATAAAGTTCTGAAACTACGAATAGGTTACAGTGAGCTCAGTACCATGCATGAACAGGAACTAGCCCGATCAGCAGTTCAATGGACTAGTGATTCTAGCACGTTTTCAGACGAAGTAGTGGCCCAAATGTTTCTGAAACTTCCCCCAGACGAACAGCGACTGGTGGGTATGTACATGATCCAACACCTCATTACACTGTACGAAAGTCAGCATTCTGATCCAGGTCCTCTATATAATGTATTGGACGAGTTACTCCTAAACAGATGGAAAGGTCTAGGTACTGATTTGATTAATGTCATTTTAGAACAACGTCATAAATACAGAACGTTCCTGACTCCACACTTTGTTCCTGTTCCACCCCCAGTAGAAAAGACATTCTACATAGACAGACAAAATCCGTTGCGAGAAGTGCATCCTGTTAAGGGAACGGGAGGTGAGCTCGAACGAGTATTTGTTTACACCCCTTTAACGAAAATAGAACTACTAGAAATGAAAAAGTTAGTACCTTGTCACGATAAAGATCCAGCAGGGTTCCACCGTGAATTAAAAGACATGCTCCGTATGGGAGAATACACATATCCTGATATCATCAAATTGTTAAAGGTCCTGTTGCCCGCGGGCATATATGAAAAACTCAAAGAAAAAGAATGGGAGGTGGGAGAGAAAAAGATTGACTGGACAGCATTAGAGAACGAAGATAACACACGAGTTCCTGGTACCGGTCTTGGGGAAAAAGCCAAAGCATTGCCCGAGTTGTTAATACAAGTCTTGCTAAGATTACTAGCCACGAAAAAGGAAGACTGGGATGCTATCTCAGCCTGTAAACAGAAACAAGACGAAGACACTAGTGATTTCTATTCCAGATTTGAAAAATGTTTTATTATTAATAGCGGCTTGAAAACAAGTAGTGAGTCGTATCCCCATCTTTTTGTTACCAAACTAGTTGAGAATTCTTTACCACAAGTTAAAAATCGAGTACTGAAAGTCGAGAGTACCTGGCAAGCTAATACCCCGTCCCAAATGCTACAAATGTTACAGTATCACCAGAACCGAATCAGAGAAGAGCAAGAACACGAAAGGAGACGTATGAAAGACACGAAGATGAAAGTGCTAGTGGCACAGTCTGTTCCAGCAGATAGTCAGAAGAGGGGTACGAATCAGACTAGTCATTCTGCAGCTCCCGTTAAAGGGACATGCAATTATTGTAAACAGCCAGGTCACTATATAAACGAATGTGCAGTTCTGAAACACAACATAGCTACTGGTAAGACGAAAGAAAGACCGCGTCCTCCTAGACAGGAACTTGTTCCGCAAAATACGCAACCAACGCAGAACGCACAACAGACAGTTACAGTACCGCAGCCTATAGCTGCCACACAACACGTTACACAACAAATGTACCAGTACGCACAGTCAGATTATCCAGAATATCAGCAGTACTCATGAAACAGCCTAGAGAGGGAGGTTGGCTTGCCTCTCATCGAGGTTCCTGTAGATCAAGAGGGTCCCTATGTACACAGTCAAGTATTAGGGAAAGACAGAAAATTTCTGGTTGATACAGGGGCAAGTAGGACTACCATCAGTCATGACGAGGTTCCAGGGGCTCCTCTCTCGGGCTCAAGAAATGTTTCCCTGGGATTTTCAGGAAAGCCTATTGTTAACGAAATATCGAAACCAGTTTCCCTAGAAGTTGGTCCATTGTCCCGAACTACAGATTTGTTACTTACGAAATCATGTCCTGAAAACGTACTTGGTATTAAAACATTGAAGGAGTTGGGTGCAGTAATCTGTTGTTCTCCGGAAGGAGTGAGATTGTTTTTACGTGATTTTAAAGGACATTATGTGTTAAGAGATTTTGATCCAAGATTATTGAATGTACCACAGCATTTATGGGCGCAAGGTCCAACTGATGTAGGTTGTATGCACATTACACCATATCGTGTCACTCTGAAGCAAGGAGTTGTATTACCCCGAATCCGACAATACAAATTGCCACCTGAGGCTGTAGCAGCCTTATCGAAAATTATTGATGAGCTCATCGCTCAAGGAGTGGTTGTAGAAACTGACTCCAATGTATGTAATTCCCCGATCATCCCGATTCTTAAACGCACTGACCCAAATGCACCTCCAGTTTATCGACTAGTGATTGATCTTCGAGAACTTAATAAATGTATCATACCCCAGTACCCAGTGGTTCCAGATATCTCTTCCCTATTGACTGCCATTGATTCCGAAGCTAAGTTCTTCACTGTTATTGATCTCAAGAACGCTTTCTTTAGTGTCCCCATCCATCCAGATAGCCAGTTCCTTTTCGGATTCTGTTTAAATGGCAGAAGCTATAAATTCACACGTGCACCTCAAGGGTTCACAGAAAGTCCTAGTATTTACAGTCAAGCACTTAAACGACAACTAGACAGTATTCACATGCCAACTGACACTGCCCTGCTCCAGTATGTCGATGACCTATTGGTCACAGCCCGTACAGAACGTGACTGCGAGCGTGCGTCACTGACAGTCTTGTATTTTTTGGCAGAAATGGGGCACAAGGTGTCCCCTTCGAAACTACAATTCTGTGTCCAGCAAGTGGTATACCTTGGACACTTGCTGTCCAAGAGGGGTAGACAGTTGACACCTGACCGTATCCAGTTAATAGCACATCTTCCACAGCCCAAGACACAGAAGCAGGTACGAGCTTTTATCGGCCTCACTTCTTACTGCAGACAATGGATCCCTCAGTATGCATACCTAGCCAAGCCACTGATACAGTTAACAACACAGGAGGCAGCGACATCGACTGTCCTCCCTTGGACCCAGGAACATACACTTGTTTTCAACGAGTTAAAGAAAGCTTTATGCCAAGCACCTGTTTTAGCGACACCAAACTACAGCAAGCCTTTTACACTTTTTGTCACCGAACGTGATGGTACAGCATTATCTGTTCTCACACAAGATCAAGCAGGACAACACAAGCCTTGTGCTTATTTTTCTAGCACATTAGATCCAGTAGCCCAGGCTTTGCCTGCGTGCCTCAAATCAGTTGCAGCCACAGCTTTAGCTATTAGACAAAGTGATTCCATAGTGTTAGGACACTCCCTGACAGTACAGGTTCCACACTCCGTGGAAGTTCTTTTAAACCGAACACAGACTCAGCACTTGCCAATTGCACGATTAACAGGATATGAACTGACACTGTTCCAGCCACACATAGAAATCAGACGCTGCAACATATTAAATCCTGCTACACTGTTACCCTCGATTACCTCAAATCCTGCAACACATGACTGTGTGGAAGTTATTAACACCATGACAAAGCCAAGACAAGACTTGACGGACACTGCATTACCTGATCCAGACCTGACACTCTATGTGGATGGTTCATGTATGAGAACAAGTACTGGAGAGTTAGTAGCTGCATATGCAGTAACTACTGAAACTGAAGTTATAGAAACACATCGTATTGACACCCTGTCTGCTCAAGCAGCAGAGCTTATCGCTCTGACCCAAGCCTGCATACGAGCCAAGAACCTAAAAGTAAACATATATACAGATTCACGTTATGCATTCGGAGTCGTACACGACTTTGGAGTCCTTTGGCAAGAAAGAGGTTTCATGACTTCTCATGGAGCCAAGATTCAGCATGGCCCCCTCATTCAAGCTCTGTTAGCAGCAATACATTTACCGACAGCTATCGCCATTATGAAGTGCAAAGCACATACGAAAGTCACTGACACCATTTCCCAGGATAACGACCTGGCAGATCGAACAGCCAAGCTTACAGTTCAGACTCCACACATTCCAGCTGACACGACAAAGACAGACGTTCCAGTCCAGACGACTTGTATGACAGTTAAAGACCCTACACAGGATGTACTAGACATACAGACACATGCTACTCAAGACGAAATCAAGAAATGGTCTGAACAAGGAGGGGTCCTGACAGATCAGGGATGGTTGACGAAGGGAAAAGCCACATGGTTTCTCCCCGACTCTATGGTTCAAGTCATCATTAATACAGCACACAGTCCAGCACACTTAGGAGAAAAAGCCATGTTAGACAGTATCCAGAACCTCTGGTTTAACAAGCATTTACGAGCAGCAGCGAAGCAGAAAGTGCGTACCTGCATGATCTGTTGTCAGTTCAATCCAGGTAAAGGTGTTCCCGTGGAACAAGGTGGATTCCATCCTCCTGACCACCCTTTTGAAGTCCTCCAGATGGATTATATCTAGATGGATCGATGTCGAGGTTTCAAGTATGTCCTCGTAGTTGTATGCGCTTTGTCCAGATGGACAGAAGCATATCCAGTCCCAGATTATACTGCCGCGACCACTGCCAAGCAGTTGGTTCGTGAGTTCTTCCCTCGCTATGGTTTGCCCCGGGTCGTGTATTCAGATAACGGACAGCCATTCTCGTCTGAACTCATGAAACAAGTATCGCTTCTGTTAGGGTACCAGTGGAAGTTCCTTTGTGTACGACATCCCGAGGCAGCTGGCCTCGTCGAGAGACATAATCAAACTCTGAAAATACGAATAGCGAAGGTCTGTGCCGAAAAAGGTGTAGATTGGATGCTAGCCTTGCCGGTTGCCCTCTTCTATATGAGAATGGTCGCTCACTCCAGATCTGGTTTGTCACCTTACGAAGTAATTTTCGGTCGTCCCCCAAACATGTGGGGTACACCTATGCCTTGTAAAATCACCGATGTTGACAGTAACATGCTGACAGATTACCTAGCTTCCTTGATGTCTGCACTACTCTCTTGTCGTTCACAGGTCGCGGCTGCTTTTCCAGACAACACCCAGGTGAAACCGCACGAGGTCGTTCCAGGTGACCTTGTTTTGGTCCGCAATTTCGATCGTTCAAGCCCTCTGGAGCCCCGCTGGAAGGAGCCGAAACTCGTTCTGATGACCACAAGGACCGCCGTAAAGCTGGAAGGACGTAAAGGCTGGCTCCACTCCAGTCACATCAAGCGTTTCCATGGACTGCGTCCAAAGACTTTTTTCAAGGACTGCCCTGATACTGACTCTAAACTTCCCCTGTTAGAGAAAACTCCGCAGCAAGAGTATAAACTGAAGTTGAGGTCTAGTAAGTCAGACTGCGTTTAATTGTTTAAGTCCCCCTCGGGTGAAGCGGTTAGACAGGTTCCTGACATGTATGAGATAGACCCACATAGTGAGAGAGATAGACGAAATTTCAAGAAAACGAAATACTGTAAAGGTCTGCGAAGCAGATGTGTTGTTACGTTATTGTTTATGTTATTTCTGAGTCTTACGATCACATGTATAAGTTATATGCTACATGTATTCTTTCCTCCTCTTGGTTCACATGTACATTTTTCCTCTAATGATACAGCAGAGCATACATTTAGTAAACTACCCCCTCACGAGTTATCCTACCGACTTGCAATGCGCAACAATACTTTTATTCGTATGTTACACTATTCGCATCAGACCAGCAATGCCACTAATTGCTGGGTATGTGGTCGACTCCCCCCTTACCAGACAGTGAAGGGAGTTCTGCCACTCTTTCCCTATCCGTTTTCACACAATGGCTTGTGTGGAGCATGGTTTACATTGACGTCATCCTTAGATGATAAGTCCCTTCTGAATAGAACCTGTTTCCCAGACAAGGACGGTCTTTCCCATAGGACAGGGTTAGATCTAGAAAATGAAGTATATAATCTAGGTAACTTTTCCTCTAACCTCATGGTTTTGAATGTTCAGTCCGAGACCACTCCAGACTTGCCTTCTATAACAGTTCTACCAGTGAAAGGCGAATTATGTGTTAGAAAGAATGGTTCAGAACACCTAGGACACAGTGATTGTACTACTGTGGTCGAGTATAGTGACAGTGGGAAATCTACTTTCAAAGCCTCACGTCATTCTTATTTTATATGTGGTCAGACCGTATATGTACGTTTACCCCTAGATTGGGATGGAACATGTTACATTGCCTTCCTACTGCCACCAGTTTTCCTGGCCCCATCCGATTATCATCGAAATACCCATCTAGTACACGTTAGACATAGAAGGGAGATCGAGTCCCCAATTGTCGATCAGACTGAAACTGCATTAGAACAGTATACGGATTTCAATAAAGGTTTCTTCTTCTTCATAGGTCCTGTCCAGAATAGTAAATTAATACGTAGGTTAACCAGAACCCTTGAAGCAGTAGTGAATGAGACTACTTCTGCCCTAGGTAACTTAACAGAAGAACAGTCTGCTATGAGATTTGTTGTTCTTCAGAACCGCCTTGTCCTTGACGTCATACTGGCCGATAGGGGCGGAGCTTTTAGAGTCATCGGATCTAGTTGTTGCGTTTTCATTCCTAATAACGCACCGTCTGTGTATTCAGCAATAACTAGACTTCATAAAATAGCCCATCAGCTACACCAGAATCCAGGCACCTGGACTTGGTCCGGCTGGCTCTGGAGTGTAATATCTGCCTGGGGATGGAAAGTACTGTCGTTCCTGGGAGTAGTAGTAATGATCATATTCAGTTGTTGTCTCTGTTTACAATGTGGCCCAGCGATTTGCGGCTTGTGCGCTACAGCTTGTATTCCACGTCCAAAGTCCCATTCCCAAAGGATAAAAGACGAGCAAATGATGCTGTATGAACAGATTGATGGTCTTATGAATATTGATGTTTCCTGAAGGGAACGTAGGGAACAAGGAGGGAATGAGGAAAATTGAATTTTGCCCTGTTATGTGTCCCTACGTGCTCCCCCACATGTAATATATGTGCATGATTAATATGCATATTTCCCTCCATAGTCGAATATAAAGACGCATTTACAGTTGCGTCCAACGTTAGTATGTCAGTTATCCAGTCCTCCGTGAAAGCAACGTGAATTAGGCTTTTAGGCCTATGTTGCCAACGTCTTTACATTGTGCACGTTAAATCCTCGAGTTGCACCCGTTTCTAGGCCCACAGGGCCCGGACACCAGATTCAAGCCTCAAGTCTCCTGAACCACTCCGAGAGATGCAGCCCCGCCCGCATCCCTGACCCTTCACTTACTTCCTGCCAAGCAACGCGGTGCCCGGCTCGGCCTGGCCTGCTTGCCAAGAATATGTTATGCCTACAGTTATCTGTTCAGCTCCCCGGCTTCACATTCCTAGCTAACGAACAGCATAAACACATCCATCTATAGTCTAGTCTTCCTGTCTCCATGCAAGTGATTTCCTGAATTAGTATCCATAGAAGAGCCATAGTTCACGCAATACATGAAGAAATATATGCATACACTAGCCTTTAGTGACAAGTAGCCTTTGCCCTGATGACTTTTAGAATCAAGCAACATGTACTCTAAACACAAGATATCATATAAGCTATAGGTACAGGTCGTTCTGACATCCCAGACTTTAGTCTCCTCTACTAGTGCTAGAAGTCAGCGGCCCCCAGCCCTCCCCAGTTACACGTCATGACCCGTTTGCACGCACCAGTAGGTTAAAGGTTCCAGCTGCCCATGAAGCCCCCTCCATGTGTCCACCCACTTATGACACCTCTGTGATGTCTACATCACACACCACCGTGCACGCCCTGTGCACACCTTCTTTTCACGCCCATATGTTCTTATCTTCCGTGTGTCACTTGTTACGCCTACTGTATTCAATGCAACTGTACTGTTTTACTATATATATACTGTATGATGTTAATGAGATATTGGCTGCTGTCCCTCTTTTTCCTGAGATTGTCCCTTCCTGAACCTTAGCAGGTGATGGAACCCGATGGTCCATTGGCTCGAGCCACTTAATTAAAGCCCGTATGACTCAGATACCACGGATTCTGCCTCTTATTTATTGAGCTATCCTTTTCAGTTAATGCATAGAAAAATAGTACCGGTAATTATTTATTTATTTACCACACTTGCCGAAACCACCTCGAGGCCTGCTGGCGCTGCCGCGGCCCCTCTCCGTTAAAGACCACCTGCCGAGTCCTGCTGGCGCTGCCGCGGCTCGACCTCTCGGAACCCCCCGGCTCGAGGATTGAGAGCTGTGCACAGGGTATCCCATCCTTCACCAGTACTGAGACTGTCCCGCTACCCGGTCCCTTGTTTACGAGACTTTTCAGATCCCTCAATCTGCCTGTACATATCGCTGAAGACCAGCAACCTTTATCCTTGATAAAGCCTAAGAACTTATCCTCCTGTGTGGTGTCTATTTGTAGTGGTGTGGTTACTCTGCTGTACGATCTTAGGAGAGGACCCTCCCCCAGGAGGCCTCTCGACAACGCTCGGCTACTTCTAGACGGAGGGGTGGACCTAGGGGTGGTCAGTCAGACATCTTCTGCCTCCCCCGGGATCGCCTTTCTAACACTAGTGATTAGAGTTATCTCTATATACATAGGGAAGGGATACGAGTGGATATACTCTAAGAGTCACATAGGAATAGTAGAGAGTACAAAGGTCTACGCATATACTAGTGATTAGAGTTATCTCTATATACACAGGGAAGGGATACTAATGGATATACTCTGAGTCACATAGGAATGGTAGAGAGTACAAAGGTCTACCACATATACTAGTGATTAGAGTTATCTCTATATACACAGGGAAGGGATACGAGTGGATATACTCTGAGTCACATAGGAATGGTAGAGAGTACAAAGGTCTACGCATATACTAGTGATTAGAGTTATCTCTATATACATAGGGAAGAGATATGAATGGATATACTCTAAGAGTCACATAGGAATGGTAGAGAGTACAAAGGTCTACTGCATATACTAATGATTAGAGTTATCTCTATATACACAGGGAAGGGATACGAATGGATATACTCTAAGAGTCACATAGGAATGGTAGAGAGTACAAAGGTCTACGCATATACTAGTGATTAGAGTTATCTCTATATACATAGGGAAGGGATATGAACGGATATACTCTAAGAGTCACATAGGAGTGGTAGAGAGTACAAAGGTCTGCTGCATATACTAGTGATTAGAGTTATCTCTATATACATAGGGAAGGGATATGAACGGATATACTCTAAGAGTCACATAGGAGTGGTAGAGAGTACAAAGGTCTGCTGCATATACTAGTGATTAGAGTTATCTCTATATACATAGGGAATGGATACAAATGGATATACTCTAAGAGTCACATAGGAATGGTAGAGTACAAAGGTCTACTGCATATACCAGTGATTAGAGTTATCTCTATATCTATAGGGAAGAGTACGAATGGATATACTCTAAGAGTCACATAGGAATTGTAGAGAGTACAAAGGTCTACGCATATACTAGTGATTAGAGTTATCTCTATATACATAGGGAAGGGATACAAATGGATATACTCTAAGAGTCACATAGGAATGGTAGAGTACAAAGGTCTACTGCATATACCAGTGATTAGAGTTATCGCTATATACATAGGGAAGAGTACGAATGGATATACTCTAAGAGTCACATAGGAATGGTAGAGAGTACAAAGGTCTACGCATATACTAGTGATTAGAGTTATCTCTATATACATAGGGAAGGGCTACGAATGGATATACTCTAAGAGTCACATAGGAATGGTAGAGAGTACAAAGGTCTACTGCATATACTAGTTGTAGGAGAGTAGGGTCTGCAATCCTATGATCACCCAGATTTTTGCTTTTTGCTGCACTGGTTTACGACTTTCCCTGGCTGTGGGCCTGCTAATCAGACCCACAGCCTAGCTGTTCTCTCTATCCAAATTGTACTCAGGTACTGAATTGGCACTGGGCCCTCTCCAAGTCCCTGTACCCAGGGCTGAGGTGCACCCAGAAGTCTCCCAGGGGCTGAAGCATGTATTATGCCACCCCTGGATTGACTAACTAAAACTGACACAACTGGCTGCACGACAGCTGGGGCAAGGTGGTGTACTCACCCTTTGCTTTAGATATAGTATACCTATATCTAACCCTAAAATGGACACACAGATCTCCTATCAGTCACTCCTATGGCAGGCCTTAACAATCCTGAAGGCAGAGTGCTTGGAATCGTGTGAGATAGTGCTCTGGCATGAGCTGAGCCTGTCTGCGGCTTTCGGGACCCATCCCTTAGCCGTTTCCATGATATCGCATACCATATACTCTTAAGTGCATTATAATCCTCGCGGTTAAATGCCAACTCTGGTATCGCTTTATCAAAACATGTCGAGTAAGGTGTCATACGAATTGGAATACTAACCCCTCGCCAATTCTGGCGACGGGGTTAGCATTCCACCCTTCTAGAGGGACGCGACATGCATGTAACCTATAACCCGGTTAAAAGTCAGACAGAGCCTTAGCATCCACAAAATGGATGCTGCCACCGAGACACAAGTCTGCCCTCCTGCTGCTGGGAGTCCTCCCAGAGCAGGAGATAAGGACAAAGGGTTTCCTGCCAGGGGCGGTGCCAGCACCGTCCCAGACAGGGTTTTGTGTATTGTAGGTAGGCAGGGCTTTAGAGGAAGGTGACTGCACGTGGCACCCCGGTGCTCACTGTGCATAGGCTGGCTGGAACCAGTTCCAGGGACACTCCAGACCCTGTGCTGGGGAAAAGCCCGCCAAGGAAGTGGGTGTAACCACCCCCCTCCTGGTCCCACCCATAGGGCAGGACTTAGTCGCGTGCCAGCCCCCTTTTCCCAGATAAAGGTAGAGACTGGCCCCCTTCCAAATCAGATCATCTTTGAATCCTGAAACTACTTTCCACGAAAGGAACTCAAGACTTCTTCCTAAGATTTCTCCCTTGTGACTAAGGAGTAGTCACCCTGCATCCGCAGGCACCATCTTAAGAACACTGCGGTCTGCTGCAAGTCTCTCCTCCGGATCAAGACTGCCCAGCTCGACGAGAACCGGCTTCCCTGGCACCTCTGACCTCTACCTACATCATCAGTCACGCTGAGATTCGTGGGTGTGACGAGACCTCGAGGGACCGGCCATCTTCAAGACTGCACGACGCTTGCCCAGCACGACTCCCGAGGGACCCTCGACTGAGTGCTTTGGGGTAAGAGAAGCCCCGACCCTGAGCAGCTCCAGCACCGAAGAGCAGCCCCCCAGCATCTCCACGATCGGCGTGGGGCCCTTCTGCTTTTTGCTGCTCACCGCGTTGTTTGGCTACTAGGCCGCTGGCTTGTGGCCTTCCGAACGACGCCCGACGACAATACTGCTGCTAGTCTGGTTGCTCCAGACTGGCCCTTGCTTCCCTCCATCGGAGAAGTACCCTGGACCCTCCTGGTCCAACTAAGACGCCATTTTAGGTCCACCGCGTGGGCCTTGCATTTGCCAAGACTTGTTGCCCAATCCTGGGTCCAGCGACGTCGACAGCAAGAACCTTCGTGGGACAGCTCGCACCTCCATCCTGGTCGCCGACAACGCCTCCTGGTCCGAGAGACTGCAGAGCCCAGCAGCGCCCACTCACCTGACTGCGGTGACTTCGCCCGGTGCCATCCTGGTGCCCACTTAATCACTGGCTAGTGATTCAAGAACTTGGTCCCCTCTGCTTTCAGGTTTCCTTCTTCCTTGATCCAGGCTTGGATCCATCGAACTTTTCTTCACTGGTCGCCTGCCAGCAACGTCTTCCTTCCAGGCTCCTGGTCCGGCAACGAGATTCCCGACGTCTTTTCAGACCTATGCAGCTGCAGCCCCTGGGCTAGGTAACTTCGGCACTTCGGTGTCCCAGCATAGCCTCACTATCCTAGGGTCAGGATCCACTGTCGTTTTCTTCCTACCAGGTCGGGTTCGCCCGTGAACACTAACTTTGCCTTTACTAGCTTCCATAGACTTTGTCCCGCATCCCGCGTGAGAGTGCACACTCTGCACCCGAGTCCCCTAGGTCTCCTAGAAGTAATCAAACGATTCCCTAGTCAAGTCCTAGCGATTCCAAAGCCTATTAGTACTGTACTTACCTGCTAGTAATTTCGCATTCCACTTTTAGAGTATATGGTTTTTCGTGCCCCTCGGGCATTTGTGTATAACGTGCTAACTTAAGTATTTTCATAAGAGTTTTGTTGTGTGCTTAGCACCCTGTCCTCATAAAGAGTACAGGGTTGTTGTGATTCTAATAAATACATTGTTTATTTTCATAACACTTGTGTGGTGTCCTTTCACTGGGTGTTCAAGGGGTAATGTGATGGTAAAACAGCTGGCTTAACACGCCCTCTAGAGTCTTAGCCTTAGACTGCTCGTATCCATGCTACTAGGATAGCTGGTCTATAAGGTTGACTTACAACCAATCATCAATAAGGGTTGTTTGGACTGATATATAGTGATCACTAGAATAGTGAACACTGCACATCAGGCCAACTTCTCACATTGGTGAGCAGCGGTTGGGATTTGAGCTTGCTGTTGTTTTACCACACATGCCCTAAGAATATCTTGTGAAAGATCACATAAGTACTAAAGGTACATATAACTTAGCTTAGAATACTCTGAGTTCTACTGAACCAGCTGTTGTAGCTCCTAGGGCCTAGCACACCCTAAACTACAACTCTAGCAAAGGATCAGTAGGCAAACATATAGTGTAGGTAAGTGCACCACTTACACCTCACTAGAAAAGCATGTCGACTCGGGGAGACTCTACTGAGACTCCCCTGGTCAGTGATGACCCTCCACAGGTCACTTCAAGATATGCAGCTCTCAGTTTCCATGAGATGAGACAGATCTGTGTCTCCAGAAAACTGAAGCAGGGGTCTAACCCCACCATTCCCTTTCTGATAGGTCTCTTAGAGACATATGATGCCAGAAAGCTTTCTCAGTTACATGAGAACATGCCAGCCTTAGAGGGAACCTCTGAGGATCCAGACCTTCCCAACATTGCTACTGCAGTTGAGGAGGAGGATCAGGAGGAACTCTCTGGGGCTGAGGTAGACAAAGGTCTTGAGGTAGTCAGAAGGCTAACTAGGACCAACTTAGACTTACTTGGGCTAGGATCTGGGGCCCCCCCAGTACTAACCCGAAGTGGGCCTAACCTTGGAGTAAGGAGAGATAGATCTCTTTCTAGGGACTCCAATAGATCTCTGCACTCTAATGCCTCTTCTCAGGGGAGAAGAAATCCTCCACAGAGGAGGTTTGCTTCCCCTCAGAGAAGGGAGCATGAAGCTAGGATGAGACAAGCTGAACTGAGGATTGAAAGGGAAGAACTTGCCCTGGCCAAGGAGAAGCTTGCCTTTGCTAGAGAGCAGCAGATGAGTGGGTTAGCACCCACTGGTGGCAGCAATCTCCCAAGAGATAGAGAGAAGGGTTTAGATACTAAACACCTGACTAAAATAGTGCCCCCCTTTAAGCAAGGGGATGATATCCAGAAATGGATGGCTGCTCTGGAGAGGGCCTGCACTGTGCAGTGCATTCCCCAGAGTCAGTGGGCAGCTATACTGTGGCTCTCCTTTGATGGTAAAGGTAGAGATAAGCTCCTCACTACAAGAGTGGAGGATGCTAACAATTACCAGGTCCTGAAGAATACACTGGTTGATGGGTTTGGTTTAACCACTGAGCAGTACAGGTTGCTGTTCAGAGACACCCAGAAAACTCAGTCTCAGGACTGGTCTGACGTTGTGGATTGTGCCACTAAGGCTTTGGAGGGCTGGTTTCTGGGTAGCAAGGTTACAGATTACACAGGATTGTATAATCTAATGATGAGAGAACAAATTTTAAACAATTGTCAGAACCAGTTGTTGCACCAGCACCTTGTTGATTCAGATCTGACCTCTCCCCAAGAATTGGGAAAGAAGGCAGACAAATGGGTCAGGACAAGGATCAAGCAGAACCAGAACCAGAACCAGAACCAGGGTGGTCAGAAGAAAGCAGACCAGAAGGGTAATGTTAAGAATGAGCAAAATGACCAGAAGTCTTCACCAGGTCCCCAACAAACCAAAGAGGGTGGGGGTCAGGCTTCCCAGAAGAAGAAGACTCAAGAAGGCCAGTCAAAAAGGTGGTGCCAGTACTGCAAAAGTAAATCTCACTGGTTTAGTGAGTGCACCAAAAGAGGAGGACAAACTCCTGCCACTACAGCCCCTAAAGCAACTGCACCCCCTAGTACAGTCAGTAGTGGTAGTGTACCTCCCAAGGCATTAGTTGGGTTAACCTTGGGTACTGAGGGGTCTGACAACCTAGTTGGCACACTCACTCAGGCTGTCCTTGTCTGTACAGGGGATGTGGATATGTCCCCTGAGATAAGTCCCAATACTTTGGGCAAATACAGGCAGACACCTTTGATTAATGGCAAAATGGCTCAGGCCTATAGGGACACTTGTGCCAGTGTCACCATGGTGACACCTAACTTTGTGGACCCTGGACAGATCATGCCAGGTACTGATTTCCTGGTGACCAATGCCAGCAATGTCACTACTAGTCATAGTGTGGCAATTGTGGCTTTCTCCTGGGGTGGAGTGAAGGGACAAAAGAAAGTTGTAGTCAGTTCAGACCTCCCAGTTGATTGTTTGTTGGGCAATGATTTGGAGTCATCACAATGGTCAGAAGTGGAGCAGAGGACTCACATGGAGATGTTAGGCTTGCCAGCACATGTGCTTGCTGTGACTAGGTCACAGGCCAGAAGATGCCCCACTGAACAGGTGCTGGATCCTGAAATTATGGACCAGACACCCTCCAAGAAGAAGAGCAGTAAGGGTAAGGCTTTGCCTTCCCCCTTGCCCCAGGTTGAGGATCAAGTCTCTGAGGAGGCTGATCTAGAAGAGCTGAGGGAAACTGAGCCTAAAGAGCTTGAACTTGATCAAGTTGAGTTTCTGGGCTCAGGGGGACCCTCCAGAGCAGACCTGGGGAAGGAACAGTTGAGCTGCCCTTCCCTTGAACCCCTCAGACAGCAGGCTGCTGCTGAGGCTGCAGGGAATGCCACAGGTGCCCACAGGGTATACTGGGAAGATGGACTCCTGTACTCTGAGTCAAGAGACCCCAAGCCTGGTGCAACCAGGAGGCTGGTCATCCCCTTGTCTCTGAGAGGTTTCCTTCTCACCTTGGCCCATGAAATTCCCCTTGCAGGTCATTTAGGTCAGACAAAGACTTGGGACAGGCTTGTCTCACACTTTCACTGGCCCCATATGAATGAGACTACCAAGGAGTTTTGTCGCTCCTGTGTCACTTGCCAAGCCAGTGGTAAGTCAGGTGGCACAACAAAGGCCCCCCTCATACCACTACCTGTGGTGGGGGTTCCCTTTGAAAGAGTGGGGATTGACATTGTTGGTCCAATGGAACCCCAGACAGCATCAGGGCACAAGTTTATACTGGTGGTGGTGGACCATGCCACCAGGTATCCTGAAGCTATTCCCCTGAGGACCACCACAGCTCCTGTGGTGGCAAGAGCCCTAGTTGGAGTGTTCTCCAGAGTGGGTTTTCCAAAGGAGGTCGTTTCTGACAGAGGTACAAACTTCATGTCAGGATATCTGACTGCCATGTGGAAAGAGTGTGGTGTGAACTACAAGTTCACCACACCCTATCATCCACAATGCAATGGGCTTGTTGAGAGATTCAACAGGACCCTGAAAGGGATGATTCATGGACTACCTGAACCTCTTAGGAGAAGATGGGATGTCCTGATCCCCTGCCTCTTGTTTGCTTACAGAGAGGTCCCACAGAAGGGGGTTGGCTACAGCCCTTTTGAGCTTCTGTATGGGCATCCTGTAAGAGGACCCCTGTGTTTGGTGAAGGAAGGATGGGAGAGACCTCTCAAAAAGCCTGCAACCAACATAGTGGACTATGTACTTGGTCTCCGCTCCAGGATGGCTGAGTATATGGAAAAGGCATCCAAAAACCTTGAGGCCAGCCAAGAACTTCAAAAAGCTTGGCATGACCAAAAGGCTGTTTTGACTGTGTACCAGCCAGGACAGAAGGTGTGGGTGCTGGAGCCAGTGGCTCCAGCAGCTCTGAAAGACAAATGGTCTGGGCCCCACACCATCATTGAGCAAAAGGGAGAGGTTACCTACTTGGTGGACCTTGGAACTCCCAGGAGCCCTCTCAGAGTGCTCCATGTTAACAGGCTCAAGGCATATGTTGACAGGAAGGACATGAGCTTTCTCATGGCCACAGATGAGGGACAGGAGGAAGAGAGTGACCCTCTCCCAGACCTGCTCACTCAGAATCCTGATGATGGATCAGTTGATGGTGTTGTCTTTTGTGGCAGCCTCTCTGAACATCAGCAACAGGATTGCAGGCAAGTTCTGCAATCCTTCAGACATATGTTCTCTCTGACACCCAGCCAAACTGATTGGTGTACCCATGATGTTGACACTGGAGACAGTCTGCCTGTCAAGAGTAAAATCTACAGACAGCCTGATCATGTTAGAGACTGCATCAAAACTGAAGTGCAGAAAATGTTGGAACTGGGAGTCATTGAGCCCTCAGATAGCCCTTGGGCTAGCCCAGTAGTTCTAGTGCCAAAGCCTCACACCCAGGGTGGTAAGAGAGAGATGAGGTTTTGCGTAGACTACAGAGGCCTCAATGCAGTCACTAAGACTGATGCCCACCCAATACCAAGAGCAGATGAACTTATAGATAAATTGGCTTCTGCCAACTTCTTAAGTACATTTGATTTGACAGCTGGGTATTGGCAAATCAGGTTAGCTGAGGAAGCCAAACCCAAGACAGCATTTTCTACCCCTGGAGGGCATTATCAATTTGTGGTAATGCCCTTTGGACTGAAAAATGCACCTGCCACCTTCCAAAGGTTGGTGAATCAAGTCCTCACTGGGCTGGATGACTTCTGTGCAGCATATCTGGACGATATTGCTGTCTTTAGCTCCACCTGGGAGGATCACCTGGTCCACCTGAGGAAAGTGTTAGAGGCTCTGCAAAAGGCAGGCCTCACTATCAAGGCCACAAAGTGCCAGATAGGGCAGACACAGGTTGTATACTTGGGCCACCTTGTAGGTGGAGGCCAGGTTCAGCCACTGGAGAGTAAGATACAGGCCATCAAGGACTGGACTCCTCCAATCACCCAGACTCAGGTTCGAGCTTTCTTGGGCCTGACTGGGTACTATAGGAAGTTTGTCAGAAATTATGGGTCCATAGTGACCCCCCTTAATGACCTGACAAGCAAAAAGATGCCAAAGAAAGTTCAGTGGACAGCAAGCTGTCAGAAAGCATTCAATGACCTAAAACAGGCCATGTGCACAGCACCTATCCTCAAGAGTCCAGATTACTCCAAGCCATTCATTGTCCAAACAGATGCTTCTGAGTTGGGTGTGGGAGCTGTTCTGTCTCAACTGAATTTTGATGGTAATGATCAGCCTATTGCTTTCATTAGTAGAAGGTTGACACCCAGAGAGAAAAATTGGTCAGCTATTGAGAGGGAGGCCTTTGCTGTGGTCTGGGCCCTGAAGAAGCTGAGAGCCTACTTGTTTGGCACTCACTTCACCATTCAGACAGACCATAAGCCCCTCTTGTGGCTAAATCAGATGAAGGGTGAAAACCCCAAACTGCTTAGGTGGTCCATTTCCCTACAGGGGTTGGATTTTACAGTGGAGCATAGACCTGGTACTGATCACAGCAATGCTGATGGGCTCTCCAGGTATTTCCACTTAGAGCAAGAAGACTCACCTGGTCAAGGTTAGTTTGTTGTCCCAAAGTTTGGGGGGGGGGTCATGTAGGAGAGTAGGGTCTGCAATCCTATGATCACCCAGATTTTTGCTTTTTGCTGCACTGGTTTACGACTTTCCCTGGCTGTGGGCCTGCTAATCAGACCCACAGCCTAGCTGTTCTCTCTATCCAAATTGTACTCAGGTACTGAATTGGCACTGGGCCCTCTCCAAGTCCCTGTACCCAGGGCTGAGGTGCACCCAGAAGTCTCCCAGGGGCTGAAGCATGTATTATGCCACCCCTGGATTGACTAACTAAAACTGACACAACTGGCTGCAAGACAGCTGGGGCAAGGTGGTGTACTCACCCTTTGCTTTAGATAGAGTATACCTATATCTAACCCTAAAATGGACACACAGATCTCCTATCAGTCACTCCTATGGCAGGCCTTAACAATCCTGAAGGCAGAGTGCTTGGAATCGTGTGAGATAGTGCTCTGGCATGAGCTGAGCCTGTCTGCGGCTTTCGGGACCCATCCCTTAGCCGTTTCCATGATATCGCATACCATATACTCTTAAGTGCATTATAATCCTCGCGGTTAAATGCCAACTCTGGTATCGCTTTATCAAAACATGTCGAGTAAGGTGTCATACGAATTGGAATACTAACCCCTCGCCAATTCTGGCGACGGGGTTAGCATTCCACCCTTCTAGAGGGACGCGACATGCATGTAACCTATAACCCGGTTAAAAGTCAGACAGAGCCTTAGCATCCACAAAATGGATGCTGCCACCGAGACACAAGTCTGCCCTCCTGCTGCTGGGAGTCCTCCCAGAGCAGGAGATAAGGACAAAGGGTTTCCTGCCAGGGGCGGTGCCAGCACCGTCCCAGACAGGGTTTTGTGTATTGTAGGTAGGCAGGGCTTTAGAGGAAGGTGACTGCACGTGGCACCCCGGTGCTCACTGTGCATAGGCTGGCTGGAACCAGTTCCAGGGACACTCCAGACCCTGTGCTGGGGAAAAGCCCGCCAAGGAAGTGGGTGTAACCACCCCCCTCCTGGTCCCACCCATAGGGCAGGACTTAGTCGCGTGCCAGCCCCCTTTTCCCAGATAAAGGTAGAGACTGGCCCCCTTCCAAATCAGATCATCTTTGAATCCTGAAACTACTTTCCACGAAAGGAACTCAAGACTTCTTCCTAAGATTTCTCCCTTGTGACTAAGGAGTAGTCACCCTGCATCCGCAGGCACCATCTTAAGAACACTGCGGTCTGCTGCAAGTCTCTCCTCCGGATCAAGACTGCCCAGCTCGACGAGAACCGGCTTCCCTGGCACCTCTGACCTCTACCTACATCATCAGTCACGCTGAGATTCGTGGGTGTGACGAGACCTCGAGGGACCGGCCATCTTCAAGACTGCACGACGCTTGCCCAGCACGACTACCGAGGGACCCTCGACTGAGTGCTTTGGGGTAAGAGAAGCCCCAACCCTGAGCAGCTCCAGCACCGAAGAGCAGCCCCCCAGCATCTCCACAATCGGCGTGGGGCCCTTCTGCTTTTTGCTGCTCACCGCGTTGTTTGGCTACTAGCCCGCTGGCTTGTGGCCTTCCGAACGACGCCCGACGACAATACTGCTGCTAGTCTGGTTGCTCCAGACTGGCCCTTGCTTCCCTCCATCGGAGAAGTACCCTGGACCCTCCTGGTCCAACTAAGACACCATTTTAGGTCCACCGCGTGGGCCTTGCATTTGCCAAGACTTGTTGCCCAATCCTGGGTCCAGCGACGTCGACAGCAAGAACCTTCGTGGGACAGCTCGCACCTCCATCCTGGTCGCCGACAACGCCTCCTGGTCCGAGAGACTGCAGAGCCCAGCAGCGCCCACTCACCGGACTGCGGTGACTTCGCCCGGTGCCATCCTGGTGCCCACTTAATCACTGGCTAGTGATTCAAGAACTTGGTCCCCTCTGCTTTCAGGTTTCCTTCTTCCTTGATCCAGGCTTGGATCCATCGAACTTTTCTTCACTGGTCGCCTGCCAGCAACTTCTTCCTTCCAGGCTCCTGGTCCGGCAACGAGATTCCTGACGTCTTTTCAGACCTATGCAGCTGCAGCCCCTGGGCTAGGTAACTTCGGCACTTCGGTGTCCCAGCATAGCCTCACTATCCTAGGGTCAGGATCCACTGTCGTTTTCTTCCTACCAGGTCGGGTTCGCCCGTGAACACTAACTTTGCCTTTACTAGCTTCCATAGACTTTGTCCCGCATCCCGCGTGAGAGTGCACACTCTGCACCCGAGTCCCCTAGGTCTCCTAGAAGTAATCTAACGATTCCCTAGTCAAGTCCTAGCGATTCCAAAGCCTATTAGTACTGTACTTACCTGCTAGTAATTTCGCATTCCACTTTTAGAGTATATGGTTTTTCGTGCCCCTCGGGCATTTGTGTATAACGTGCTAACTTAAGTATTTTCATAAGAGTTTTGTTGTGTGCTTAGCACCCTGTCCTCATAAAGAGTACAGGGTTGTTGTGATTCTAATAAATACATTGTTTATTTTCATAACACTTGTGTGGTGTCCTTTCACTGGGTGTTCAAGGGGTAATGTGATGGTAAAACAGCTGGCTTAACACGCCCTCTAGAGTCTTAGCCTTAGACTGCTCGTATCCATGCTACTAGGATAGCTGGTCTATAAGGTTGACTTACAACCAATCATCAATAAGGGTTGTTTGGACTGATATATAGTGATCACTAGAATAGTGAACACTGCACATCAGGCCAACTTCTCACACTAGTGATTAGAGTTATCTCTATATACATCTATATATACACATAGTAGATTTTCTCAGGTCAGGACCCAAAAAACCAGGAGAGCAGAGTTCCATTAAGTGGGGCTGGAAGGGGGGATGCAGTCACAGCACCAAGGGAGGGTGGGGGGGATACAAGGGTATGGAGGAAAAGCAAATCAGAGGACCGTCAAGGGGGAAACGAGGGAAAAGGGTAAAGGACAAGGGAATGGACAAGATGACGGGTCAGGGTCCAGAGAAAAGCGGCCGAGAACAGCAGCAAAATGGCGGCCAGGACAAAAGTAAAGAAGTCTTTGGGAGTGACCCAGTGAGTATGAATCAAAGCACCATAAGACGTCTGGTGGGGGGGGGGGGGTGTACACAGTCTAAATATCAAAAACTGGAAGGGAGAGGCGGCGTGTAGGCTCGGGTCCCCTGGAGCAACGTCGAGGACAGTCAGCCGGTCGTGGCTCCCGCGCCCCCACACCCTGGAAAAGTTCACTGGGGTCTCCAAAGTCGATGAAGAGGCGAGGCAAAAATCCAGGAAGTTAGCTTGCATGGGGGGGGGGCAGCGGGGTGACGGTGAAACTGGCAGGCAGCCGGTGGGGGCAAAGCGGCGCCAATGCTGGCACCACTCTCAACAGCGGCGATTCGGTCCGAGGCAGAAGCAGTAAACAGCAGCGGCAGCGGGACGTGGAACCCATGCCCGACTCCCCAATAGCCGAACCAGGCGGCTCCATCAGGAGTCCTAGTTCTCTTCGGTCCCCTCTCTCATTGCCCACGCACCTGGGGAGTCCCGAGTCGCAGTATGGACCCCGGGGTCTGTGGATCGTCTATCCCTCCACGAGATCCTCGGGGCTCCCAGAATCCGCATCCCGCTCCACCAGCCACGGCAAGTGGAATGTCGCTGCAGCGTCCGCTCCGCTCCCGGATCTCCTCACAGGAAGCCGAGGATCCTCGCCACTCGTGGGCGCCATCTTGGTGAGCGCGTGCTCTGCGGCCCATCCTCAGCAAGAGGACGGGGTATGACGGGGCGCCCAAAGTATGACGGGATACCTAGGGTGTCCGAATGGGGGCTGTTACTACTGAGAAGGAGGGGCCCTCTGTGTGTGTGTGTGTGTGTGTGTGTGTGGTGGGGGTTATTATGGGATGTCCTGTGTGTGAGTGGATGAGGGACACAGCGACTGATTCCATCTCTTAGAATCCACGTCTCTTTACCCCGAGGAACGAGATTTGATTCATCATCATCCTTCCTTGAGGGGGTCTTGCACCCACCGGCAGGGCACAAGTACTAACAAAAGAAGTGGGCAGTGCTTTAAATGGGCCGGTACTGAGTACCTGCACTTCTTTAATTTCAATGTGAGAGTGCCGGCACTTCTCGGCACTGCTGCAATACATTTAATGGGAGAGTACTGGCACTTCTCAGCACTGCTGCAATATTTTTAATGGAGAGTACCTGCACTTCTCAGCACTGCTGCAATACATTTAATGGGAGAGTACCTGCACTTCTCAGCACTGCTGCAATACATTTAATGGGATAGTACCGGCACTTCTCAGCACTGCTGCAATACATTTAATGGGAGAGTACCTGCACTTCTCAGCACTGCTGCAATACATTTAATGGGAGAGTACCAGCACTTCTCAGCACTGCTGCAATACATTTAATGGGAGAGTACCGGCACTTCTCAGCACTGCTGCAATACATTTAATGGGAGAGTACCTGCACTTCTCAGCACTGCTGCGAAACATTTAATGGGAGAGTACTGGCACTTCCCAGCACTGCTGCAATACTTTTGATGGGAGAGTACTGGCACTTCTCAGCACTGCTGCAATACAGTTAATGGAGAGTACCTGCACTTCTCAGCACTGCAACAATACATTCAATTGGAGAGTACCAGCACTTTTTGGCACTGCTGCAATACAATGAATGGGAGAGTGCCTGCACTTCTCAGCACTGCTGCAATACATTTAATGGGAGAGTACCGGCACTTCTCAGCACTGCTTTAGTACATTTAATGGAAGAGTACCAGCACTTCTCAGCACTGCAGCAATACATTGAATGGGAGAGTACCCGCACGTCTCAGTACTGCTGCAATACAATGAATGGGAGAGTGCCTGCACTTCTCAGCACTGCTGCAATACAATGAATGGGAGAGTACCTGCACTTCTCAGCACTGCTGCAATACATTTAATGGGAGAGTACCTGTACTTCTCACCGCTGCTGCAATACATTTAATGGGAGAGTACCTGCACTTCTCAGCACTGCTGCAATACATTTAATGGGAGAGTACCGGCACTTCTCAGCACTGCTGCAATACATTTAATGGGAGAGTACTGGCACTTCTCAGCACTGCTTTAGTACATTTAATGGGAGAGTACTGGCACTTCTCAGCACTGCTTTAGTACATTTAATGGGAGAGTACCAACACTTTTCAGCACTGCTGCAGTACATTGAATGGGAGAGTACCTGCACTTCTCAGCACTGCTTTAGTACATTTAATGGGAGAGTATTAGCACTTTTCAGCACTGCAGCAATACATTGAATGGGAGAGTACCTGCACTTCTCAGCACTGCTTCAATACTTCTAATGGGGGAGTACCTGCACTTCTCAGCACTGCTTTAGTACATTTAATGGGAGAGTATTAGCACTTTTCAGCACTGCAGCAATACATTGAATGGGAGAGTACCTGCACTTCTCAGCACTGCTTCAATACTTCTAATGGGGGAGTACCTGCACTTCTCAGCACTGCTTTAGTACATTTATTGGGAGAGTGCCTACACTTTGTAGGAGCAAACAGGAACTCTAAAGATACAGTGGCTTATTTACAAGTCTCTTGCGCCGCCGTGCGTCACTTTTCCCATATTAAAAGTGTCGCACCGGCAGCGCAAGGGACTTGTAAACAAGCCCCACAGGGCCTCGTTTATGAGGCTGTTTGCACTGCTGGTGCTTTAATTTTTGTGACGTTCGTTGTCGCAGGAGCCTACTCCATATTTATAAGGCAGCACTAAGCCACTTTTTGCTGACTCGTAAATATCGTTCCCTTGAACGCAGTTTTCTCCGTTAAAGAGGCGTGCAATGGGTGTTGCTCGGGGGGGTTCCCAGCAACATCCATGGCTTTGTGACACTGCCACAGATTTATGAGAAATGGTAACTCTGAGGCAGCGCCAAAAACGTACCCCCCCCCCCCCCCAGGGGAGGCACAACGAGGGAAAAAAGATCTTCATTTCTCCTAATGTTTCCTCTTTCTCTGTGCGCTGCGTTCTGCAGCAGACATAGACAGAGGAAAACGCCTCGTGATTGTTTTTGTGCAGGAAGGTTTTCCTTCCTGCACAAAAATCATTATCCCTGCAACGCAGGCCTCCTGCACCATGGTGCAAAGGTGCCTGCGATGGTGCGTTGGCGTTGCCTGCAGCGCTGCCCTACGGCAAAACCTCATAAATGAGGCCATGGGTACCTGCCCTTCTATATTTCCATGTGAAGCACTGGAAGTGGGGGCACTACCCAAGTTGGGCAATATGCAAGTGACATCATGGTGCGTGACATGACAGTGCGTGACATCATACCGTGTGCCCAAAAAGTGACGCAACCCGAAGCAAAATCTGGGGCTCAACTTATACATTTATTTTTTAACTCTGCCACAAAGAAATTAGCAACAAGGAGAAAAGTGGCAGTAAAGCTGTTCTGCAGGTATTTGGTTGCAGTTTGCATTTTAAAATGATGGGGTTAAGGCACCTGCTGCAGAAATCTTTGCGTGCCAACTAAATCTCGGGGAATAATAAGAAGGGTGAGATAACTCTGGAGGTTGACGCATTTGCTGCTTTGTCTTGTCCCAGTTTTGACTCATTGTAGCACAGAGGGTTAATGTGCCTCCTGCAAAGCACATTATGTAACGTGCAGATGACAGATTTGTATTGTATGTAAGTGGGTCATTGTCTATAGACAGAGATCCTTTTGTTACTTGCAGTTCATATATTGTAATCCTCCTATTATAGCACGTGAGCTATGAATGACGTGTGAGTCCTACACCATGCAACCTTCACTGTCTTGACAGATCAACACATCTGACATTCCTACAGGGCGCACATCTCTTCTATACAGGGACTGAATCAAGCCTAAAGCTGCCTCTGCACCTGTGAAGTGATCTGCTGTGAGCCTGTGTTTCCCCTCCATTGCATTAGTGTGAAGCTCCCCGCCTGGACACCCCAACACAAGGAGGCCTGAGGACCCCTTAATGTGGCCTTTGTTATGGGTCCCGGTGGATTCTCATCAGCCTCCTCCCGGCCTCAAGGTCGCTGCTCCTGAAAGAAAAGCAGACAACAGGAGGGCAGATGCTGCTGAGAGTGTCCTGGTGTCTGAACATTGCACCGGGACAAGTTTAGCACATTTCTGTGGGGCTCAGCGGCTTGGCAGGGGGGACGGCGTCCACCCTGTGAAACGAGCAGGGAGACGGCGTCCACCCTGTGACAGGAGCAGGGAGACGGCGTCCACCCTGTGAAAGGAGCAGGGAGACGGCGTCCACCCTGTGAAAGGAGTCGATAGACGCCGTCCACCCTGTGAAACGAGCAGGGAGACGGCGTCCACCCTGTGACAGGAGCAGGGAGACGGCGTCCACCCTGTGAAAGGAGCAGGGAGACGGCGTCCACCCTGTGAAAGGAGCAGGGAGACGGCGTCCACCCTGAGAAAGGAGTCGATAGACGCCGTCCACCCTGTGAAAGGAGTCGATAGACGGCGTCCACCCTGTGAAAGGAGCAGGGAGACGGCGTCCACCCTGTGAAAGGAGTCGATAGACGCCGTCCACCCCGTGAAAGGAGTCGATAGACGGCGTCCACCCTGTGAAAGGAGCAGGGAGACGGCGTCCACCCTGTGAAAGGAGTCGATAGACGCCGTCCACCCTGTGAAAGGAGTCGATAGACGGCGTCCACCCTGTGAAAGGAGCAGGGAGACGGCGTCCACCCTGTGAAAGGAGTCGATAGACGCCGTCCACCCTGTGAAAGGAGTCGATAGACGGCGTCCATCCTGTGAAAGGAGCAGGGAGACGGCGTCCACCCTGTGAAAGGAGTCGATAGACGCCGTCCACCCTGTGAAAGGAGCAGGTAGACGGCGTCCACCCTGTGAAAGGAGTAGGGAGACGGCGTCCACCCTGAGAAAGGAGTCGATAGACGCCGTCCACCCTGTGAAAGGAGCAGGTAGACGGCGTCCACCCTGTGAAAGGAGTAGGGAGACGGCGTCCACCCTGAGAAAGGAGCAGGGAGACGGCGTCCACCCTGAGAAAGGAGCAGGGAGACGGCGTCCACCCTGAGAAAGGAGTCGATAGACGCCGTCCACCCTGTGAAAGGAGCAGGTAGACGGCGTCCACCCTGTGAAAGGAGTAGGGAGACGGCGTCCACCCTGAGAAAGGAGCAGGTAGACGGCGTCCACCCTGAGAAAGGAGCAGGGAGACGGCGTCCACCCTGAGAAAGGAGCAGGTAGACGCCGTCCACCCTGTGAAAGGAGCAAGGAGACGGCGTCCACCCTGTGAAAGGAGTAGGGAGACGTCGTCCACCCTGTGAAAGGAGTAGGGAGACGGCGTCCACCCTGTGAAAGGAGTAGGGAGACGGCGTCCACCCTGTGAAAGGAGTAGGGAGACGGCGTCCACCCTGTGAAAGGAGTAGGGAGACGTCGTCCACCCTGTGAAAGGAGTAGGGAGATGGCGTCCACCCTGTGAAAGGAGTAGGGAGACGTCGTCCACCCTGTGAAAGGAGTAGGGAGACGGCGTCCACCCTGTGAAAGGAGCAGGTAGACGGCGTCCACCCTGTGAAAGGAGCAGGTAGACGGCGTCCACCCTGTGAAAGGAGCAGGTAGACGGCGTCCACCCTGTGAAAGGAGTAGGGAGACGGCGTCCACCCTGTGAAAGGAGTAGGGAGACGGCGTCCACCCTGTGAAAGGAGCAGGTAGACGGCGTCCACCCTGTGAAAGGAGCAGGTAGACGGCGTCCACCCTGTGAAAGGAGTAGGGAGACGGCGTCCACCCTGTGAAAGGAGTAGGGAGACGGCGTCCACCCTGTGAAAGGAGTGGATAGACGGCGTCCACCCTGTGAAAGGAGTGGATAGACGGCGTCCACCCTGAGAAAGGATTAGATAGACGCCGTCCACCCTGTGAAAGGAGCAGGGAGACGGCGTCCACCCTGTGAAAGGAGCAGGGAGACGGCGTCCACCCTGAGAAAGGATTAGATAGACGCCGTCCACCCTGTGAAAGGAGCAGGGAGACGGCGTCCACCCTGATAAAGGAGCAGGGAGACGGCGTCCACCCTGTGAAAGGAGCAGGGAGACGGCGTCCACCCTGTGAAAGGAGCAGGTAGACGGCGTCCACCCTGTGAAAGGAGCAGGTAGACGGCGTCCACCCTGTGAAAGGAGCAGGGAGACGGCGTCCACCCTGTGAAAGGAGCAGGGAGACGGCGTCCACCCTGTGAAAGGAGCAGGGAGACGGCGTCCACCCTGTGAAAGGAGCAGGGAGACGGCGTCCACCCTGTGAAAGGAGCAGGGAGACGGCGTCCACCCTGTGAAAGGAGCAGGTAGACGGCGTCCACCCTGTGAAAGGAGCAGGGAGACGGCGTCCACCCTGTGAAAGGAGTCGATAGACGGCGTCCACCCTGTGAAAGGAGTCGATAGACGGCGTCCACCCTGTGAAAGGAGTCGATAGACGGCGTCCACCCTGTGAAAGGAGTGTGTAGACGGCGTCCACCCTGAGAAAGGAGTAGGGAGACGGCGTCCACCCTGAGAAAGGAGTAGGGAGACGGCGTCCACCCTGTGAAAGGAGCAGGGAGACGGCGTCCACCCTGTGAAAGGAGCAGGTAGACGGCGTCCACCCTGTGAAAGGAGTCGATAGACGGCGTCCACCCTGAGAAAGGAGTAGGGAGACGGCGTCCACCCTGTGAAAGGAGTCGATAGACGGCGTCCACCCTGAGAAAGGAGCAGGGAGACGGCGTCCACCCTGTGACAGGAGTAGATAGACGGCGTCCACCCTGTGAAAGGAGCAGGTAGACGGCGTCCACCCTGTGAAAGGAGTGTGTAGACGGCGTCCACCCTGTGAAAGGAGCAGGGAGACGGCGTCCACCCTGTGAAAGGAGCAGGAAGACGACGTCCACCCTGTGAACGGAGTAGGGAGACGGCGTCCACCCTGTGATAGGAGTAGCTAGACGCCGTCCACCCTGTGAAAGGAGTAGGGAGACGGCGTCCACCCTGTGAAAGGAGTAGTTAGACGGCGTCCACCCTGTGAAAGGAGTAGTTAGACGGCGTCCACCCTGTGACAGGAGTAGATAGACGGCGTGAACTGCTGGCAATCAGGTTCTCCCCCCATCCATGCCCCCTGATGTGTCTCTCCCGCCAGGATCTCACCTGGACTTTACTCTGAAGACTGCTCAATGTTTATTCACCACCATTGGCCAGAAATTATTTGGAAACAAGCCCAGGTAGTTCCCCTATTAAAACACATTCCGGCAGCCCTCTGTGCTGGCCAGCTGCTTCCCAGGGCCCCAAAAATCCTAAAAAGAGCCATTAATGCAGAACTCAGGCTACTTGGAAGCAGCACAGTGTTACACGAAGCTCAGTCTGGCTTCAAGCCGCTACACAGTGCAGAGTCTGCTGTTTCAGCCCTCTGAGATCACGGGGTGTCGTCCTAGTGCAGGGCCGGTCGGGTGTGTTGGTGCTGCTAGGCTTGTTTGCCGCATTTGATACGGTTTCTCATCCAGTTGTGATAGAGGCTTGTGACTGGTGCTTGTCCTGACCACTAAGTTAACATCTGGTCTCACTCACAAATCTCCCCCACACAACTCAAATATGGAGTTCCCTGGAGCGCGTCACTGAGCCCCACACTGTTTTCCATCTACATGGCTCTGGGAACCGGTCTGCTTCTGCATAACCTTTGACCCTGACCACACCTGGTCAGGGTAGACGCCATGTTTGGAACATCAGTGCGACCCACCATCATTCAAACACTGCATGAGGAGGGACAGCCACCTTGACCTGAACTCAGAGAAACCGAAAGCCCCATTTTCGGGCAGTCCGGCTCCATCTTGTCGCGTGTTTGGGGGCTTTGAGAAAGAAAAGTCCTCGGCATAGTAAAGACGTGTAACGCTGCCCGGCGTGCCCAACTGTACTGTTGTTTGGATTCCTAATGCTGATTTTTTTTGTCCTTGGCAAACGCGGATCATGTGTGCGCGCTATGACATGTAAACCACACTAGCCCCAGTGTATAACCGGGGAAGGGAACTAGAGGCACAGGGCGCTAGGCGCTAGCCAGCCTCCAACATATAATGTTAAACACGAGTAGGGCTGCTCCTAGAAAAGTGACCTACAGGTGCTTAAAACTGAATAGTCAATGTGGGCATCTCACAAAAAGTGAAGGACTGGCCTCACACACCACCTGGTGTCATCATTGGCCGTCTCTGCCCTCTAAAAACTTGGTTTGATAGAGGGCGGGCTTACACCTGACGACAGGGATGCACTTCTAAACTTGATGTGGTCCCGTGAGTAGTGAGTGTGATTTAAAAACCATTACAGTTGTCAAATCAATTTTAATAAGGTGTACAACTGTATGGTATTAAAGAGGTGTACAGTGACCTAGGGAATTTATTATCCCATTACTGTGATATATAGGGTCAACACGTTTCAGCCTGGTGTCCCATAGGGGTAGGTGGCATTCTTCAGGACCTGTTGTAGAGTGGGCTCCGTCTTTACCACCTGATTGATGATAAAGATTAACCACTACGGTCTCCATGGGAGGGGTGGGGGAAGGCCCCTCTAGTCACACTCTAAAGGGTAAAAGACAAAGCCAAAGTGTGTTTGTCAGGTTTAAAGTCACATTAAGTTTTTAAACAAAAGGGTCTCTCATTAAGTATGTTTAGCGCATCTGACCTCGTGCCACACATTCTGTCTCTCCTCCCTGTCGAAGGATATTCAAGGAGTTTATATTGTAGCCGCAGACACGGACATTGTTGGGGGTCTTACCCTTTTGCCGCCACCGCCAGGAGTCAAATGGCCACAGCTTTCTTCATCGCCGCCGCCACCCCGGGACTCCAGATCCCGGCAGCCTTAGCGGCGCGGCGAAAGTGACGCAGGACAACAGCGTCAGGAGCTGCACATAAGCAGCGCAGCCCTCGGCGGAGCGGGGGAAGCCGCAGACACGGACATTGTTGGGGGTCTTACCCTTTTGCCGCCACCGCCAGGAGTCAAACGGCCACAGCTTTCTTCATCGCCGCCGCCACCCCGGGACTCCAGATCCCGGCAGCCTTAGCGGCGCGGCGAAAGTGACGCAGGACAACAGCGTCAGGAGCTGCACATAAGCAGCGCAGCCCTCGGCGGAGCGGGGGAAGCCACAGACACGGACATTGTTGGGGGTCTTACCCTTTTGCCGCCACCGCCAGGAGTCAAACGGCCACAGCTTTCTTCATCGCCGCCGCCGCCCCAGGACCCCAGATCCCGGCAGCCTTAGCGGCGAGGCGAAAGTGACGCAGGACAACAGCGTCAGGAGCTGCATATAAGCAGCGCAGCCCTCCGCTACGGAGGACGAGCCGGGCGAAGCCCGGGCAAAGGGCGGGCCGTCTGTGGCCGTCAGTGAACGGAAGAGGATGGGACGGGCAACCCCCCTTACATCTGCTGAGACGATCTACAATGTAATGGCCACCGTTGAAAGGTACTGTAATCTGGTTTAAATCCCCCCAGCTACACACATGCTATAGTAGTCATCCACCCTATGATCTTCAGGACACTTGTCCTATGTAATCGGAACACTTTAGCCGTTTATTATCCCCACTCACATTCATCCATTTTTCAAAATGAGTAACCTGGGCAAGAAAACAAAAACTCCTGCAACACGACCAAATACCAGACTGCAAGCGGCAGCACCACAGCCCTACCCAGTCTGACAGCAATAGACAAGATGCTGCAAAAAACCATAGGGGTTGTGGCCACCGCAATTGAAAATACCGAGAGAAGGTATTCAATCACATCCACATTTTGTCCGCCAAATCTGAAAGGTGATGGTTCCGTAACCGTTACGGATACCCGGGACCAAAATTCTTACCTAACATCGTCCTTCATAGACTTACCCTGTGCACAGGTGCCTATAGAGACCCCTATAGTTGTTGAAGACTTACCCACAGCTCTCATTTCTCCCTTTCCTGAGGAAACCCCAAAAGAACGCAAACAACGCCCGAGGAAAAAGAAAGAGAGCCTCCCAAAGAAATCGGGCAAAAAGAACTTGGCCAACCACAACTTGGTGACCCCGACTGTTAATTCGTCTCATCCAACCCTAGGGATTCCGTGTTGGGTCACTAACATGGTGGCTGACCTACAAGCAAGCTTGGAGCAGTCTATTGCCACCCATATTAAACCCTTGGTCTCAAAACTTGATAGACTGGTCAGGATTCTAAATAATAAGGGCTTCAGTGGCGGCCATATTGGGTGTGGGGCCCGGGTGGGGCGGTCTAGTGGCGCAGGCGACGGACAGTTTATTAAGGAGGCATTTCTGAAGGCTCGCCCTTGCCATTCTTGGTCCCGCTGAATTGCTAGCGGGCGCGAGACCTTCGAGAGCGCTTCCAGGCGCTGTGTTTTACTGATGCGCAATTTAGCAGCGCGTTTTAAAAGAAACTCGCTTTTTATCTGGTTTATTGTTTATTTTGTGTAATTTGTGCCTTTGAACTTGAGCGCCCTCACTTGCACTATAATCGTTGACTCACCGCGTTTTTGCGGGTCCCGGTCTCCTGTGGGCTGGCTGTGGGAGCCTTGGCTTCAGTGGCGGCCATATTGGGTGTGGGGCCCGGGTGGGGCGGTCTAGTGGCGCAGGCGACGGACAGTTTATTAAGGAGCGATGCTTACGTGCAGCGGTCACGCGCAGCGGTTGCGCCGGACCATCGCCGGAGTCACGCCAGAGTCCAGCCCGTCTGCGCCCGTCAGCGTCCCGGAGGCGGGCGGGGCGGCGGACGGGGCTTTCCCATCGCCTGACTCCGGCATTGAGTCCTCTCGGCGCCATTATACATCTGGTGAGTTACGCGCACTTCGCCCTCCCCCTCCCCCTCTTGAGGGTTGCCGTACCGTCTTTCCCGGTCGGTTCAGGGGTAGGTGCTGTTGTCCTGGTTGCGGTTGGCGTCCGAGCTGTACCGTGTTTACCCCCCCTAAGAGATCGATTGAGCATGCTGACCATCTTTGCATGCTGTTAAACACTAGATCTCTTGCTAGACATGCGCAGGAGATCTATGATCTCTTAGAGGTGGATAAGCCCCTTTGTCTCATGCTAACTGAGACCTGGTTGGGGGATTTTTCCAACCCTGATGTGGCAGCAGCCATCCCTCCTGGCTATAACATCTATAGGCAGGACAGATCTAAGGGTAGGGGCGGAGGTGTGGCCCTGGTGGTGCAGGAAAGTGTGGTTTGTTCCATCTTACCGATTGATGACATCCGGGGCTCTGAGTCTCTTGCTTTTGCTATCACCTTGGCACCTCACCAATCTTTCAAAGGTTTGTTGGTGTATAGACCACCTGGCCCTTTGGGCACTTTTCTTGAAGATTTCGAGTCTATCTTATCTGGGCTGGTGCTGAATGCAGCTCAATGCATCGTCGCTGGAGACTTCAATCTCCACATGGATATTCCAGATGACTCGGACTCCACCAAACTCTTGGAGGCCACGGCCCCCTTGGGCCTATTGCCGTTTCTTGTGGGACCCACCCACAGGAAAGGGCATACCTTGGACCAGGTGTTTTCTACCTTCCCCCTTGAGGTGAAGGAGATAATCCCGGTGCTGTGGTCTGATCACTGGCTGGCCAAATTTTTGGTTAAAGGCGCAGTGAGACCTGCTAATATGGGGTCTCAGCAACAGCGGCGAGCCCACCGGGCTTACCACTCTGTGACACCGGCAATGCTTGCGCAGGCAGCGCTGGATCATCCGTGCCTTTGCACGGGTGACCTCGAGAAGGACTTGGAAGTCCTGCAGGGTTGGCTAGTGGATAGACTTGACGACCTTGCCCCAGTGATGGCCCCTCGTTCTACTTCGAAACGGGTTTCAGCCCCTTGGTTTACGGCGACACTGGCATCCGCCCGGCAGGCTTGCAGGGCGGCGGAAAGAGCGTGGCGTGCCCAATACGATCCTGAGGCCAAGCTGCGTTATACATCGGCGGTGAAGGCCTATCAACGGGACATTCGTTCTGGGAAAAGGGTCTACCTTGCAGGGAGAATAGAGGCTGCCTCTAACTCCTGCAAGGAAATCTTTTCCATTGTGAGGGAATTTACAGCCCCTCGCTCGAATGTTGCCTATGATATGCCTTCTAAGTCCTGGGCTGCGGACCTTGCCAAGTTTTTTACTGACAAGATTAAGCTGATCCAGGACTCTTTCCATCGGGCGGAGCCTGTAGGTGTAATTTGCACAAGGGAGGTTCTCCACTTGGCTGTTGCATCTGGCCCGTCGCTGGCAGTCTTCCCGCCTCTGTCAGTCGCCGAGTCGTTAGGACTCTTGGGTGCTCTTAAGTCCGGTTCGCCGCTGGACCCTTGTCCGGCAAAGTTTCTATCTAGAATGGCGGAAGTCCTAAATACACTGGTCAACCCATTACTCAATCTATCATTGAGCCAAGGCTTGGTCCCATCTGCCTGGAAACAGGCCATGGTGATCCCTTTGTTGAAAAAGCCTGGCTTGGATCCGGAGGCATTGGTCAGTTATAGACCAATTTCTCTCCTGCCTGCCCTGATGAAAATTGTGGAGAAGCACATCCAAGCGGTGCTCTCCAAGTTTCTGGAAGGGCATGAGCTTTTGCATCCCTCCCAATCAGGCTTCCGCCCTAATCTCAGTACTGAGACTGCACTTCTGGAGGTGGCGGAAGACATCAAAGGAGTTTTGGATTCTGGAGGTAGGGCCATGCTGGTCATGTTGGACTTGTCGGCGGCGTTTGACACCGTCCCCCATGATCGCCTGCTCTCGAGACTCTACGAGATAGGCCTCAGGGGGACGGTGTTCAGCTGGTTTGTGTCATTTCTAGCCGACCGCCGACAAACGGTCTGGACCCCGCCGGATTCTGCTGTGATGCCGCCATTGGGTGTCGGGGTCCCTCAGGGCTCTATTTTGAGCCCGACCCTTTTTAACATCTTTATGACCCCTTTGGCGGCTCTGGCGGAGTCTTTCGGGGCCCGGATCGTGTCCTATGCAGACGACACTCAGCTCCTCTTCTCCTGTGAGAGGGGAGGAGATTTTAACGGGGAGAGCATCCGGGATTGCCTTGGGGCTGTTTTCGGATGGTTTCATTCGAGTGGCCTCAAGTGCAATCCAGAGAAATCGGAGGTGCTCTTCTTTGGGTGTGCGTCTGACCCTGACTGGCATGGCTGGTGGCCCATTGATATGTTTCCGCCCTCTTCCCCTTCTTTAGTTGCCAAAAATCTTGGGGTAAAAATGGACAAGGGTTTGTCAATGAGAGCCCAGATCCTGGGAGTGACGGGTTCCTGCTTTGGTCTTCTGAAGACTCTTAGAAAGTTCCTTCCCTTGTTAGCGGAAGAGCATCGGAAGCTGACTGTGCAGGCTCTGATTGGGTCCAGGCTGGACTATGCCAACGTCCTCTACCTGGGCCTGCCAGAGTACCTGTTACAGCGCCTTCAGGTGACGCAGAATGCGGCGGCGAGAGCCATCTTTGGCTTAAATAGGCGAGCTAGGGTGTCGGCCCTCTTGCAGGACCTGCACTGGCTGCCTATTCGCAACCGCATTATTTTTAAGACGCTGACTTTGACCTTCAAGGCCTTACACTCTGGAGGGGCGAAGTATCTCCAAAGGAGATTGTCCTTTTATCACCCGGCCCGGGCGCTCAGATCTGAATCACAGTTTCTGGCTGTTGTGCCGCGCGTCCAAAAAGCTCGCATCGGAGGCCGCTCCTTTGGTCTGCGCGCCCCCCAGTTGTGGAACGCCTTGCCGCTGTCACTTCGTGGCGCTACTAGTCTGTTGGCCTTCAGGAAGGGTCTCAAGACGTGGTTGTTTACTTTATAGGTCCCCTTTTGGTTTATTTTATTCCTTGCTGTTTTTATTGTCGTGTTGTGTTACTTTCTGTAGGTCTCGCTGTGAAAGCGCCAGGATACTCTTTTTGAGTCGCTGCGCGCTATATAAAAAAAATAGTAACATAACATAACATAAGGGGGTAGGGCCAACAAAGCCAGCTAATCCCTTGGGAAACCCAAAACCCTCCGACCCTGGTGACACAACCAGCAATACAACCAGTAATAGTGTAGCTGTACCAAAAAATCCTTTAATACAGTCTAAAAATGCAGGAACTCCAAAAACAATTCCTAACCCTGCACTTACCCCACCTCCTTCCTCTCCTAGCACTAACACACACGGCCAAATCCATCAGACAGTGAGAAGTCAAATTGCCAACATTGATAAAACTAGATCAAAGCCGAAGGAGGGTAAAATAGCAAATCTAGTACATCAATGATCAGGAATGTACCATCTAAAACTACTGCCCACCAGCTCTCAACCATCAACTTACCCCCGGAAGCTCTACCATACATGGTGGCCCTCACAGGAGTTCCAGGCCTAAGGGAGGGGAACAGAGAAAATGAGTTTGAGCTAATAAATAAGTGCATCCAATGGCTAAGCGCAAATAGACCCCTACCCCCAAATGTTTCAGGGGAAATATTGGCGGTTAGAAGAGCAGGCTGGATAGGGAAGGGACCAAAAACAGTGGCAGGAGATGTTGTAACAATACATTTTAGGGACACCCTAGCTGTGGACCACATTTGCAACGCCCCACTTTTTAGATCAAATTCCCAAATATGCCCATTACATCTGTCATATTTCTATCCTACTCGCAATCAGAGACCACCCTATTTCAATCAGGTCTATCATAATAGAGGCCACTACTTTCCACCGAATCCCCCACTAAATAGAAGGCAACACTGGTTGACACCTGGGGAGGGCATGTTCCCATACAATTCCACACACCCGCTGCAACCCCATTGGAATAGGTTTGGCGTATTGGAGGAGGTGGATTGACTCGTACGGAAGGGAAATTGCCCACCACAAAGCAATAACGCAGAGGCCAAGAGTAAACAGGTTATGGAGGAAAATGCTTCATCCTCTTCCACCAGGGATGCCTCATTATCTTACCCTTCAATAGGGGAGGGGACTAGAGAGAAGGGGAAACCCGAACGTGCAGGGCCCGGAAAGGGCAGTGGAAGGATGTTTAAAACTCCTTTCCTGTAATATAGCCGGGCTAAAAAACAAACTGCTCATGCCAGAGTGGGCCTCCTTTATGGCCACCCACGATATCTGCCTGATGCAGGAGACCTGGGCACTGGAGGAGAGCTCCAGCCCGGCCTTTGCAACCTATGATATCCCGGCAGTATCCACAGACAGGGGCCACCCTCCGGGCGGGCTATCAATATGGATAGGCACTCATTTGGGAATCCAGGCGACTCAAATGCAAACAAACTCCCTAGACATCCAGTGTGTCATATTAACAACCCAAAATAAACAACAGGTAGCCATAATAAACATCTATTCAAGGCCAGTCAAGAATGGGCAGGAATCGAACACCGTCAAAGCACTTAATTTTTTTATTCAAACACTGGACCCCTCGATTGTTATAATCCTGGGTGGTGATTTTAATTGCCAGTTTGAGCCCCTGGGTTTGTCCGAACAAGACGAAGTAGACTTACTTTGGCGCATCCCTGACCCCAAGATCACCCCGGTCAGGGCATGGACGCCGTTGGTGCTCCAAATAAAATCTCTCTCCCTTGCAATGTCTTTGTGGCCGTGCAATGGGAGATTGGACCCCGACCTCCCAGAGCTAGCTACGTACAATAGGGCAAAGCAGACCACTATCATTGATTATCTCATGGTAGAAGCAAAATATTGTGGCAGGCTGAAGGACTTCAGGGTCGTGCCAAGGCACGATAGCGACCATAATGCCCTGGTGTTAACCCTGAAGCCTGGATCCTTCGGTTTAACAAACCCCGACCCCAATTCTGCCATGATAATGCCACCTCTCATGGCAACAAACAATAGAAGAAGGGTTAAATGGCCCCATTTTGTGGACTCCCCTACCCGGCTTGCAAATATTTATCAGATCGCAGTTCCTCGCATTAGCGAGATGGGTGATTCGACTTCTCGCCAGCAAGCCGTAGAAATGCATAGCCAACTGGCTGGGAAGTTAGGGGAATTATTTTACCCAGTAAGTGGAAACAAACGGTCCACCCCTAAGACACACCCTTGGTTCGATCGTATTTGCAGGAAACTAAAAAGGGACCTCCTTGCGGCAGTAAAGGCCAAAGATAACGTAAAAACCAGAGCAACCAGATTGCTGTATAAAAAGGAAATCATCAGGGCCAAGAGAGAGTGGGAGGAAGCGAGGTGGGAAGAACTGAGATGTGCGCTCCTTTCTAAGGATGCCAAAACATTCTGGACCATAGTTAATACAGGCACTAAAGGGGGAGGGGAGGTCGCTGTTCCGAACATTGCTCCCTCAGTATGGGAGGCACATTTTGCAGCCCTTTATACATGGCCCAAGACTAGCAGCTGCGCGGCTCAACGCCAGGACCAGACGCCAGAAGCAGACAGTGCCCCCCAGATTTCCCTGGCCCTAGACCTCCCGCACGAGCATCGACTGCCCGGGGCCTCGGGCTCGGGTTATCGGGCGGGTCACCTGGATGCCTGGGAAACGACCACCTCTGGAAAGCTAGAGAGCATCTCTCTCAGAGAAGTGGAATCTGCTATTGACAGATAGCTCCTAAATAAAGCCCCAGGCCTCGACAAACTACCTGGTGACCTTTTTCGCTCCCAGCCCAAAATCTGGGCACCGTACCTTGCAGTTCTGTTTAATGCAGTCCTCTGAGGTTCTAAGTTACCGGAAACCTGGTTGGGAGCTGAGATCGTCCCCATATATAAAAAGGGCTGCCCGTTACTTCCATCTAACTACAGGCCCATTAGCCTTTTAGATACCACCCAAAAACTAATGGGCCGGATCCTACTGGACAGAAAACTGGGGTGGATGGAGGAAAGCGCAATATTAACCACCCTCCAAGCTGGTTTTAGATCTGGCATCTCGACCCTGGACCAAATCTTCAGGCTGCAGGTCCTCTTCTGGAAAACTGCAAGAGTAGAGGGTGGCAGCCTTTACCTTGTCTTTGTGGACCTGCGGGCCGCTTTCGACCTGGTGCCTAGGGAGAGATTATGGAGGGTGCTGGAAGAACTAGGCCTCCCGTCCTACCTACTAGATGTCCTGATTCAATTCCATGAAGGGAATTATGCCCAGGTGAGGTGCGGGAAGAACGGTGAAGTCTCGACCCGTTTCCCCGTATCCAGGGGGGTACGCCAGGGTTGTGCCCTGGCCCCTACACTTTTCAGCCTTTATGTCAACGGCCTGGTGGATGATTTGGGCAGGGTTTAGGGACAGTGATGCCCCGTGGTTGGCTACTGGCCGGGTGCCCGCTCTGATGTTCGCGGATGACACCTTGTTGTTGTCCCGAACATCGGCGGGCATCCAGCGGGTTCTGTACGGGTTTGCAACCTTTTGTGCCTCGCGGGGATTGGAGATAAACTTGGAGAAAACCAAGTTTATGATATTCAACCCCCCGAGGCGCACCCGCCCGAAACCTGTTTTGAATGGTATCCCACTAGAGCGGGTGAAAACCTTTGTATATCTGGGGGTCCTGCTGTCCGAAAACTTTGATTGGGGTTGCCAGGTATCTAGATCTGCCCTGAGACTCTCACAGATCATAGGGGGTATCGGCAAATTTCACAACACAACACAATTTAAAACAGCCGCCCCCGTTCTTGAGATATACAGAACCCAGGCAAGGACAGCTGCTATGTATGGAGCAGAACTCTGGGGGCATAAGAATGCATGGAGCCTGCTAAAGGTTAAACAGGCCTTTATGAGAAATCTGGTGGGTTTACCTAAAAGCACCAATTTGATACCATTGCGTCTGGACCTGGGTCTCGAGTCTATTAAAGAACTGATAGCTGCATGACCCCTGCTCTTCTGGAGAAGGCTCTGGTCCGTACCGGAGCTTGTAGACTACAGAGCGGAATTTGTTGCAGTTTGGAGGCGGATAAAGAATAAAAATATACCCTGGCTTCTTAACATCAAGGCCCTCTCCTACCAAATTGGCCTGCCTCAACTGTGGGAGTCCCCTGAGGAGAGTTGCCCGAGGTTGCAGAGGTCTGAGTTGCTGGCCTCCATAAGACACTATAGCCTTAAAGTGTTATACTCTTCAACAACTCTGGGAAGGCTCTCCACTGAATTCCTGCAAGTGAAAATTGCACCCAGGAGAGAGGAATTTTTAGATTTAGTGCAGCCTGCCCTTGCGAGGAAACTATACATCCAACTAAGACATGGCTGCCTCCCCATTGGGGCATTGACTTCTAAATGGGCTGACCCAGAGGAGGGAACCTGCCCAGCATGCAGCAATAGCACAGAAGATATTGCACACATTCTGTTCTTCTGCCCGGCTTATAGTAAATCACGGAAATGCTGGTTGACACCGCTGTGCAGGAACCTGGGACTTAAACAATGCGCACAGGCCTGTAGAGTTTTAAAATATTACACTTCCCCTCCTATTGTCTATTCGGTTTCCCGCTTTCTATATGGCATGTGGCGCAGAAGAACTATTTTTACTATAAGGAAGTAACCTGGACATTAGCTCACCTTTTGATAACTTACTGTTTAATAACTTTTTTAAGTGTTTTATTATTGTATTTTATTACTGTGCTTGTATATATTTTATCTGCACTTTTATGGTCAATGACCGAAATAAAGTTATCAAATGAAATGTATTTCTAAAGTGAATAATTGGCAATAATGCTGCCATAATTGTTTTCCCGTTTGCGGGATCCGATGTCCCTGCAGGCCCTATTGCAAGGATGTGCCTGGTCGCATGACTTTAATTATTGAGGAGGAAGTAGGAGAAGTCAATTTCCGATGCCGCCTACAACCAGCGATCTCAAGTATGCCCGGTCGCAGAGCAAGCATTTCCCTATTTCAAGGCGTGGCTTGCGGTGGACAGGATGTGGAATTCACGTCGTACACGTCGTCCCCCCTATAGGGGTCAGGCGTTGCCTGGTCCTCGTCACCCATCGCGACTTCGAATGGTTTTCTGTCAGTAATGGATTCCTAGGTGTGACATGGTCCTGTCTCATGGATCGCGATCTTGTTGGACCGGTAGGGGCGCCCAAGGTGCTGTCCTGATAGTGGTGAAAGGCTACCAGCTTCACCAGGAGTTTAGCAGCACAGGTGCGGTGGTGGCAGATTACCATGCGGAGATGAGATGTAGTGAACAGGTCATTTTACACCTGTCACTGAAATGAGGCTACAGGCTCACTCAACTTTTCAAAAGTTCCACAGATGTGGGATTAACTCACTTGTGGCCTACATCAGGTAGATGTGGCGTACTGTGCAGCGCAGGAGTAGTGACTCTGCGTAGGTTGTGTGCGCGCGTGGGTAAGGTGCAGTACAGGGATAGAGCAGAGCCGTGTAGTACATGTGAGACTGGTGCATGTGCTGAGTGCATGTATGCCTTTGAAGAGTACATGATATGTAAGATGTAGTGCTGTGCAGTGTTTGGGCACTGACAGCATGTGCTGGGTATATGTGTACTTGCGTAAAGTACAACACAGGAAGGGTGAAGTGTTGTGCAGCGCACGCGGTGAGTGTGTGTGTTTGAAAATTAGCTCACCCTGGTTAAATATAGAAAAGCTTCAGTGCTGAACAGTGAGAGCAGATCAAGTGTTGCCCGAATGCATGTCAGGGCACAGTGCATAGAGGTATAAGTGCTGAACCGCGTGCGCAGACCGAGTGTGGGCTCAATGCATGTGTACATGTCAGGGTACAGTGCATAGAGGTATAAGTGCTGAACGGTGCTCGCAGACCGAGTCTGGGCTGAATGCATGTGTACATGTCAGGGTACAGTGCATAGAGGTATAAGTGCTGAACTGTGCGCGCAGACCGAGTGTGGGCTGAATGCATGTGTACATGTAAGGGTACAGTGCATAGAGGTATAAGTGCTAAACGGTGCTCGCACACCGAGTGTGGGCTGAATGCATGAGTACATGTCAGGATACAGTGCATAGAGGTATAAGTGGTGAACCGTGTGCGCAGAGAGTGTGGGCTGAATGCATGAGTACATGTCAGGGTACAGTGCTTAGAAGTATAAGTGCAGAACCATGCGCGCAGACCGGGTGTGGGATGAATGCATGTGTACATGTCAGGGTACAGTGCATAGAGGTGTAAGTACTGAACAGTGTGCGTGGACTGAGTGTGGGCTGAATGCATGTGTCCATGTCAGGGTACAGTGCATAGAGGTATAAGTGCTGTACCGTGCGCGCAGACTAAGTGTGGGCTGAATGCATGTGTACATGTAGGGTACAGTGCATAGAGGTATAAGTGCTGTACCGTGCGCGCAGACTAAGTGTGGGCTGAATGCATGTGTACATGTAGGGTACAGTGCATAGAGGTATAAGTACTGAACGGTGCTCGCAGACCGAGTATGGGCTGATGCATGTGTACATGTCAGGATACAGTGCATAGAAGTATAAGTGCTGAACCGTGTGCGCAGACCGAGTGTGGGCTGAATGCATGTGTACATGTCAGAGTACAGTGCATAGAGGTATAAGTGCTGAACCGTGTGCGCAGACCGAGTGTGGGCTGAATGCATGTGCACAAAAGGGGGTGGTGAAGGACGGAGCATCTGAACCAATCAAACACTCACACCCAGTCAAAAGATCTGGGTTTGACCCATCACCATTCTTTAGCCCACTCTGCCACCCCAGTTCAGACATGGCTATATGCAAATCAGTCTGACCCAGGGCCGGACTGGGAACCGAAACCGGCCCTGGCAAAGTGCTCGGCCGGCCCCCCCCTCCCCCTGGGGGGCTGGGGGGTGCGACCACGCTCTTTGCTAGGGCCTGTTTTCGGCTGATTATGCTGCAAAAAACGACCCTGTAACAAAACCGGCCCCCTGGGGCCCAAAACTGGCCCCCACCCTCGCAGCCGACCGGGGGATTGCCCGGTGCCTGCAACGGCCAGTCCGGGCCTGGTCTGACCCTGTGCCTCATGGGAACAGTCCAGCCCGAACTGCCAAGCCATGCCTTCCCAGGACCGGAAACAAGCTTCCGAGGACCGGTTTCTGGCATTACAGCCGTCTTCAGCCCGGCTTGCTTGAATCCAGTGGCAAAGTGAGCAAGGGACTCACGTCTGAGCATACCCTGCCACACTTATGGCGGCCAAAAGCGGTACAAAAGGGGGTGGTGATGGACGGAGCATCTGAACCAATCAAACACTCGCACCCAGTCAAAAGATCTGGGTTTGACCCATCACCGTTCTTTAGCCCACTCTGCCACCCCAGTTCAGACATGGCTATATGCAAATCGTCTGACCCTGTGCCTCATGGGAACAGTCCAGCTCGAACTGCCAAGCCATGCCTTCCCTGGACCGGAAACAAGCTTCCGAGGACCGGTTTCTGGCATTCCAGCCGTCTTCAGCCCGGCTTGCTTGAATCCAGTGGCAAAGTGAGCAAGGGACTCACGTCTGAGCATACCCTGCCACAGTTATGGCGGCCAAAAGCGGTACAAAATGGGGTGGTGATGGACGGAGCATCTTGTTATTGTTATTGTTATTGTTAACTACAGCTTATATAGCGCTGAATCCCCGACAGGTCTCTAGGCGCTATTGACAGAAGGGAACAATAATAGTGAATAGAAGGAAGATGCATAAAGCCGAGATTTTAGGCAGTGTTTAAGACTTCCCTAAACAGGAGTGTTTTCAAAGACTTCCTGAAATGCAATAGATTTGATTCCTTACGGAGAGACTCTGGGAGTTTATTCCAGATCTGTGGAACCACCACCGAAAAACATCTGCCACCCTTCATTACTAATTTATAGCAGGGACAGGACAACAGTTGGGTGTTAGAAGACCTTAATGATCGTATGGGGTTATATACCCCAAGGCGTTCTTTTATGTACGCAGGTGCCTGGCCATAGACAGCCTTATGAGCGATGGATAGACTTTTGAACTCCACACGTTGTTTTATGGGGAGCCAATGTAGCTTACACAACAGTGGAGATGCATGAGTCCGTCTAGGTAGCCTGAAGATCAGCCTGGCTGCGTCATTCAAGACAACTTGCAACCTGTTGATCAAAGTTTTGGGCAAACCCAAATACAGGGTGTTCCCGTAGTCTAACCTTGAAATTATTGTAGCGGAGACCATAGTACGAAGCGTGGAAAAGGAAAGAAGAGGGACTAGCTTACGTAACTGTCTAATTAGATTAGTACAGGTCCCAACCACAGATGAAATCTGGCTAGCCACTGACAACTCATGGTCAATTTTTATGCCTAGACTTTTTACCTTAGAACATGGTTTCGGGGTGGGGCCAAGGTCTTGAGTCCAAAACAGGTCGCTCCAAGGAGAAGCTTCAGTTGAAACCACCAAGACCTCAGTTTTGTCTGGATTGATCTTCAACGAGTTTGCTGTCATCCAGCTCACTGTATGTCTAAGGATTTCTTGGGCATGGGTCTGTGTGAAAGCCGTATTATCAATGCTCAGTAACAGCTGAGTATCGTCGGCGTAGTTAAAAGTTTTACAACCCATGCTTACCAAGGAGTTGATTAAGGGCTGCAGATAAAGGTTAACAATGAGTGGGGACAAAGCAGAACCCTGGGGGACTCCACACTTCAGAGCACCCAAGTCTGATATAGAGTCCCCCAATTGAATCCTTTGAGTTCTCCCAGAAAGAAAGGATTTTAGCCATTTATAGGCTGTGTCTTTTATCCCAAAAGCGGCCAATCTGTCCAGAAGCAGGGTATGGCTCACAGTATCGAATGCCGCTGACAGATCTAATAATATCAGGGCACTCAGCTTTTTACTGTCAGCCATACCTCTGAGCTCATCTAGCACTGAAAGCATCACTAATTCAGTGCTATGGTGCGCCCGAAAGCCTGCTTGCCGCTCATGGAGTAGATGGTGCGACTCCAGGAATACTGAGAGAGATCTCAGAACATGTTGTTCCAAAATTTTGGACAGAAAAGGTAGCTGGGATATAGGCCTATAATTTTTTAAGTTAGTGGGATCAGCCCCCGGCTTTTTTATTAGGGGCCTAACTCGTGCTTCTTTGAAACTAGAGGGGAGCTGGCCAATATCTAATGATTTATTCAATAGGGAGATAAAATGATTCTCTAAAGTAGGGAGCGCCAGACAAAAGATGCTAGGAGGACATGGGTCTGCTGGCGAGCCTGACTTAGTTCGATTCATAAGTTGACCTAAGACTGTAGAATCAATCAAAGGAAATTTAAGGATGGCGTGCTCAGAAGAGGGGGTTTGAGGATGGGAAAATGAAGGTAAAGGGTAGCTGCTGTAGGAGTTCTGAATGTCGGAAAGAATGGTGTTTACCTTGTCAAGAAAGTAGTGTTGAAAGATGTTACAATCTATCGGAGATTCTACTTTTTCTACCTTCTTGCACAGTTCATTTAAGATCTTAAAAGTTTCTTTCTGAACATTCTCCGCGTTATTAATTCGGGATTCGTAGTACTCTGCTTTTACTGACAAAATATAATTTTTATACAGTTTAAGGAATGATCTATAATGATCCCTATCTGTGGAGTCCTTTGTTTTCCTCCAGCGTCTCTCTAAGTGGCAGAGTTTTATTTTGTGTTCTCTCAAGGAAGAGTTAAACCATGGAGCTCCTTTCACTACTCTACTTATCTTTTGATTTCTTTCAGGAGCAATTCAGTCAATGGCCTGACTAAGATTTTGCATCACATTCGCAAGTTCCTGATCTAAATCTCCAAACGTATCGTGTAACTGTATATTATTTTTGAGGCGGGTGTCCATCAGAGTTCCTGAGTCAATTTTCCTCCATTTACGTACTTTCTTAAATTTTTGGGGTAATGATTGAGACATATATCCATCCATAGGGATGTCGCAGTTTATCAGGTAATGGTCTGACCATATACAGGGCAGGATACCAGTTATAACAACATCCGGGTCTGAAGTCCAAATAAGGTCAAGAGTATGGCCTTTATCATGTGTGGGTGCATCTACTAATTGTTGGAGTCCAAGTGTAGTCATAGTGGTTTCCAAATGTCGAGTTGCCACATCCTTAGATGTTTTGTCCCAATGGACGTTGAAATCTCCTGTTATTAATACTTTTTGATAGCGTGTACAGATATCTGAAATAATGGGGGTTAGTAAATCGTTAAACAAAGAGGTAGATTTTGGGGGTGATAGACTGTAAGAACAGCAAGGCAGGTGTTCCTCAATGTAATTTTCACCCCAAGTAAGTCAGCTAAATCAACTGTTTCTGCCATTAATTTAGTGACAGTTAAATGTTTATTAAAAAGAATTGCTACACCACCTCCTCGAGCATTATCTGCACGATTATGCCACATAGCATCATATTCATTAGGGAGGGCGGCTATGATATCAGGTAGGGAGCTATCTCCCATCCACGTTTCTGTAAGAGTTAGGACATCTATGTCTTCATTCTGAAGGAGATGGAAAATTTCAAGGTAATGTTTTTGTAACGATCTAGTGTTCAGGCTAGTTAGTTTCAAAGGGGAATGAGTCGCAGGCGCGCTCCTATTAGTACATAAAATGCCAGTCTCTTTTAGCTTGGTCAACATGGTTGGAGTTAAGGTAAGATTACTAGAGTCTAACCGGTGTAGCTCACCTGAAGAGTATATCAGTCGACAATCAGGGGGAAAGGCCCCTGTGCCCGGTTGTGCGCGGACGGGCGCAGACGGGCAGGACTCTGGCACGACTCCGGCACAGGCCCGGCGCGTCCGCTGTACGCGTCGACTGCGCGGAGGCATGGCCATCCCCTTTTAAGCCCAACTAGAGCACGTAACCCGCAATAGCCCAACCCAATATGGCGGCCGTCAGTCACACGCCAACCAGGAACCAGCTCTCGGCGTCAATACTCGTCCGAGAGCGGTCCTGTGGCGAAGGGAGGGGGGGAGAGGTCACAGGCGCAAGGTAAACAAAGTAAAACCTTATTAAATCAAGCTAGCGTAACAGCTTATTGAGTCAAGCCAAATTTAAAACGCGCAGTATTAAAAGTGCAAAGTGAAAGAATAGATCTCCCGGCTTCCGCCTCAGGAGGGGGAGAAATTCGTTCTGTCAAGATCTGAACCAACCAAACACTCACACCCAGTCAAAAGATCTGGGTTTGACCCATCACCGTTCTTTAGCCCACTCTGCCGCCCCAGTTCAGACATGGCAATATGCAAATCAGTCTGACCCTGTGCCTCATGGGAACAGTCCAGCCCGAACTGCCAAGCCATGCCTTCCCTGGACCGGAAACAAGCTTCCTAGGACCGGTTTCTGGCATTACAGCCGTCTTCAGCCCGGCTTGCTTGAATCCAGTGGCAAAGTGAGCAAGGGACTCACGTCTGAGCATACCCTGCCACACTTATGGCAGCCAAAAGCGGTACATATCAGGGTACAATGCACAGAGGTATAAGTGCTGAACCGTGCGTGCAGACCGAGTGTGGCCTGAATGCATGTGTACATGTCAGGGTACAGTGCATAGAGGTATAAGTGCCGGACAGTAAGGGCCTCCTTTACAGGAAAGGACAGGAATGCACCGTATTTAAGCAATAAGGTGCCTTCCTGTCCTTCCTCCCTGTGCTGGCGCTGTTTCGGCAGCCGAGCACCAACATAGGAACTCTTGCGCCATGGTCCAAGGGTGCATCAGCGGCATGCAGGGGCCCCTTCCTGCACAAAAACAATCCTACGAGGCGCTTCCTCTTTCCATGTCTGCTGCACAATGCAGCACACAAGGAAAGAGGAAAAAACGAGGAGAAATAAACATATTTCTCCTCGTTACGCCTCACCTCAGAGGCGTGCGGAGTTGGCATTTCCCCGGGTTTACACCACTTTGTGGATCTGGGCCAGCATCGAATGCCATGGGTGCCCGGCTGGACTGGGAACAGAAACCTGTCCTGGCAAACTGCTCGGCTGCCCCCCAGGGAGGGGAGGGGTGGGGTGTGGCCGAGCTGCTTGCTAGGGCTGTTTTCGGCCAATTTTGTTACAGGGGGCCCATATTGCCGACCCCCGGTAATAAAAAACGGCCCCCAAGGGCATGATAACCGGTCCCCACCCTGGCTGCCCACCGGGGAAATGCCTGGTGCCCGCTACGGCCAGTCCGGCCCTGCATGGGTGTTGTGTGCAAACGCAAGCGCAAAGGCCATGGAACGGCTCCCGGGCGCAGAGTACGGCGACGCAGCGATTAGCACTGCGCCGCCTCACTCATGATTTATGAGGTCACTCAAGGCCACACAAGGCGGCTTTATAAATCTTTATGAGAGCCCTGTGCCACACGTGTACCCTTTGTGTGGTGCAAAAGTGACGCAAGGCCCCCATGTCTGCTGTGAGTGTCCACTGAGCAACTGTGCCTTATGGACATTATATGGAGAACCCTGGCTGGTTCCATTCTGGGGAGCCCAGGCCTGGCTGGTGAAGACAAGAGGATTAGAGGGATCCCCCAGACAGACGTGTGGACTGCTGCATTCCTGTGAGCTGGGAGGGACGCACACTGGCCGGAAGAGCGGTCTCTCTTTGATTCAGTGATAGATCAGAAGGAAGGGGCCTGAACACATCTCAGGACGGGAGATGGGACCCACAAGGGAACCATAAAGAGTAGAGCTGGGAGCCAAGGGTGAACCTTATAATGCACATGAATGAATGAGCAATTTATAAAGCACGAGCAAACACCCACAGGCGTCAAGGCGCTAGTCCTAGCACTGCAGGATAACTTATAGTGTACAGAGCCAGGGACGTGGGCTTGCAGACGGGAGATGGGGTGAGGAAGAGAGTTCCAGAGCTTCGATGCAGCCACCGAGGAGGCTCTGCCTCCCCCACCTTGCGTTTCGAAACTTAGGAGAAGCCTAAAGATTTTCCCCAGCAGATCGCACCTTTCTAGATGGAAAGTACAGTTGAAACACATTCTTAATACATCAGGGTCAGTATTCTGTAATGCCTTGTGAACGACGCACAAGGCCTTGAAAATAATGTGTTTGTTAACCGGCAATTTATAGATTGCAGATGAAGCTGAGTGGGACTTGGAAAGATCCAGAATCAGTCCTGCTGCAGCGTTTTGAACAAGCTGCACTTAGGCAATGCCATTCTTATTGAGATCCCACACACATCACTGTGGCAGACACCCAGCTGTGAACTCTGGTCACTCCCTAGACAAGTTTTCAAGGTAACCAGTTGGTACATGTTCTTGCGGATACAAAAAACAGGTACCGCAGACAATAGAATTTTTAAATAGACCCTTGATATCTTTTTTGTGTTAGAAGATTGTTCAGTTGGGGGACAAGATATAAGCTGGTCTATAAACATAGATTCCCCTTGGACCCTGTTTTAAGTTTGTTATTCGATACCCTGTTGCACCCCTCAATTGTGCATGGGTGCACATGTTGCAGACATCCATGCCCTTAGGGCATGTATGTCTGCAACATGGCACTGTTTCAAAAACAAAAGAAATGCTTTTTAAAGGGTTTTCATAATTTACCACCAACTTCTAGTTGGTGGTAAATTAAGAATTCTTAAACCACTGTAGCACTGATTACAGTGCTACCTACATGCCAAAATACAGATTCGGTAATTATACCGATTCGGTATTTTACCGATTCGGTAAAATTACTGAATCTGTATTTTAACATGCCCCTACATCCCAAACTCCGAATACCGGTCGGTTACGGCCGAAATCGGCCGTTACCGACCGGTATTTGCCTTCCTACATCTGGCCCTTAGACCCTAAATCACATTTGGTGCCTTGAAAAGGACCATAAGAAGGTGAGGTTGAGTTCCCAAACATTTGTCATTTGTCAAGCAGCCAGATGGGCTGTGTGAGAAGGGAAAAGCTTGTGACCAGAACTTGAGGCCAAGGCCTGCTAGTCTCCCTGCTGGGTGAGGGAACATCCCCAGGGAAACCAAGACCACCTGCCCTGCAGCCTGGTGCGTCAGCGCCTGCAAGACGAGTGTGCCCTGCGAGGAAGACAAGAGCATTGGAGGGAGGGAGGTCCAGTGGCGAGCCCTACCGCGAGGACTCCCATTGAGGATTCAGCTGTGCACCGATCGGGCCATAGAACATGTGTGTGACTCTTTTTGATGACTCTCGTATGCGAGCACTGTGTAGAGGCGCGGACCCTGCATGCCAGAGGGGGCCACTGGTGAAGTACTTGTGTGACCAGCATGACAGGGCTCATAAAAACCTGGGTGCGGGTAAAAGCACCTGAAGAGTCTACGTTGCATCCGTAATGTACCGTGGCAACCCCTTGTGCCAGGAGGGAGTTCCGGGACCGAATCACCACAGACTTTGGGGCATCACCCAGGTGTGAGACTGTGACTAACGGGTATAGACACACCAAGAGATCTGCCCTGACTGACCCCGTCACACCAGGAGGATGCCGCTCCCTCGTACTCCAGTCGGGAGCCAAAGGACTGAATTCCTCCCGCTGGGGACAACTTGACTGACTGCGTTGATGTGAGCTGGAAGCGACTCCAGTTGGTGGGGACAGTGGTCGGGCCACTATGGAGAGTGAGCCTCGCTCACCTCATGCTGCCGCGTGTACCATGAGCAGCCCAAACTCTCTGAGCAGGATCTGCTCTCGCGAGAGCCTGTGCCGAGGTCGGGTAAGACTTGAACTAGGGCCTGTGGTGCCCGCGAGATACGCTGCTGAAAGTGCTGCGGCACCGTAGACACAGCTGACTAAAATCCTGAAGTCAAAGGGAACTTTTGAGTACGGCCTAATAGTTTGCAGTCCCTGGATGTGGCCACCAGTGAATGGGGAATGACCCCGAACACGTTTCACGAAGGAGGGGCTGCGATCTGCCTGACAACTACTAGAGCCCTGACCTCAAGGGGGATTGTGTTGCTGCATTTGAATGTGGCATTTTTTTGCATGTGTAGAGTAAGAAATAAAATACATATTTTTCTTATAAAAGCAGGTGTTTGGCTGGACATTGATTTATTATTTGTGCTGTTTGCACTTTGAGTTATGAGTTGGGTTCACAGGCCAGAATCTATACCCCCTCCCCAGAGAGGCTTGACTGCTCGACCACAACTACCACTGAGAGTCAAGTGCAGAAGGTGTCCTTAGCCCAATTGAGCAGATTCCATAGTAGGTCGGGACCGGGCCATCAGGAGTAAAAGGCCTCGGCCACCACAGTTGGGCCCAGTAATCCCTGCTTGTCCTCTCGCCTTCTGCAAGGGGTCAGTCTGAGAGGTATCCATCTCAGCTTGGACAGCCCCCTAACACTGCCAAACTGACTAGAAATGTCAGCATTGTGTGCGACCCGTAGTTATCTTTTAAGTCCCGATTCGCAGCCATGTCAGCCAGCTGCCTCCTTTATGGAGAGCCCTCCGCAAAAAGCGGGAAATTCTCCCATCTTCCAGGCCGTGACGACAGCAAGACTAGATGACGGTAACTCGTCGCACCTGGGGTACACCGAGGGATTCTCAAGTATTTAACACAGACTTCAGACCATCCACAACTCGGCAGCTAGACTCATCCTCAAGGTCCATAGTAGGCAGCCCGTTACCGTCCATCCCAAACACTACCCTGACTGCCAGTCCGCAGGAAACCCAGGCTTGGAGCTCTGCTCGTGACTTACAGAGCTTCAAAGAAGCCCTGCTCTCTCGAACTATACTCACGGTCCCGCTCCTCGAGATCTTCACACGAGGCGGACTAGAACTGCGCAAATCTTAAATTACGCTGGCGTATTGTTGGAAATGCCACATTACGCCTGTTACATGAAATTTCCTAAATGATGCCACGTTGAGTAATTACGCTGCTGTTTGCAGCAAACTTATATCGTGGGAAGAAAGCAAACAATCAGAATGCTAGCGACGGCTGTTCGTGCCAATTGTGTTGTTTTTTTTGTTTGTTTTTTAAAGACCTTTATTGCACATTACCATCATAACACAGATCAGGGCCTACAACCTCTGGGGCCGGCCGCGATATTAACATTAGCAAATTATCAATATAAGGTTGACACAGCCGTGTAGGCGTTAGCCCTGGGGTCCGGCGGCAAATGTAAACAATTCGTGCATAATGCAAATGATACAGATATACGAAATGACTTAGGTCTACGTTTTTACTTTTTAAACCAAACTGTTCGTTAACACAAAGGCACAATAAACATTTCGATCTTTGAAGGCGACTTGACACATGTTCATAATTTTAGTGTTGTTAGCATTAGCTGTGCAACCACAGACCCGTCCCTTGCATTACCGTACTCTTTAATAGCAGGGCGGGTTTCAAAACAAGAGGATATACCACCACTGACATCCAAATTTCAGGTCCAACCCTTAATCCGAAAGGCACTCATCCGAGTCCTCCCGCAGCAGCTCACAGATGTTTCCCCTGAACCTGTTCCACGCCCTCCAGATCTGTCCCCACTTTTTAGGGCATCCCCAATGGACAAACACCGCCCTCTCAGCCACCATTTTTTCATCCATGTCGCTGCACCAGTCTCTTAATGCGGGTAGTACACTCGAACCCCACAGTTTAGCAATATTGCGTTTCGCAACCATCATTCCCAACACGACCCAGTCCTGCTGCTGATGGGTTAAGTCTACTGCCTCCCATATGTTCAACAGACAGCAGCAAGGGTCGGACAGCAGGGAGACAGCAGTAGTTTGGGAAATAGTTCGCATTACTGCCGCCTAGTACCAGGCTAACCGACCACAGTCCCAAATGGTATGATAGAACGTCCCCCTCTCCCCGCATCCACGGAGACAGTACTCGTGGGAAGCTCTCCCTATCCTGTGCAGGACCGTTCTGGTGTAGTATGTGCGGTGTAGTATTTTCAACTGAACCAGTTTAAGTCTGGAAGGAATCGCCGATTCACGCGGCGAAGAGAGAGCCTCCTGCCACTCCGAGTCGTCAAGGTCACCAATATCCGCCACCCAACTCGAACGTAATTTGGACAGCATGTCAGGGAGGTTGTTAACTAGTTTCCGGTATGTGTAGGAGGTCGCTTTGTGGGTCATATGTTCAGTCAGTAGCCTGTCTTCTAGAGGGGTGGATTCCTGCAGAGTCGTTCCCGTTGGGATGACTGCCTGAAGTGCATGTCTTATTTGCATGTATCTGTAATGTTCGGACTGGGCCATATCATATTTGGTTTGTAGGAAAGCAAAGTCTACCATTTTGTGGTTTTTCCAGAGGTCTCCCACAACGGAAATACCTATGGCGTCCCATGCCTGGAACCCTTTGGTTTTGCCCATGTAACCCAACCTGTATGAGTCCCACAGGGGTGTCATTTGTGTAATAATGTTCGCGCACTGAAGGTGTCTATGTGCCCTACACCAGAGTTGAACCGTATGACAAGTCGGGCCCAGTAGATCGGTCGGGACGGCTCGACTATAGAGATTTCTTAATAGCCCCCTGGATTCGATACTCAGCCTGTCCGCAAAGTAGGCGGGCTCCGTCTGTGGGGTGTGTAGCCAGTAATTGATCTGCTTAAGATGGGCAGCCCAGTAGTACAGCTCAATATTAGGGAGTGCTATACCCCCATCGTACCAGTCCTTCACCAGTTTGCATTGCGCAATACATGCCGGTTTCCCGTCCCAAAGCAACGTGGAAACAGCCACTGTGATGGCCTTAAAGTAGGAGGGGGGGGACCTGAAATGGTGTGTTCTCAAGGAGGTACAGAAAACGGGGCAGCGCCATCATCTTGAACAAGGCAGCTTTGCCCAGGAGGGTGAGAGGAAGGGAGCGCCACACCTTTACATCCCTATTGAACCGTTCCAGGGGGGGTTTCAAATTTAGGGCGTGGAATTCGACCGGGTTAGAAGAGACGTAAACTCCCAGATACTTAAAAGGGGTGTCGGTGTAACGTAACGGACAGTCTACCGGAAGGGAGGGTGGGCAGCCAGCAAGAACGAATAAGACTGATTTAGTCCAGTTAATTCTATATCCCGAAACCCTCCCAAACTTCTAGCAGACATTAAGTAGTTCTAGGATCGACTTCTTAGGGGAGGTGAGATAGAGAAGGATATCGTCCGCGTAGAGAGATATCCGATCCTCCCACGACGGTGACCACCGGATACCTTTGATGGATGGTTCCCACCGGACCCAAATCGCCAACGGCTCAAGGACTAGCGTAAACAGTAGGGGAGACAACGGGCAGCCCTGTCTCGTCCCACGACCGAGCGGGAAATCCCTGGAGATATGACCATTAGCTGCTATCTGAGCCAGGGGCCTGGTATAAAGCAGGCGGACCCAAGCGCAGAACTTGGGGCCGAAGCCCATGTGACGAAGCACCGCGAATAGATAAGGCCACTCCACGGTGTCAAACGCCATAGTGGCATCAAGGGAGAGAAGGACTGCCGGTTCCTGTATGTACTCTCGGCGAGCTAGCACCGCCTGTAGACGGCGCAGATTATGTGAGGTATTGCGATTTGGCATAAAGCCAGACTGATCTGTGTGTACCAGAGTGGCAAGATGGGGGGCCAACCGCAGTGCTAGTAATTTGGCAAGGATCTTTGGTTCCGCATTTAGTAAGGAGATGGGGCGGTAAGAGGTACACGCCTCTGACACTTTACCAGGTTTGTGGATCGGGATGATTGTGGCAAGACGTTGATCTCCAGGGAGCACTCCTACCTCTAGGCTGTCCACGAACATTCTGAGGAGATGAGGGGCTGTTGTCTGGGCTGTTTGCTTGTACAGTTCTACCGGGAGACCGTTGGGTCCCAGAGCCTTTCCAGACGCCAGTGCGTTGGTCGCTCCCCGCACTTCCTCTACGGTAATGTCAGCCTTCAGCAACAACGCCGCTTCAGGTGAGAGACAGGGGATCGCCAGATCCTTAATATAGTCGTAAGCTTCTTCCGTCGAATACGTCGCCTGGGGGGTATATATCGCCTCAAAATGGTCAGCCAGCAGTTCAACTATGACACCGGGGTCAGAGGTCAAACTCCCTCCAGGCAGTGCCAGTTGTGCAATGACCCTGCCCGCTCTTTCTTTTTTATCGAGCCAAGCCAGCATCTTTCCTGCCTTGTCGCCCAACTTGTAAATCCTGTGGCGGGAGGCCTGAATTGAGGTCTGAACCATCTCCTTTTGATATGCCATCCATTCTGTGCGGCATAGCCGGACCGCCTGAGCGGCTCCCCGGGACGGGTGAGACTCCTGGTCAGAGATTGCTATCGTGAGGGCCTCCTCAAGGGCGCTAAGTTCTTGATGCTGTGTTCGCCTATGAGCAACTATGGATGCAATCGCTTGCCCACGCAGCACTGTTTTATACGCTTCCCATAAGGTACTCTGGTAGCCAACGGAGCCCAAGTTCTCCTGAAAGTAGTGCTCAGCAGTAGTGGAAAGGGTTTTTCTCAATGGGGCGCTCTACAGATAGCTCGCATAGACAGGAAACACACGGCTTCTACGGGAACGGTGGTGTGTGGATGTGAGTCGTAGCGGGGAGTGATCGGAGATTCCCCTGGGGCAGATGGCTACCTCCTCAACGCCGTTTAGCCGCTCCCCAGACATTAAAATGTAATCAATCCGTGAGAGACAGTTATGTGTATTGTTTGTCATAAGGATGTTTGTACCGCCAGCAGTCTGTCAGACCCAGGGCATCCAACAGTCCGGCGAGTCGCCCGCCTCCCCGCACCGTCGCGGCATGTGGGAGTCTATCGAGCTCATGATCTACAACGTCATTAAAGTTGCCCCCTATGACTAGCGTCGCCGTCGGGAGGGACAGCAGAAAGGCCGCAAGGGCGGCGTGCGCCGTGGCCTGCAGGCCGGGCGGGACATATACGGACACAAAGTTGAAAAGTTGGCCCTCCCACTGTACCGTCACGGCTGCAAAGCAGCCCTGATTATCTATGTTAGTCTGTTGACACACCACCGGGAAGCTCTTTCGTATAAGTATCCCCGTCCCTCTAGAGCCGGAGGAGAAGTCCGCATGTGCAATTAATTTGTATCCCCATCTATCCATCGCTTTCGAGGCCGTGCCCACAAGATGGGTTTCCTGCAGCAGGACTATCGCCGGTTTACAGCGTTTCAAATATTGTAGCACTAGGCCCCGCTTCACCTTATCTCCCAATCCCCTGACATTCCATGTGAGGGCTGTCAAAGTTGGCGTGTGGGAGGGATGTGACGTGTGATTCTCAGGTGTAGCTATCACGTGTGCCGCCATTCATCAGGGTGTGTGGCTTCGTACAAGGCAAGAAGGAACGAGCCTCGCGGTGCATTGTCGCTAAATAGTCTGTCTCCTTCGTGTTGTGTAGAGCATCTCGTGTTGTACCGTAGAATACAATAACTAAAACCAAAACATTCAACATTCCCTCCCCTCCCTCCTCCCTGCCTCCCTGCTGCACGGGCCGAAAACCGCCCGCCTCCCCCAACTTAGCAGAGCGCGTAGTCCCAACCCAACCCAACCCATTTTACTTGCTTGCAGGGGGCTCTGCGGTTCCGGTAGCAGCTCCACGTGACCTCTTCCGCTTAACACAGAGTGGGGGCCAAGGGTCTCATAGTCAGTGTGCGGAAATGGCGTCGACCATGGGTCATGTCCTCTGGCACTCACTCCTCCTGATGTTCTCCCTCCTCCAGACCTGATTCAGCGAATAGGTCCTGGCTATGTCCTTGCGATGCCTGTTGATTCGACTGGTCTGCTGTTTTTTGTTCGCGTTGACTCCTGCCATTCCGCCTAGGAGCCTTAACACGTCTCCAACCATCCAGCCAATCCCTCGCCGCCTCCGGGGTGTCGAAAAACCACGCTTTGTGATTATCTACGTTTCTCAATCTCGCCGGGAACAGCATGGAGTATGGTATGTCTTTGGCCCGCAAGGTTTTTTTGATGTCGATAAAAGTCTTCCGTCGCCGGGCCACCTTAGCTGTATAGTCCGGGAAGAACGCGATGGTGGAGTTCAGTATCTTGATGGGTGCCGAGATTCTGGCTGTTTGAAGTTTGGCATCCCTATCCCGAAAATTAAAGAGTCTAGCCAACACTGGCCGAGGCGGTGCCCCCGGTTTCGGCGTCCCCCCGAGGACTCTATGTGCCCTTTCAACTGAGAAGAAATGGGAGAGGCCCTTCGGCTGAAATTTTGTCTTAATTAAGTCCTCCACATACAGATCCATCGTACGTTTGCCCTCCAACTCCGAAATGCCTAAGATGCGGATGTTGTTCCTCCGCGACCGTCCTTCCTGATCGTCCAGCCGTTCCTGCAGCTTCTTGGTGACCACTTCCATGCGTTCGGCAGCCATCTGTAGTTCTGAAGTGTCCTCCACTAACGATTTGGTGACCACTTCCACCTGGGCCACACGCTCCGTCATTTTGTGGAGATCCGCCCTCAGTAGGCCAACATCCGTAGAGATAGATCCCACTGTTGCTTGGACGCTTGTAAGCATTTTCATCAGATCCTCCAATGTCACTCTTTTGGCGCCATCTCCCTCTGGACTTTTGCCTGTGGACGGGCGACCCTCCGGATGTTGTGTGGCAGCTTTTTCGAAGGCGAACTTCTCCAGCTTCGCTTGTGCCGCAGCATTCATGGGACCTCCACCCGCCATTGCGTCCGGTTGTTATCTCGCTGCCGCACTTGAGAGTCTGCACCGCAGTATGGCCGGTGGGAGGCGGTATCAAAATGGCGTCGTCCACCAAGGCCCTCTCACCGCCACAAGGTGTATCAGAACAATGGCGTCCGTAATCAAGGAGCAGTAGACTAATGGCTCCACTGCCACCTCTCTGGCAAATCCACAGGTCCCCACACCTCCAGTCGCTAGGCAGCACTTACTGTCCTCGTGCCAGACCGCACCGCTACTGAGGCACGCAGCGCACCTCAGGACACTTCATGGAAACTCAGCCGGGCAGTGGAGTAATGGACGTGTCTTTAAATTCGGGTGTGTGCCTCCCATACGTGGGGTATCACTGGCACCTGCAGGCCAGGATCAAACGCGGCAGCGTCAGCCCCCGTAATTCACTCCCAGGGTTCTGCCGGCACAGTATCTGGGTCTGTGCCTCAATCGTTCAATACAGTCGCCGCCAGGGGTGGGAGCGGGCGTCGCCTCCGTGCACCGCCAGCACAGCAGGTCAGCAGGTTTCCCGGTCCCGGGGCGAGCCAAGTTGAACAGGCGCTCCGCCGCCGGGGACCGAATTGCACTCTCTTGTGGGCGGTAGCACGCTGGGGAAGTTGCGGCTGGAATGGCGCACCTCCACTCCCATATAAGCCGACCGCCGATGTGGTCCGCAGTCTGACAGCAGCACCTTCCGGTGAGGTCCGCCGTCCACAGGGCACTTCCGGCCGGTCTGCTGCGCAGCGGCAGGCCGGTGCTTGTATACGCGGCAGGGCCCGCCTCGTCTCGTCGGTCTTCCTCCGGCTGTCCTCGCTCGATTTTGACCGGGATAGCGTCGGAAAGCGCCCCTCAGCTCCCGCACTCCGGTCCAGCATCAGAAGGTGCACTAGTGCCGGATGGACAGTCAGATTAATGTTAAAAGAGCCGCGTCGGTCTCAGAGCTCACGTACTATGCCGCCATCTCGGTCGGCTCGTAGCCACGCCCCCCGCCAATTGTGTTTTTAGTGCTGTTTTTGTTAGCACCAGGTGCAAACTCCTTTCAAAAATTGATGCAAAGGTGCATTTAGCTCTGAAATATAGCGCTAACTGACAGATTTGCATTTTACATAATTTTTTCCAAATTGCACAAAATTACGTAAAAGCAAATTATGCTAACTTTACACACTTTTAATTAAGGCTCGGTTTTCCATTTTTACTGATTAATACCGCCAGAAAACAATGGGGCATATATATAAAAAAGTGGGGGAGCGCGGATTTGCTCCAAAATTGCTAATGCCACGCTCATCACTTTAGAAACACAGGGATGCGCCGTATTTGCAATAATACGGTGCACCCCTGCATTTCTCCCTGCGCTGGTGCCAAATACAGCTCTCTAGTAACCCTGGGCGTAGTAGGGGTAGTGGGGCTACGCGAAGATATGCGAAGTGGGACAGAAACTACGTCCACCTACGCACTTCACGTAGCCCCACTACGCGCCTCCCGCCCTCGCTAAATACTACCCGCCCTCCCGCCCTCCCTAAATACTTAAATAATGTATTTAAAAAGAATAAACACCACTTACCTTGTCGGCTGCGTCTCCGGGGCTCCCTCTGGTAACCACGCCGCCATCTTGGATACTAATGCACATGCGCGGCCGCCTGCGCATGCACATTTCTCGTGAGAAATGCGCATGCCCACGGAGTGGGCGTAGTGTTGCCTGCTACGCCTACTTCGCAAATGGCGAAGTAGGCAACACTGCACCCACACCGTGGGCGTAGCGAAGTACTACGCCCAGGGTTACTCTCTAGCATCAACACAGGAACCCTTGTACCATAGTGCAAGGGTGCCTGCATTGAGGGGATGATTGTTTTTAAGCAGGAAGCTGTCCCTTCCAGCACATAAACAATCATTCATGGCGATTTGCTTTTTCTATTTGTGCTGCATTGTGCATCACACATAAAAACAGCAAATAAGAGGATAAGTAATGCATTTCTCCTCGTCTCCTGTAGCCTGAAAGGGGGCCTTATTTACAAGGCAGCGTTAAGCACCGTTAAGAGACTTAACACCGCCTTGCAAATAAGACAAAACGTTTATTGCCACAGGAACGCCACTAGAAGTGACATTCCTGCGGTGACAGGAGCTTGTAAATATGCCCTAATGTGTTTCCTGTCTTGTTGGACCTGGCCCTCTGGGCAGGGTCATCCCTGAACTTTTTGCCTTTCTCCAATATTCTCTCTGACCTGTTTTTGTTGGTTTAATGACTCTGGGCACTTTGCCACTGCTGCCCAGTGCTAAAGTGCATTTGCTCTCCCTGTATAAAATGTATATATTGATTGGATTCCATTATTGGCTTATTTGGTTCACTGTCAGACCCCAGTACAGTGCACCAGGAGTGCCCAGGGCTTGTACGTCCAAATGCTTCTAGTGGGCCTGCAGCACTGGTTGTGCCACCCACAGAGGCAGCCTGGTAAAATGTGTCTAAAGTCTGCCATTGCAGAGCCTGCGTGCAGTCTGGTACTGTCATGCTGACTGGGCAAGTGCACCTACTTGCCAGTCCCTAAACTTCCCCTTTTCTTCATATCAGTCACCCCTATGGTAGGCCCTAGGGCAGGGTGCATTGTAAGTATGAGGTAGGACAAGCCCTGATGTGTGTGGCATGCCCTAATAGTGAATTACAGCCATTTTCGTTTTTAGGTTTTGACTAGCGATGCATGCGTACGAAGTACGCATACGCTAGCAAAATCTAATGATATCCTCTAATCCTCTATGTGGGGTCGGGTATCCCGCCCCCTCCTCCCATTGGCTAGCTCCATAAATGGAGGCTAGCCATTGGGAGCCGGATCTGTCCGTCAAAGGCCGGACCAGATTCGGGGGCGTTCCCGAGAATTTTTCCCTTTCTGCTCACGTCATGTAGACGTGTTCACTCGGTGGGCGGGGCGTTTTTTCGGGCTCGTCGAGGTTTGTTTAGGCCGGCCGAGGAAGTCCAGGTGAGTCTTCCCTTTCCTGTCCCCCCTCCCGCTGTTGGTTCGTTTCCCGCCCCCCCGTCAGTGTGTGGCCGTTCCCGCCCCCCTCCCGCTCTCCCGTCAGTGTTTGGCCGTTCCCGCCCCCCTCCCGCTCTCCCGTGGCCGTTCCCGCCCCCCTCCCGCTCTCCCGTCACTGTGTGGCCGTTCCCGCTCTCCCGTGGCCGTTCCCGCCCCCCTCCCGCTCTCCCGTCACTGTGTGGCCGTTCCCGCTCTCCCGTGGCCGTTCCCGCCCCCCTCCCGCTCTCCCGTCACTGTGTGGCCGTTCCCGCTCTCCCGTGGCCGTTCCCGCTCTCCCGTCAGTGTGTGACCATGTGTGGCCGTGGTTTTGGCTCACACTACTCGTGCTGCACAGCAGTTTCACAAATAGGCCGCCTCTGTGATACCTGCACTCAAAGCGTGGCTAGATTTGGCCAGAGTCCAAATCACCGGGCTGCTCTTTGCGGTTGCCAGGGCGCTTGCTACGTTAATCTCTGGGAATCCACTGCTTAAATTCCTTCCCTTGAACATCAAACTCCAAGCCCTAGCTCAACAATGTCAGTCTCGGCATCACGGATGCTTTTGTCCTCTCGCGGTCGCTTTTTCGTCTCCCTGGCGACCTCAGTCAATAGAGTCGGCTTTTCATGGAGAGCAACGTATGTGAATAGGCTACAGAATTTTGGAAATGGAAACCAGACAGAAAGTTCAAGCCTTTGCAAACATTTTGTCAGCACTGTAAATGACGGTGAGAGGCGGCAGATAAAATTCCGCGATTTAGAGGTCTTACTTTACCCCTGACAGTTAATGGAAGGGTCAGACAAAACAGAAAAAACACACCTTCCTGACAGGGAAAGGTAACATTGCTGCTGAACTGGCTGAGCTGGCTAATCATTTTTCATATTTCATAACAAAAACATTCTTTACAACTAGAAATATGATACGTGTTTGCATTTTATCGACCTGAGGCTTTGCCGAGCTACATGCATAATAACGCGTTTTTTATTTTTTGTACTAGCGACTGCAGTTTATAAGCGCTGAAAACTCAATAGCATTAGTTGTAGCAAAAGCTCTCTCAATACACTTGTGTGGAAGATTCTTGGATGTGGTCCTTCAACTAAATGTCTGCTTTGAGCAACCATCTACCTCGGTTTCTCGTAGCTATCTGCTGCATAGTTACAAATATCTAAGAACCAGCGTGGTAGGTTCAGCAAGGGCCATATTTATGACCTTGTTTGCGTCGCCTTTTGCACCACGCAGCGTAGTGCAAGAGCGACGCAAAACTTGTCTGATTTTTTAAGCCATGCAAAGGCACCTTGCTTCGCTCCAAAAATCTGGGTTACTCTGCCCATCGTAGGCACTTCATGGGTGTTGCATGTGTATTCCCACGCAACTCCCATCGTTTCCTAGATTTACAAGACCTTGTAAACCTGGTAATGTCCCAAAAATATATGCCTCCCGGGTGCGGCGTAACAACTCTAACTTTAACAAAGTCAAAACCATTGCATTGTAAATGCTTGTTCACTATTGTAAGGCTACCTGTTCTCATAGGCCAGAATGGGCTGTTAGAATTGTTACAATCTACATTCCTAACAGACTCAGGGAACATGGTAGAAATTCGAGTTTAGTATGCCTGAACTAAGAATAATAAAATACACCTTATAGCAAAGGTTGTTTTAATATTCTGTGTTTGCAAATACTACTTTTAGAAAGTTGGTATTTGCTTGCCTAACCTTTTCAGCCCGCCTCTGCTAGGATGTGTATCTGCTGTCTGGTTTCTGTGAGTGACAGGGGAATTCCAGGAGACAGGCTGGGCAGCCAGGTGATGAATAGGAAGATTACACCAGGATGGGAGGAGTGCCCCTTGACTCTGAATAGGGCTGTGCTCTGCCACCTCAATGCTGGCTCCACCTCCTGCGGAGCGTCTGATGTCTCTCCCCTGCACACTGAAAGCAGAAGCCTGCATCATGTCAACAAAGTGCTCAGAAACTGGACTGAACTAGGCACAGGCCCCCTGGCCTGAGAGAGCAAAAGATTTGCAGTATAAATATAGGAGCCCTGCTCCTAAGAAATCAGATCCTGCTTAAACATGAAGAACCTCTGCCCGACGAGAAGGAACTGAGAAAGCTGCCAGGAGGAGTACTGTCCCTGACCTGGGGGATTGGCCTGCAGTGGTTGTCTTGCTGTGAAAGGAGAGGAAAAGACTAACCGAGACTTTGCTCAACTTGTGACTTCAACTATCTACAAGGGCTTGTGGGTGAGCTTGCCCCCTGAACGGAGTCCCAGGACTATTGGACTCTTCCTGCCTTAAAACCGAGCCGCTGGAACTTGCCGATCTCCTCCTGCTGCTGGAGCCGCCAGCCAAGTGAGCCTCGTAAATCCGGACAGCCGTGAAGCCGTACCTGTGAGCGCCCGCACCTTGTGAGCCCGCTCTGCCTACGAGCCGCACTTGCACCGTCTCGAAGGGCCGCCCGCACCCGCTTCACCCTCCCCTGAGAACCGCACTGCTTGCCGCGTCCCAGCTGTGGGAATCCCTGAAACTGAAGCGCACGCAAGGAGAGTTCAGCCCATACATACGAAGCGTACCGGCCCCTTGCACCGCGCCACAGAGATCTAACAGCAGCCCCGCGCTGAAGAGGACAACTCGTACGCCGAAGCGAACCAGCCCCTGGACATCGCGCTGCTGCGCGAAGTGAAAAGTATCCCCGCTCAAAGGCACGACGCGGACGAACGCCGCGCACGCCAAAGGCTCTACGCCTAGGACCACCCACCCCGCTCGAACGTCTCGGACCGAGACACCTGCACGAGTCGGACCCGCATCAGAGGGGGGCCGCCAGATTGCTCCTAGGACGCCTCGCCTGCACAGGCCTCATCCGCGTCCACAACTCCGCATTTTCAGAAGGTACCGTACGCATCGCCTGTGACTGGGTGCGTCCCGGACTAGAGAGTCCGTGACTTATCTTTAAAAACTCTTGCTTATCACGATCTTGCCCACGAGACACCCCCGAACAGTGCGAACGCACGGCCCAAGAAGTTACGCTTGTTTTAAAGAGAACCCGTTGTTGCTAAAAGTATTGTGGCCTATTGCTAAACGTTAATTGGATCTTGTGTTAAGCCTTATATAAAAATACCTATTTTTTATATATAAAACCTAGTGTGGTATCCTTTTGTGGTGTTGTCACTGAGCTACTGTATGTGTTCACAAATGCTTAACTATTAGCGCTCTGAGATTAGCCTTGTCTGCTGGCGCCACACTGCCTAGAGGGTGAGCAGGGGTTATTTTGAAGAGTAAGTCCCTTGCCCTGACTAGAGGAGAGGGTCCCTGCTTGTCACAAGTCTTGACCTGTGTCAACCAGAGACCCCCAAATCTAACACGCCTCTATTTATTTTCAAAAGAGGAAAAACACCACAAATGTTGCTTCTTTTGAGTGACTCTCCAGGCTGTCCGTCATGAATTCCAGGCCGAGGGCTGAGCAGACAGACAGCAGAGGGACTTTATTATGCCAATATTTACCTGCGGGTGTAGTGTTTTGTTATAGTTGGCTACCTGATTTTCTAAAACGTGTCAGCCATCAAAGTATGAGTGCCTGTTGATCAGGTCAATAAATGTGGAAATGTACCATTTTCCGACTCCACTTATTTTCAAAACACAAAATATGGATAAAAACCACTAAAATAGCTAAAAAATGAATATGGATAAATATAGATGGAAATCTTAAAAAAAGAATTACCATAAAACCGGGAACCCTACCTTTGATGCGGATCCCACAGCCTGCTCACTCGCAGAGGGGTGGAGACTCCCTCACCTCCAGGCACCTACAGTGTGTCATGAACTTTGGGAGTCCCCCCCCCCCCCCCCCCCCCCCCGAAGCAGTCTTCAGTTAAGACCTCCGAACCTGGGGGCATATTACCAACAACTAGCGATAATTATCGCTATGTTGGCTTAGCGGCAATATTTTTATCGCCGTGCTGCGGCGATTTTTATCGCTTAGGAGCCTTGCTATTATCAAGGTTTATCTCCTAAGCGATAAAAATCGGCCGCAATGCATGAATATCGCTAAGAATACAGCGATATTCATGCATTACCGAGCTAATGCTCTTAGCCATGTTATCCACCTCCCATTGGATAACATGGCTAAGAACTGCTCAGGGCAGGCGTTAGCTTTTGGAGATATTCGCGCTTAGCGCGAATATCTCCAAAAGTTGGTAATAGGAGATAGCGATGTTAGCGACTGTTTCCAGTCGCTAACATCTTGGCACGCCCACTTTGCATGTCATTAGTGATAAATATCACTGACATGCAAAGCGGGGTACAAGATGGTCGCTATCTCCTACTAGCTGTCGCTAACTGGTGTTAGCGACAGCTAGGTAATAGGGAGATAATTTTATCTCCGCTTTCTTGGCTTTTAAAGCCAAAAAAGCGGAGATAAACCCCCTTGATAATATGCCCCCTGGCTCTTCAGATATAATTCCACCTTCCTGTTTACCTGTCCATTGTTGAGCGCCAAGAAACCTTCCACGGGTCCCAGCGCGCTTTAGAACCGACTCCTTCGTTGTGATAGGGCCGGTGAGTTCAGCCCATGGGTGCCTCTGCAGGCAGCTCACCAGGGCCTGGGTAGGACACTGTGCAGTGTAACCTGTGCATCCACACAAAGCTACCAGGTAAGAAGTTCAGCTCACGCATCCTGTCTGCCTGCATGGTGTGTACTAAGGGGCAGATTTACAAGCCCCTTGCGACACATTTACGCCGCCGTTGCGTCACTTTTGTGACGTAGCGGCGGCATAAACAATGCGCCATGTTGCGCCATATTTACAACATGTAGCATGTAGGGAGATGCATCATGTTGTAAAGCCCTGCGCCACGTTAAACCTGTGTCAGGTTTAAGGTATGCAAGGTGGGTATTCCATCGGAAAAAGCCTCTGAAAAGTGACGCAGTGAAATCTACAAGATTTCACGGAGTCACTTTTCCGAACCCTGCACCTGCTTGAAACAGGCGTAAGGCGTGACGCAGCATGTTAGGAACAGGGAGCCCCTGAGCATTGCTGGAGTTGCGCCGCCCTTACGCCATCAGATGTGTCACGCATCTGTTTATCCTTGCGTCACGATGCGCCACATTGTAAATGCGGTGCATCTGTGGTGGCACATGGGTAAACTTGCGTGATGCATCTTACCTGGCGCATCCCTGCTGATATGCAGGGATGCACCAGTCATTGTAAATATGCCCCTTAAACTTCTAGGCGCTTCCACAGACTCGAATATCATTTCCAGCCCTACCAAACCCACCAATCCAAGCCTGGAGAGAAACATCTTCAGAGAAAAGACAAAATTTAAATTCGGAGTCTAGTGGGCGACGTGGTTCTAAAGGTATCGCCTGCTTGAGGTTATGGTAAAACGCCATTTACAGAGCACAGAAGCATCCCAAGGCGGCTACAAGGCGCTTCCCCACCGATGGACAGGGTCCGCACTCAAGGATGACGTCACTGTCCATTGTCCCTAGAGCGGAACCAGCCACGTTCTTCTGAAAAGCTCTGTCTTCAGGGCCACAACAGGAAAATATAAAAACATAACTTATTCCTGGGAACTGTGGCGCATATTTACAACAAACTGGTTGAGCGCAGTGTTACTCCAAAATTGGTAACGCCGCACTCCGTTAGTTTCAAAATGCAGGGATGCGTCGTATTTACAAGAATGCGGCGCAACCCTGCGTTTCCCCTAGCGCTGGTGCTAAAGAAGCTGCCTAGCGCAGGCATCCTTGCTTCCTGTTGCAAGGGTGCCTGCGCTGCAGGGGCAATTGTTTATATGCAGGAAGGGACACCTACCTGTACATAAGCAATCTTTACACGTGATTTGCTGTTTCTATGTGTGCGGCAGAATGCAGCACACGTGGAAAGAGCAAAATATGAGGAGAAATGGGAGGAGAAATAAAACATTTCTCCCCGTATTGCCGGTTTAAGATCAGGTATTCCTTGGGGGTATTTTTGGGGCTGCCCCATGCCTTGTAAATATTGGGCAGCGTCAAAGAGCAGTAGATGTTGTGATGGAATGCCCACAGCAACACCCATTGCACGCCCCTTTCACGCGAAGTGCTGTGTGAATAGGGTCATTATATTTATATTTACGCCATGTTAAGTGGCTTAACGCCGCCTTGTAAATAGTGCGAAGGACTTAACACCACCAGAACATCTGTAAAAAGTGACGTTGTGGTGGCGTTAACTCCTTGTAAATATGCCCCTGTATGTATTGATGTGTAGGTTTATAAAGCCACATACGTGACCGTGTGCCTTCTATAGGGCACTTCGGACCACAGTTTGAAGCATTAAAGGTGTGTGTTTATGTTTTAAGTCTAGAGTGGCTCTGAACCTGGTTTCACCTGTACAATTCAGTATGTGTGTTTTACCTGCTGTCTTTGAGTGAGTCTGTGTGTCTAAAGCTTTGTGTGTTTATCTTTGCATGTCTACCCTGGCATGTCCATTAGCACGTGCTCTTTTATCTCAAACGGGTTGTTAAGAAGAGTCCCTCCCACTACATTCTCCTTGTCCTGATGAATGCCCCTACACCTCTTTTGAGGGGGTGTTAAGGGCAGAAACGTGTTGACTTTCACAAGTGTGTCGAACGAACCTCCAATATTTTGAAACCTACCCTGGGAGACCCAATAAAATGTATAGGGGCAGATTTACAAGCCCCTTGCGCCACTTTTGCGTCACTTTTCCCATGTTAAAAGTGACGCAAAAGTTGCGCAAGTGACTTGTAAATCTGCCCCATACTGTTTATCCAAGAGGTAGGTATCTTCCCAGCTCCCCTCTGCATTTTAACCCTCTTACCCAATAGTATGACGTTGCCATTTTTGATTGACCCCCAAGTATTCTGGCAAAACACCCCCGGAGATCCCCGAGAATTGAGTGGGTTGTACCTTGCACCTGAATCTCACAGACCAGTGTTTGGGGGGGGACAATGAAGCGGGGGGTAAGGCCTTCCGCCCTGAATAGGACCCATATTCTGGACTCTCCATTCCATCCCCTCCATGACTTATATTCTGAGCCATTAGCCTCGGTGTGTTTATGTTCACTAGTGCTTCCACACGTGTGTCCTAGTGCCTCCATGTAGATCTATAGTGCTACAAACATTTCTCTAGTGTGCACACCGGTGAGAGGAAGGCGTGGGTGCACACTTATTATTCATTTGAGTTTTATATAGCGCTGGCTAGACCCGGAGGTATCAGAGTGCTTAACATAAGGTTCCACAAAAATTCCAAAATTACATCAGTTATTTTTGGCACAGTTGCAGCCTTTGCACTTTTCAGATGTTGATCCCTAGTAAGACCAAAGTGCATTCTGGTTCTTGCAGTCTTTCCCATCACATCAATTCTAGCATTCAGCTGTTGGTGCCCAGTGAGACCCCAGTGCATTCTGGGACTGGCTGTCTTCTCAGTGTGTAGTCTGTGCACAGAAGCGATCTCACTACTGAAAAATGTTTCACACAATCCAGGAGATATAAAGTCAACATTTTTTTAATAAATTAGAGCTCTCTCTCGTATAAAAAATAGATCTGTACAAAGAAATTTACAGCATTTACATTTTATATACAATACAATACAAGTGTTGCGGCACGCGCGCATGTGCCCCCCAGCACATATAGTCTGTACAGAAGGGCCTGGTCATTGCGCCCCGTCCGACGTAGTGGAAGATTTGGGGGGGTTTTGGTTTTTCATAAATAAAAAAAATAGATCTTCTGATTTTCACAAATGTACAGCGCGTTGCTCTTGACACTAAACCGTCAGCGGCTGCCCTTGGAAGGTGCAGTCATCGTACATGAGCTGGAAGAGAGAAAGTAAAGCGAAGTTAGTGCCTGGCGTAATGTCATCAGGTACGCAAGCCTCTGCGCGGGTCACAGCTAATGCAAAATTGCTAGTTTTCAAACTTTTTGGGAAATAATGAGTGAATTTTTAACTTTACCCCAGAATATTCCAGGATTGGTGTTAGAGTAATAAATAAGTGTCCTGGACTCTTTTGGGGGAGTTGTTGCCTCTCAGGCACTGGGGGCAGCCATCTTAATCTGAAGGGGATTCCCTCTCAGAGATACTGCTGGCGGCCATCTTAATCTGAAGGGGATTCCCTCTCAGAGATACTGCTGGCGGCCATCTTAATCTGAAGGGGATTCCCGCTCAGATACTGCTGGCGGCCATCTTAATCTGAAGGGGATTCCCTCTCAGAGATACTGCTGGCGGCCATCTTAATCTGAAGGGGATTCCCACTCAGATACTGCTGGCGGCCATCTTAATCTGAAGGGGATTCCCTCTCAGAGATACTGCTGGCGGCCAATTTAATCTGAAGGGGATTCCCTCTCAGAGATACTGCTGGCGGCCATCTTAATCTGAAGGGGATTCCCTCTCAGAGATACTGCTGGCGGCCATCTTAATCTGAAGGGGATTCCCTCTCAGAGATACTGCTGGCGGCCATCTTAATCTGAAGGGGATTCCCTCTCAGATACTGCTGGCGGCCATCTTAATCTGAAGGGGATTCCCTCTCAGAGATACTGCTGGCGGCCAATTTAATCTGAAGGGGATTCCCTCTCAGAGATACTGCTGGCGGACAATTTAATCTGAAGGGGATTCCCTCTCAGAGATACTGCTGGCGGCCATCTTAATCTGAAGGGGATTCCCTCTCAGAGATACTGCTGGCGGCCAATTTAATCTGAAGGGGATTCCCTCTCAGAGATACTGCTGGCGGCCATCTTAATCTGAAGGGGATTCCCTCTCACAGATACTGCTGGCGGCCATCTTAATCTGAAGGGGGTTCCCTCTCAGAGATACTGCTGGCGCCCATTTTAATGTGAAGGGGATTCCCACTCAGATACTGCTGGTGGCTATCTTAATCTGTAGGGGGTTCCCTCGCAAAGATACTGCTGGTGGCCATCTTAATCTGAAGGGGATTCCCTCTCAGAGATACTGCTGGCGGCCATTTTAATGTGAAGGGGATTCCCACTCAGATACTGCTGGTGGCTATCTTAATCTGTAGGGGGTTCCCTCGCAAAGATACTGCTGGCGGCCATTTTAATCTGAAGGGGATTCCCTCTCAGAGATACTGCTGGCGGCCATCTTAATCTGAAGGGGATTCCCACTCAGATACTGCTGGTGGCCATCTTAATCTGAAAGGGATTCCCTCTCAGAGATACTGCTGGCGGCCATCTTAATCTGAAGGGGATTCCCACTCAGAGATACTGCTGGCGGCCATCTTAATCTGAAGGGGATACTGCTGGCAGCCATCTTAATCTGAAGGGGATTCCCACTCAGATACTGCTGGCGGCCATCTTAATCTAAAGGGGATTCCCTCTCAGAGATACTGCTGGCGGCCATTTTAATCTGAATGCAGTTGTCTCTCAGACACGGCTGGCGGCCATCTTAATTTGAAAGTGGTTGTCTCTAAGACACTGGGGGCAGCCATCTTAATCTGAAGGGGATTCCCACTCAGATAATCTGAAAGTGGCTGTCTCTCAGACACTGCTGGCGGCCATTTTAGCCTGGAAAGAACGGCTATTCTGAAGCAATGAAGGCAGCCATCTTATAATGAATGGGTGATTCCAGTGCAAACACCCCTTGTGGACATTTATGGGAATGAGACAGCCCTGTACGCTACCCTTGGATGCTTTCAAGCCCCCCCCCTTCGGATTTCCACCTATCGGACATGTTAATACAATAGGAACTCCCACGCGCACTAGTTACGCCCAAGTGATCATCGGAACTACTCTTAGCAGAGGCAGAGGTGCCGGCGAGTGCTAACAGAGCTGACCACTATACTGCCGCTACCTGGCTAGACTTTGCGCTTGCAGCGAGCGACAGTGGACACGTACCTCATCGTCAGAGAAGTCCGAGTCGGACTGGGCGCTGTCGTCGTCTTCGCTGTCGGGCAGGTCGTGCAGGCCACTCTTGGTCAGGCCCTGCAGCTGGTAGCGGATCTGCAGGTTGTCCCGGCCCCAGGTGAGCTGATAGGGCGAGTAGCCCTGATAGGTGACGCTGTTGACGTCGGCGCCCAATCGCACCAATTCCGACACGAGGTCCGAGTTTTGCAGGTCCACGGCGAGGTGCAACGCCGTCCGCCCGTTGCATGGTTCCTGTTCGGAGGAAACAAGGGAAAACCCAGGTCAGCACAAAGCGTAGCGGGTTCCACCCATATCCAGTATCATGGCCCCCCGGTGGATACCCAGCACAGAGGGTCAGGTATACACCCAGTGCAGAGGGCCGCGCACAGACCCAGCGCTGCAGGCAGGGCCCATATCCAGCATCATGGCCCCCGGTGGATACCCAGCGCAGAGGGTCAGGTATACACCCAGTGCAGAGGGCCGCGCACAGACCCAGCGCTGCAGGCAGGGCCCATATCCAGAATATGAGACCAGGGCCCCGCGCAGCACAGCGCAGCCGGTGCACCCAACGGCGATGGAGCAGACATTAACCCGCGCAGCAGACCAGTCTCTTACCCAGTGCAACGGACCCACCCGGTACACCACACCAAGCCCAACAGTTTGCACCGGTTCCCCGCAGAGCGGACCTTACCCACTCTCAGGGGCCTATTTACAAGAGCCCTATGTCACTTTTGCACAGCGTAAAGTGGCACATGCGTGAAGGGCTCTCAATTCGATTTATGAAGCCACGCGAAGCCACCCTGTGTGGCTTTTAGTGTCCTCATATATCATGAATAAGGCGGCGCAGGGCACATCGCTGCGTTGCTTGCGTTGCCTCAGTCTGCGCCCGGGAGGCGTTCCATGGGCGTTGCTGTGGGTTTTCCCACACAACACGCATGGAATCTGACGCTCCCCCAGATTTACAACGTGGTGTAAATCTGGGGGAGCGCCAGATCCGCGCGCCTCCCGACGCCTCCGTAACCAGGAGAAATATGTTTAGAAAGAGGAAAACGCCTCTCGGGATCGTTTATATGCAGGAAGGTGCCCGTTCCTGCACAAAAACAAGCCTGCCCGCAACGAACGGAGGCACCCGGGCACCATGGTGCAAGAGCGCCTATGTTGGCGCCAGGCAGCAAATTGTGCGGGAAAAAGAAGGGAGGGGCAATAATGCACTCGATTGGAAAAATACGGTGCACTCCTGCCCTTCCACATTGGCTTCGGCTGTGCTGCAAGGGGACTCGCAGCGCTGCCCAGTGTATAAGCCCCCGTGTTTACAACCAGAGCCCGCCCCCAGGAGCCCCCCAGGCAGTGCCCAGAGAGGGCAAGGAGGGCACTCACCGGAGCATTGATGTCGGCCCCCAGCGCCACCAGCTGTTCCACGATGGCCAGGAATCCGTGCAAGGCGGCCACATGCAGGCACGTGCGTCCTGTGGGGGGGAAGAAGCACGAGACATCAAGAGCTGGTCGACCCCAGACGGGCACACAGACAGGAGGCATGGCCCCCCCTCCACTCCCCCACACCAAGGCCTACATTCACTGCACTCCCCCCCCCACACCAAGGCCCACATTCACTGCACCACCAGCCCCCCCCCACACCAAGGCCCACATTCACTGCACCACCAGCCCCCCCTGACACCAAGGCCCACAGTCAATGTACCACCAGCCCCCCCCCGACACCAAGGCCCACATTCACTGCACCACCAGCCCCCCCCGGATGTATGATGTTACAACGCCTACCTTTACAACGCCTACCTTTACATCGTAAGTTTTACAACGCATACCATTACAACGCATAATGCTTTTGGGCGCTGGATAGTGAATAGTTTAATTTACTATTCCAACTCCAGTCCCCGTGGATAGTAGGGAAGGTTATTGGATAGTAAATTAACCTATTCCCTATCCTAGAGCGCCCCCCAGAGCAATGCGTTGTAATAGTTTGCGTTGTAAAAGTTGCGTTGTAATGGTAGTTCATTGTAAAAGTTTCGTTGTAAAGGTTGTATACTGCCCCCCCCCACACCAAGGCCCACAGTCACTGCACCACCCACCTCCCCCAACACCAAGGCCCACAGTCACTGCGCCACCAGCCTTTAGTGCCACAAAGCCAGGCATCTCTCTGCGCCACGTGAGCGCCCACGCAAACATTAGCAAACAGCCCCCATGTGTGACCCTGGGCACCCCGGCACCCGCTGCATGCACTCCCCACTCACTCACCCTTTAAACAATCAAGTGCCACAAAGCCAGGCATCTCTCTGCGCCACGTGAGCGCCCACGCACACAGCCCCACGTGTGATCTTGGGCCCACTCACCCTCACACAGCCCCACGTGTGATCTTGGCCCACTCACCGCTGCACACACTCCCCACTCACCCTTCACACAGCCCCACGTGTGATCTTGGCCCCACTCACCCTTCACACAGCCCCACGTGTGATCTTGGGCCCACTCACCGCTGTAGTTGACGGTCTGCAGCAGCGCCTGCAGCTGCGGCCTCCGGCAGTGCTGGGTCAGCAGCCCCACGGCCCGCAGGGACCCCCTCTCACAGGCCAGGTGCAGGGCCGTGTTCCCCTGGAAGTCCCGGATCTCGGGGTCACAGCAGGCCTTCAGCAGCGCCTGTGTGATCTGCGGCTGCTCCGTGATCACCGCCAGGTGGAGCGGGGTCTGAAAGCACAGAGGGGGTGAAGGTGAGTGACTGTGCTAGGCGCTATACCATGGCAGCAGCGCGGCTCTGCAATCTAAGCGCTATACCATGGCTGCAGCGCGCATCTGCAGTCTAGGCGCTATACCTTGGCTGCAGCGCGGCTCTGCAGTCTAGGCGCTATACCATGGCTGCAGCGCGGCTCTGCAATCTAAGCGCTATACCATGGCTGCAGCGCACCTCTGCAGTCTAGGCGCCCTGTGCCAACCTGCCTCAACTAGGACTGCTTAGGGTGTGCCAGGGGCCTGGATATCCCGTGGTTGGGTGGAGTGTTGAGCAGTTTGCGTAGTATAAATATGGAGAGCATTTTTTGGGACCCTTCACTCGCTGCTTTAGTCGCAAAAAAGGACATGCAGAATGCTCTGTACTCCTTATATAAGACCGAGCGTGAGGCAGTCGAGGTCAGTAAAACTACTGTGCGTAACTATATGGCCATCGAACATTATAGGCACCCCCTCCTCATCTATCTGTCACTACCGATGCCCCGCTGGGAGACACGTTTACTGTTCCGTTTAAGGGCTGCACAATCTGCTTTGCATTCTCCTTCCCACTTGGTTATTGTTCTAATTTAAACTCGATCCCGTGTCCGTGCGACGGGAGGAGCGAGCAATCTGCAAAGCACTTTATATTCTCCTGCAAATTTTATATCAAATATTTTAAACAGTTTTTATGCTCGTATTTTAATAGGAGAAGGCCGGTTAGCTTAGAGGCAGCATTTGATTCCATGTTAACTTTAGATGACGAGGACCTTAGTTTTCGCACTTGCACTTTCCTAAAAACGGCAGTAAGGGGCGCGGAGCCATGGCTGAAGACTGAGAGTGATGTAAATAGTTCTGTACTGCGATGATCCTAAATTTTGCACTAAGTCACTTATGATCTGTATAATGAATGTATTTAGACTATTTGACCGGTTACAATTTTAATATGTATGTAATGTATTTTATATTGTGCTTTTATGGGTACTGTGGTACCCGAATAAAGATTGACTGACTGACTGACTGACTATTGTCCTTCGCGTGTCTAATGTATGTGACGTGTACTGCTGAAGACAGCCTTTGGTGCACTATTCACCAGATATGACCAGCGGGTTCGTTCGTCAGATGGGTGACACTAGTGTGTGCACTGATTGCACGTGCCCTGGTGTGATATATTCACTGCCCTTCCCTGCACGCGGCGCGCTCGTTCACGCTTCACTGCAGCTCACTACTCTTTTCACCACTTGCACGAGGGCTCTGCTCACCTGTTTGAGATGGTTCTGCGAGTTGAGGAAGCCGGGGTCCGAGGCGGACAGATGCACGGCCCTCAGCGCCTGCTCCTCGGCTGCGTGGATGATGGCGAGGTGGAGGAACCTGAGGGTGCAAAGGGCAAAGGTCAGAGGAGGGTCGAAGGGGCAGACAGTGCTATAAACAGTGCAAACCCTCGAGCACAAGTGCTATAAAGAGTGCAAACCCCTGAGCACAAGTGCTATAAACAGTACAAACCCTGAGCACAAGTGCTATAAAGAGTGCAAACCCCTGAGCACAAGTGCTATAAACAGTACAAACCCTGAGCACAAGTGCTATAAACAGTGCAAACCCCTGAGCACAAGAGCTATAAACAGTGCAAACCCCTGAGCACAAGAGCTATAAACAGTGCAAACCCTTGAGCACAAGTGCTATAAACAGTGCACACCCTGAGCACAAGTGCTATAAACACTGCAGACCCCTGAGCACAAGTGCTATAAACACTGCAGACCCCTGAGCACAAGGGCTATAAATAGTGCAAACCCCTGAGCACAAGTGCTATAAACACTGCAGACCCCTGAGCACAAGTGCTATAAACAGTGCAAACCCCTGAGCACAAGTGCTATAAACAGTGCAGACCCCTGAGCACAAGGGCTATAAACAGTGCAAACCCCTGAGCACAAGTGCTATAAACAGTGCAAACCCCTGAGCACAAGGGCTATAAACAGTGCAAACCCCTGAGCACAAGTGCTATAAACAGTGCAGACCCCTGAGCACAAGTGCTATAAACAGTGCAGACCCCTGAGCACAAGTGCTATAAACACTGCAGACCCCTGAGCACAAGGGCTATAAATAGTGCAAACCCCTAAGCACAAGTGCTATAAACAGTGCAAACCCCTGAGCACAAGGGCTATAAACAGTGCAGACCCCTGAGCACAAGTGCTATAAACAGTGCAAACCCCTGAGCACAAGTGCTATAAACAGTGCAGACCCCTGAGCACAAGGGCTATAAACAGTGCAGACCCCTGAGCACAAGTGCTATAAACAGTGCAGACCCCTGAGCACAAGTGCTATAAACAGTGCAGACCCCTGAGCACAAGTGCTATAAACAGTGCAAACCCCTGAGCACAAGTGCTATAAACAGTGCAGACCCCTGAGCACAAGTGCTATAAACAGTGCAGACCCCTGAGCACAAGTGCTATAAACACTGCAGACCCCTGAGCACAAGGGCTATAAATAGTGCAAACCCCTAAGCACAAGTGCTATAAACAGTGCAAACCCCTGAGCACAAGGGCTATAAACAGTGCAGACCCCTGAGCACAAGTGCTATAAACAGTGCAAACCCCTGAGCACAAGGGCTATAAACAGTGCAGACCCCTGAGCACAAGTGCTATAAACAGTGCAGACCCCTGAGCACAAGTGCTATAAACAGTGCAGACCCCTGAGCACAAGTGCTATAAACAGTGCAGACCCCTGAGCACAAGTGCTATAAACAGTGCAGACCCCTGAGCACAAGTGCTATAAACAGTGCAGACCCCTGAGCACAAGGGCTATAAACAGTGCAGACCCCTGAGCACAAGGGCTATAAACAGTGCAAACCCCTGAGCACAAGTGCTATAAACAGTGCAAACCCCTGAGCACAAGGGCTATAAATAGTGCAAACCCCTGAGCACAAGTGCTATAAACAGTGCAAACCCTCGAGCACAAGTGCTATAAATAGTGGAACCCCTGAGCACAAGCGCTATAAACAGTGCAAACCCCTGAGCACAAGAGCTATAAACAGTGCAAACCCCTGAGCACAAGTGCTATAAACAGTGCAAACCCCTGAGCACAAGAGCTATAAACAGTGCAGACCCCTGAGCACAAGTGCTATAAACACTGCAGACCCCTGAGCACAAGTGCTATAAAGAGTGCAAACCCCTGAGCACAAGGGCTATAAATAGTGCAAACCCCTGAGCACGTATCACTTAAATAAACCCGGACGAGGAGCGAAGGATGAAGTAATGATGGGGGGGGGGCTGGTGAGTCCAGGAAGAGGTGAGGGTCAACACTAGGTAGAGCCGAGAAGAAAAGCTCAGAAGGAAGTGGTGAGGGTGGGCGCTAGGAAAGGGGGGAGGGGGGGGCTGATGAGTCCAGAAATGTAGGGGTGCAAACTAGGTAGAGCTGAGAAGCCCGAGGGGCGAGGGTGGGCGCTCGAGGGGGGCACGGGAGGAAGAGGGTGAGCAGTGAGCCCAGAAGGAAGGGGTCAGGGTGGGCGCTAGGAAAGGGGGTGATGGTTCTAGAAAGATGAGGGTGCACACTAAGTAGAGCTGAGAAGCCCGAGGGGTGAGGGTGGGCGCTAGGAAAGGGGGGGAGGGGCTGATGAATCCAGAAATGTAGGGGTGAACACTAGGTAGAGCTGAGAAGCCCGAGGGGTGAGGGTGGGCGCTAGGAAGAGCTAAGAAGTTCAGAAGGGGTGAGGGTGGGCGCTCGAGGGGGCACGGGAGGAAGAGGGTGAGCAGTGAGCCCAGAAGGAAGGGGCGAGGGTCAGCCCTTGGGGTGAGGGGGGAGGGGAAGAGAAGGGCTGAGGAAGGCATGAGGCACGGGGAAGTCCGGCCTTGTGTAAGCCGGGGTTTTCAGGGTGTTTCCAGCAGCTGCTCACAGCTGGCAGGGTGCCAGGGACTTCCCAGGCCCCGCCCCCTGCTAGAGAAGGAACAGTCTGTACTCTCCGCCCCCCCCTGCACAAGCCACGCCCCCTGCTAGAGAGAACAGTCTGTACTCTCCGCACAGGCCCCGCCCCCCGAAAAGCACCATTAGGTAACCTTTGGCGCTAGCTCTTAAAGGGGACTTTTCTGTTTACGCTTCTAAAAATATTTCACAATTCATTCGGGGGCGGGGAAGGGGGGGGGGGGGGGGAGGATGCAACTTGTACATCAGCTCGATGCGATCTGACGCGTCATCACAGAGCTCTCTTAAGTATACAGAATCAGCTCTACCATAAAGAATACATGTAGCCCCAATCCACCCCTCCCAGCCTCTTACCACCCCTGGCAGCCTCTTACCACCCCAAGCCCCCCCCCCCCAGCCAGCCCCTTACCACCCCTAGACCCTTGCTGCTCCTTACCACCCCTGGCAGCCCCTTTTACCACCCCTGACATCCCTCCCACTCCCTTGCCCTTCCCAGCCAGCTTCTTACCACCTCTGGCATCTCCTTACCACCCCCTCTTACCACCCCAGGCTGCCTCTTACCACCCATGGCAGCCCCTTACCACCCCATCCTACCCCCTTACCACCGCTCCTACCCCCTTGCCACCCCCCCTACCTCCTCTCCAAACCCAGCCCGCCCCTCCCGTGCCCAGGCCAGGTTGGCACACTTACGTGTCTCCGTCGTCGGTGCGCTGCCCCCGCCAGGGCTCGGCGGGGCTGGGGGCCCCCGGGGGCCCCGGCTGCAGCCGGATCTCCTGCAGCTCCTGCACCATCTGCTCGTACTCGTCTTCCTTCATGGAGTCCAGGCCGCTGTCGAGGCGCTCCTCCAGGCCCGGCTCCTTCTTGGGGTCCTGCCCACGGGGGGGCATGGCCCAGTGCCCTCTGGGCACCTCCAGCTCCGCAGACATGGCTGGCACCGGGGGGCTGAGGGTGAAGGGGGGCTCCAAGGGGGGTCCTGATGAAGGTTCAAGGGGTGCCAAGGAGCGGGGCCTCTATGCGCCCTGAGGAGATACAATGGTGCCAAGGAGAGGGTCCTTATAGTGCCGCCTGGGTCCTGCGGCCTCTGCTGTGCTAGGCGCTGTACTGTGCCCTGTGCTGTGCCAGGCGCTGTGCCCTGTACTGTGCCAGGTATCCTCTGCTGTGCCCTGTGCTGTGTCCTCTGCTGTGCCAGGCGCTGCGTCCTCTGCTGTGCCAGGCGCTGCGTCCTCTGCTGTGCCAGGCGCTGTACTGTGCCCTGGCTGTGCCAGGCGCTGTGTCCTCTGCTGTGCCAGGCGCTGCGTCCTCTGCTGTGCCCTGTGCTGCGTCCTCTGTAGCTCTCTCCACTGCTCTCCGTCAGTCCAGTGAGTGCCAGCCTCCTCGGCCCCCTCTTATGTATCTCCCCCGCACGGGGCAGGCCCGGGGCGGAGTCTGTCTGTCTGTTCAGAGCTCAACGCTGGGAATTTCCCATCCGAGCCGCAGCGCCCTGGAGAGGAAGAAGAAACCCGTCTGACAGAAACAGCAGCAGCCCTGACCCTGGGAATTCCAGCCGTGCCAGGGCTGGGAAAGTCCTCTCTGTTCACACCGGGGCAACTGGGGAGATTCTAGGAATTCCAGCATGTGCCCATGCCCCGGGGGCACTGACTGCCCCCATCTACCCCCGGTGCAGAGACACGGTGCCCTGAGTGCCCTAGGCGCAGACACTGTGCCCACTCAAGGGTGCCCTGAGTGCCCTCGGCGCAGACACTGTGCCCACTCAAGGGTGCCATGAGTGCCCTCGGCGCGGACACTGTGCCCACTCAAGGGTGCACTGACAGCCCCCCTCTCCCTCCGGTGCAGACACGGTGCCCACAGGCAGAGGGCAGAGGGCCCTAGGTGTGCCCACAGGTAGAGGGCACTGTGGGCCCTCGGTGCAGACACTGTGCCCACAGGTAGAGATCACCGGGAGTCCCTGGTCAGACACTGTACCCACAGCCAGAGGGCACAGACAGTCCCTGGTGCAGACACTGTGCCCACAGCCAGAGGGCACAGACAGTCCCTGGTGCAGACACTGTGCCCACAGCCAGAGGGCAGAGAGCCCTCAGTGCAGACACTGTGCCCACAGCCAGAGGGCAGAGAGCCCTCAGTGCAGACACTGTGCCCACAGCCAGAGGGCACAGACAGTCCCTGGGGCAGACACGGTGCCCACAGCCAGAGGGCACATACAGTCCCTGGTGCAGACACTGTGCCCACAGCCAGAGGGCACAGACAGTCCCTGGTGCAGACACTGTGCCCACAGCCAGAGGGCAGAGAGCCCTCAGTGCAGACACTGTGCCCACAGCCAGAGGGCAGAGAGCCCTCAGTGCAGACACTGTGCCCACAGCCAGAGGGCACAGACAGTCCCTGGGGCAGACACGGTGCCCACAGCCAGAGGGCAGAGACAGTCCCTGGTGCAGACACTGTGCCCACAGCCAGAGGGCAGAGAGCCCTCAGTGCAGACACTGTGCCCACAGCCAGAGGGCACACACAGTCCCTGGTGCAGACACTGTGCCCACAGCCAGAGGGCACAGACAGTCCCTGGTGCAGACACTGTGCCCACAGCCAGGCAGAGAGCCCTCAGTGCAGACACTGTGCCCACAGCCAGAGGGCAGAGAGCCCTCAGTGCAGACACTGTGCCCACAGCCAGAGGGCACAGACAGTCCCTGGTGCAGACACGGTGCCCACAGCCAGAGGGCAGAGACAGTCCCTGGTGCAGACACTGTGCCCACAGCCAGAGGGCAGAGAGCCCTCAGTGCAGACACTGTGCCCACAGCCAGAGGGCAGAGAGCCCTCAGTGCAGACACTGTGCCCACAGCCAGAGGGCACATACACTCCCTGGTGCAGACACTGTGCCCACAGCCAGAGGGCACAGACAGTCCCTGGTGCAGACACTGTGCCCACAGCCAGGCAGAGAGCCCTCAGTGCAGACACTGTGCTCACAGCCAGAGGGCAGAGAGCCCTCAGTGCAGTCACTGTGCCCACAACCAGAGGGCACATACAGTCCCTGGTGCAGACACTGTGCCCACAGCCAGAGGGCACAGACAGTCCCTGGTGCAGACACTGTGCCCACAGCCAGAGGGCAGAGAGCACTCAGTGCAGACACTGTGCTCACAGCCAGAGGGCACAGACAGTTCCTGGTGCAGACACTGTGCCCACAGCCAGAGGGCACAGACAGCCCCTGTTGCAGACACTGTGCCCACAGCCAGAGGGCACAGACAGTCCCTGGTGCAGACACTGTGCCCACAGCCAGACAACCAGAGGGCACAGACAGTCCATGGTGCAGACACTGTGCCCACAGCCAGAGGGCAGAGAGCCCTCAATGCAGACACTGTGCCCACAGCCAGAGGGCAGAGAGCCCTCAGTGCAGACACTGTGCCCACAGCCAGAGGGCACAGACAGTCCCTTGTGCAGACACTGTGCCCACAGCCAGAGGGCACAGACAGTCCCAGGTGCAGACACTGTGCCCACAGCCAGAGGGCACAGACAGTCCCAGGTGCAGACACTGTGCCCATAGCCAGAGGGCAGAGACAGTCCCAGGTGCAGACACTCTGCCCACAGGCAGAGGGCACAGACAGCCCCCAGAGCACCCACTGTGGCCACAGCCAGAGGGCTCTGAGAGCCCCAGGTGCATATACTGTGCCTGCCCACATCCATAGGGCAGGGCCAGGGCCCTGATAATGCTGGCACCGCTGCACTGGGTTTTACCTACAGCTGTCACCGATGACATCTCCACAGATTTGTGTTGTTGGAAGGGGCGCACTCAGAGGGCCAGGTTATGCTCACCCGATCACCCCAAGACCCACCTCTCCCACAGAACTTGCCGAGTCTTATCGTGAGGTCCTCGCTGGGGAGGACTTCGAGTCTAGGATCGTACACACTGAGCTCTCACCACACTACGAACAGACACCACACCGTTGGATTCAAGTAACAAGTTCTTTATATAAGCAATAAACGAAGGAAGCACTCTTATGTACACAGTGGTCGAGGGACCACGAAGTCTTGGAGGATTCGGGAAGGGGGAAGCGGGACAGTCTTTTAGTCTCTGGGCCAGTACGAGGCGTTCCCTACGCACAGCTCTCAATACTCGAGCCGGGGGATACGGAATGATGGTCGTACTGGCTGCTTCACCTCCGTCGAGTCGGCTCGGTCGGGATAGTGGTCTCGATGGTCCAGCCGGACCAGAGTACTCCTCGAGCCGCGACGAGGTCAGCAGGTCTCGATCTGGAGATGTTCGTGAGGAGCCGCGACAGCGTCAGCAGGGCTCGGATGGTCGCAGGTTCAAGCTCGAGCCGCGACAGCGTCAGCAGGGCTCCGGTGGTCTTTAGAGGTCGAGCCGCGACAGCGTCAGCAGGGCTCCGATGGTTTACAAGTTCAGCTCGAGCCGCGACAGCGTCAGCAGGGCTCCGGTGGTCTTTAGAGGTCGAGCCGCGACAGCGTCAGCAGGGCTCCGATGGTTTACAAGTTCAGCTCGAGCCGCGACAGCGTCAGCAGGGCTCCGGTGGTCTTTAGAGGTCGAGCCGCGACAGCGTCAGCAGGGCTCCGGTGGTTCAGTTCCTTGTTGCGAAGAAAGAGCCGCGACAGCGTCAGCAGGGCTCAGAGGTTCCAGATGAGTCTTCTTAGGGTCAGCCGCGATCAGATCAGCAGGGCTTCAGGTCCAAGATACAACTGCCCGCTAGCTGTCGGGCGGGCCCAGTTATAGTTCTTCTGCTCTTTGATCTCCGGACCCTCGCAGGCAGAGGACTCCGGCCCTGGGGGCTGGTCGTTGGCGAGGTCCGGCGGTTGGCTCTTTGATCCCTTTGAAAGATGGGTCCGGGAATTCCCAGACGCCCAGCGGGTCTGGAGCCAGCCCTCGGGGAGGCCAGAGGGGTGATCGAAACTGGCCCACAGGGGAGGGCTAGAGGTGTGACAGATACCAGCCCCTCAGGGGAGGCCGGAGGTGCCATCGAAACTGCCTGGCTTTTCTCACTTGGGGAGCCCTTTACCCCCCAGCCGGGACTGGCGCGCCTTTGGAGTCTGGGTTTCGCTGGGGCCGGGGTCACGCTAGGCCCAGGGAGACAGGGATGTCGGGAAGGGAAAATGGCGTCCGCGCCTTGTGGGGCATGCACGATTAGGCGCTCGGAGCCGGGCATGGAGCGGGAAAGGCAGGCCTGGTCGAGGTCCTCGGGGGATCTAGGTTTACTTGGAGTCGGGCGACCAGGCTCGGGGTGCAGGCTACACTAATAGGGAGGCTGTGCAGGGGACTCGGGGTACAGGCCTACGCTCACAGGGTGTGGAGGGACAGAGACGGACCACGCCACGAGGCCGGGTCCAACACGCGTCCCCCCCAGCTGTAGGCGGGGAGAACTATCGATCCTCTTGGGGGTTCTCTTCGCTGAGGCGGAAGAATCTGGACAGGCCGTCTGCGTTGGCGTGGTCAGAACCAGGCCGGTGCTCCACAGTGAAGTCCATCCCCTGGAGGGAGATGGAGCAGCGCAGCAATTTGGGATTTTCCCCTCTCATCTGCATTAGCCACCGGAGGGGTCGGTGGTCGGTCTGGACCCGGAAGTGAGTACCGAACAGGTAGGGCCTCAGCTTCTTCAGGGCCCAAACCACCGCGAAGGCCTCCCGCTCGATGGTGCTCCACCTTTGTTCTCGAGGGAGTAGCCTCCGGCTAATGAATGCTACTGGCTGGTCCAGGCCGTTCTCGTTCACTTGGGACAGGACTGCTCCGATGCCATGCTCGGACGCGTCCGTCTGAACTACAAACTCTCGTGAGTAGTCGGGGGCCTGTAGGACTGGGGCAGTGCACATGGCGTCTTTCAACGTTTCGAACGCCTCTTGGCAGGTGGGGGTCCAGCTGACTTTCTTCGGCTGGTTTTTGGAGGTTAACTCCGTGAGGGGGGTCACGATGCTGCCGTACCCTTTGATAAATCTCCGGTAGTACCCCGTGAGTCCTAAGAATGCCCGTACTTCCGTCTGGGTCGTGGGGGCCTCCCAGGCCACGATTGCATCGATCTTGGGCTGGAGGGGGGCTACGAGGCCGCTTCCGACCTGGTGCCCGAGGTAGACTACGGACCCTTGTCCGATCTGGCACTTGCTTGCCTTAATGGTGAGACCGGCCCTTCTCAGGGCCGTCAGCACCGCCCAGAGGTGCTGGAGGTGCTCGGACCAGTGGGAACTGTAAACTGCGATATCGTCCAGATATGCAGCGCTGAACTCTTCCAACCCAGCCAGTACCTGGTTCACCAGCCTCTGGAAGGTGGCGGGGGCGTTCTTCATCCCGAAGGGCATCACCCGGAAATGGTAGTGACCATCCGGGGTGGAAAAAGCGGATCTTTCCTTAGCTCCCTCGGTGAGGGTGATCTGCCAGTATCCACTGGTCAGGTCGAACGTGCTTAGGAAGCGAGCAGCCCCGAGGCGATCAATAAGCTCGTCGGCTCGGGGGATGGGATGCGCATCGGTTCTGGTGACTGCGTTGAGCCCGCGGTAGTCAACGCAGAACCTCAGCTCGGGAACAGCACCGGGGGCGGCGGCCTTCGGAACCAGGACCACGGGGCTAGCCCATGGGCTGTCAGAGGCTTCGACCACCCCGAGAGCTAACATCTTTGATACCTCGGCCTTGATGCAGGCCCGGACTCGGTCAGGGACGCGGTAGGCTCTGTGCCGTACCGGTGGGCTGTCCCCGGTGTCCACGTCGTGGACGCACCAGTTGGTGATGCCGGGGGTGAGGGAGAAGAGGTCCGAGAACTGTCCCAACAACTGGCGACAGTCCTCGCGCTGCTCGGGAGAGAGGGAGGAGGAGAGACTCACCCCCTCTACGGAGCCATCTTTTTCTTTCACGCACAGGAGGTCGGGGAGAGGCTCAGTTTCTTCTTCTTCTCCATCGTCCGTGGCGAGGAGCAAGCTCAACTCGGACCGGGCGAAGTGGGGCTTGAGGCGGTTCACGTGGAGGACCCTCAAGGGGTTCCTGGGGGACTCTACATCAATGAGGTAGGTCACCTGGCTCTTACGTTCCACCACCTTGAAGGGCCCTGTCCACTTGTCTTGCAGGGCACAGGGCTCCACGGGGGCCATCACCCAGACCTGTTGTCCGGGCTGAAACTCGACCAGAGTGGCATTCTGGTCATACCACCGCTTCATTTCTTCTTGACTGGCCTCGAGGTTGGCCTCGGCCAGTTCTCGGAACTTCCTAGTCTGGTTCCGGAGGGCCAGAATGTATCGAAACACATCGGGAGGGGGCTCTGGGGCCGCCGTCTCCCACCCTTCCTTGACCAGGCTGAGGGGCCCCCTGACAGGATGTCCGTAGAGGAGCTCGAAAGGGCCGAACCCCAGGGACTTCTGGGGGACTTCGCGGTACGCGAAGAGGAGACAGGGAAGGAGGACGTCCCACTTACGCCTCAGGGGCTCTTCGAGACCCATGATCATTCCCTTGAGGGTCCGGTTGAATCGCTCCACCAGACCGTTCCCCTGGGGGTGATAGGGGGTGGTGAACTTGTAGGTCACCCCACATTGTTGCCAGAGGGACTTCATGTATTTCGAGATGAAGTTGGTCCCTCGGTCGCTGACGACTTCTCGGGGGAATCCCACCCGGGAGAAGGTGGCCATGAGGGCCCGCCCCACCACGGGGGCTGTCACCGTTCGGAGGGGGATGGCTTCGGGGTAGCGGGTGGCATGGTCCACCAAGACAAGGATAAAGCGGTGACCAAAGGAGGTCCGGGGGTCGAGAGGGCCCACGATGTCGATTCCCACCCTTTCAAAGGGGGTACTGACCACGGGGAAGGGTTGGAGGGGGGCCTTGCGCTTCCCTCCACTCTTTCCGCTGAACTGACACGTGGGGCAGGACTTGCAGTGGGCCTCCACATCGGAGCGCATGCCGGGCCAGTAGAAGTGCGTGACCAGGCGGTGATAGGTTTTGTCTTGACCCAAGTGTCCCGCCAGGGGCACATCGTGGGCCAGATTCAGGAGAAAGCCGCGGAAGCGTAGGGGTACCACCAGCACTCGGGCTGACCCTAGCTCGGCAGACTTTTGCTCGCTGTACAAAAGGCCGTTTTCCCAATAGACAAAGTGGGAGCCGGACTGGTCACCGGCGGCCTGGGCGGCGGCCTGCTGCCGCGGCCCAACCAAGGACGGACAGGAGGTCTGTTCTAGGCAGAATTCTTCTCGGGACGGTCCTCCTTCCTGGCGCCACTGGGCCAGCTCAGGAAGGTCGTCCAAGCTCGGGGTCGGTTCGACGCCAGGACCGAGGGGACCGGCGTCGGGGGGAAAGCTCTCCCCGGGGAACAGTTCCGGGGTCTCAGAGGATTCGGGGACCTTGGGGTCCTCGGGGGTCGCCGGTGCCGCCTCTAAGGTCGCCCCTTCGGGGGTGGCCCTTCGGGCGGTCATCGACCGGGTACTCACACAGGCCCACTCGGGCAAGCCCACCATCTCCAAGTGGGTCCTTTTCTCAACCCGCTGCCATGGGGAGCTCTCTAGATCGTTGCCGAGCAGGCAGTCCACGGGCATGTCGGAGCGGACCGCCACTCGTAACTCTCCGGAGACGCCCCCCCATTCGAACGGGACTTGAGCTATTCGGCAGGTGCAGACGGAGTTATCGGCTGCGATCACCCTGCAGGAGATGTGGGGGACAATCTGGGCTTCGGTGACGAGGTGCCGTTTGACGGCGGTGATACTGGCCCCAGTGTCTCGGAGCGCCCCTATGTGATGGCCATTGACAGTCACCTGCTGTCGGTATTTCTCTGTGTTGTCGGGTAGGGGAGCTCCGGGGACCATCTCCCTATCACCCAGGGAGACTAACATCATGGCTGCGGGGTCAGCTCCCTCGAACTCCTCTTCTCCCCCCTCCTCTTCTAGGGCTACTGAGGTGATGTGGCGCACTGGGGGCCCTGCAGCGGCAGGCTTCTTGAACAAAGGGCAGCGGGGGTCATTGGCATAGTGCCCGGGTTGCTGGCAATGGTAGCAGGCTTGGCTGACGCGGGGCCCTGGCTTAGCTGGGGGTAACCCTGCGCGCGCTGTGGGAGGCGATGTGCCAGGCTGGTTTCTGGGGGGGCTGCGCGGGGACCCTCCCTGGGATCCCCTCTGTCTATTCTGATTCCCCCCTCCCCTTGGGTGGGAAGGCCCCTGTTCATTTCGGCCAGAGTCTCCCCCGGGCCCCCGAGGTACTCTGGTGCTCACCCAGCGATCGGCCTCGACGGCCAGTTTCAGTGGGTCAGCCAACTTGCTGTCCAGGAGGTGCTGTCGGAGTTCTACAAAGCAACTCAGGGACAAATGTTCATACGCAATGAGGTCGATGAGTCCCTGGAAGGTGGATACTTTGCTGCCCTTGATCCACCCTTCCAGGGCCCGGCTGTAGAAATTGACATATTCTACCCATGTAGTGCCGGGGATCTTCTTGCAGTCTCTGAAGCGTTGGCAGTACATTTCTGGGGTGAGCCCATACCTGGTGAGGAGGGCTTCTTTCATGTGGCTGTAGGAGGTCTGTTCGGCAGACGGTAGGTCGAGTAGGGTGTCTCTCCCCTCACTCAGGAATCGACCCCACAGCCCGGCTCCCCAATCTTTCTGTGGAACTCGGTGGGAGGTCATGGCGACCTCGTAGGCCTTGAACCATTGCTGGATGTCATAGTTTTTGTAATATTCTTTGACCACATCCTTGGGGATGTGGACCTTGGGTTCCACCGGGGGAACGGACTCTCGGGTCGCTGCTGTTCGGTTGTCTTCGTTCCGGGCCTTTAGTTCCATTTCCAATAGGCTGCGCTCGTGCTCCAGCTGGAGCTTCTTTCCGTCATGTTCTCGCTGGAGTTTCTTCTCCTCCAGTTCTCCTTGCAGCCGCAGCTGCTCGATGGCTAGCTTTTTCTCGGCCAGCTTGAGTTCTACCTCCATCTTCAAATGGGCCAGTTCTAGCTCGTGGCTTCGGTTGCGTTCTCGGTCGGTCATCTCTTCTCGAGATAGACCTCTCTCTGTGCTGTGAGTCCGCGTTGGGGACTCTGCTCTTTCTTGCTCTGGGGCGTGGGTTTCGATCCGGGGTGCTCCCCCTCCATCGGCTTCTGTCAGTGCTGGAGGTTGGGCTCCGGTCTCCATCCAGGCTGTTAGAGCTTGTTGAAAGTCCTCTTTGGTGTTTAGTCCCGTTGTCGGGATTTGGCGATTTATGCAAAACTGCTTCAGCTGCCGGTGCGTATAATCTCCCAGAAGTTCCATCTGGAAGGTGGTTTCGTCGTTTGTGATGCTCATGGTTGCTCTTCGTTCGGGTAGTGTGTCAGTGCTGTACGATCCCTAGACGTAGGTTCTAATCCGGCCGCTGCCACCAATGTTGGAAGGGGCGCACTCAGAGGGCCAGGTTATGCTCACCCGATCACCCCAAGACCCACCTCTCCCACAGAACTTGCCGAGTCTTATCGTGAGGTCCTCGCTGGGGAGGACTTCGAGTCTAGGATCGTACACACTGAGCTCTCACCACACTACGAACAGACACCACACCGTTGGATTCAAGTAACAAGTTCTTTATATAAGCAATAAACGAAGGAAGCACTCTTATATACACAGTGGTCGAGGGACCACGAAGTCTTGGAGGATTCGGGAAGGGGGAAGCGGGACAGTCTTTTAGTCTCTGGGTCAGTACGAGGCGTTCCCTACGCACAGCTCTCAATCCTCGAGCCGGGGGATACGGAATGATGGTCGTACTGGCTGCTTCACCTCCGTCGAGTCGGCTCGGTCGGGATAGTGGTCTCGATGGTCCAGCCGGACCAGAGTACTCCTCGAGCCGCGACGAGGTCAGCAGGTCTCGATCTGGAGATGTTCGTGAGGAGCCGCGACAGCGTCAGCAGGGCTCGGATGGTCGCAGGTTCAAGCTCGAGCTGCGACAGCGTCAGCAGGGCTCCGGTGGTCTTTAGAGGTCGAGCCGCGACAGCGTCAGCAGGGCTCCGATGGTTTACAAGTTCAGCTCGAGCCGCGACAGCGTCAGCAGGGCTCCGGTGGTCTTTAGAGGTCGAGCCGCGACAGCGTCAGCAGGGCTCCAATGGTTTACAAGTTCAGCTCGAGCCGCGACAGCGTCAGCAGGGCTCCGGTGGTCTTTAGAGGTCGAGCCGCGACAGCGTCAGCAGGGCTCCGGTGGTTCAGTTCCTTAAGGCGAAGAAAGAGCCGCGACAGCGTCAGCAGGGCTCAGAGGTTCCAGATGAGTCTTCTTAGGGTCAGCCGCGATCAGATCAGCAGGGCTTCAGGTCCAAGATACAACTGCCCGCTAGCTGTCGGGCGGGCCCAGTTATAGTCCTTTTGCTCTTTGATCTCCGGACCCTCGCAGGCGGAGGTCTCAGGCCTTGGGGGCTGGTCGTTGGAGAGGTCCGGCGGTTGGCTCTTTGATCCTTTGAAAGATGGGTCCGGGAATTCCCAGACGCCCAGCGGGTCTGGAGCCAGCCCTCGGGGAGGCCAGAGGGGTGATCGAAACTGGCCCACAGGGGAGGGCTAGAGGTGTGACAGATACCAGCCCCTCAGGGGAGGCCGGAGGTGCCATCGAAACTGCCTGGCTTATCTCACTCGGGGAGCCCTTTACCCCCCATCTGGGACTGGCGCGCCTTTGGAGTCTGGGTTTCGCGGGGGCCGGGGTCACGCTAGGCCCAGGGAGACAGGGATGTCGGGAAGGGAAAATGGCGTCCGGGCCTTGTGGGGCATGCACGATTAGGCGCTCGGAGCCGGGCATGGAGCGGGAAAGGCAGGCCTGGTCGAGGTCCTCGGGGGATCTAGGTTTACTTGGAGTCGGGCGACCAGGCTCGGGGTGCAGGCTACACTAATAGGGAGGCTGTGCAGGGGACTCGGGGTACAGGCCTACGCTCACAGGGTGTGGAGGGACAGAGACGGACCACGCCACGAGGCCGGGTCCAACATGTGTATTTCCCATTTGATTCTTTTCTGAATATTTCTGCTGCCCCCGTCACTATTGGAGCTTTCTGGCCCCCCCGGGAAGTGTCCAAGTCATTGAGCTATGAGATGCCAGTTGGCGCTGGGTGTGGGGAGGGGGCCGGTAGGTTCTTTAACCCCCCCCCCCCATCCCAGTTCAACATAGAGGCGGGCGCGTGATTTCACCACTCACGAGGGTGTTTTTGTTTTTTGGCCTTTGAAAGGTAGCGGGCGAGAGGGTGGCTTCCACACGCATGACCCTGCCCAGCCCTACTGGCCTTTCAAAGGCACCTCTTGACATGTCACTGCTTCTTCCCTAGACCTACTGCCATTACATTGGTACAGACAGCGGGTGCACCCTTGGCACAGTGGACCTCACCGATGGGCACACTGCGTGGCATTGGTAGGCAGATTCTGGCACCGCTCCGGCTTGTGTGGATTACATGGCACCACGCTGTGAATACACTTACTTAAGTGAACATGGCAGCAGGCCTCCGTGAGTAAAGTCCATCCATCCAAGCAGCCATCCATCCATCCATCCACCCTCCCACCCATCCATCCATCCATCCACCTACGCATCCATCCATCCATCCATCCATCCATCCATCCATCCATATGTCCATCCTCCCGCCCACCATCCATCCAATCGACCCAGCCACCCGTCCGTTCATCCAAATAATCATCCTTCTATCCATCCATTAATCCATCCACCCATTACCCATCCATCCAACCAGCCATCTGTCTGCATGTCCATTCATCAATCCATCCATCCACCCATTGAACCATCCATCCAACCATCCATCCACCCAGCCACCCGTCCGTCCATCCAACCAACCATCCATCCATCCGTCCGTCTGCCTGCCCATCCATCCATGATCCATCCACCCCACCACCCAGCCACCCGTCCGTCCAGCCAACCACCCATCTATCCATCCGTCCGTCTGCCCACCCATCCATCCATCCATCCATCCATCCGTCCATCTATCCATCCATCCATTCATCATCCATCCACCCAACCACCCAACCACCTGTCTGTCCATCCATCAAACCAACCAACCATCCATTCATCTGTCCCCCTGTCCGTCCATCCATCCATCCACCCAACCATCCAGTCACCCGTCCGTCTATCCAACTGTCCATCCATCCACCCACCCACCCATCCATCCTTCCATCCTTCCGTCCATCCATCTGTCTGCTTGTTGTCCATTCATTCATCCAATCAACCCAGCCACCCGTTCGTCCATCCAACTAACCTCCCCTCCACCCATCCATTCACCCATTCAGCCATCTACCCATTCACCCGTCCTTCCGTCCAACCAACCATCCATCCGTCCACCCAACCACCCACCCACCCGTCCGTCCGTCCAACCGTCCACCCAACCACCCACCCACCCGTCCGTCCGTCCATCTGTCCACCCACCCGTCCGTCCGTCCATCCATCCGTCCACCCACCCACCCACCCGCCCGTCCATCCTTTATAAGCCACATAGCTCCTACAAGGCATTTGCCTTGTTTCAAGCCCCTGTGCGCCTCACAGATCTTTGTACATAGTTCACGATTCCGGAGTCTGGGCGCCTTTGCCCCCCCTATCCCCCACGTACAGTGTTAATGGTACATCCCATCTGTCGCTAGGATGCACCCCAGGGTTCCCGGCGCAGACCACAGGCGGAGGCCGGAATATCAGGGACTTTTCCGGATCCAGAAGCCCCGCGGCTGTGAGACCGAGAGCGGCTGTGAGACAGAGTGAATCACCTCTGTCTGCTCGGAAAGATCTTTAAATACCCCAGGCTTCAGATCCCTCCTGTTCCCCCTCCATCACCTCTGGATACCCCCACAATCTGTGAGGTGCCCCCCCTTGGACCCCTGAACACAGAGCCCACCGGGTCACAGTGGCCAGTTCCATCTTGAGAGCAGGAGGACCAGTCTGAGAAGCACAGACCGGGACAGGCCAGACATAGAAGTAGGACTAACGCCTTCAGCCGCACTCCTTGTATCTCACCTGTCATGGTTTTTGCTTCTACACATATATACATACACACACACATATATATACATACACACACACATATATATACATATACACACCCAAAACTTTTGTACAATCTATGTGTGTTTGTTTTAGATGTGCATATATGTATATACACACACACACACAAACATTAGGATGAAGGGGACACTTCAGATCTGCATGAACCCGGAAGGGGACACGTCAGATCTGCATGAACCGGAAGGTGACACTTCAGATCTGCAGGAACCCCGGAAGGTGACACTTCAGATCTGCATGAACCCGGAAGGGGACACGTCAGATCTGCATGAACCGGAAGGTGACACTTCAGATCTGCAGGAACCCCGGAAGGTGACACTTCAGATCTGCATGAACCGGAAGGGGACACTTCAGATCTGCATGAACCCGGAAGGGGACACGTCAGATCTGCATGAACCGGAAGGTGACACTTCAGATCTGCAGGAACCCCGGAAGGTGACACTTCAGATCTGCATAAACCTGGAAGGTGACACTTCAGATCTGCATGAACCCCGGAAGGGGACACTTCCGATCTGCATGAACCCGGAAGGGGACACTTCAGATCTGCATGAACCCCAGAAGGGGACACTTCCGATCTGCATGAACCCGGAAGGGGACACTTCAGATCTGCATGAACCCGCAAGGGGACTCTTCAGATCTGCATGAACCCGGAAGGGGACACTTCAGATCTGCATGAACCTGGAAGGTGACACTTCAGATCTGCATGAACCCCAGAAGGGGACACTTCAGATCTGCATGAACCCCGGAAGGGGACACTTCTGATCTGCATGAACCCGGAAGGGGACACTTCAGATCTGCATGAACCCGCAAGGGGACTCTTCAGATCTGCATGAACCCGGAAGGGGACACTTCAGATCTGCATGAACCCCAGAAGGGGACACTTCCGATCTGCATGAACCCGGAAGGGGACACTTCAGATCTGCATGAACCTGTAAGGTGACACTTCAGATCTGCATGAACCCGCAAGGGGACACTTCAGATCTGCATGAAACCGGAAGGGGACTCTTCAGATCTGCATGAACCGGAAGGGGACACTTCAGATCTGCATGAACCCGGAAGGGGACACTTCAGATCTGCATGAACCTGTAAGGTGACACTTCAGATCTGCATGAACCTGTAAGGTGACACTTCAGATCTGCATGAACCGGGAAGGGGACACTTCAGATCTGCAGGAAACCGGAAGCGAACACTTCAGATCTGCAGGAAACCGGAAGCGGACTTTTCAGATCTGCATGAACCTGTGAGGGGACACTTCAGATCTGCATGAACCGGAAGGTGACACTTCAGATCAGCATGAACCCGGAAGGGGACACTTCAGATCTGCATGAAACCGGAAGGGGACTCTTCAGATCTGCATGAACCTGTAAGGGTACACTTCAGATCTGCATGAACCGGAAGGTGACACTTCAGATCTGCATGAACCCGGAAGGGGACACTTCAGATCTGCATGAACCGGAAGGTGACAGTTCAGATCTGCATGAACCTGTAAGGTGACACTTCAGATCTGCATGAACCGGAAGGTGACACTTCAGATTTGCATGAACCCGGAAGGGGACACTTCAGATCTGCATGAACCGGAAAGGTGACACTTCTGATCTGCATGAAACCGGAAGGTGACACTTCAGATCTGCATGAACCAGGAAGGTGACACTTCTGATCTGCATGAACCCGGAAGGTGACATTTCAGATCTGCATGAACCCGGAAGGTGACACTTCAGATCTGCATGAACCGGGAAGGTGACACTTCAGATCTTCAGGAAACCGTAAGGGGACACTTCAGATCTGCATGAACCCGGAAGGGGACACTTCAGATCTGCAGGAAACCGGAAGATGACACTTCAGATCTGCATGAACCCGGAAGGGGACACTTCAGATCTGCAGGAAACCGGAAGCGGACACTTCAGATCTGCAGGAAACCGGAAGGGGACTCTTCAGATCTGCATGAACCTGTAAGGGGACACTTCAGATCTGCAGGAAACCGGAAGGGGACACTTCAGATCTGCATGAAACTGGAAGGGGACACTTCAGATCTACATGAACCGGAAGGTGACACTTCAGATCTGCATGAACCCGGAAGGGGACACTTTAGATCTGCATGAAACCGGAAGGGGACTCTTCAGATCTGCATGAACCTGTAAGGGGCCACTTCAGATCTGCATGATCCGGAAGGTGACACTTCAGATCTGCATGAAACGGGAAGGGGACACTTCAGATCTGCATGAACCCGGAAGGGGACACTTCAGATCTGCATGAACCCGCAAGGGGACTCTTCAGATCTGCATGAACCCGGAAGGGGACACTTCAGATCTGCATGAACCTGGAAGGTGACACTTCAGAGCTGCATGAACCCCGGAAGGGGACACTTCCGATCTGCATGAACCCGCAAGGGGACACTTCAGATCTGCATGAACCCCGGAAGGGGACACTTCCGATCTGCATGAACCCGGAAGGGGACACTTCAGATCTGCATGAACCCGCAAGGGGACTCTTCAGATCTGCATGAACCCGGAAGGGGACACTTCAGATCTGCATGAACCCGAAAGGGGACACTTCAGATCTGCATGAACCTGTAAGGTGACACTTCAGATCTGCATGAACCCGCAAGGGGACACTTCAGATCTGCATGAAACCGGAAGGGGACTCTTCAGATCTGCATGAACCGGAAGGGGACACTTCAGATCTGCATGAACCCGTAAGGGGACACTTCAGATCTGCATGAACCTGTAAGGTGACACTTCAGATCTGCATGAACCGGGAAGGGGACACTTCAGATCTGCATGAACCGGGAAGGGGACACTTCAGATCTGCAGGAAACCGGAAGCAAACACTTCAGATCTGCAGGAAACCGGAAGGGGACTTTTCAGATCTGCATGAACCTGTAAGGGGACACTTCAGATCTGCATGAACCGGAAGGTGACACTTCAGATCAGCATGAACCCGGAAGGGGACACTTCAGATCTGCATGAAACCGGAAGGGGACTCTTCAGATCTGCATGAACCTGTAAGGGTACACTTCAGATCTGCATGAACCAGAAGGTGACACTTCAGATCTGCATGAACCCGGAAGGGGACACTTCAGATCTGCATGAACCTGTAAGGTGACACTTCAGATCTGCATGAACCGGAAGGTGACACTTCAGATTTGCATGAACCCGGAAGGGGACACTTCAGATCTGCATGAACCGGAAAGGTGACTCTTCTGATCTGCATGAACCCGGAAGGTGACACTTCAGACCTGCATGAACCAGGAAAGTGACACTTCTGATCTGCATGAACCCGGAAGGTGACATTTCAGATCTGCATGAACCCGGAAGGTGACACTCCAGATCTGCATGAACCGGGAAGTTGACACTTCAGATCTGCATGAAACCGGAAGGGGACACTTCAGATCTGCATGAAACCGGAAGGGGACACTTCAGATATGCATGAACCGGAAGATGACACTTCAGATCTGCATGAACCCGGAAGGGGACACTTCAGATCTGCAGGAAACCGGAAGCGGACACTTCAGATCTGCAGGAAACCGGAAGGGGACTCTTCAGATCTGCATGAACCTGTAAGGGGACACTTCAGATCTGCAGGAAACCGGAAGGGGACACTTCAGATCTGCATGAAACTGGAAGGGGACACTTCAGATCTGCATGAACCGGAAGGTGACACTTCAGATCTGCATGAACCCGGAAGGGGACACTTTAGATCTGCATGAAACCGGAAGGGTACTCTTCAGATCTGCATGAACCTGTAAGGGGCCACTTCAGATCTGCATGAACCGGAAGGTGACACTTCAGATCTGCATGAAACGGGAAGGGGACACTTCAGATCTGCAGGAAACCGGAAGGGGGCACTTCAGATCTGCAGGAAACCGGAAGGGGACACTTCGGATCTGCATGAACCCGGAAGGTAACACTTCAGATCTGCATGAACCCGGAAGGTAACACTTCAGATCTGCATGAACCTGTACGGTGACACTTCAGATCTGCATGAAACCGGAAGGGGACACTTCAGATCTGCATGAACCGGAAGGTGACACTTCAGATCTGCATGAACCCGGAAGGGGACACTTCAGATCTTCATGAAACCGGAAGGGGACTCTTCAGATCTGCATGAACCTGTAAGGGGCCACTTCAGATCTGCATGAACCGGAAGGTGACACTTCAGATCTGCATGAAACCGGAAAGGGACACTTCAGATCTGCGGGAAACCAGAAGGGGGCACTTCAGATCTGAATGAACCCGGAAGAGGACACTTCAAATCTGCATGAAACCGGAAGGGGACACTTCAGATCTGCAGGAAACCGGAAGGGGACACTTCGGATCTGCATGAACTCGGAAGGAAACACTTCAGATCTGCATGAACCCGGAAGGTGACACTTCAGATCTGCATGAACCTGTAAGGTGACACTTCAGATCTGCATGAACCCGGAAGGGGACACTTTAGATCTGCGTGAACACGAAAGGTAACACTTCAGATCTGCATGAACCCGGAAGGTAACACTTCAGATCTGCATGAACCGGGAAGGTGACACTTCAGATCTTCAGGAAACCCGAAGGTCACACTTCAGATCTGCATGAACCCAGAAGGGGACACTTCAGATCTGCATGAACCCGGAAGGTAACACTTCAGATCTGCATGAACCAGAAGGTGACACTTCAGATCTGCAGGAAACCAGAAGGGGACACTTCAGATCTGCATGAACCTGTAAGGTGACACTTCAGATCGGCATGAACCTGTAAGGGGCCACTTCAGATCTGCATGAACCTGTAAGGTGACACTTCAGATCTGCATGAACCCGGAAGGGGACACTTCAGATCTGCATGAACCCTGAAGGGGACACTTCAGATCTGCTGGAAACCGGAAGGGGACACTTCAGATCTGCAGGAAACCGGAAGGGGACACTTCAGATCTGCAGGAAACCGGATGGGGACACTTCAGATCTGCATGAACCCGGAAGGAGACACTTCAGATCTGCATGAACCCGGAAGGGGACACTTCAGATCTGCATGAACCCCGGAAAGGGACTCTTCAGATCTGCATGAAACCGGAAGGGGACACTTCAGATCTGCATGAACCGGAAGGTGACACTTCAGATCTGCAGGAAACCGGAAGGGGACACTTCAGATCTGCATGAAACCGGAAGGGGACACTTCAGATCTGCATGAAACCGGAAGGGGACTCTTCAGATCTGCATGAACCTGTAAGGGGCCACTTCAGATCTGCATGAACCGGAAGATGACACTTCAGATCTACATGAAACCGGAAGGGGACACTTCAGATCTGCATGGACCCGGAAGGGGACACTTCAGATCGGAATGAACCCGGAAGCGGACACTTCAAATCTGCAAGGAAACCGGAAGGGGGCACTTCAGATCGGAATGAACCCGGAAGCGGACACTTCAAATCTGCATGAAACCGGAAGGGGACACTTCAGATCTGCAGGAAACCGGAAGGGGGCACTTCGGATCTGCATGAACCCGGAAGGTAACACTTCAGATCTGCATGAACCTGTAAAGTGACACTTTAGATATGCATGAACCTGTAAGGTGACACTTCAGATCTGCATGAACCCGGAAGAGGACACTTCAGATCTGCATGAACCCGGAAGGGGACACTTTAGATCTGCATGAACACGGAAGGTAACACTTCAGATATGCATGAACCTGGAAGGTAACACTTCAGATCTGCATGAACCCGGAAGGTAACACTTCAGATCTACATGAACCGGGAAGGTGACACTTCAGATCTTCAGGAAACCCGAAGGTAACACTTCAGATCTGCATGAACCCGGAAGGGGACACTTCAGATCTGCATGAACCCGGAAGGTAACACTTCAGATCTGCATGAACCGGAAGGGGACACTTCAGATCTGCAGGAAACCGGAAGGGGACACTTCAGATCTGCATGAACCTGTAAGGTGACACTTCAGATCTGCATGAACCTGTAAGAGGCCACTTCAGATCTGCATGAACCTGTAAGGTGACACTTCAGATCTGCATGAACCCGGAAGGGGACACTTCAGATCTGCATGAACCTGTAAGGTGACACTTCAGATCTGCATGAACCCTGAAGGGGACACTTCAGATCTGCTGGAAACCGGAAGGGGACACTTCAGATCTGCTGGAAACCGGAAGGGGACACTTCAGATCTGCATGAACCCCGGAAGGGGACACTTCAGATCTGCATGAACCCCGGAAGGGGACACTTCAGATCTGCATGAACCCGTAAGGGGACACTTCAGATCTGCATGAACCCGGAAGGGGACACTTCAGATCTGCATGAACCCGGAAGGGGACACTTCAGATCTGCATGAACCCCGGAAGGGGACACTTCAGATCTGCATGAACCCGGAAGGGGACACTTCAGATCTGCATGAACCCCGGAAGGGGACACTTCAGATCTGCATGAACCCCGGAAGGGGACACTTCAGATCTGCATGAACCCGGAAGGGGACACTTCATATCTGCATGAACCCGCAAGGGGACTCTTCAGATCTGCATGAAATTGGAAGGGGACTCTTCAGATCTGCATGAACCGGGAAGGGGACCCTTCAGATCTGCATGAACCGGAAGGGGACACTTCAGATCTGCATGAACCCCGGAAGGGGACTCTTCAGATCTGCATGAACCCGGAAGGGGACTCTTCAGATCTGCATGAACCGGGAAGGGGACACTTCAGATCTGCATGAAACCAGTGAAACTTGGCAGGGCTGAGACATGATGGCACGGCGGCAGGACAGGGCGTGTGTCTGCTCAAGAGGTGTAAGTACTGGGGTGGGATGGGGGGTGCAGAGGGGCTCCTGGCACGCTCATGTGCCAGGTCAGAGCAGAGAGTGGCCTGGTCATTTCTGCCAACTCACACTGTGCCACCGTGTGTCACACGATTTCGGCTCCCTTCACACGGTCACCTCGAAATCACACAATGGCAGGAAAAACAAGCTGAAAAACACTTTTTATTTTGAGAGGCTGCAAGCAGCGACAACTTAATCCCCCCTCAACCTGCTTCAATGGATGACGCGCCGTCTCCCTTCACAGCAAGGGTAGGGTCATGATTCAAGCGAAGGACGCGTCTGACTCTTTTTGACCACCTGTTTCCATCTCTGCTCACCACCCCGGACAGGCGAGTACATTTAACACCTAAATGATTCTATATACAGCATGGAGAGCTCATGTATGTCTTTAGGCACACCCAGATAATCCTAATTCAATCTGTATTTGAATGTATACATTCATGATTCCCTGTATTCTATTGTTTGGAATCCCCAGTGAAGACGAATATTGCGGATTATCTCATTACCATATTTTTAAGACACATGAAAGCTCCTGTGTCCTTTATTGGGGGAATCTAAATCATCCACATTCAACCGACTGAACACCATTTCTTGCTTGATTTTCGGACCCTCCATGGAAGGTAAGTATCGTAACTTCTCACTATAAAATCTTTAAAATGAATAGCAGACTCCCGTGGCATCCAGCATTTTACTAAATCATCGACAACTAAGAGTCGCGCGACGCCTCGGTGAATAAAATGAGCCTTTCCCATTGGTCTCTTCGGATGAAGTGCGGCTGTTATATCAGTCAGTTTGTTTCCTATTGAACAGTTGAGGACTTTCGACCTTACATTGCAGCATCTGGAGGCTTTCCCTCTTTCTTGTTGTGCTAGGATTACAGGAGTATAGCATAAGCTGGACGTAAATTGTAAGGATTCAATGAAACCTCAGTTTAACTTAATCTATTTCCTATTTTAGGACAACATCTGGTTCTGTTCCTCATGATAGATGGAACAAGTTCAATGAATGAATAGCTTCCTGCTTGGGGAGTTTTGGCTGTAGCTGTCGACTCAGCTTCTACATCCCTCCCACCAGCTCCGCTCCGCCAACCGCGCCCTCGCCACAGTCCCCCGCATCCGAAGAACGACTGCCGCCGGCATATCTTTCTCCCACCACACCGCCAAGACCTGGAACACCCTCCTCACCCGCCAACAGCAGACCGAAGACCTCCTAACCTTCAGGAGAATCCTCCAGACCTGAGACTTTCTAAAACATTTTTTTAGTTTATTCCAACACTACGTTACAAGATGGCGCAGATGTTCAGACCTCGCGGGCATATCAACAAGCGGCAGCGGTAATTATCGCTGGCCGTTCTTAGCGTGAGATTGCATATCTCCGGCTATCGCTGGAAATTATCGCCATACTAGCGCTGTATCAACAACGCATAGCGCTATGGCGATCATTATTGCAGTGATAGCGGTGTTTTCCATGGAACATCGCTGGTTTTCCAGCGATGTTCCATGGAAAACTGCGATATCCTTCGTGATAGGGCCTGTGGTCTTAGCCACACAATCCACCCCCCATGTTAGGTATGCCTTAGTCAGGAATTTAACAGACGTTAAATTCCTGCACTAAGGCATAATTAACGCGATTTTAAAAATCGCTAACCCTCGTTGTCAATATGACGCAGCTGGGTTCGCAATATTTTCCCATGGTGTTTTGTCTGGCATGCCTTCTTTGCATCTCATTAGCGATGCGATGGTGGGAAGCGTGCTGAAAAGGGGCGCTATTGCAGGGAAACACATGCTAGCGTGTCCTTGTTGATAATGCGATAATATTATCGCCGCTTTTCGCCTGAAAACGGGCTCTAAAGCGGCGATAATATTATCGCCGCCCCTTGTTGAGATGCCCCCTGGTTAGCAATAAAATCGCATAATCCAATCACAAATAGCTTTATTTCTTTTGTGTAAGGGGATAATATTTTCCTAATGTTAAGACACGCCTTCATTGTTGTAGGAAACTATCCACGATTACGGGGTGAAACTGCCGAAAACCACATCCAGCGTTCACCCTCACGGGAACGTTCATCTTAAAACTAAGCAGGTAATTTAGCCTGAACATAGGGACTTTTCAATTTAACATCCAATAATGGTTTATCTATCGGCCAATGTGGCTCCTTTTCCTTTTCTCCCCTTACCTTTCATCTTTATTCCATTAATTCCATTTCATCTTTTTCTATCTCTCTAGCTACACAGAGTCACTCGCCTATAATAGCCAAACTGTTTCTAGTGGATAGAAGCCACATCTTCGATCCGTTGAATCTGACAGGTACATATCATCTGTAATAAACAGAAAGAACCGGGGGTCCAGACCCCCGGTTCTTTTTTTTTTATTACATTAGAGTGCAAGGGGATGTGAACCTGGGCAGGTCTTTAAATATCCCTATTACCCTGTCTCTCTCGGGGGTGTTTATGGTTGGTTTAGGTATATATCATCTGTAATAAACAGAAAGAACCGGGGGTCTAGACCCCCGGTTCTTTCTGTTTATTACATTAGAGTGCAAGGGGATGTGAACCTGGGCAGGTCTTTAAATATCCCTATGACCCTTTCTCTCTCGGGGGTGTTTATGGTTGGTTTAGATATATATCATCGCCCACAAACATTGTGCACAATAAATGCGTGTTTGTATGCATCTAATCACAACATTTGAGGCACACTGTTTTCATGCAAAATATTCCGTCTTTTTCAAACATTTTTGTAACGCAGGTAACATCCCTCTTAAGCTCAAGAAACATTGGAAAAACATTAGGCTATTCCTTTGATTATTGGAATCATGTTTATATGAACTGTCTTCAATCTTGGAATCAGGTAGAATGAGGAACATCGCATTACTACGTTTTCCTTTTATATTCCATATATTTCTCTTGAAGGCCTTACTCTGGAACTTTGTGGCATATGTACAAGGAAACGGTGCAGCGCTATGCTGTGTTTTCCCTAGCACTAAAAATAGCTGCCTAGCGCCAACACAGAGACCCTTGCACCACAGTGCGAGGGTGCCTGCGTTGCAGGGAATGCTTGTTTATGTGCTGGAAGGTGTAACTTCCCGCACATAAACAATCTATAATGGAATTTTGCATTCTGCAGCACACATGAAAGTAGCAAATCAGCATTATTGAATTCTTGTTTCTGTGCACGAATGGACACCTTCCAGCACGAAAACAATCCTTAATGGCGTTTTTGTCTTCTGTTTCTGCGGCAGAATGCAGCACACAGGAAAAGCAAAAACAAGGAGAAATGAAAGTATTTGTGCTCGTTGCGCCAGTCTTATGCCTGCTTTTTCATGGTGTTACTTTGTGGCGTTGCCTCAGATTTATAGCTCCTTGTAAGTCTGTGGCAGCGTCAAACCCGTTGCACGCTCTTTTCATGCAAATATCTGCATGAAAAGGCACCATATTTACAAAGCAGTGTCAAGGCACAAAAAGTGACTGAACGCCACCTTGTAAATATAGGGCAGTGCATTGCGCCACCGGAACATCAGTAAAAGTGACGCTCTGATTGCGCATTCCCTTGTACATATGCCCCTTCCTGCTCAGCACGGCTCCCCTATCAGGATTCTTGCCATTTACCACCAGCCAGGTGACAGCTGCGCGTTCACTGAGGAATTAACTGACATCGCAAATGCCCAATATTCACAAAGCCATAACCTGAGACTTTAATCTTCACTGAGGCATCTCCAAACATTCGGCCGCCCGCCAGCTTGCCACATTTGTCTCCAGAAATGATCTTTTCTACACAACTCTAAACCAGCACACGCCAGGGACTCCACGCGTGGCCGCATCATTACCAAAGACGGGCTGCTCGCAGTAGATGATCCTAGACCAGTCGACTGGTCCGACCACTTCCTCATCCCTGTCTCACTTCACCTCTCTCGTGCTGTCATCCTGGGCCAACTAAAAAGGGTAGCCACCTGGTTTTGGAACATTAAAAACATCGACCTCGACACTCTCAGTAACAAAGCCAAGAAGGCCCTACCAGACATCAAGCCCCAATTCCGACGTCAATGAATTGACCACCTAGTGTCTCGCCAGTCGTTCCGTCTTGATAAACAATGCAGATCCACTTCAAAGCAAGAAGTAAAGGCCCACACCCTGTGCCCCATGGTTCAATAAGTCCCTCTACGAAGAAAGAAAACCCCTGAGGGACCCGGAGGAGCATGGAGACAGTCCCCTCCATCGTTAATCTCTCAAATCTCCGATACGCAAGATAGCGCTATCACAAGTACATCTTTAGCGAAAAAGCGAATCCCTTTAGAACCCTCCTCGACTCTGCCAAGAACAGACCAAAGAAGCTCTTTGACGTAATTGAAACTAGCAGCAACGCCTCCTCATCTTCATCCATCAAAATTGACGGTCACCCAAGAAAGCAGCAGGATTTGCACCATTCTTCGATGCAAAAGTCGAATCGCTCCTTTGTAATGGCCCACATCCAACCCCACTTGAGGACTGGAAATCCAAAGGCTCTTGGCACAGCCGTGATGTCATCACCGAGGATGCCCTTCTCAAGAACATCCTGAAAAAACCTTCAAACCACTCCCTAGACCCTATCCCTAGCGACATTGCTATAGACCTCTACACTCCCCTACTCTACACCTGCACTCCCCTACTCTACGCCTGCACTCCCCTACTCTACACCTGCACTCCCCTACTCTACACCTGCACTCCCCCACTCTACACCTGCACTCCCCCACTCTACACCTGCACTCCCCTACTCTACACCTGCACTCCCCCACTCTACACCTGCACTCCCCTACTCTACACCTGCACTCCCCCACTCTACACCTGCACTCCCCTACTCTACACCTGCACTCCCCTACTCTACACCTGCACTCCCCTACTCTACACCTGCACTCCCCCACTCTACACCTGCACTCCCCTACTCTACACCTGCACCCCCCTACTCTACACCTGCACTCCCCTACTCTACACCTGCACTCCCCCACTCTACACCTGCACTCCCCTACTCTACACCTGCACTCCCCTACTCTACACCTGCACTCCCCCACTCTACACCTGCACTCCCCCACTCTACACCTGCACTCCCCTACTCTACACCTGCACTCCCCTACTCTACACCTGCACTCCCCCACTCTACACCTGCACTCCCCCACTCTACACCTGCACTCCCCTACTCTACACCTGCACTCCCCCACTCTACACCTGCACTCCCCTACTCTACACCTGCACTCCCCTACTCTACACCTGCACTCCCCCACTCTACACCTGCACTCCCCTACTCTACACCTGCACCCCCCTACTCTACACCTGCACTCCCCTACTCTACACCTGCACTCCCCCACTCTACACCTGCACTCCCCTACTCTACACCTGCACTCCCCCACTCTACACCTGCACTCCCCTACTCTACACCTGCACTCCCCCACTCTACACCTGCACTCCCCCACTCTACACCTGCACTCCCCTACTCTACACCTGCACTCCCCTACTCTACACCTGCACTCCCCCACTCTACACCTGCACTCCCCCACTCTACACCTGCACTCCCCCACTCTACACCTGCACTCCCCTACTCTACACCTGCACTCCCCTACTCTACACCTGCACTCCCCCACTCTACACCTGCACTCCCCTACTCTACACCTGCACCCCCCTACTCTACACCTGCACTCCCCTACTCTACACCTGCACTCCCCCACTCTACACCTGCACTCCCCTACTCTACACCTGCACTCCCCCACTCTACACCTGCACTCCCCTACTCTACACCTGCACTCCCCTACTCTACACCTGCACTCCCCTACTCTACACCTGCACTCCCCCACTCTACACCTGCACTCCCCTACTCTACACCTGCACCCCCCTACTCTACACCTGCACTCCCCTACTCTACACCTGCACTCCCCCACTCTACACCTGCACTCCCCTACTCTACACCTGCACTCCCCCACTCTACACCTGCACTCCCCTACTCTACACCTGCACTCCCCCACTCTACACCTGCACTCCCCTACTCTACACCTGCACTCCCCCACTCTACACCTGCACTCCCCTACTCTACACCTGCACTCCCCTACTCTACACCTGCACTCCCCTACTCTACACCTGCACTCCCCCACTCTACACCTGCACTCCCCTACTCTACACCTGCACTCCCCCACTCTACACCTGCACTCCCCTACTCTACACCTGCACTCCCCCACTCTACACCTGCACTCCCCCACTCTACACCTGCACTCCCCTACTCTACACCTGCACTCCCCTACTCTACACCTGCACTCCCCTACTCTACACCTGCACTCCCCTACTCTACACCTGCACTCCCCCACTCTACACCTGCACTCCCCTACTCTACGCCTGCACTCCCCCACTCTACACCTGCACTCCCCTACTCTACACCTGCACTCCCCTACTCTACACCTGCACTCCCCCACTCTACACCTGCACTCCCCTACTCTACGCCTGCACTCCCCCACTCTACACCTGCACTCCCCTACTCTACACCTGCACTCCCCTACTCTACACCTGCACTCCCCCACTCTACACCTGCACTCCCCTACTCTACACCTGCACTCCCCTACTCTACACCTGCACTCCCCTACTCTACACCTGCACTCCCCCACTCTACACCTGCACTCCCCTACTCTACACCTGCACTCCCCTACTCTACACCTGCACTCCCCCACTCTACACCTGCACTCCCCCACTCTACACCTGCACTCCCCTACTCTACACCTGCACTCCCCCACTCTACACCTGCACTCCCCTACTCTACACCTGCACTCCCCCACTCTACACCTGCACTCCCCTACTCTACACCTGCACTCCCCTACTCTACACCTGCACTCCCCTACTCTACACCTGCACTCCCCCACTCTACACCTGCACTCCCCCACTCTACACCTGCACTCCCCTACTCTACACCTGCACTCCCCTACTCTACACCTGCACTCCCCTACTCTACACCTGCACTCCCCCACTCTATGCCTGCACTCCCCCACTCTACACCTGCACTCCCCTACTCTACACCTGCACTCCCCTACTCTACACCTGCACTCCCCCACTCTACACCTGCACTCCCCCACTCTACACCTGCACTCCCCTACTCTACACCTGCACTCCCCCACTCTACACCTGCACTCCCCTACTCTACACCTGCACTCCCCCACTCTACACCTGCACTCCCCTACTCTACACCTGCACTCCCCTACTCTACACCTGCACTCCCCTACTCTACACCTGCACTCCCCTACTCTACACCTGCACTCCCCCACTCTACACCTGCACTCCCCTACTCTACACCTGCACTCCCCTACTCTACACCTGCACTCCCCCACTCTACACCTGCACTCCCCTACTCTACACCTGCACCCCCCTACTCTACACCTGCACTCCCCTACTCTACACCTGCACTCCCCCACTCTACACCTGCACTCCCCTACTCTACACCTGCACTCCCCCACTCTACACCTGCACTCCCCTACTCTACACCTGCACTCCCCCACTCTACACCTGCACTCCCCTACTCTACACCTGCACTCCCCCACTCTACACCTGCACTCCCCTACTCTACACCTGCACTCCCCTACTCTACACCTGCACTCCCCTACTCTACACCTGCACTCCCCCACTCTACACCTGCACTCCCCTACTCTACACCTGCACTCCCCCACTCTACACCTGCACTCCCCTACTCTACACCTGCACTCCCCCACTCTACACCTGCACTCCCCCACTCTACACCTGCACTCCCCTACTCTACACCTGCACTCCCCTACTCTACACCTGCACTCCCTCACTCTACACCTGCACTCCCCTACTCTACACCTGCACTCCCCCACTCTACACCTGCACTCCCCCACTCTACACCTGCACTCCCCTACTCTACACCTGCACTCCCCTACTCTACACCTGCACTCCCCTACTCTACACCTGCACTCCCCCACTCTACACCTGCACTCCCCTACTCTACGCCTGCACTCCCCCACTCTACACCTGCACTCCCCTACTCTACACCTGCACTCCCCTACTCTACACCTGCACTCCCCCACTCTACACCTGCACTCCCCTACTCTACACCTGCACTCCCCTACTCTACACCTGCACTCCCCTACTCTACACCTGCACTCCCCCACTCTACGCCTGCACTCCCCCACTCTACACCTGCACTCCCCTACTCTACACCTGCACTCCCCCACTCTACACCTGCACTCCCCCACTCTACACCTGCACTCCCCCACTCTACACCTGCACTCCCCCACTCTACACCTGCACTCCCCTACTCTACACCTGCACTCCCCTACTCTACACCTGCACTCCCCCACTCTACACCTGCACTCCCTCACTCTACACCTGCACTCCCCTACTCTACACCTGCACTCCCCTACTCTACACCTGCACTCCCCCACTCTACACCTGCACTCCCCCACTCTACACCTGCACTCCCCCACTCTACACCTGCACTCCCCTACTCTACACCTGCACTCCCCTACTCTACACCTGCACTCCCTCACTCTACACCTGCACTCCCCTACTCTACACCTGCACTCCCCTACTCTACACCTGCACTCCCCTACTCTACACCTGCACTCCCCCACTCTACACCTGCACTCCCCCACTCTACACCTGCACTCCCCTACTCTACACCTGCACTCCCCTACTCTACACCTGCACTCCCTCACTCTACACCTGCACTCCCCTACTCTACGCCTGCACTCCCCTACTCTACACCTGCACTCCCCCACTCTACACCTGCACTCCCCTACTCTACACCTGCACTCCCCTACTCTACACCTGCACTCCCCCACTCTACACCTGCACTCCCCCACTCTACACCTGCACTCCCCTACTCTACACCTGCACTCCCCTACTCTACACCTGCACTCCCCCACTCTACGCCTGCACTCCCCTACTCTACACCTGCACTCCCCTACTCTACACCTGCACTCCCCCACTCTACACCTGCACTCCCCTACTCTACGCCTGCACTCCCCCACTCTACACCTGCACTCCCCTACTCTACACCTGCACTCCCCTACTCTACGCCTGCACTCCCCCACTCTACACCTGCACTCCCCCACTCTACACCTGCACTCCCCTACTCTACACATGCACTCCCCTACTCTACACCTGCACTCCCCTACTCTACGCCTGCACTCCCCCACTCTACGCCTGCACTCCCCTACTCTACACCTGCACTCCCCTACTCTACACCTGCACTCCCCCACTCTACACCTGCACTCCCCCACTCTACACCTGCACTCCCCTACTCTACACCTGCACTCCCCTACTCTACACCTGCACTCCCCTACTCTACACCTGCACTCCCCCACTCTACACCTGCACTCCCTCACTCTACACCTGCACTCCCCTACTCTACACCTGCACTCCCCTACTCTACACCTGCACTCCCCCACTCTACACCTGCACTCCCCCACTCTACACCTGCACTCCCCCACTCTACACCTGCACTCCCCTACTCTACACCTGCACTCCCCTACTCTACACCTGCACTCCCTCACTCTACACCTGCACTCCCCTACTCTACGCCTGCACTCCCCTACTCTACACCTGCACTCCCCCACTCTACACCTGCACTCCCCTACTCTACGCCTGCACTCCCCTACTCTACACCTGCACTCCCCCACTCTACACCTGCACTCCCCCACTCTACACCTGCACTCCCCTACTCTACACCTGCACTCCCCTACTCTACACCTGCACTCCCCCACTCTACACCTGCACTCCCCTACTCTACACCTGCACTCCCCTACTCTACACCTGCACTCCCCCACTCTACGCCTGCACTCCCCTACTCTACGCCTGCACTCCCCTACTCTACACCTGCACTCCCCTACTCTACACCTGCACTCCCCTACTCTACGCCTGCACTCCCCCACTCTACACCTGCACTCCCTCACTCTACACCTGCACTCCCCTACTCTACACCTGCACTCCCCTACTCTACACCTGCACTCCCCCACTCTACACCTGCACTCCCCTACTCTACACCTGCACTCCCCTACTCTACACCTGCACTCCCCCACTCTACACCTGCACTCCCCCACTCTACACCTGCACTCCCCTACTCTACACCTGCACTCCCCTACTCTACACCTGCACTCCCCTACTCTACACCTGCACTCCCCTACTCTACACCTGCACTCCCCTACTCTACACCTGCACTCCCCTACTGGACCGATGCGGTTAACCTCTTCCTCAGCCAAGGCTCCCTTCCTGATGCCCTCAAAATAGGTCATGACCCCACTTCTAAAGAAACCCTCTGCTGGTGGGAATGACCTTTACATCTTCTGCTCATCACCACCCTCCCTTTCCGTGGTAAAATACCCTAAACAATGTGTAGGGGAGCAGCTCTGCGAACATACCAAGGACAACAACCGTCTTGATGAATCTCAATCCACTCGAATCAAGGCTGCAGCACGGTAACAGCCCGGCTTCAGGTCATCGACGATGCCCTGCGAGTCCTAGGCTCGGGCAAGCCATGTCTCCTGATCCGTCCAGACCTTTCTGAAGCCTTTGACACTGTAAACCACCACACTCTATGAACACATTGAAACAAAGAATGGGCAATGAAGGCGCGGTGCTCAAATGGTTTGAATGAGACCTCTCGGGCTGATCTCAGATGATTGAAATTGAAAACTGTCTCTCTACATCAAAGGCTGGGGATCGTGGCGTCCCTCAAGGCTCGATCCTCGCGCCCGCCCTCTTCAATCTTTAGATGGAACCGCTGGAAGACCTATTAAAAAAGCAGGATCCTTTGTAACCTCTATGCTGAGGACACCCAGCTCCACCTCAAGGTGTCCTCCACATGCGACATTTCAATCCTTGCCATCACCCTCAACTCCATCCAAGAAAGGATAACGTCTCATCATCTAATTCTGATCTACTCTAAAACCAAGGGGCAGATTTACAAGGAAGTGCCGCAGCGCGGCCCCGCAAGCCCTTAGGCTGCGTCACGCTGCAGCCCTTTCGAAGCACAGGGATGTGACATATTTACAATAATATGCTGCATCCTGTGCTCTCCCCTGTGCTGGTGCACAAAACTGCATCCATGCGCGGGCGCAGGCACCCATGCACCATCGTGCAGGGATGCCTGCGTCATGGGGAGATTGTTTTGTGCAGGAAGGGGCACCTCCCTGCTCAAAAACAATCACTACAGGCCTTTTCCTCTTTCAATACGTGCTGTAGAATGCAGCACGCATTGAAAGAGGGTGGCTCTCCTGTCCTAGTAAATATGGAGCAGTAAATGCGCCACCAGTACATCACAAAAAGTGACGCTCTAGTGGCGCAGGGGGCTTGTAAATCTGCCCCTGAATTTCGTCTTCTCTATACTTTAAACCCTCCACCTCCTGTTCAGTCATAGATGGATAATCTAAACATTCTTAACAACAAACCTGCCATCGTTGACAGCGTCAAATCGCTTGGTGTCACCCTGGGCAAAAGACTCAACCTCAAGGTGTCCTCCGCATGGGACATTTCAATCCTCGCCACCAACTCCATCCAAGAATGGATGACGTCTCATCACCTAAACCTGAATCCCTCTAAAACCGAATACCTTCTAATCTCAACCTCAAACTCTCCACCTCCTGTTCAATCAAGGATGGATAATCTGAACATTCTTAACTGCAAACGTATCATTGTTGACAGCGCCAAATCCCTGGGTGTTATCCTGAAAAAAAGACTCAACCTCCAATCCCAAATCATCACCATGGCCAAGAACGCACGCAACCAACCGCGCCTTCTCTGGGGGATCCGACGCTACATTCCTGAGAAAGACCTGAAAACTCATGTCCAATCTTTGTTACTCTCCGGACCGGAGTACTGTAATTCTCTGCTTGCAGGCCTCCCCGAGACCCACCTATCTCCGTTAAAATCCATCCTCCACTCAGCTGCACATTTCATCTACGGGGCCAAAGGAAACGACCATATCACGTCTATGCTGATAACTCTCCGTTGACTTCCTATTGAAGCTAGGACCATATACAAGACACTTGCATCACCCTTAAAGCCATGCACACGTCCACCCCTCGCTACCTGCAAACAAACTCAAAATATCAGGAGCTCCAGACCTTCACGCAATGCTGAGCATCCGCTGCTCGAACCTCCAACCTTCAAAAGGTAAAGACTCCTGGCGCAATCCTTCTCAGGTAATGCGACTAGAATTTGGAACTCGCTACCTCCAGACCTTCACACCACCTCTTTCCAGATCTTCAAAAAATACCTTAAAACCCTCCTCTTCCAAAGACTTCTATGAATAATCCTCCACGCCCAGCTCCCCACCAGGCACGCGCCCCCTCAGCCCAGGTCATGGCCCGATTGTCACATGGCACACGTGAGAGCCACTAGGACCCTCCATCTCAAATTTGTAAATATGTATTTGTGCAAACCTAATCGCTCCAGCTTTTCATAATATGTAATCTTGAGTGAATATGTATTTTGCAAATCTGTAACTCTCACCACGACTAGTAGACATAAGTAGTGTTACCTACTACCATGCACCTCTGAATAGCTTATGTAACGTACTTCGCTCTATTGTAAAATTATCTGACACCTCTGGGCAAGGTACGCACTATGTAAGAACGCATAAATAAAATACCCTTTGTTTTTTAGGTCGAGCCTGGGCAGCGCATGCGCTCCTCCGTGCGGCGTGCTGTATTGCAGTATGGACTAGAAGTCCCGCCCACTCTCCGCCCATATTTTCCATTGGCTTGTGTCATTGTCCTTTGTAAATGCTGGCTTCTGATTCGTTACTAGGCTTGTTAGTCCCTCCTTAGTACCGCCTTGTCTTCATTTGTAACCTCCCATGAGGACTGGCCCTTTTACTTCTGTTGTTACACAATAAATCTTCTTTAGTCTGTAAGCACTATTTTCTTTAATGCGTTGCTCCTATTGCAGTCACGGATTGCTTTCCTGCAACATTCAGTGTGTCATGCGCGCTTTCACTTTCCAAGCAGCCCGGGACAATGCCCGAGGTCTCGAATTTACAGGAGTTTGAGCTAACGGCATTGCAAATTACAATGCCTATTATTTGTGTTTATTATCAAAACAGGTAAATAAAATGCATCGCCATTGACAGTGCAATAGATTAAACTCTCTGACATGCGAGACATATTGCTTTGCAAATGCTTGTATTTTTCTGGGAGAAGCGGGGGTGCTTGGTGAGGGGGGGTGCCTCCTAGTCCTAGGTAGCTCTGGCATGAGGCCCCGCCCCCTCCTCCCACAGTGGCTTAATTTGTAAGTTGGTGGGTATGAGGTATGAAGGGCCCCCACCCCTCCCCGCCGCCGTCGCTCACCTTAGGTCTGGCTCCCTTGGGGTTTCCGAGGTGCGGCACACCTGGGGATTTCCGTTTCTCCCAAAGTTCGTCAGTTTTAATCCCCGGGAAACCCTCTGCGCCCCCCTTCAAGGAGGTCCATACCGTGGCGCCCCCTGGGGCCCTGGCGTGCTCTGCAGACTGCTTCTAAACCGAGGGTCACACTGTGCGCAGGGCCTGTGCGCCGGGATTCTGACTCACTCTCCTCAGCCCGCACCGACAGAGGGTTCCCACTCACTGATGCTAGTGTCGGGAGGAGCCAGGGTCGGGTGGGCAGGGCGGGGGCTCGAGCTGTGCCCGAGGGGCCAGTGGCAGAGGCCGGCTGGGGGGCCCTCGGCTGGTAAGACCCTCGGCTGGGGGGACCCTCGGCCGGGGGCCCCTTGGCTGGGGGGGGTGCCTCGGCTGGGGGGGGGCCTCGGACGGGGCCCCTTGGCTGGGGGGGGCCTCGGCTGGGGGGACCCTTGGCTGGGGGGGGGGCTCGGCTGGGGGGGGCCTCGACTGGGGGTACCCTTGGCTGGGGGGGGCTCGGCTGGGGGGACCCTTGGCTGGGGGGGGGGGCTCGGCTGGGGGGGCCTCGACTGGGGGTACCCTTGGCTGGGGGGACCCTTGGCTGGGGGGGGGCCTCGGCTGGGGGGGGCCTCGGCTGGGGGGGCTCGGCTGGGGGACCCTCGGCTGGGGGGACCCTCGGCTGATGGGGCCCACGGCTGGGGGGCCCTAGGGCTGGGGGGACCCTCAGCTGGGGGGACCCTCGGCTGGGGGACCCTCGGCTGATGGGGCCCACGGCTGGGGGGCCCTAGGGCTGGGGGGACCCTCAGCTGGGGGGACCCTCGGCTGGGGGACCCTCGACTGGGGGGACCCTCGACTGGGGGGACCCTCGGCTGGGGGGGGCCTCGGCTGGGGGCCCTTGCATTCAGCTGTGGATACCCGAGCAGGCACAGCATGTGCGCCCCCTCCCTCCCCCCCAAGAGGTGTTTCTTTGAAGCAGCGTCACTAGCACGTGGGGGGGGGGGGGGGGGTTGGCCCCCACGCAGCGGGCCACAAAGACCCGACAGTTTCCTCCCAATCAGATCTGCAGTTTCACTTCACTGCTGAACTGCGGCCCCTGAAGAGCGCCGGGGGGGGGGAGAGAATAAACAGCGAGAAGTTTGAAGCAACTTTACATTTAAGAATAAGAATAGAAACGGGTAAAAGAGCCACGTTTTTGACAATGTTTCTGTAAAAAGCCTCAGTCAACCTCGACCCCGGGGGTGAAAGGTTAAAGGCAGAGAAGAGGCAGTGAAGGAAAGGGTTAAAGAGTCAAAAGGAAGTGAGAGAAAGGAAGCGGGAAAGAGACAAACGGAGGGGGGGGGGTGAAACAGGGAGAAATAATCGAAGAGAGAAGAGAGGAAAGAGGAGAAAAGTCTGAATAAACTGATGGAGAAAGCGAAAGGAAAGTGGGAGGAAAGTAGGAGAAGTTAAAGGAAGGAAAGACTGGCTGGGGAGAAGGGGAGAGAGAGAGATCGAGGGGTGGGGGCAAAAACGGAGAAAGACGACGGCAAAGAGGGAAAAAAGTAAATAATGAACTCCAAAAAGTTTGAAATAACTTCAATTTTAAAGTTAAATGTGAACAGAGATGGGCAGAAAGAAAGCGTATTATTTGACAATATTGCTGTAAAACAACCCATTCCCCCTCCACCTTGGGGTCAAAGGGCAGCGGCAATGGAGAACTAGGAACGAGAGAGAGCTTCAGAAGCAAGTGAGAGACTAGGCGAGAGGCAGACAGACGAATGGACGGTGAGAGGGGAGAAAACAACCGAGGGAGAGAAGAGAGAAAAGATGATTAAAAACATCCCAGCTGAATAGATGGTCCGAGGCCCGCCAGACTTGTAATTAGGCCCGAGGTATGATAGATCCTTTGGGTTAGAACTTGAGACCGTTGCGAAATGATGGAGTGAAGAAAGGGGTGAGTGCCGAGTGAGTAGAGAATGAATGTTCATATGTGTGGGGCGAACGAAAGCAAGAGCACAGATAATACAAGAACAGTTACGGCCGGAGCTGCAGTTATTTTCTGTATTATGTCAAGAGGTTCGGATCATGTCCCTTCTCACAGCTTATTTATATCATCAGTGATGTCATCAGTGATGTCACTGACCATGCCATGAATGATTTAATATGTGACATCATCAGCAGTGGATTGTGGGCGCGCGAGTTATAGTTAGCTGAACTAACTATAACGGGGGAATTTCAATGGTTTTATACGAGTGAAATGTCCAGCGCATACCGGCCCGAGGAGGGGTCACAGCGCTCCGCTGTTTGCCTGAACTAACCTGAAGGGGGACAGCCTTGCAGCGCCGCTGGGTCCCTGACGCTGTGATCGGACTACAGCTCCCAGCGCGCCCTGCACCCACACCGCTTCCCGCTTCCTCTTCCTGCCGCAAGCGCCAGGAGGCGAACAAAAGGGAACAGCTTCCTCCGCGTCGCGGACACGCGCGGACGGCGCCGGGCGGAGCCCGGGCAGAGGGCGGGCCGTCTAAGGCCGTCCAAGGACAACCAGGGACGGGACGGGCCACCCCCCTAAAAATATGGGTAAGCGCAAACTTGTCACTCCGGTACTGGGCGAGGTTAAGGCCAAGGTACCCAAATATACTACTAGTATAATTACTTATCTTACTACCAAAGTGGATGAGCTTTCTACACAGATTGCTGTTTCTGAACGTGCGCTAAGTCTGGAAATGTCTCCTGTGGGCTCAGTTAATACTAGCACGACTCCTATCAGCTGTGTGCCTCTGGAGCCGAGGGTCATTATTGAATCATGTAGACCCAATAGGGCTCAGTCTCCTACAGTTCTCCCCTCACCTGAACTGCCAACTACAGTTATACCCCCTGCATCTGTGGGTTTGGACAATACAGAAAACAGGACATTACAGACAAGTCCGCAGCGTGCTACCTATATTACTGAGGAGGGGCTGTCATCCTTACTGGAAAAACTTTTTTCTGAGAGACTTGAATCAGCCCTGGTCCAGATTGCGACAGACATAACGGAGACTTTGAAGGATTGTGTTAAAGACCTGTTAAAAAAATGCGAGCGCATTAATGATTTACAAAATAGTCAGGTTCTTTTACTACCCCCACCTACACCAATTTACCCTCTAGTTCCTCAGGCTCCCGTACCTGTTGTATATGACCCCCCGTCTAATATAGTAACTAGTTTGCCGGCTGGAAACCCTGTGTTTAACAAAGGGAAAGTTGTAAATGGTAAATACATGCCCACTTTGCAACCAGTGACTAATCCAGTTTCTACGGAGGGGCAACTAGGGTTGCTGGGAACACGGGTACGTGAAGTGCCCCCGGTACACTTACCTCCAGATGCAACGCCCTTTGTCGCAATTCTGGTAAATGTGCCTAAACTTACTGATGGGGTAGAGGAACAGCATGAAACCCTCCTTAACAACATTAAAAAATGGTGCAATGCAAACTGTACGGGGGAGGGCAATATTGCAGCCAATATATTGACGGGTAGAAGGGTAAACTGGGTGGGAAAAACTAAGAAATGTATCGCTGGGGATTGTGTTATAGTAAATTTTAAATCACGCAATGTCACTAGCCGCCTATTTTGGGATGCCTCCCCCTTGGATCCTGCTGGTAAGGGTGTGCGGGCCATGCCTTTGGGGTTTTTCTACCCACCTGCATATATGACAAATGGCAGTGGACATGGGAGGGCCCAGCTCAATAATATGAATGCCAGTGTAGAGGGCAGAAATACTACCCCGTCGCAAGGGAATGATTGGGTAACAAAGAAATCCAGGGGGGGCGGTTCGGCTACTTCTGTAAGAAATATGAACACAGGAGATAGACGACAGCAAGAAAGACATGTTACTGAAAGCCCACATCCCAACCTGATACTGGCAAATAGTTTTACCCCCCTGGTGGGCTTAGAAGATAATGACTGACAACCAACACCCACTCAGCCAGCGTCTCTAGCCCCAATAGGGGAGGGGGAACCTATTCCTTGCCAGTTCCTTAGTTGGAATGTGGCGGGCACAAGAGCCAAAAGACTAGATCCCACATGGATAGACTTTTTAACCAGTAATCATGTAATTGCACTCCAAGAAACATGGGATACCTCGCCATCTTTCTGGATGGATGGCTTTTCAAGTTTTACTAAACCAGCAATACAGAGCAGTTCAGGAAGAGCTAAAGGTGGGCTAGTTATGCTTTTTTCTCTTAAACTGGCAGGGACATTTAAGCAAGTAGAGTCTGATTCCCCAAATATTTTAATTATAGAGTGGACTATCTCTCCAGGTCGCGTCCTAGTGGTTACAAATTTTTATAACTCATGGGTCAGACAAACAGACACAGCCCATGTGGATCACCTGGAAAATGTCCTTAATAACTACAGTCATAAAACACGCACTAATTTCGAACTTATAATTTTAGGTGATTTTAATACACATAAATGTGTTTTAAAATGTAATTTAGGAAATTTGGAGGGCCAGCCTGACAATGGTAATCTACATTTTGTCCACACCAAAGTGGGGGAGGCGCTCGAATTCTTTCTTGCTAGCCTCAACATGTTCGAACCCCACAGTACAGGTAGTGGTGATCCATTGCCTACTTACAAAGGCTCAGAAAGTGGGTCCGTGATAGATTTTATTTTTATTTCTCATGGTTTAACCTCTAAGGTGTCAAAATACGAGGTAATTGCCTCCTCACATAGTGACCACAACCCAGTCATGGCTCAGATTCACTGGAGTGACTTATGGAGCAAACACCTGGGTTCTCCCAGGGCTTGCACATCGACGGTGCCCAGTGATCAGGGCAGACGGCTCAAGTGGGGCAAGGTGGTCCAGGAAACCTTTATGGCTTCCCTGCTCCCAAAGATAGAGGAACCCATGTGTATCTGTCTAGACCAAAATGCCACCAATAGCGAAATTATTTTAGCTTTTAATTTTATCTGCTCACAAACAGCTAAAGAACTCACAGCTCCCCAATCCCGTTTGCCATCTAAGCCCCACAAATGGTTTGACAGAAATTGTTCTAGAGCCCATAGAGACCTGAAAAATGCACTGAAAACCAAGCCGAGGGATAAAACTTTAATTTCCAAATTAAGATGGGAGTACAAGCTGGTTATCAAAAATAGGAAAAACACAATTAAAAATAATGCCTGGAATGATCTACTTGATGTGGATGTTCTACGCAATAGTAGGAGATTCTGGGACATTATAAATAACCAATTCTTCTCGGGTGAGATCAATACAATCTCCGATTGCATTATCAGTGATGAGAAATGGGTTGACCATTTTAAAAATATATATGGCAGTAATGACACTCTGGATGAAAATGGCATGGGGTTAGGCATGGGGCTTTCGGTAGTAGAATTCACCGAGGAGGAGGTGTACAAGGCAATAATGGACTCCACCAAAAATAAAGCTCCTGGCCCAGATGGAGTCCCGGTAGACTTTTTTAGATATGCCCCAACCACCTGGTCCAAAGTCCTCACCAACGTGTTTAGGGCGACAAATGATGGATGCTTCCCAGCAACTTGGACAACATCTGTCATAGTGCCCATTTTTAAAAAAGGAGATAGGGAGGATCCGGGATGCTACCGACCAATTTCTTTAATAGACTCTGCCTTTAAGATCTTGGGCAGAGTACTATTGACTAAACTGAGAGCAAACCTGGAGCTTTCTGGGGGCCTAGCAGAGATACAATACGGTTTCAGGGAGAAACGGGGTACACTAGAGCAATGCTCGAATTTACATTTACTAATATCCAAGTATACAGTGGCCGGGGAGGGTTCACTATATTTAGCCTTTATGGACCTCTCCTCGGCCTTTGACTTGGTCAATAGGAGCAAGCTCTGGGCTATACTCCGTGAGCTCGGCATTGAGGATTCCTTGGTGGCCCTCATAGCAAGTTTACACCAGGGGCTTTTTGCGAAGGTCCGGGTTACCAGGGAAGGGCGTTGCTCAGATAGCTTCAGGTCAAAGAAAGGGGTTCGCCAAGGTTGCATCCTGGCCCCTCTTTTATTTACTATTTATATAAATGACCTAGGGAAGTTTTTGTCAACAGGCAATGCAGATGTCCCGCGGGTAGGTGGGAAGCAGATTCCGGCTCTCCTTTATGCGGACGATGCCGTTCTCATCGCCCGTACGGGCATTGGTCTACAGACCCTTTTGGAGCTTTTTGGCTCATTTATGGTTAACTTAGACCTAAAAATTAATGCAACTAAATCACATACAATGATTGTGGGCCCACAGAAAAATAAATCACATACTAAAATCTTTACATGTAGGGGTAAGGTTCTCTCCAGGGTCCCTGTTTTCCCATATTTAGGGGTCCTGTTTGACGAGAAAGGTTCTTGGGCTCCGCAGATTAAGGCCAAGAACATTTCCTTAGCTCGGTCCACAGCAGCCCTGATGGCCTTTACGAAAAGATTAGGGGCTAAACCAATGGAGGCTGTGTTAAAAGTTTATAAAAGTAAATGCGTTTCCATTGCTTCATATGGTGCAGCTCTGTGGGGATATGCTAACTTGGATAGTATACAGAGGGTTGAAAACAAGCTTATTAGAAGAATTTTATCGGTCCCAAATTCTACCCCTACCTACTCCATACATGAAGAAGTTGGCCTACCCTATATCACAGATGGACTGAAATTGGCCCCTTTACTTTTCTGGGCCAATACCTGGTTGAACACAGAGTTGTCTTTAAACCATATAATTCTTAAAGATGTGATTGCAAGGGAGGGGGCAATGAAAATATTATGGTTGAAATACATAAAGTCATCTTTCACTGCCCTCGGGAGACCAGATCTATATATAACACCCTCAAACATCAGGAAAAGGGATATTGCTTGGATTAAGAAAGAATTCCAGGGGAGGATACGTTTAGATAGAGAGGAGTTGGAAGTCAAGAAACCATTAGTAAGAGCACATTTGGTCTTGTCCTCTTCCCCCGCTATGGAACCATATCTGCAATTTGTTACTAAACCCCTGCATAGATTTTTATTAACCAGATTTAGAATGAACTTGATCCACTACTCACTAGGCTGTTTCCCCGTATGGGGAAAACCAGAGCATGCACCACCTTGTGAGTGTGATCAGTTCTCTAATCAGGATACTCTCCATTTTATGTTTTTCTGTGGGCTTTACAATCTGGAGAGGGGAAAATATCTATTACCTCTCTTGAAAACCATGGGCTTTATACAAGTGAGACCAGCGTTGCTTTTTCTTCAGCGGTTACCAGACGCACATGTCACTTTCTGTGTTGCTAGTTTTCTAACAGCCGCTTATAGAGAAAAAAACAAAAGAATCCCGAGAACTGTATTGTTTTAAACTAAAAGTGAACCTCTATATATTAATTTTAACTTTCCTTTTTTTTTTTTTTTTTTACATTACGGTGTTTAACTAAGTGACCTTTTTAAGGATGCTGTGTAAAATAAATGTATTGTGGGTATTTTTAAAATGTTTTAACAATGTTTTAAATGTATGTATTTATTCCTGCCTTTTATGATTTTAACAAAAATCGAATAAAGTGTATTTTGACTGACTGACTGAGTGAAATGTCCAGCTAACTATAACAGCCCTGAAACCTATGTTTTTTTTCAGGGAATATATATATATATTAAGTACCGCGCTGTCCCACATACCCGTGATGAGGCCCGCAGAGAGGCGTCTGTGGCTCCATGGAAGTCTTCGCTGTGAACAGCCATCGACGCCTGAGGTCCAGCAGGCAGTTTGTTGGCCGCCGAAGGGTGGTCAGAAGCCTCAGCTTGACCAGCAAAGTCAGTGTCTGAAGCAAGCAAGACTGCTGGGGCATGACCTTGAGGAGGGTTTTAATGGACTGAGGATGAGGAGGAACCTCAGGGCCCTGAGGTGAGCAGGAGCTGTAGAGCTCTGATGATCAGTGCCCCTGAGAAGGAGCCTCGGCACCTGACCAGGACAGGGGCCACACGTGAATGACAGTTAGAAGGAGACTTCAGTTGGATTGCCTTATGGCAGCCACATTGGAGATGGTGCACATTTTGAGTTCTGACTTCGAAAACTGTTGTTTACAGGCAATAACTTCAGCCTGTAGGGTCGGTGAACTTCAAGCCCTCTCGGTATGGCCACCATCCACTCTATTCTACTCGGATAAAGTGGCCCTTCGTGCCTGTCCTTCATTCTTAACAAAAGCTAGTCAGCCCATCTCTCTTTCCCAGGAGCGGCTCCTCCTAAATGGTGGAGGCATGTCGGTCCACCTTCTGTAAGCGCAGCAGGTAAACACAAATAAATAAAATGGTATGGCACTGCTATTTTATTTTACCACCGCTTCACACTGTGTACAGTGCGATGGTGGGGGGGGGGGGGCTGAATCCTGCAAATGGAAGATTGCACTGGTCTACAGTGTGTATGCCGCACTGCCGGCCGTCTTCAGCCGTCCTATCCGACATGCGCACTGCAGACACAGCAATCCAAGGGCTGTGAAACAGACTGAGGATTTGCTGGCCCAGACCCCCTGCCTCGAAATGAACACTGGGTTAGCCTGCTTCCACCAATCCTGAAGCAGCTTTCACTGCATGAAGCAGCTCCAGGATTGGCTGGATTTGAGTTCCATGAGCAGAAAGGAAGTCCTTCCCTTTCCTGCCCATGGACTCCAGGATCCCGGTCCCACTGAGGAGAGGCACACTGGACGGGGCCAGCATGTGCGGTGCAACAAATGTGGTGAGCTTTATGGGCATCGCGCTCACCATATTTTAATGTTGCCGGCCGCCACTGCTTTTTCATTGTCCTCACCCCATCAGTGAGAAGGAGCCCCTCCACAGGCTGGAGGAAATATGAGTATCTTTTCATATCGACTGTGCATGAAAGGACAGAGTGGGTGATGAATTTTTTCTCTGATTCACTGGAGTATAGGAGAAAGTTGTTACCAAGCTCACAAACGTGCACTGGGCTACCCTGTGCATTGAGGCCTGCTGAGCCATGGCCACCAAAGGCCATCGGTGTGGCATTCGTGCCCTCTCCACGGGGGCCGTGGCTGCTTCCACGTGGTGCTCAACGAACTGCGTCTGCAAGGCAGCCAAGAGGTCATCATCCTTGCAAACTTTTGCCAAACTATTGCCTCACGTATCTGGCACCCAGTGGTGGGCACTGTGCCCGGGCTGTGTCTTACGGCTTCCTCCTTAATCAGCGCCGCTCGCTCGATGCCACCTCCCAGTGGCTTACTCATGAGGTGCGGGCTCTGCAGGACGATGTATCCATCAGAAGAACAAGTTACTTATCTTCTGTAACAATATTTCTGGTGGATCCTGTATCTTCTTACTGAGTCCGCTCTGCTCGCCTCCTGCCCTAAGAGGCAGTGCTATGATTAACTAGATCCCAAGGTTTGGAAACATATCGGGCAGATTTACAAGGACTGGCGCATCCCTGCATATCAGCAGGGTTGTGCCAGTAAAGATGCGACACGCAGGAATACCCCTGTGCCACCACGGATGCGTCGCATTTACAATGTGGTGGGCCGAGGCTCAAGAATAGGGCGATGCGTGTCGCATGCTGTGGTGTAAGGGCGGCGCATTGCTGGAGTCGTGTCGCAAGTGCGACGCAACTCCAGCAATGCTCAGGGGTGCCCTATGCCTAACATGCTGCGTCACTCCTTATGCCTGCTTCAAGCAGGCGCTGGGTTTTGACGCAGCATGGACGTGAAAGTGACTCAGTGAAATCTTTTGGATTTCACTGCGTCACTTTTACGAGGCTTCCTTGCGACGGAACCGCACACCCTGCATACATTATACCTGACGCTGGTATAATGTAGCACAGGGCTTTACAACGTGACACATCTCACTAGATGCGTCACGTTGTAAAGCTGTGGCATGGTGGCACATGGTTTACAATGCCGCTAGGTAACAGAAGTGACGCAACGGTGTCGGAAACATGTCGCCAGGGGCTTGTAAACCTGCCCCTAGTGTCCTGTATTTGCCGCTCTTGTTGTTGTTCCCTTAGTTCCTCTCCACAGGCCTGAAGAGGCGCTCACCACATGCCAGGAGCTGCTACCAGTGGACAGATGGACGCCTCACATGTCCTGATGTGGTCACATCTTTGGTGAGCGAGTCACGGTTAAAGCTCCATGGCGCTCCCTGCTGGTGGTGGAGAGTCATTGCGAGGGAAAGGTTTGAGGGTCCAGTCTGGTGCCTGCGGACATTATAAGGTGAGGAATGTATGGGAAGGTAAGGCACCGAGCAGCAAGATTGGTAACAAAGGTAAGTAACTTCCCCTTCTGGCCCAGGGGTGCTGACTCAGCCACGCGCCCCCACAGACATCTCCAAGACAGCGGTGCACCTCATGTCTGTGCACCGCCCCTGCCCCCCGGAGGGGAACCCCCAGTGCAGCCCCCACAGACTGCCGCAAGAAGCGTGAGAGTGGGAGGGGGCCGCACCGAGAAGCCCCAGCCTTCTCACCACCACCCACAGGGGGGGACCCACAGAGATGGAAAGAACTACTCAGATCCCACCGTGGGTGGGGGTCATGTGAGGTGGACTCAAGAGACCCGTCTGCCCAGGTCACGTGATCAGAAGAGAGCAACCCACACATGGAAACCTCAGGGGGGGCTCAAGAGAGACCAACCTGGAGGAGTCAGCTGAGGGGGGGGACTCAGCAGGACATGGCTACCAAACCCCAGACTTTCCCAGCCCCTGTACAGTGCAGCACATATGCAAAGTTGGAAAGGTTTGCTGCAAGAAAATTTTTCTCAAAACTTACTCCTGCCTCGAGGTGGTGTTGATTGTTGGGACAAAATCCTGACTATCTTTTGAGGAAATAGGACTTTAAATGAAACCCATGTCCGGTTGTGGAGGAAATGCGGCTGCCCGCAGCCCCCGCAGGGGGTCACCCTAAAAGGGCGGCCCTGTTAGGGCCATTTGGGCATCTCCTCACCCTTCCCTTGTTTGCGGGACTCAGGGGGAGTCCCCCTGCATAGGTGCACTAGGTGCGTCATTTCCGGCGCGCCGGGGAGGGGGGGAGTGTATTTAAGCCTCCTCCCCCCATCTTGGGTCCACTTTTGCGCCAGTCACGCCATCTCCCACCCTACCGCTTACCCGGCGTGGGGCTGGCAGGCAAACTACAGAGGATGTTGTAATGTTTTTCTTTGTCGTTGCAGGTGGAGTTACAGGGCGATCTGGATGCAGATGGGTACAGAGGGTACCTCTGCGTGGGCACAATGGGGGTGCCAGAGCCAAGTCCCAGGAGCCTCATGGGAGGGTCCTGGAATAATTACGTTGGTGCCCCGTTAGTCCTTCGGGCCGTTGTGGGCCAGAACACCCGGGGGCTTGCCTTGCTCCGCTCCGCCCTGAAAGGGGCGTGAGTAATAAGGGACCAATGTGTCACGCGATCCAGTAAGGGGATCACCCCCATAAGGGTAGCGCTGATTGAGTTCTCCACTGTGCTTGGCTCATCAGGCGGGCAGGGCGGCATAGGTTGGTTACAGATGCCTTCCCTTGGATCGCCCGTAAGATAAACCACCGTATTTGCATACTGTTGTATGGAATAAACCTGCAGCAATATTTTTCTCCAAACAAAAGTTGTGTTGTGTATTTATTTATGCATGCATACTCTGCGTGGGGGGGGTGAGGGGGTGTTGCCAATAATGGGCCTATGCCCATGTGCTGTTCTTTAGGAGACATTCCACTGCAGCTCAGCGAGTCAGTGAATCCCAACACAACACTTTGTGGTGGGTTTGTGGCACTTTGTGGTGCAAACCTGGAGCAAAGTTTTGATAAACCTTCCCCTCGGTCCCAAAACAACACTTTGTGCCAGGTTTTCATAACAGAACGGGCGCAAACTTTTAGTAATTTTCCGCCCAGGTTTTGTACCGGAAGGAGACCCTTACAGAACAAAATAATATACTTAGACATAGTTAGCACTTTTTCTGTTTCATGTGTGCTGTACAATACAGAACACATATAAAGTTTGAAAGCTTAGGAGAAATAAAAACCTTTCTCCAAGTTACTGCTTGGAGAAAGGTTAATGCCAGCCTCAAAGAGGTGTTATTTTTGGGTGCAAAGCTCTGTGTACAAAAGATAGTAGATAGGGCTTGTGTCAAAAATGATGAATCACGCACGGTACACCTCGGTGACGCAAAGTAACACAAAGCAGTGCAGAGTGCTATTCTGCGTTCCTTTACGGTACTTTCCAGCACTGCGCTACTTTAGAGAACTTTCCTGCGCAGGAAATGAATTCCCCATACAGAGACGGCTCACGCTCTCTCTATGGTCGTACAGAGCAGACCGCCGAAAGTCCACCGGAGCGAAAGTGCTTCGCAAACAGCTGGCTACCAAGTCTCCCTGCAAGATCGCCCCTGCCACCGGCGGAGCCAAGAAGCGTCATCGCCACTGGCTGGCATTGTGCCTCTCCGTGAGATCCGCCCTGCGACACTGGTTTACAACACTTTTGTGACGCAAACTGGCGTAAAATGCGTGTAAACCTGCCCCTTGGTGTTTGCCTTTTCACCACACTTGCGACACCCTATGGGCCTTGTTTACAAAGAATTGGTGTAGGGCAGTGCCGCAAGTCATTTTGCTGCGCTGCCACGTGTCAATTCGAAAGGGCGGGACTGCACCGTATTTAGTAGATATGACGCATTCCTGTCCTTTCAGCCAGCGCCGGCGCCGATTTGAAGCCGAGAGCGAACGCAGGCACCATTGCACCCTGCTGCAAGGGTGTCTGTGCTCTTGGCATGGTTCTTTTTGCACAGGAAGGGGCACCTTCCGGCACAAAAACAATCACAAGAGGCTTTTTCCTTGTTCTATGTGAGCTGCAGAAGGCAGCACAGTGGAAAGAGGAGAAAACAAGGAGAAATGTAAATATTTCTCCTCGTTACGCCTGCTCTCGGGAGGCGGAAGGTTCTGGCACTGCCCCAGGTTCACGTGATTTTTTTAAATCTGGGGGGGTTCAAAACATATGGGTGTCGCATGGGAACACCCACAGCAACACCCGTGGAACGCCTCCTCGACGCAGAGTGAGGCAACGCAGTGCAGTTTTGCGTCATCTCATAGATATGATTGGGAGGCTTGTGCCGTCAAAGCATCAAAAGGTGACGCTTCGGCGGTGACGGCCTCTTGTACATGGGGATCTCTGTGGGGAAGCGCTTAGAGGCAGGTGCATTCTTTACACTCTTGTCTCGTGCTTTACAATACTGGCAGCCACGCTGGGAGAAGACTGTGTCCCATATGGTGTTACACCTGTACTTCAAGGAGGGCGACTTCATTTGTTAGGATGTGTGTCATTACATCGCATACCAATACCACGCGTGCCATTACAACGCGGGTATTACTACGCGATGTCAATGCCATTATATCGCAAAATGTTACCACTACTGTGCTTTTACCACACATGCCATTACAACGCAGAGGCATGTGAGGTAAAGCACACTCGTTGTGAAAGTTTGCAAGGTAAGTGACTCTACCCTACCCTAAACACTAATATAGTACCCCTGGACAACCCTCCCCGACACCCAGTCTTCTCCCTACAATAACACTACACTACCCTGCATGACCCCCAACACTACCCTAAACCCTTAAACACTACCCCATGCATGACCCTCCCCTACCCCATTCCAGTCCCTACACTACAACACTACCCTAAACCCTAAAACACTACTCTACACTAACACTACAACACTATCCTAAACCCTAAAACACTACCCCCACACGACCCTGCCCCTATCCCCAGTCCGGACCCTACACTGAAACACTATCCTGCACGACCCCCCCGACACTACCCTATACCCTTAAACACTAGACTACACTACACAAACACTACAACACTACCCTTTACCCTAAAACACTACACTACCCAACACTACACAAACATTACAACACTACAACAAAAGTAACCCCCACCCCAAGCGCAATCCTCCTTACCTCACTCTCCTCGTGGCTCCTCTCTCCTGCTTCCAGCATCGTCTGAGGGGCGGTGCACGTCGGCTGTTTCCTCACACTGACGTGTATAGCCATTTCATCACATTCGTTGTAAAAGTGCATGCGATGTAATGGCTACGCGCTATTACATCGCAAGTGTTGCAACGCATACGATGTAATAGCATTGCGTGATAAAAACTACATAGAAGTGGCTGTTTCCCCTTTTGTTACCCATGGCCACTCGGCGAGCTATCGCAATTGTTTTGGCGACCAAAAGTCACAGGTTCAAGGCCCATGCTGTGTTTGGAAGAGATTCCAGGGTCACACCCCGGATTGTCACTGCCGTTCCCTGTAATTGCGAAACCCACTATATTTTAGGTCTATCTCGACAGAACAGCTGTCCCCACACCCTATGTGAGCAACAAATACGTTTTGAGCATGACCGAGAGAGGGGCTTAGGCTCCGCCCACATGTCAGGAGCCGGAGTACAGGATGGGAGTGTGTGATTCCACTGAAAAGAGTGCATGTGTTGCCCTGTTGTTTGTTGGTGGCAAAGCTTATGCTCAATACAGAATGACCAACTTGTTTATGGTGGCACACCAATGATTTATTTATTTATTAAATGAGTTTTATATAGCGCTGGCTAGACCCGTAGGTATCAGAGCGCTTTACATAAGTTCAACAATGTTACAACAATAATAACAATTTCACGTTACATCAAATATATGCGACACATTAAAGGGAGAGAAGGAGAGACAAGTAGAGAGGAGAGGGGGAGTTAGAAGGTTTATTATGAAATATTATGGTAAAGGCAGTAGGCATGACATATTTATTGTGAAAAGCATCTGTGAACATCAATCCATTCACGGATGGGTTTTCATTTTTATGAAAGCCCAGAGAGAAGGATTTTGTTACACGGACTTGAAGAACTGAAATCTTCATTCTCAGGGAATACTTACTAATAGAAAAAAAGGACTTGGCACAGAAGCTGAAAATATGAAAAGACATCTTTATTAAATTTAATAAGTGAGGCCACGTCACACAGAAGCCGTAGCAACTGAATGAGGTAGTCTGAGGAATACAGAGAACAGAGGCCTTTTATATGCTTGGGTTACAAACTTCAGCATACAAGTAAGGGGCAGTCCTAGCTTTTGCAAGCATGCAAAATACCTAACATTCCTTCTTACACAAGCCGGACAAACCCATAATAAAAGGACCACAACCCATATCATAAACAGACCATAAAAGAAGGAACAGAAAACAGATAAGGGGTGTGTGTGTGCATACCAAACTCTAAATTGTCCTGTGCTTTGATCCTCAATCTTGATCAGCTAAAGGGCAGGAACTGGTTTAACAAGGTCAGCTTCAGGCAAAAGGGTCAGTTCATTCAGGTCAAACAGGAGTCAGCATGAACTCGAGCTAAGGTCTAAATGTCCTTAAAAGACTGGTTTCAGCCACAATCATGGCCTATGTGAGGGCAACCACAAAATGGCTGCCATACACAAAATGGAACCAACGGGTTCAGAATTCACAGAACCTCAGACTCTCACAGATCGCTGCGGGAGGCAGGGGTTGCGGCATTAGTTACTCCGTGACAAACCCTGGATATAGAAGTCTTGCACTCAGAGAATCCGTATAGACCCTTCGAGAACAAATACTCTTTTGCTTTGACAACTGTACTCTCGAACACCTTGTCATGTTGTCACTGTGCAGCTGAGAATGCCTTGTGGGAAGGCTTTCGCTCAAATCAGTAGGTCTGGGTCGTCGATGGTGACAGGCTATAGGCGCAGTGGGCGCACTGAGGAACATTATGTCCAATGCCATCGGTCTGGTCGCTTATTGTGAAACCTTATGATGGAGGCAGCATACCTGGCGTAGGTATTGTGAAAAGCATTTGTTAAAGCCAGTAGGCCTCCAACAGTGTGCTGGTATCACTCTGTGTTACAGGCTGTGGACAGGTGTGCCTTGGCAAGGAGTCTCACTTATGTCCGTAGTAGGCAGGGACTTTGGCGTTGGCCACCCACCGAGATATTTCTAGTTAGGCACTGTTGAGAGTTTTTTTTATCCCCATTGTAATTTTATAACTGTGTACAGGGTGGTTGCCAGTTTATGTGCACGTGAATAGTCCGGCGTCGATTATAGCGTGAAACCAATGACTAAAGCTATAGGCCTTAGCTATACATTGGAAAAACGCACACCAGACTCCAAAGCTTGAGTTGTTTATTATGAAACATTATAACAAAGCCAGTAGGCCTGGCTAATTTATTTTGAAAGGTATGCATTAAAGGCAATGGGGTTTTAAGGGAGTCTTGTTGTTACCCTGTGCTAAAGCCTGTAGATTACGCAGTAGGCAGGTCCTTTTACTCCACTGTGTACTGCAGATTACGCAGGAGGCAAGACTTTGGTGTCAGTGTCTGTGGGGACAGGCGCGGACTGTGATAATCCTTATTAAGCTCTCTGCAAGAAGGGATTTGATACAGTTTCGGCAGCTGTGATCTTGCGATATTTCTCATTTTATTACGGTATACCTTATGACTGCTTTCTGAGAAAGCTTCTGCCCAGCACAGTAGGTGGGAGGTGGTTCTGGGGTCACGCCTGTGATAAAGGCAATAGTTCCCTGCCGATGAAAGCGGCGATAATGAATCGCCCTTTCTTGATAATATGGCCCCAGAATCCCAGAGAAACAGCCTGTACACGCAGGGCAGTGTGGCGGCACATCGAAGGGGTGCAGGTCGGCTCGTCCACTCAGGGCAGTGCAGTGGCACATCGAAGGTGTGCAGGTCAGTCCTGTCCACTCAGGGCAGTGAGGCGGCACATCGAAGGGGTGCAGGTCAGTCCTGTCCACTCTGGGCAGTGCGGCGGCACATCGAAGGGGTGCAGGTCAGTACTGTCCACCCAGGGCAGTGCGGCGGCACATCGAAGGGGTGCAGGTCGGCCCTGTCCATGCAGGGTAGTATGGCGGCACATCGAAGGGGTGCAGGTCGGCTCATACACTCAGGGCAGTGCAGCGGCACATCGAAGGTGTGCAGGTCAGTACTGTCCACCCAGGGCAGTGCGGCGGCACATCCAAGGTGTGCAGGTCGGCCCATCGACCCAGGGCAGTGCGCCGGCACATCGAAGGGGCACAGGTCAGCCCTGTCCTCAGTCTGACAGGGCTGGAGCAGTCAGGCAGGACTCTATCTCTGCTTCACAGCCCTTCTCAGATGCACTGGTGCACAGATCCTCTTCTGGCCAGTGAGGGATGCTGGAACCAGGTACTGGGAGAATGCTCCTCCCTGGTGACAGATTCCGGCTGACACTGGTGGTTTGGGCCGGAGAGGCTCGAGCGTCACTCCCTGAACACCACGTGACCAGCCCTTGCGGGGGTAATAAACAGCACCAGCTTCCCTGGGACTGCTTGTAACTGGCTGGGGGGGGGGGGGGGGGGGGTGTGCCATGGGTCCCAGACCCCAGGTGACATCTAAGAGACATGCAGATGCGTCAGGAGGAGGGGCAGGGGGTGGACTCCACCTTGCACTTAACATAAAATAAGTATTTGTATTGTACTTTCACCCCTAAGGATATCTTGGCACTGGATGGTACTCATTTTATCGACCTCGGAAGGATGAAAGGCTGACTGGACCTGCTGGGATTTGAACCTGTGACCATGAGGTCGAACACAGGGCCTTACAGGGGACGCATTAGTCCACTAAACCCCCAGACCCGGCTACAGACGTCTCTTTCAACCCTAACACACAGAGATGTATCCACACACCTTTCACACATGCCCTACAGGTATGGAGAGTTAAGGGAAGCTGGGAGTCAGTTTGGGTCTCACTCAGTCACCTGCAAAGTCTCACACCGAGGCGTTCCAGTAACTTCGAGTGAAACCTTCTAGGATCCCAGACCCCTCCCCCTACGGGGGACATCAACCTCTGAAGAGGTCCTTTCGGGGAAGCAGTGGAACTGCCTCAAGGGCAGGTAAGAGCTTTAAAGGTGACCTCTTGGTATATGACCTCTGGGACACCTGTAAGTACAGGAGCTCAGCAAATCGCCCTAGGAGTCGAACAGTCGGCATCAGACCAGGCGGGTCCAGGTGGGTCCAGGCGGGTCCAGGCGGGTCCAGGTGGGGTGAGTCCAGGCGGATCCTGGTGGGTCCAGGTGGGTCTAGGCAGGTCCAGGCGGATCCAGGTGGGTCCAGGCAGGTCCAGGTGGGTCCAGGTGGGTCTAGGCAGGACCATGCGGGTCCAGGCGGGTCCAGACGGGTCCAGACGGGGTGAGTCCAGGTGGGTCCAGGTGGGTCCAGGCGGGTCCAGGCGGGTCCAGGCAGGTCCAGGCGGGTCCAGGCAGGTCCAGGTGGGTCCAGGTGGGTCCAGGCAGGTCCAGGCGGGTCCAGACGGGTCCAGACGGGGTGAGTCCAGGTGGGTCCAGGTGGGTCCAGGTGGGTCCAGGCGGGTCCAGGCAGGTCCAGGTGGGTCCAAGCGGAGCAAGTGCAGGTGGGTCCAGGCGGGTCCATGCAGGTCCAGGCGGGTCCAGGCGGGTCCAGACGGGGTGAGTCCAGGTGGGTCCAGGCAGGTCCAGGCAGGTCCAGGCGGGTCCAGACGGGTCCAGACGGGGTGAGTCCAGGTGGGTCCAGGCGGGTCCAGGCGGGTCCAGGCAGGTCCAGGCGGGTCCAGGCAGGTCCAGGTGGGTCCAGGTGGGTCCAGGCAGGTCCAGGCGGGTCCAGACGGGTCCAGACGGGGTGAGTCCAGGTGGGTCCAGGTGGGTCCAGGCGGGTCCAGGCAGGTCCAGGTGGGTCCAGGCAGGTCCAGGCGGGTCCAGGTGGGTCCAGGTGGGTCCAGGCGGGTCCAGGCGGGTCCAGGCGGATCCTGGTGGGTCCAGGTGGGTCTAGGCAGGACCAGGCGGGTCCAGGCGGGTCCAGGCGGGTCCAGGCGGTTCCAGGCGGGTCCAGGCAGGTCCAGGCAGGTCCAAGCGGGTCCAGACGGGGTGAGTCCAGGTGGGTCCAGGCGGGTCCAGGCAGGTCCAGGTGGGTCCAGGCGGGTCCAGACGGGGTGAGTCCAGGTGGGTCCAGGTGGGTCCAGGCGGGTCCAGGCGGGTCCAGGCAGGTCCAGGCGGGTCCAGGCAGGTCCAGGTGGGTCCAGGTGGGTCCAGGCGGGTCCAGGTGGGTCCAGGTGGGTCCAGGCGGGTCCAGGCGGATCCTGGTGGGTCCAGGTGGGTCTAGGCAGGACCAGGCGGATCCAGGCGGTTCCAGGCGGGTCCAGGCAGGTCCAGGCAGGTCCAAGCGGGTCCAGACGGGGTGAGTCGATGTGGGTCCAGGCGGGTCCAGGCGGTTCCAGGCAGGTCCAGGTGGGTCCAGGCGGGTCCAGGTGGGTCCAGGTGGGGCAAGTGCAGGTGGGTCCAGGCGGGTCCAGGCAGGTCCAGGCGGGTCCAGGCGGGTCCAGGCAGGTCCAGGTGGGTCCAGGTGGGTCCAGGCGGGTCCAGGCGGGTCCAGGCAGGTCCAGGCGGGTCCAGGTGGGTCCAGGTGGGTCCAGGCGGGTCCAGGTGGGTCCAGGTGGGACTAGGCAGGACCAGGCGGGTCCAGGTGGGTCCAGGCGGGTCCAGGCAGGTCCAGGCGGGTCCAGGCGGGTCCAGGCGGATCCTGGTGGGTCCAGGTGGGTCTAGGCAGGACCAGGCGGGTCCAGGCGGGTCCAGGCGGGTCCAGGCGGGTCCAGGCGGTTCCAGGCGGGTCCAGGCAGGTCCAGGCAGGTCCAGGCGGGTCCAGACGGGGTGAGTCGAGGTGGGTCCAGGAGGGTCCAGGCGGTTCCAGGCAGGTCCAGGTGGGTCCAGGCGGGTCCAGGCAGGTCCAGGCGGGTCCAGGCGGGTCTAGGCGGGTCCAGGCAGGTCCAGATGGGGTGAGTCCAGGTGGGTCCAGGTGGGTCCAGGCGGGTCCAGGTGGGTCCAGGTGGGGCAAGTGCAGGTGGGTCCAGACGGGTCCAGGCAGGTCCAGGCGGATCTTGGCGGGTCCAGACGGTTCCAGGCGGGTCCAGGCAGGTCCAGGCGGGTCCAGGCGGGGCGAGTCCAGGCGGGTCCAGGCGGGTCCAGGCGAGTCCAGACGGTTCCAGGTGGTTCCAGGCAGGTCCAGGTGAGTCCAGGCGGGTCCAGGCGGGTCCAGGCGGGACCAGGCGGGTCCAGGCGGTTCCAGGCGGGTCCAGGCGGGTCCAGGCGGGTCCAGGTGGGGCGGGTCCAGGCGGGTCCAGGCAGGTCCAGGCGGGTCCAGGCGGGTCCAGGCGGTTCCAGGTGGTTCCAGGCGGGTCCAGGCGGGCTCTGATATTCACCCAATCACAGCTAGGAACCACTGACTCAACACAGAAGACAAGGTTCACTCAGGGGCCACTCTCCCTAGTAAGCCATAATGTGTGAATATTGCACCACAGATACACCGTCATTATTCATTCATCCATTAAGGACCACAGATTCAATGAGCTTCTTCGGTGTGGTGACATGCAGCAGTAGATTGGCCATTCTTGACTTTGGGGGGCTCTACGTCCTCCCTCACTGGTTGGGGTACCCAAGGCCGGTGCTACAAGACCACTGCAGACAGCTGACGTCAGGCTGCATCTCAAGATGGCAACAGATCGCGACACAGGGCCTTGTTGTCATTGTAAAGGGAGCGCCCAAAAGGCAAAATCCTTGTACTTTGCAAGGACACAGGCCAGCAAGAGGCGTGTGAACGTCATGCCAGGTGAGTTCCAGGTTCGTCTCTTGAGTCCCAGCCTCACACCTCCACCCTCCGATGCCAGCGGCTATGGCTCCTCGGTGGCGGCTCGCTTGTAGCGCCGAGGAGGGTGCTGGCCCACCCCGCACACCGGCTATCTCTCCTATCACGGATTGACTCACCTTTGACCCTGCACAGCGCTCCGCTGCCTTTCAGCTGACTTCATGCTATAGAAAAGCCACATTCATCCATACACTTTATTCCAGGGGGGGCCTCCGGATGGGACCCGATACTGCAAAGCGCCTTGAGACCCGGCCACAGTTTGCGGGTGAGGCCCCAGCAAATGTCAAATGCAATGGGGCAGAGTTATCCACACCTTGTTCCGCAGGAAAGTTTTGAAACCACATTTACTGTCCAACACAATTCTTTTTTTTGCTCTGGAAATGTTCTCTTGTTTGTGCCCTGCTCTGTGCCCCCTGGCATCGATGGACCACGGACAGGCGGTCCTATTCTGCAGCCCGCACGAGAGAAAGAAACAACAGCTGTATGCAGAGGAAAGACATGCTTTCTTGTTTCTTTCACTTGCTGGGTACTGTTCTCAGCACAATCCCTGCCAGTCTCTCCTGTCAATCGTGATATTTTGTTTTTCAGTAATTTTCCTTTGCATTCCCCTTCTCTCACTCACTTCACACGTGAGCACTTCTTTCCCTGCACCCTTTCCTAGAGCACCCGTTCTTAATATACTACCTGTGTTGCAATGATTTTGCTATTTATATAACAAGAAAATAAAAAAGATTTTTTTTCTCCTCTGAATACAGCTGTTGTTTCTTTCTCTCCGCTGCGTGCTGTAGAATGTTCAGCTCTCTCTTATGCAAATCTCAATTGAGACATTTTATTTGACTCAGCTAATTAAATTACTGGAGTAATAACCTCTTTGGTCTCTCCAAGGAGTGACCTTAGGACCACGTGTTCATATTGCATTCTACCCAGGTCCTCTGACGTGTATGGGGTTAGCCCATCCGTTTGTAATGGTTACCTTGCATCGATGGGCATTAAATGGATGTTACATGCAGTGCTTAATTTGTGAAAGAAAGAGTGCCGGTGCTCCGAAGCCGGCGGAGAGTGCAAGTGAAGGTCAGCGGCGCGCGCTGAATACGGAGGCTGGTCGTCTTTAATCCACGCCCAGACTCTCCCCGCTTTCTGCTTTTGCTTCCTCTGTCTTTCCAATCTATATGTCGTTCCCTCTCTTGCACCCTGTAAACTGCTGATGCTTGAAATAGGTGCCCCCCACTGACAAACCCCGGCTCAAATGAAGCCCTGGCACCTCGGCTTTCCAGCGCCAGCACTCATATTTTTCTTGCATGCAAAGCTCTCTCTACTAAAATTGTTAACCAGGCTTCGCATAAAAGATAGCGCCTCCTTGAGACAGGCTCAAAGTTGGAATCATTGTTTATTTCTTAAAACAATCTACGCGTTGCGCGTCCACAGAGGGCATTGCCCGGTCACGGAGGGCACGTCCACGGAGGGCATTGCCCGGTTACTCACCGGTAATCTTCATTACTCCGAGTCCAGTTCTTCCTGTTCCATTCCTGAGCCTGTCCCTCCCTCCCTCCCGTGTCATTGTTTCTTTCCTTTGTTTGTTTCTATGGCAGTCTCAGGATGTCCACATGACGTGCTTCCCCCTTCATGCGTGCTGAGTTGGCAGAGCTGCTCATGTGTACGGCACGGGACGGGAAGACGGACGAGGAGGGAGTGCGCTGAAAGGGTACACTCCAGGTACAAGCACTAAACCTGTGCCAGACATCACTCACACGGCTCTGTAGGAAGCTGGCTCTGTATATGCTATACCAGAGTGAGGTATAGTGTGCACAGAGTCCAGTGGAACCCCAAAGGTAGGCAGAGGTAAAGTTAGATAGCACCTCGCTCTCTATTCGTGGTAGTGTGGCCGAGCAGTGAGGCCTTATCAGAGGACAGTGTTAAGCCTTTGTTGTACACACTCCGTCAGCAAATTAATTCACACTCTCAAAGACTGAACTCAGACCAAATTGTTTTGTACAAAAATATTATTATTACATCTAGAACCAAGCAAGCCTGGCCCACGTGAGTGTAAATGGTGCTTTTCAAGGCAGGTTCAACAATACAAGCACGCTGAAGGAAAATGTCTTTGTTATAGGCTTGTAAATCTTTTCAATACAGTGGAAATTACTGTAAGATTACTTTTGATTACTTTACAGATTACTTTCTGGATTACTTTTTCTACTCTGTGTGATATGCCTAGATATCACTATGTGACATTTCCAAGAGAAAAGGTAAGTAAAGCAAGTTTTAGTTATTTACAGTTTTTCAAGTTCTCATACAAAACCAGCTCCACACTTGAAACAATTTTCAAGAAAAGCAGTCAACGCAATCCTACGGAAGGAAATTAATTTAGCGATTCACAGGTAAGAGACGGTTTTTGGGAGTTGGTATTCTGGGGTTAGAACCAGGGTTCCCCCAGGGTCAGTGATGCACTCTTGAAGCACCTTCCCTGGTACTAGAGCGGCCGGGTGCAGAGCGCTGAGGCCTAATGTTATCCAATGGGGGCCTCCGGTTGGTGGCTGCTCACGAGCAGGCCACAGGATTGTGGGAGCAAAGCTCCTGGTGTTAGGCTCAGGGCAAAGGGGCATCCGAGTTAGCACCCAAAGTACACCCACAGCGGCGCAGGGGCAGCTGGGTACAGGGTGCTGTTTTGGCGTCTGGTGCCCTATTGTTTTCAACGGGGATTCTCCGGTTGCAACAAAGACTGCAGGCTTGAAGATCCTGCAGGCTCGGGACGAAATTCTTCCGAAGGTGACCACCAGTTGGAGAGGTAAGTTGGGATGCCTGGGGATGCTGGGACACCATTGGTTGGGCAAACCAAGACCGTGGAACATGGGGTGCAGGGGTGTCTTAAGGCGTCAGGTTTTCTTAGCAGCTCCGGTCGCGGTCAGGGGGATCCTCCAGAAAAGGGCTGCAGGCTTTGCCTGGAGATTCGAGGCAGCTCAGAGATCAACAGATCTCTGGTCAGGATAACCGGGGAGACATCCTCGTGGTGTTGGGCCACTCCAGCTTGGGGCCTAGGTATCAGGTGCAGATTGGTGCCGACTCGGGGCTTTGGCCTGGTCTCTTTGGTGAGCAAATCCGGTGCTCACAGGAAAAACAAAGTCTTGGGTTTGGCAATCAGGGCAGGTCCCTCAGTTTCTTGAGGCTGCTGCAGGACACACTGGGATTTTGCTGGAGCAGGTTCGAGGTGGGGATGGGTTGAAAGGGCTGGTGCCAAGTCAGTGGGCGTTCTCCTCTTCTTAGCTTCGGCACGGCTGTTTGGTCCTTCTTCTCTTCTGCTTGGTTGGTTCTTGTCTGAGGAGGCATGGTTTAGGGGTGTCCCTAAATACTAGATTTAGGGGAGTTACAGGTAGGTAAAGGTTGGGGCCAATGGGTCCCTTCCTTGGGGTGAGTACACCCCCTATTATGCCACCCTCCTGCGGGATGAGGCATATGCCTCACTCTGGTTGGCTGGGTCCCCCATCTGCAAGATCGCAGGGACTGAGAAGTGTGCTGCACCTCGCCTCACCCACCTGAGAGGTGGGGTTGGTAAAGGTGGGCACACCTCCCCTCCTCACTTGGTTTTCACACCAATTTTCCCAACCAAAGTGGGGGTCAGAACTGGTGGGGACCAGTTGATGGAAGTAGCAAAGGCCTGGGGAAGCTCACAAAAGCGGCACGCCTTCTAAGCTTCCCCTTCGTGGACCCTGCCCCTCCTGGGGGAGAAGACTCTGCACCTCGTCCCCAGGATGTGCATTGTTTCAGACCCCGAGAACAGCAGGCTCTCGACCCAAGGGTCCAGAAACATGTCTGGTGGTGGCAGCTGGAAGCAACCACTCAGCCTGGACCGTAGTGTTAGTCATTTTTCAGTGGGCATCTCTAAGATGCCCTCTGAGTGCATTTTCATTAAATTCCACACTGGCATCAGAGTGGGTTCGATGAGCTGAGAAGTTTGATAACAAACGTACCAGTTTTTAGTAAAGCCATTAGGGAGCTATGGAGTTCGTAATGACAAACTCCCAGGACCATATACTCTTAATGGCTTTACTGCACTTACAATGTCTAAGAATAGACTTAGACACTGTAGGGGTACAGGGCTCATGCACCTGTACCCTCACCACTGGTATAGTGCACCCAGCTAGAGGGGTGACTGACCTTTGCCAAGGCAGTGGGTTGTAGGCATGGGACACAAGGATGTGTGCCATGTCGACTCTTTACTTTGTTCTGCACCAAAACACGCAGCCTGCAAAGGCAGTGTGTGAGTGTGTGTAAAAGTACAAGGCCTCTAAGGGTGGCACAACAAGTGCTACAGGCCTTAAAGGCCTTCCCTGGTCACAGTGGCCTGGGTGCCCATGGTACCTTTTACAAGGGACTGATCTGTGGCCATAGAGGTGCAAAATGGGTTTTGTTTTTAATGCAGTTTCGGGAAAGAACACAGGCCCTGGGTACCTGATTGTCCGGGACCCAGGGCACATCAAGTCAAAGTACGTCAGCAGTTTGGCGAACAGTGGAGGCAACCATGCGGAAAGAGGGCACTTTCTTACTTTTATTTTATTTTATTTTATTTTGAAGGTTTTATATAGCGCGAACCAGACTCTTGCGAGTATCAGAGCGCTTTACATGACAAGCAGAAATATATACAGTATATCAAGAAAAAGCAGTGCGATGTTAGTGCAATATGGCAAAGATAAACAGAAGGACCAATATAAGCGAAGAAAAGCAAGTAACATAGTACAGTGAATAGAATAAAGAGTTCATGTGGATTGAACCATGAGGATAGCTTTCACTTCTCTTTTGAAGGAAGCCAAGGAAGGGTTCATTCTAGTTTCACTGGGGAGAGCGTTCCATATCCTCGGAGCCATCCCGGAGAAGGACCGGTTATACGTTTTTTTCTTGGCAAATCGCTGAGGTTGTAGGAGAAGAGTCTTGGCACTCCTGGAATAATACCTGCTAATGATCATTACCTCCTAGTTGAAAAGCATAATGCAATGGATGCCTCAACAATATATAAATGATAACGGCAAATGTGAGAAATACCAAAATATTCATATTTCTACCCAACAGCTCAGGTCCTGTTTGTCTCTAACATTTACCCCATCTTACGATACAACTCATAGTCATCGTTCTAACAGCAATCGCAAAACTGATTAGAGGCAGAGGAGAGCCATGAATGGAGATCAAAAAGACACTAGGTTGTGAACCCTAATATGTCAAAACCATTTTTATGGTATTTGTCCAATCTGAGAAACTACGGTGGTGTTCTTTTAGCATACTGAATAATGCTAGTCCGGCAATTTTGGAGGAAGTCGTATTTTCAGCTCTATCACTGGGATTAATCAGTTGTGAAATCACCCATTAAACTTCACATTTTAGAGCATCAAGACTTCTATACTTTGGTAGCATTTGATGAATCTGCATGTTCAACCGTTGCAGGCTTGTTTTATATAATTAAAAATAGAGTTCATCTAATTCAAGTTCTTATTCAAATTCAAATATGTAAAGGAGGCTTTAGACGCCATAAAGTAAATTACAACATCTGTAACGTCTCTTTGGGAAAATATCCAATTTAAGACTATTTGTTTTGGTTTCCATGTAGGAGAGAACACTGCAATCTATTCCTCAAGCACACAGAAGACAGAAAGTAAATTATTTATGGTAGTAATGTAGATGTAACAATTCCCAGAAACTTGAAAATCAAGGCTACCAATTGATTAATGGGGCATCAGGGGCCAATGTCGGGGACAAAAATGAAACTTTTCATCCGATTAGTTTTACAAAATTCAGAAGCTAATGAAAACTTGAGAACACGTCATGATGTGGAATCATAATCCATATTCTGGACAAAACTATAAGCATTCATTGATAAATACTGAAAGATAATGTTCCATGGTTCTAAACACTATACCACTAGCTCCGTCGGCGGGTCTGATCTAAAAAGTCAACAACCCAATTGCTGGCATGCACATTTATGCTTAAAGATGACACTCTTGAAAAGCTCCTGGTGGTACCTCACACCAAGAAGCCAATTATAATTTGGATTTACTTGACTGTAGAAATTACAACGCAAAGGCAAAACATATGCATAAATGTATTATCTAAACTGAAAGTCACCTTGGAAGCCCAAATATAATCAGACAAATTCTTCAAAGATTGTTGCCTTGTTTGATGTTACTTGTGCCTCACTCCTTTTAAAACTTGATTTTCCAAATAATATATAATTTGCTTGTTTTTATATACGTTGGGATGATGATCTTAAGGGATTAACCCCCTTTGGTCATTGTGAATTAAAGTATCCAGGGGAAACATTAGTCACTTCAGTGGCACATATTTTATTTTCCACATTGGTTAAGCTGATTGGACAATATCAGATAATCCTCAATGTTTCTTTATCAGATACCACAATTAAAACTATAACAAGACTGCAAGGTGTGTAGTGAAAGTAAGCCACGTTAAAAACATTATCCTACATATGCAAACAAACTGGTTGCTTACACCTCTGCACAGTGGGGCAAAGGTGAGTGTGGTTAGGCAGCTGCTTGTCTCCAGTGCAGGCGAAGAGATCAGCGACAGTACCTCGGAAACAGAAATATCCGTGGACATTAAATTGTGTCAAAAATGTTGAGGGCCAAAATATCGAGTAGGTAAGTGCAGATAGGTAAGTACGGATAGGTAAGTAAAGTATTACTATTCTTAGGGCCAAATATACCACCATTTGATTTTTAGAGTCTCTACTTGTGATTTTTTTAAACTCGCAGTTAGAGACTTGCAAAATCGAATGTACTGATGTATCTGGGACACATTTAGCGATTCCCAAATGGGTCGCAAATGGACCCGTCTCATTAATATTCATGAGGCAGGTCGCAATTTACGATCTATTGGGAATGGCTACAATCACAGGGACCACCGTGGCTGAGATTGCTTTTTAAATAGAGCAATATTTGTTTGTAATGCAGCCCGTTTTACTTTAGCATTACAAAATAAAAAATAAAAGTTTTCTTCCCATTTTTAAGAGTAGGCAATGGTCCGCGGGACCACTGCCTGCTCTCAAAAAACTGTTTTCACCCACATAAACAAGGCGGAAGGGGTCCCGTAGGGACCCATTCCTGTTTGCAAAGGGGTTACCACCTCCTCTACGGAGTCAGTAAATTATGACTGTTTTGCAACCGAATTCTTTCGCAAAACATTCCTACATACTAATCGGTATTAGTGATCGAGCGGCTTACCAGCAATAGGTAATCCAACACCATGTACTCACCTGGGCCCATACACACATTCACAACAACCTGGCGAAAACTGCTGGGGTCAAGTTTGATTTCTTATCATATCAAGATTAGTTACTTCTGGTTCCTAACTAATCTTTTCACTGATAAAAAAGTTATTTCCTCTGGTCGATGGACCATTAGTTGAACTAGTTGATGGTGAAATGACATAAATTAACTTCCTTGCAATTGCTTTTTTTTAATGATGACCGATTCGGGAAGTGTTTTAAATATTTAAGAATAATTTCATGTGAACCACTTACAAAGTACAAAACAGTCTCCTCGAAGGAAAGAAGATTCAATAATCAATTATCAAATGCAATCAATTATACTATGCAATGACTATGCACGGAAAGGAGAGGATAGAGAGAAAAGGACATAGGCGCATAAACAGACATATAGTTATAATTACCAAGTATGGTGTGAAAACCAACCCATTGGCCAAGGGGCTGGGAAGGGTCCCCAAGGAAAGATCTGGTGACCCAAGGCTTCAGGACAGGAATCAGGACAGGACAGATGACCTCTCTATCACCGCCGCATATGTAGGACCCCTCTCTGACCCTCTCTTCCTCCTCGAGATTCTTCCGCGGTCTTCTTCTAAAATGAGTTTAATTTAGATTAAAGTGGCTCTGCATTCGATTCTTCTTCAGCTCCTCTTGTCACTCCGACAGCAACCGAGCTCTGCAGCATTCAGCAAACTCTCCTCTAACTAACTATCTAAGAACTACCTCAATTATACCCTACAGTATTCATATACATACCTCCCAAAAATGTTTCAATATCATGAAACGCCTAACTCAATTGGACCGGCAAGGGGAGGTGATCACCACACCATGCTTACACAATACTCTTTTCAGTTAGCCCTTTGTTGATAAACCCATCCTCTTAATTCTTTATTCAAACTTTTATTTTCCACCCGCATTCACATTATTTTTGCAACGTTTACAATAGCTTCCACAGATTCTGCCATCCTGCTGGACTCTTCGCCAGTTGGTTCCCAGGCCAGGACACTCGGTGGCCTCGGCCTGTATTCAAGTTGTGGTCATCGTACCGGATTCACTCTCAATGGGCATGCGCGGAGGAACAGTTCAATCACGTGATTCTGCTCACTTCTGTCATACTCGAGAGGCCCAAAAGCGCACTAATAACAAAGTCAGAAAGACAGATGTTATTTTCAAGAATAAATGGTTTCACTGTATACCACCTATCTCTATTCTAACCCCATTAACTTATTAATACTTTCCCCGCGTTAGCATTAATAAAATATCTCATTTTAGTTTCCAGAAAGCGGATGCCAAGCATGTGAGTTTCAAAGCAGCCATCCTGTTAGCAACTGCGCAAGCTCAAGAAATTCCCTCCAAGCGAAAGTACGTCATACTACGTAGATGCAGTAGACGCATGCGTACTAAAGATTTTGCGGCCGTTTTAGAATCTCACTCGAGTTACTCGTTAGTAAAACACGTAGGCAAGCTTCTTCTTTCTTCAGTGTAGTCTCTTGTGCATATTAATTCACACAATACAAGGTTAATACGGGGTTAGAAGTTACGTGAGAGGATTGCATCCGAGCAAGTCTCTTTTCTGCGAGTCCTTGCTCCATCATTAGGAAGGGGCGCCCTGAACACGCTCCTTCCTAACACCGGATTGCAAAAGCAAAATGCAATTCAGTAACAAGCTACTGAGTTGCATTTTGCCTTTTGTACCTTGGAACATGCATTTTACCGTCCGGAAACGGCCTGATGGGCCGTTTGCGACCAGTAAAATGCTTCGTTCATCTGGCCCCTAACTGCACATCTACGTACCTTGAAGCTCCATATATCGTCAAGGTACATTTATGTGGAGTTATATATAGTAAAACTTTACTTACCTATAGAAACTTACCCTCACAATGCTTTTGTCCTCGATACTCTTGACAGTATAGCTTGTCCCATGATGTTTCCCTTTCAATTATTGTTTCTAAACACCCAGGGGACTGTCGTGTCCCCGGATCCGCAATCACGACAGGAGTCAGTCTGGTGGTCAAATACTTTATTCCTTTGTGCAGTGTCAGTCAGGTACGTCTTGCCTCTTCCATGGGTCTAAGGAATGTCCTCTCCTGCCCCGCTGACCGGAACTAGTGTCCAGTGTCAGCCCCACCTCTTGTTCCTGCTGCTGGGTCTTAGTGCCCACCACTCAGGGCACGACATCTCCCCCCTTGTTGTAAACAAACATTTTCTTGTCATTGTCTCCCGTCCCTGACATGTGGTAGAACGAGATGTCAATAGATAGTTAGAGAGGTAGTGAGAGAGAGCGAGAGAGAGAGAGAGAGAAAGAGAGAGAGAGGGAGAGAGAGAGAGAGAGAGAGAGAGAGAGAGAAAGAGAGAGAGAGGGAGAGAGAGAGAGAGAGAGAGAGAGAAGAGAGAGAGAGAGAGAGAGAGAGAGAGAGAGAGAGAGAGAGAGAGAGAGAGAGAGAGAGGGAGAGAGAAAGATAGAGAAAGAGAGAGGGAGAGAGAGAGAGGGAGAGAGAGAGAGAGAGAGATGGAGATAAAGATCCTCTTGCTGACCCATTCCCCTTACATCTCTTCAATCAGTCTCTTTGGTCCCTTGCATTCTCTTCTCTGCCTTGTTTCTGCTTCTTCCATTCTTGTTTCTTTGTCTCGCCCCGCTTCAGCTGTTGTTGTTGCGGGCTCATCTTCTTTTTCGGTCTTCACTTCCTTGACGTGCGAACTGTTTCTCGTGATCTGATAACACCCTGCTGACGCTGTTATCATTGGCCCTTTAACTCCAGTCACTGTCAGTGGGTCTTTTGAGAAAGGGCTGTCTGACTTCCTCATCTGTCTTTGTCGCACTACAACTGTATCTCCCTCTTGTCATTTTGTCGGAATGGCATGTCTTCTTGCGTCAGCATACGCCTTCATTTTCGCCTTGGCTTCCTTGTCTTTGGTAGCCATGTCCTTTCGCTCCCTTCCTGGTGTCTCTTCTAGTTGTGGTATCCTCGTTCTACGTAGACGGCCCAGTACAAGTTCAGCAGGACACAGCCCTGTGTGGCTGTGAGGGATGTTTATGTAGTCCCTCAGTGTTTGGCACAGGGCTTGCCCGATCGATATTTGCGTTATTTTTGCTCTTTGCACTGCTTTCTTGACAGTCCCCAAAAATCTTTCTGCCATCCCATTCGCAGGTGGCCACAGTGTCGTTATCTTCCGATGTCGTATTCCTAGGTAGTCCATGAACTTTCTGAATTCTTCTCCGGAGAACGGTGGGCCATTGTCAGTCTTTAGTGTCTGTGGGGAGCCCCATGCTGCAAATATGTCATCCATGATTGGCAATGTCTCATTTGCTGATGTTGACGCTACTTGCCTCACAATGGGAAACCTCGAGAACTCATCAATGATCACTAGCAAGTACCTTTCTGTTTCCAGAGTGTCATAGAAGTCAGCTGCCAGTTCGGTCCACACTTTCTCTCGTAGCATTTTTTTTGTCACTACCATGCCTCTGTGCGATTCATGGGCAAGGTCTACTGTCTGCTTTCTTAGTGCCCTGAGCCGCACTCTTCTTGTTCCCCTCGTGATTTTGCCATTTTTGGTCTCTGAAAGTTCTTCGTGGACTTTCTTGACACCCTCATTTCTTCTTCCATTACTCCCTCGTCCATGATGCTGTTGTTATTGACATGCCTCCACCTTTGTTGTCGTGTCACCTTTATAATTGCTTGCATAGTGCGATCCTGCTTTGTTTCTTTTTTAAGATCCTCCATCGTTATTGATGCCGGAGTGTTGTGCTTCAGTGTGAAGTTTAAGTGTTCTTCCGCTATTGATGTGACCTCCGGTGTGCTTGGTAGAGGGTGTCTTGACATGTAGTCTGCCCTATTCTGTTCCTTTCCTTGTTTGTGTACGATTTTGAAATTGTAATCCATTGGTCGTATTCCCCACCTTTCTATTCGTGGTGGTATCTTTGCGTTTCGGTTCCCATGGACAGTTACTAATGCCTGGTGATCCGTTATTATCGTGAAAGGCTTTCCGTATATGAACATGTGGAAGTGTTCACATGCCCACACTATCGCTAGACTCTCTTTTTCTGGCTGATGGTAGGCCTTTTCAATGTCTGACAGACTCTTGCTTCCGTATGCCACAACACATCTTTGTGACTCCTTGCCCTGCTTGTGTTGTGCTAGGATGGCGCCTAGACTCACTGGGCTGGCATCCACTGTCAGTTCAGTGCACAGCAGCGGATCCAAATAGGCACGGTGATCTACTGCTGTAACTGCGTGCCTGATTGCTTCGAATGCTTTCCTGCAATCTTCTGTCCAAACAAAGGTGTGGCCCAGCCTTGTTAATTCTCTCAGTGGCTTCAGCTCACACTTGTCCTCATTTGGCGTCAAACCTGCTTGTTCCAGGTGAGAGCATACCTCTCGCAGTGCTTTGTCGTGTTCTTCATCCGATTTCCAGAGAACTAGAATGTCATCGCTGTAATCCAGACTGTTCTTCACTGGCATTATTATTTGTCTGATCGTCTCTTGGAATATCTCAGCGGCTGATGATATCCCAAAACTCAGCCGTTTGTATCTCATGTGTTCTGTGAATTTCTCCATGTTCACCACCGGTCTTCTTGACCCCCACGCGAACACTTCGCTGTCTAACACGACCCTTGTTTTGTGTGGTGCTACCTCTATGGTCACGGTCTCAGTCTTTTTGATGTTGTCTTGGTTCACCAGGTGTATGCTTCCTTTGGTTGTGCCCTCATCAGTGTCGACATTGTCGGTCATGAGGTATAGTCGTTTGACTTTTTCTTCTATTTCATCTACTCCCGACTCGGCTGACGAGCTTCTGTTTGCCGCTTCCACGTGTCTGACGTGTCTGCTTGCTGTTACTCTCTGTTTTCCCGGTCTTCCTCTTTCGCTTCAGAACTGTGGTCCCAAACAAACACTGGCAAAGTGATTGCTTCCATTGCATTTTCTGCAAATCTGGCCTATCGCCGGGCATACCCCTTTGTGCGGGAACTCGAGACCGCATCGGTAGCAGGTCGACTTGTGTGGTCTCTTTGCTGCTTGTTCATTCTGACCCTTTTTCCATCCATTCGTGCAATTGTTCTCTGTCATGCGGTGTGCCTGTTCCACTCGCAGTTCCTTCCCCCGCTCCATTTGCTTTGCCTGTACTGTTGCCCTCGCTTCAGCTCTCGCCAGTGACAGTATTTTTTTCATTGATGTCGGTTCCTTCAGGATTCTTGTCCCGAAGTCTGTGTCACGACATCCTTCGATGATGCGCAGGCGAATCGCTTGTTCATTATCGAACTTGTCAACCTCGCAGTGTGTTACTAACTTGCGCAGTCTCGTTGCAAACTCATCTAGTGATTCGTCCGTGTGTTGGAATGCCATTGCAAGCGTGTACCTCTCAAAGTCAATATTCCTCTGGGGGCCGAATGTGTTTGACAGGCACTTTATTGGTCCTTTGTAGATCGCCGTCTCATCCGCAGGTAGTGTTACTAGTCGGTCATCTATGTCATCACCAGCCAGATTTGGCAATAGATCCATTTGCTTGGCCTCTATTACATCCGTTGCTCGCATGTACTTCTCAAATTCTTTCATCCATTTTTCCCATCGGATCCCCACTTGTGGTTCCGACAAATTGAATGGAAAAGGTCTGCGATATTGGGCGCTTTGCTTTTCACTCTTTTGTTCTGCCATTTCTTCTGCTACCTTTGTGCGTTCCTTTGTGCTGGTTCTTTTGCTTTATTTCTTTTCTGTTTTCTTTGTTCTCTGTATATTCACTGTTGAGTGCTCTTTCTCTGCACTCTCTGTTTATGCTTAATGATTGTCTCTTGACTGTGCTCTTATCGGCACTTTGTGATTGTCTCTTGATTGTGCTCTTTGCGGCACTTTTCTCTTATCTGTGCTCTTATCGGCACTTTGTGATTCTCTCTTGCTTGTGCTCTTTGCGGCACTTTCCTCTTGACTGTGCTCTTATGCATACATGCCAACATTTAAGGACCAGGAAGTGGGAGATTTAAAAGAAAAAATCGGGAGAATGAAAATTCCCCATTGATTTCTGATGTAGAAAATGCAATTTCAGGCGGGAGACAGCTAAAATAAAGCCATTTTTGGCTTTTAAAATCGGTAGTCTCCCGCCTGAATCGGGTCTGTTGGCATGTATGCTTATGTGCTCTTTGCGGCACTTTTCTTTCTTTTTTTTTTTCTTGCACTTTCCTGTGCTTATTTGATTCTCTTGTGTTCTTTTCCATGCACTTCCCTTTGTTTATTTCACTCTCCTGTGCTCTTATCAGCACGTTGTGCTTCTTTTTTCACTTTCTATGCTGTTTCCTCGTTTTGCCTGACTTCAAGATGGCCGCCACTGCTCAGACCGCTCCTATTGGTCCTTTTTGCCTGATTCCAAAATGGCTGCCGAAATCGCGCGCGATTTCGGAGCCAATCTCGCTCTTGCCTAGCTTCAAAATGGCCGCCGCGCCGTTCTCTTCTCCTATTGGCTCAATTTGCCTGGCCCCAAGATGGCCGCTCTCATTCTCGCGAGAGTTCGCCCTCCTTTGAAAAACGAGCGCGCTTCACTGCCGATTCCTTACCGGGGCTGTTCTCTTCATCAGACGCTTGTTTTCCTCCTTGAGACAGATTTCTTCGTTGTGGTGCCTCAAATCCTTCTTCTTGGTCGTGAATCAGGGTGGGCTCCTGGTCACGATCTCTTCATTCAGTCCTGGACGCGATCGTTTCTCTTTAGCAGGACACGCGCGATGTGAATCCCACCCTCGTCGCCAGTTGTCGTGTCCCCGGACCCGCAATCACGACAGGAGTCAGTCTGGTGGTCAAATACTTTATTCCTTTGTGCAGTGTCAGTCAGGTACGTCTTGCCTCTTCCATGGGTCTAAGGAATGTCCTCTCCTGCCCCGCTGACCGGAACTAGTGTCCAGTGTCAGCCCCACCTCTTGTTCCTGCTGCTGGGTCTTAGTGCCCACCACTCAGGGCACGACATCGACCAGGGCAGCAGCAGCTGGAGTGAGTGAGTCCGGCTCAGCGCTGCTTTCCCCCTCTAGCCGCTGCACTGCGTGGCGCTGTATTTTAGCGAATCTGCAGGACAGCGCAGCTGTGACTGTGAGAAGATCCTCCATACCCCCCAGGACAGGACTCTCTCCTGCTTCCTCCGGGGAGGGCACAGTGCTCTCAGCAGCGAGTCCTGCTTAAAGCGCAGAGCTCTGCCTGCTCCTTCTAGGCGCTGCATTGTAGGCCCATTCAGCCGCGTTGCTCCACCTTGTGGTGTCTGCAGATGTCTCGGTGTCACAGCGCCTCCTTGCACAACCCTGGCCTTGGTCTGTTGTGTGTGGTTTCCATGGGCCCGGGGGGGGGGGTCACAATTCTCTCAGCAGCGCGTCTTGCATATAGTGCCAAGCTCTGCATGCTCTTTCTAGGCGCTGCATTGCAGGCCCATTGAGCCGCACTGCTCCACCTGTGGTGTCTGTAGATGTCTGGGTGTGACTCAGCCCTGCTGGTGTCACAGCGCCTCCTTGCACAGCCCCGGCCTCAGTGTGCTGTGTGTGGTGTGCATGGTTCCAGGGAGGGCACAGGGATGTATGACGTTACAACGCATACTTTTACATCGCATGCCTTTACAGTGCGGTTTTTACAACGAAAACCTTTACAACGCATAGCGCTTTGGGGTGCTGGATAGTCAATAGTTTAATTTACTATTCCAACTCCAGTCCCCGTGGACACTAGGGAAGGTGTTGGACAGTAAATTAAACTTATTCCCTATCCTAGAGCGCCCCCCAGCGCAATGCGTTGTAATGGTTTGCGTTGTAAAAGTTGCGTCGTAAAGGCACTGCGTGGTAAAAGTTGCGTTGTAAAGGATGTTTCCCAGGGCACAGTGCTCTCAAGCGCTGCCGGTTCTGTCTAGGCGCTGCATTGCAGGCCCATTCAGCCGCATTGCTCCACCTTTTGGGACTCTGCAGATGTCTGGGTGTGACTCAGCCCTGCTGCTGTCACAGCGCCTCCTTGCACAGCCCCGGCCTCAGTGTGCTGTGTGTGGTGTGCATGGTTCCAGGGAGGGCATAGTGCTCTCAAGCGCTGCCGGTACTGTCTAGGCGCTGCATTGCAGGCCCATTCAGCCGCACTGCTCCACCTTGTGGTGTCTGCAGATGTCTGGGTGTGACTCAGCCCTGCTGGTGTCACAGCGCCTCCTTGCACAAGCCCGGCCTCGGTGTGTTGTGTGTGGTTTCCATGGGCACCAGAGAGGGCACAGTGCTCTCAAGCTCTGCCTGTTCCTTCTAGGCGCTGCATCCAGGCACACTCGGCCGCACTGCTCCACCTGTGGTGTCTGCATATGTCTGGGTGTGACTCAGCCCTGCTGCTGTCACAGCGCCTCCTTACACAACCCTGGCCTCAGTGTGCTGTGTGTGGTGTGCATGGTTCCAGGGAGGGCACAGTGCTCTCAAGCGCTGCCGGTTCTGTCTAGGCGCTGCATTGCAGGCCCATTCAGCCGCATTGCTCCACCTTGTGGTGTCTGTAGATGTCTGGGTGTGACTCAGCCCTGCTGCTGTCACAGCGCCTCCTTGCACAAGCCCGGCCTCGGTGTGTTGTGAGTGGTTTCCATGGGCACCAGGAGGGCACAGTGAGGCCGGGCTCAGCCCCCGGCGGCCGCGGTTTTTCCCGTGAGTGTCGCGCGCGTCACACGGTCGTTTTCGGTGTTTTTAAAGGTGCTTTTTTCAGGGATTGGCTGCGGGCACTTCCCAAGGAGGGACGGGGAGCAGGGCAACCCCGGGGAGGGGAGAGAGGGGAGGGGGGTGAGAGGGAGAGAGGGAGGGGCCAGGGGAAGGAGGGAGAGATGTTCTGGTTAAACAACAGAAAAAGAGCTAAACAGAGAGACAAAGAAATGACTGACAGGGAAATACAACAAGAGAAAGATGAAGAGAGACAGGCAGAGAGAGAGAGAGAGAGAAAATGAGAAATAGAGCAAGGGAGAAGGGAGAATGGGAGGGAGAGAGTGAGAGGACGAGGAGGGACAGTGAGCGAGACAGGGGCTAGAGAGATGCCGACTGCAGCACCAAAAATACATCTCACACGACTCCTGTGCTTAATTTGTGCCGGTCCTGGGCAGTTATTTCTTATCACCACCACTTATTTATGAGCCTCCCCTACACAGTGGCAATATGGGTCTGTTATTGAGAAGAGCTCATCAACAAAGGGTTCAATATGCAATTAATAACAAGCATTGGAAATGCAATAGGGCTCGCATTAGGAAAGTTTGAGCTATTGGTCTTCTAAATGAATTATTTTTTATTTATGTGTTATTTTTTAAAATAGCAAATTATTAGCTTTGTCATTTACAATGCCAATAGTTATAACTTTCGCAAACACCTATAGCATTTGTAATGCAACATGTTTTGTATTTACGTGACTTAGATGTATTGATATTACAAATAACAATGGCTTTTAATTTTTTAAAATAATTAATACTTAAATAATTTATTTAATTTGTAATGGCAATAGCTTAAACTTTTGTAAATAACTTGTGTGAAGATTATGTTCAGTGTTTTTTATTGTGACGAAAATCCAAGAACAGAAGTGAAATATTAACATCTTTTTGTGATTTGTAATAAAGCTTGAAAACTTGAAAAAAGCTTGAAACATTGAAAGAACATATTTGAACCAGTGATGCTGTGGTTGCGCTGAGTGATGTTGTGGTTGCGCTGAGTGATGCTGTTGCGCTGAGTGATGCTGTGGTTGCGCTGAGTGGTGTGTGCATCGGTGGAGCTTACTGGGTGCATTGGTGGAGCTGTGTGGTGGGTGCCTCGGTGGAGCTGTGTGGTGGGTGCATCGGTGGAGCTGTGTGGTGGGTGCATCGGTGGAGCTGTGTGGTGGGTGCATTGGTGGAGCTTAGTTGGAGCATTGGTGGAGCTGTGTGGTGGGTGCATCGGTGGAGCTGTGTGTTGGGTGCCTCGGCGCAGCTGTGTGGTGGGTGCATCGGTGGAGCTGTGTGGTGGGTGCTTCGGTGGAGCTGGGTGGTGGGTGCTTCGGTGGAGCTGTGTGGTGGGTGCTTCGGTGGACCTGTGTGGTGGGTGCATCTGTGGAGCTGTGTGGTGGGTGCCTCGGTGGAGATGTGTGGTGGGTGCATCGGTGGAGCTGTGTGGTGGGTGCATCGGTGGAGCTGTGTGGTGGGGGCATCTGTGGAGCTGTATGGTGGGTGCCTCCGTGGAGCTGTGGGGTGGGTGCATCGGTGGAGCTGTGTGGTGGGTGCATCGGTGGAGCTGTGTCGGTGGAGCTGTGTGGTGGGTGCATCGGTGGAGCTGGGTGGTGGGTGCATCGGTGGAGCTGTGTCGGTGGAGCTGTGTGGTAGGTGCATCGGTGCAGCTGGGTGGTGGCTGCATCGGTGGAGCTGTGTGGTGGGTGCATCGGTGGAGCTGTGTGGTGGGTGCATCGATGGAGCTGTGTGGTGGGTGCCTCGGTGGAGCTGTGTGGTCGGTGCCTCGGTGGAGCTGTGTGGTGGGTGCATCGGTGGAGTTCTGTAGGTGGAGCTCTGTGGTGGGTGCATCGGTGAAGCTGTGTGGTGGGTGCATCGGTGGAGCTTAGTGGGTGCATTGGTGGAGCTGTGTGGTGGGTGCATTTGTGGAGCTTAGTTGGAGCATCGGTGGAGCTGTGTGGTGGGTGCATCGGTGGAGCTGTGTGATGGTGCATCAGAGGAGCTGTGTGGTGGGTGCATCGGTGGAGCTGTGTCGGTGGAGCTGTGTGCTGGGTGCATCGTTGGAGCTGGGTGGTGGGTGCATCGGTGGAGCTATCTGGTGGGTGCATCGGTGGAGCTGTGTAGGTTGAGCTGTGTGGTGGGTGCATCTGTTGAGCTGTTTGGTGGGTGCCTCGTGGAGCTGTGTGGTGGGTGCCTCGGTGGAGCTGTCTGGTGGGTGCATTGGTGAAGCTGTGTAGGTGGAGCTGTGTGATGGGTGCATAGGTGGGAGCTGTGTGGTGGGTGCATCGGTGGAGCTGTGTGGTGGGTGCATCGGTGGAGCTGTGTGGTAGGTGCCTCGGTGGAGCTGTGTGGTAGGTGCCTCGGTGGAGCTGTGTGGTGGGTGCCTCGGTGGAGCTGTGTCGTGGGTGCCTCGATGGAGCTGTGTCGTGGGTGCCTCGGTGGAGCTGTGTGGTGGGTGCATCGGTGGAGCTGTGTGGTGGGGCATCTGTGGAGCTCTATGGTGGTTGCATTTGTGGAGCTGTGTCGGTGGAGCTGTGTTGTGGTTGCATCAGTGGAGCTGGGTGCATCGGTGGAGCTGTGTCGGTGGAGCTGTGTGGTGGGTGCATCGGTGGAGCTGGGTGGTGGGTGCATCAGTGGAGCTGGGTGGTGGGTGCATCAGTGGAGCTGGGTGGTGGGTGCATCAGTGGAGCTGGGTGGTGGGTGCATCGGTGGAGCTGGGTGGTGGGTGCATCGGTGGAGCTGTGTGGTGCATACATCTGTGGAGCTGTGTGGTGGGTGCATCGGGGGAGCTGGGTGGTGTGTGCATCGGTGGAGCTGTGTGGTGGGTGCATCGGTGGAGCTGTGTGGTAGGTGCCTCGGTGGAGTTGTGTGGTGGGTGCATCGGTGGAGCTGTGTGGTGGGTGCCTCGGTGGAGCTGTGTGGTGGGTGCCTCGGTGGAGCTGTGTGGTGGGTGCATCGGTGGAGCTGTGTGGTGGGTGCCTCGGTGGAGCTGTGTGGAGGGTGCATCGGTGGAGCTGTGTGGTGGGTGCATCGGTGGAGCTGTGTGGTGGGTGCATCGGTGGAGCTGTGTGGTGGGTGCATCTGTGGAGCTGTGTGGTGGGGGCATCAGTGGAGCTGTGTGGTGGGTGCATCGGTGGAGCTGTGTGGTGGGGGCATCAGTGGAGCTGTGTGGTGGGTGCATCGGTGGAGCTGTGTGATGGTGCATAAGAGGAGCTGTGTGGTGGGTGCATCGGTGGAGCTGTGTCGGTGGAGCTGTGTGCTGGGTGCATCGTTGGAGCTGGGTGGTGGGTGCATCGGTGGAGCTATCTGGTGGGTGCATCGGTGGAGCTGTGTAGGTGGAGCTGTGTGGTGGGTGCATCTGTTGAGCTGTGTGGTGGGTGCCTCGTGGAGCTGTGTGGTGGGTGCCTCGGTGGAGCTGTCTGGTGGGTGCATTGGTGGAGCTGTGTAGGTGGAGCTGTGTGGTGGGTGCATAGGTGGGAGCTGTGTGGTGGGTGCATCGGTGGAGCTGTGTGGTGGGTGCATCGGTGGAGCTGTGTGGTAGGTGCCTCGGTGGAGCTGTGTGGTAGGTGCCTCGGTGGAGCTGTGTGGTGGGTGCCTCGGTGGAGCTGTGTCGTGGGTGCCTCGGTGGAGCTGTGTGGTGGGTGCATCGGTGGAGCTGTGTGGTGGGTGCATCGGTGGAGCTGTGTGGTGGGGCATCTGTGGAGCTCTATGGTGGTTGCATTGGTGGAGCTGTGTCGGTGGAGCTGTGTGGTGGTTGCATCAGTGGAGCTGGGTGCATCGGTGGAGCTGTGTCGGTGGAGCTGTGTGGTGGGTGCATCGGTGGAGCTGGGTGGTGGGTGCATCAGTGGAGCTGGGTGGTGGGTGCATCAGTGGAGCTGGGTGGTGGGTGCATCAGTGGAGCTGGGTGGTGGGTGCATCGGTGGAGCTGGGTGGTGGGTGTATCGGTGGAGCTGTGTGGTGCATGCATCTGTGGAGCTGTGTGGTGGGTGCATCGGGGGAGCTGGGTGGTGTGTGCATCGGTGGAGCTGTGTGGTGGGTGCATCGGTGGAGCTGTGTGGTAGGTGCCTCGGTGGAGCTGTGTGGTGGGTGCATCGGTGGAGCTGTGTGGTGGGTGCATCGGTGGAGCTGTGTGGTGGGTGCATCGGTGGAGCTGTGTGGTGGGGGCATCAGTGGAGCTGTGTGGTGGGTGCATCGGTGGAGCTGTGTGGTGGGTGCATCGGTGGAGCTGTGTGGTGGGTGCATCTGTGGAGCTGTGTGGTGGGGGCATCAGTGGAGCTGTATGGTGGGTGCATCTGTGGAGCTGTGTGGTGGAGGCATCAGTGGAGCTGTGTGGTGGGTGCATCTGTGGAGCTGTGTGGTGGGGGCATCAGTGGAGCTGTGTGGTGGGTGCATCTGTGGAGCTGTGTGGTGGGTGCATCGGTGGAGCTGGGTGGTGGGTGCATCAGTGGACCTGGGTGGTGGGTGCATCAGTGGAGCTGGGTGGTGGGTGCATCAGTGGAGCTGTGTGGTGGGTGCATCGGTGGAGCTGGGTGGTGGGTGCATCGGTGGAGCTGTGTGGTGCATGCATCTGTGGAGCTGTGTGGTGGGTGCATCGGGGGAGCTGGGTGGTGTGTGCATCGGTGGAGCTGTGTGGTGGGTGCATCGGTGGAGCTGTGTGGTAGGTGCCTCGGTGGAGCTGTGTGGTGGGTGCATCGGTGGAGCTGTGTGGTGGGTGCATCGGTGGAGCTGTGTGGTGGGTGCATCTGTGGAGCTGTGTGGTGGGGGCATCAGTGGAGCTGTGTGGTGGGTGCATCGGTGGAGCTGTGTGGTGGGTGCATCGGTGGAGCTGTGTGGTGGGTGCATCTGTGGAGCTGTGTGGTGGGGGCATCAGTGGAGCTGTGTGGTGGGTGCATCTGTGGAGCTGTGTGGTGGGGGCATCAGTGGAGCTGTATGGTGGGTGCATCTGTGGAGCTGTGTGGTGGGGGCATCAGTGGAGCTGTGTGGTGGGTGCATCAGTGGAGCTGGGTGGTGGGTGCATCGGTGGAGCTGTGTGGTGCATGCATCTGTGGAGCTGTGTGATGGGTGCATCGGGGGAGCTGGGTGGTGTGTGCATCGGTGGAGCTGTGTGGTGGGTGCATCGGTGGAGCTGTGTGGTAGGTGCCTCGGTGGAGCTGTGTGGTGGGTGCATCGGCGGAGCTGTGTGGTGGGTGCGTCGGTGGAGCTGTGTGGTGGGTGCATCTGTGGAGCTGTGTGGTGGGGCATCAGTGGAGCTGTGTGGTGGGTGCATCGGTGGAGCTGTGTGGTGGGTGCATCGGTAGAGCTGTGTGGTGGGTGCATCGGTGGAGCTGTGTGGTGGGTGCATTGGTGGAGCTTAGTTGGAGCATTGGTGGAGCTGTGTGGTGGGTGCATCGGTGGAGCTGTGTGTTGGGTGCCTCGGCGCAGCTGTGTGGTGGGTGCATCGGTGGAGCTGTGTGGTGGGTGCTTCGGTGGAGCTGGGTGGTGGGTGCTTCGGTGGAGCTGTGTGGTGGGTGCTTCGGTGGACCTGTGTGGTGGGTGCATCTGTGGAGCTGTGTGGTGGGTGCCTCGGTGGAGCTGTGGGGTGGGTGCATCGGTGGAGCTGTGTGGTGGGTGCATCGGTGGAGCTGTGTCGGTGGAGCTGTGTGGTGGGTGCATCGGTGGAGCTGGGTGGTGGGTGCATCGGTGGAGCTGTGTCGGTGGAGCTGTGTGGTAGGTGCATCGGTGCAGCTGGGTGGTGGCTGCATCGGTGGAGCTGTGTGGTGGGTGCATCGGTGGAGCTGTGTGGTGGGTGCATCGATGGAGCTGTGTGGTGGGTGCCTCGGTGGAGCTGTGTGGTGGGTGCCTCGGCGGAGCTGTGTGGTGGGTGCATCGGTGGAGTTCTGTAGGTGGAGCTCTGTGGTGGGTGCATCGGTGAAGCTGTGTGGTGGGTGCATCGGTGGAGCTTAGTGGGTGCATTGGTGGAGCTGTGTGGTGGGTGCATTTGTGGAGCTTAGTTGGAGCATCGGTGGAGCTGTGTGGTGGGTGCATCGGTGGAGCTGTGTGATGGTGCATCAGAGGAGCTGTGTGGTGGGTGCATCGGTGGAGCTGTGTCGGTGGAGCTGTGTGCTGGGTGCATCGTTGGAGCTGGGTGGTGGGTGCATCGGTGGAGCTATCTGGTGGGTGCATCGGTGGAGCTGTGTAGGTGGAGCTGTGTGGTGGGTGCATCTGTTGAGCTGTGTGGTGGGTGCCTCGTGGAGCTGTGTGGTGGGTGCCTCGGTGGAGCTGTCTGGTGGGTGCATTGGTGAAGCTGTGTAGGTGGAGCTGTGTGATGGGTGCATAGGTGGGAGGTGTGTGGTGGGTGCATCGGTGGAGCTGTGTGGTGGGTGCATCGGTGGAGCTGTGTGGTAGGTGCCTCGGTGGAGCTGTGTGGTAGGTGCCTCGGTGGAGCTGTGTGGTGGGTGCCTCGGTGGAGCTGTGTCGTGGGTGCCTCGGTGGAGCTGTGTCGTGGGCGCCTCGGTGGAGCTGTGTGGTGGGTGCATCGGTGGAGCTGTGTGGTGGGGCATCTGTGGAGCTCTATGGTGGTTGCATTTGTGGAGCTGTGTCGGTGGAGCTGTGTGGTGGTTGCATCAGTGGAGCTGGGTGCATCGGTGGAGCTGTGTCGGTGGAGCTGTGTGGTGGGTGCATCGGTGGAGCTGGGTGGTGGGTGCATCAGTGGAGCTGGGTGGTGGGTGCATCAGTGGAGCTGGGTGGTGGGTGCATCAGTGGAGCTGGGTGGTGGGTGCATCGGTGGAGCTGGGTGGTGGGTGCATCGGTGGAGCTGTGTGGTGCATGCATCTGTGGAGCTGTGTGGTGGGTGCATCGGGGGAGCTGGGTGGTGTGTGCATCGGTGGAGCTGTGTGGTGGGTGCATCGGTGGAGCTGTGTGGTAGGTGCCTCGGTGGAGTTGTGTGGTGGGTGCATCGGTGGAGCTGTGTGGTGGGTGCCTCGGTGGAGCTGTGTGGTGGGTGCCCCGGTGGAGCTGTGTGGTGGGTGCATCGGTGGAGCTGTGTGGTGGGTGCCTCGGTGGAGCTGTGTGGTGGGTGCATCGGTGGAGCTGTGTGGTGGGTGCATCGGTGGAGCTGTGTGGTGGGTGCATCGGTGGAGCTGTGTGGTGGGTGCATCTGTGGAGCTGTGTGGTGGGGGCATCAGTGGAGCTGTGTGGTGGGTGCATCGGTGGAGCTGTGTGGTGGGGGCATCAGTGGAGCTGTGTGGTGGGTGCATCGGTGGAGCTGTGTGATGGTGCATAAGAGGAGCTGTGTGGTGGGTGCATCGGTGGAGCTGTGTCGGTGGAGCTGTGTGCTGGGTGCATCGTTGGAGCTGGGTGGTGGGTGCATCGGTGGAGCTATCTGGTGGGTGCATCGGTGGAGCTGTGTAGGTGGAGCTGTGTGGTGGGTGCATCTGTTGAGCTGTGTGGTGGGTGCCTCGTGGAGCTGTGTGGTGGGTGCCTCGGTGGAGCTGTCTGGTGGGTGCATTGGTGGAGCTGTGTAGGTGGAGCTGTGTGGTGGGTGCATAGGTGGGAGCTGTGTGGTGGGTGCATCGGTGGAGCTGTGTGGTGGGTGCATCGGTGGAGCTGTGTGGTAGGTGCCTCGGTGGAGCTGTGTGGTAGGTGCCTCGGTGGAGCTGTGTGGTGGGTGCCTCGGTGGAGCTGTGTCGTGGGTGCCTCGGTGGAGCTGTGTGGTGGGTGCCTCGGTGGAGCTGTGTGGTGGGTGCATCGGTGGAGCTGTGTGGTGGGGCATCTGTGGAGCTCTCTGGTGGTTGCATTGGTGGAGCTGTGTCGGTGGAGCTGTGTGGTGGTTGCATCAGTGGAGCTGGGTGCATCGGTGGAGCTGTGTCGGTGGAGCTGTGTGGTGGGTGCATCGGTGGAGCTGGGTGGTGGGTGCATCAGTGGAGCTGGGTGGTGGGTGCATCAGTGGAGCTGGGTGGTGGGTGCATCAGTGGAGCTGGGTGGTGGGTGCATCGGTGGAGCTGGGTGGTGGGTGTATCGGTGGAGCTGTGTGGTGCATGCATCTGTGGAGCTGTGTGGTGTGTGCATCGGTGGAGCTGTGTGGTGGGTGCATCGGTGGAGCTGTGTGGTAGGTGCCTCGGTGGAGCTGTGTGGTGGGTGCATCGGTGGAGCTGTGTGCTGGGTGCATTGGTGGAGCTGTGTGGTGGGTGCATCGGTGGAGCTGTGTGGTGGGGGCATCAGTGGAGCTGTGTGGTGGGTGCATCGGTGGAGCTGTGTGGTGGGTGCATCGGTGGAGCTGTGTGGTGGGTGCATCTGTGGAGCTGTGTGGTGGGGGCATCAGTGGAGCTGTGTGGTGGGTGCATCTGTGGAGCTGTGTGGTGGAGGCATCAGTGGAGCTGTGTGGTGGGTGCATCTGTGGAGCTGTGTGGTGGGGGCATCAGTGGAGCTGTGTGGTGGGTGCATCTGTGGAGCTGTGTGGTGGGTGCATCGGTGGAGCTGGGTGGTGGGTGCATCAGTGGAGCTGGGTGGTGGGTGCATCAGTGGAGCTGGGTGGTGGGTGCATCAGTGGAGCTGTGTGGTGGGTGCATCGGTGGAGCTGGGTGGTGGGTGCATCGGTGGAGCTGTGTGGTGCATGCATCTGTGGAGCTGTGTGGTGGGTGCATCGGGGGAGCTGGGTGGTGTGTGCATCGGTGGAGCTGTGTGGTGGGTGCATCGGTGGAGCTGTGTGGTAGGTGCCTCGGTGGAGCTGTGTGGTGGGTGCATCGGTGGAGCTGTGTGGTGGGTGCATCGGTGGAGCTGTGTGGTGGGTGCATCTGTGGAGCTGTGTGGTGGGGGCATCAGTGGAGCTGTGTGGTGGGTGCATCGGTGGAGCTGTGTGGTGGGTGCATCGGTGGAGCTGTGTGGTGGGTGCATCTGTGGAGCTGTGTGGTGGGGGCATCAGTGGAGCTGTGTGGTGGGTGCATCTGTGGAGCTGTGTGGTGGGGGCATCAGTGGAGCTGTATGGTGGGTGCATCTGTGGAGCTGTGTGGTGGGGGCATCAGTGGAGCTGTGTGGTGGGTGCATCTGTGGAGCTGTGTGGTGGGTGCATCTGTGGAGCTGTGTGGTGGGGCATCTGTGGAGCTGTGTGGTGGGGGCATCAGTGGAGCTGTGTGGTGGGTGCATCAGTGGAGCTGGGTGGTGGGTGCATCGGTGGAGCTGTGTGGTGCATGCATCTGTGGAGCTGTGTGATGGGTGCATCGGGGGAGCTGGGTGGTGTGTGCATCGGTGGAGCTGTGTGGTGGGTGCATCGGTGGAGCTGTGTGGTAGGTGCCTCGGTGGAGCTGTGTGGTGGGTGCATCGGCGGAGCTGTGTGGTGGGTGCGTCGGTGGAGCTGTGTGGTGGGTGCATCTGTGGAGCTGTGTGGTGGGGGCATCAGTGGAGCTGTGTGGTGGGTGCATCGGTGGAGCTGTGTGGTGGGTGCATCGGTAGAGCTGTGTGGTGGGTGCATCTGTGGAGCTGTGTGGTGGGGGCATCAGTGGAGCTGTGTGGTGGGTGCATCTGTGGAGCTGTGTGGTGGGGGCATCAGTGGAGCTGTGTGGTGGGTGCATCTGTGGAGCTGTGTGGTGGGGGCATCAGTGGAGCTGTGTGGTGGGTGCATCTGTGGAGCTGTGTGGTGGGTGCATCGGTGGAGCTGGGTGGTGGGTGCATCAGTGGAGCTGGGTGGTGGGTGCATCAGTGGAGCTGGGTGGTGGGTGCATCAGTGGAGCTGGGTGGTGGGTGCATCGGTGGAGCTGGGTGGTGGGTGCATCGGTGGAGCTGTGTGGTGCATGCATCTGTGGAGCTGTGTGGTGGGTGCATCGGGGGAGCTGGGTGGTGTGTGCATCGGTGGAGCTGTGTGGTGGGTGCATCGGTGGAGCTGTGTGGTAGGTGCCTCGGTGGAGCTGTGTGGTGGGTGCATCGGTGGAGCTGTGTGGTGGGTGCATCGGTGGAGCTGTGTGGTGGGTGCATCTGTGGAGCTGTGTGGTGGGGGCATCAGTGGAGCTGTGTGGTGGGTGCATCGGTGGAGCTGTGTGGTGGGTGCATCGGTGGAGCTGTGTGGTGGGTGCATCTGTGGAGCTGTGTGGTGGGGGCATCAGTGGAGCTGTGTGGTGGGTGCATCTGTGGAGCTGTGTGGTGGGTGCATCGGTGGAGCTGTGTGGTGGGTGCATCGGTGGAGCTGTGTGGTGGGGGCATCTGTGGAGCTGTGTGGTGGGTGCATCTGTAGAGCTGTGTGGTGGGTGCATCGGTGGAGCTGTGTGGTGGGTGCATCGGTGGAGCTGGGTGGTGGGTGCATCAGTGGAGCTGGGTGGTGGGTGCATCAGTGGAGCTGGGTGGTGGGTGCATCAGTGGAGCTGTGTGGTGGGTGCATCGGTGGAGCTGGGTGGTGGGTGCATCGGTGGAGCTGTGTGGTGCATGCATCTGTGGAGCTGTGTGGTGGGTGCATCGGGGGAGCTGGGTGGTGTGTGCATCGGTGGAGCTGTGTGGTGGGTGCATCGGTGGAGCTGTGTGGTAGGTGCCTCGGTGGAGCTGTGTGGTGGGTGCCTCGGTGGAGCTGTGTGGTGGGTGCATCGGTGGAGCTGTGTGGTGGGTGCATCGGTGGAGCTGTGTGGTGGGTGCATCTGTGGAGCTGTGTGGTGGGGCATCAGTGTAGCTGTGTGATGGGTGCATTGGTGGAGCTGTGTGGTGGGTGCATCGGTGGAGCTGTGTGGTGGGTGCATCTGTGGAGCTGTGTGGTGGGAGCATCAGTGGAGCTGTGTGGTGGGTGCATCTGTGGAGCTGTGTGGTGGGGGCATCAGTGGAGCTGTGTGGTGGGTGCATCTGTGGAGCTGTGTGGTGGGGGCATCAGTGGAGCTGTGTGGTGGGTGCATCGGTGCAGCTGGGTGATGGGTGCATCGGTGGAGCTGTGTGGTGCATGCATCTGTGGAGCTGTGTGGTGGGTGCATCGGGGGAGCTGGGTGGTGTGTGCATCGGTGGAGCTGTGTGGTGGGTGCATCGGTGGAGCTGTGTGGTAGGTGCCTCGGTGGAGCTGTGTGGTGGGTGCATCGGTGGAGCTGTGTGGTGGGTGCATCGGTGGAGCTGTGTGGTGGGTGCATCTGTGGAGCTGTGTGGTAGGTGCCTCGGTGGAGCTGTGTGGTGGGTGCATCGGTGGAGCTGTGTGGTGGGTGCATCGGTGGAGCTGTGTGGTGGGTGCATCGGTGGAGCTGGGTGGTGGGGGCATCGGTGGAGCTGGGTGGTGGGTGCATCGGTGGAGCTGTGTGGTGGGGGCATCGGTGGAGCTGGGTGGTGGGTGCATCGGTGGAGCTGTGTGGTGGGGGCATCGGTGGAGCTGGGTGGTGGGTGCATCGGTGGAGCTGTGTGGTGGGTGCATTGGTGGAGCTGTGTGGTGGGGGCATCAGTGGAGCTGTGTCGTGGGTGCATCGGTGGAGCTGTGTGGTGGGTGCATCGGTGGAGCTGTGTGGTGGGTGCATCTGTGGAGCTGTGTGGTGGGTGCATCGGTGGAGCTGTGTGGTGGGTGCATCGGTGGAGCTGTGTGGTGGGTGCATCTGTGGAGCTGTGTGGTGGGGGCATCAGTGGAGCTGTGTGGTGGGTGCATCTGTCGAGCTGTGTGGTGGGGGCATCAGTGGAGCTGTATGGTGGGTGCATCTGTGGAGCTGTGTGGTGGGGGCATCAGTGGAGCTGTGTGGTGGGTGCATCAGTGGAGCTGGGTGGTGGGTGCATCGGTGGAGCTGTGTGGTGCATGCATCTGTGGAGCTGTGTGATGGGTGCATCGGGGGAGCTGGGTGGTGTGTGCATCGGTGGAGCTGTGTGGTGGGTGCATCGGTGGAGCTGTGTGGTAGGAGCCTCGGTGGAGCTGTGTGGTGGGTGCATCGGCGGAGCTGTGTGGTGGGTGCGTCGGTGGAGCTGTGTGGTGGGTGCATCTGTGGAGCTGTGTGGTGGGGGCATCAGTGGAGCTGTGTGGTGGGTGCATCGGTGGAGCTGTGTGGTGGGTGCATCGGTAGAGCTGTGTGGTGGGTGCATCGGTGGAGCTGTGTGGTGGGTGCATTGGTGGAGCTTAGTTGGAGCATTGGTGGAGCTGTGTGGTGGGTGCATCGGTGGAGCTGTGTGTTGGGTGCCTCGGCGCAGCTGTGTGGTGGGTGCACCGGTGGAGCTGTGTGGTGGGTGCTTCGGTGGAGCTGGGTGGTGGGTGCTTCGGTGGAGCTGTGTGGTGGGTGCTTCGGTGGACCTGTGTGGTGGGTGCATCTGTGGAGCTGTGTGGTGGGTGCCTCGGTGGAGCTGTGGGGTGGGTGCATCGGTGGAGCTGTGTGGTGGGTGCATCGGTGGAGCTGTGTCGGTGGAGCTGTGTGGTGGGTGCATCGGTGGAGCTGGGTGGTGGGTGCATCGGTGGAGCTGTGTCGGTGGAGCTGTGTGGTAGGTGCATCGGTGCAGCTGGGTGGTGGCTGCATCGGTGGAGCTGTGTGGTGGGTGCATCTGTGGAGCTGTGTGGTGGGGGCATCGATGGAGCTGTGTGGTGGGTGCCTCGGTGGAGCTGTGTGGTGGGTGCCTCGGTGGAGCTGTGTGGTGGGTGCATCGGTGGAGTTCTGTAGGTGGAGCTCTGTGGTGGGTGCATCGGTGAAGCTGTGTGGTGGGTGCATCGGTGGAGCTTAGTGGGTGCATTGGTGGAGCTGTGTGGTGGGTGCATTTGTGGAGCTTAGTTGGAGCATCGGTGGAGCTGTGTGGTGGGTGCATCGGTGGAGCTGTGTGATGGTGCATTAGAGGAGCTGTGTGGTGGGTGCATCGGTGGAGCTGTGTCGGTGGAGCTGTGTGCTGGGTGCATCGTTGGAGCTGGGTGGTGGGTGCATCGGTGGAGCTATCTGGTGGGTGCATCGGTGGAGCTGTGTAGGTGGAGCTGTGTGGTGGGTGCATCTGTTGAGCTGTGTGGTGGGTGCCTCGTGGAGCTGTGTGGTGGGTGCCTCGGTGGAGCTGTCTGGTGGGTGCATTGGTGAAGCTGTGTAGGTGGAGCTGTGTGATGGGTGCATAGGTGGGAGGTGTGTGGTGGGTGCATCGGTGGAGCTGTGTGGTGGGTGCATCGGTGGAGCTGTGTGGTAGGTGCCTCGGTGGAGCTGTGTGGTAGGTGCCTCGGTGGAGCTGTGTGGTGGGTGCCTCGGTGGAGCTGTGTCGTGGGTGCCTCGGTGGAGCTGTGTCGTGGGTGCCTCGGTGGAGCTGTGTGGTGGGTGCATCGGTGGAGCTGTGTGGTGGGGCATCTGTGGAGCTCTATGGTGGTTGCATTTGTGGAGCTGTGTCGGTGGAGCTGTGTGGTGGTTGCATCAGTGGAGCTGGGTGCATCGGTGGAGCTGTGTCAGTGGAGCTGTGTGGTGGGTGCATCGGTGGAGCTGGGTGGTGGGTGCATCAGTGGAGCTGGGTGGTGGGTGCATCAGTGGAGCTGGGTGGTGGGTGCATCAGTGGAGCTGGGTGGTGGGTGCATCGGTGGAGCTGGGTGGTGGGTGCATCGGTGGAGCTGTGTGGTGCATGCATCTGTGGAGCTGTGTGGTGGGTGCATCGGGGGAGCTGGGTGGTGTGTGCATCGGTGGAGCTGTGTGGTGGGTGCATCGGTGGAGCTGTGTGGTAGGTGCCTCGGTGGAGTTGTGTGGTGGGTGCATCGGTGGAGCTGTGTGGTGGGTGCCTCGGTGGAGCTGTGTGGTGGGTGCCCCGGTGGAGCTGTGTGGTGGGTGCATCGGTGGAGCTGTGTGGTGGGTGCCTCGGTGGAGCTGTGTGGTGGGTGCATCGGTGGAGCTGTGTGGTGGGTGCATCGGTGGAGCTGTGTGGTGGGTGCATCGGTGGAGCTGTGTGGTGGGTGCATCTGTGGAGCTGTGTGGTGGGGGCATCAGTGGAGCTGTGTGGTGGGTGCATCGGTGGAGCTGTGTGGTGGGGGCATCAGTGGAGCTGTGTGGTGGGTGCATCGGTGGAGCTGTGTGATGGTGCATAAGAGGAGCTGTGTGGTGGGTGCATCGGTGGAGCTGTGTCGGTGGAGCTGTGTGCTGGGTGCATCGTTGGAGCTGGGTGGTGGGTGCATCTGTTGAGCTGTGTGGTGGGTGCCTCGTGGAGCTGTGTGGTGGGTGCCTCGGTGGAGCTGTCTGGTGGGTGCATTGGTGGAGCTGTGTAGGTGGAGCTGTGTGGTGGGTGCATAGGTGGGAGCTGTGTGGTGGGTGCATCGGTGGAGCTGTGTGGTGGGTGCATCGGTGGAGCTGTGTGGTAGGTGCCTCGGTGGAGCTGTGTGGTAGGTGCCTCGGTGGAGCTGTGTGGTGGGTGCCTCGGTGGAGCTGTGTCGTGGGTGCCTCGGTGGAGCTGTGTCGTGGGTGCCTCGGTGGAGCTGTGTGGTGGGTGCATCGGTGGAGCTGTGTGGTGGGGCATCTGTGGAGCTCTCTGGTGGTTGCATTGGTGGAGCTGTGTCGGTGGAGCTGTGTGGTGGTTGCATCAGTGGAGCTGGGTGCATCGGTGGAGCTGTGTCGGTGGAGCTGTGTGGTGGGTGCATCGGTGGAGCTGGGTGGTGGGTGCATCAGTGGAGCTGGGTGGTGGGTGCATCAGTGGAGCTGGGTGGTGGGTGCATCAGTGGAGCTGGGTGGTGGGTGCATCGGTGGAGCTGGGTGGTGGGTGTATCGGTGGAGCTGTGTGGTGCATGCATCTGTGGAGCTGTGTGGTGTGTGCATCGGTGGAGCTGTGTGGTGGGTGCATCGGTGGAGCTGTGTGGTAGGTGCCTCGGTGGAGCTGTGTGGTGGGTGCATCGGTGGAGCTGTGTGGTGGGTGCATTGGTGGAGCTGTGTGGTGGGTGCATCGGTGGAGCTGTGTGGTGGGGGCATCAGTGGAGCTGTGTGGTGGGTGCATCGGTGGAGCTGTGTGGTGGGTGCATCGGTGGAGCTGTGTGGTGGGTGCATCTGTGGAGCTGTGTGGTGGGGGCATCAGTGGAGCTGTGTGGTGGGTGCATCTGTGGAGCTGTGTGGTGGAGGCATCAGTGGAGCTGTGTGGTGGGTGCATCTGTGGAGCTGTGTGGTGGGGGCATCAGTGGAGCTGTGTGGTGGGTGCATCTGTGGAGCTGTGTGGTGGGTGCATCGGTGGAGCTGGGTGGTGGGTGCATCAGTGGAGCTGGGTGGTGGGTGAATCAGTGGAGCTGGGTGGTGGGTGCATCAGTGGAGCTGTGTGGTGGGTGCATCGGTGGAGCTGGGTGGTGGGTGCATCGGTGGAGCTGTGTGGTGCATGCATCTGTGGAGCTGTGTGGTGGGTGCATCGGGGGAGCTGGGTGGTGTGTGCATCGGTGGAGCTGTGTGGTGGGTGCATCGGTGGAGCTGTGTGGTAGGTGCCTCGGTGGAGCTGTGTGGTGGGTGCATCGGTGGAGCTGTGTGGTGGGTGCATCGGTGGAGCTGTGTGGTGGGTGCATCTGTGGAGCTGTGTGGTGGGGGCATCAGTGGAGCTGTGTGGTGGGTGCATCGGTGGAGCTGTGTGGTGGGTGCATCGGTGGAGCTGTGTGGTGGGTGCATCTGTGGAGCTGTGTGGTGGGGGCATCAGTGGAGCTGTGTGGTGGGTGCATCTGTGGAGCTGTGTGGTGGGGGCATCAGTGGAGCTGTATGGTGGGTGCATCTGTGGAGCTGTGTGGTGGGGGCATCAGTGGAGCTGTGTGGTGGGTGCATCTGTGGAGCTGTGTGGTGGGTGCATCTGTGGAGCTGTGTGGTGGGGGCATCTGTGGAGCTGTGTGGTGGGGGCATCAGTGGAGCTGTGTGGTGGGTGCATCAGTGGAGCTGGGTGGTGGGTGCATCGGTGGAGCTGTGTGGTGCATGCATCTGTGGAGCTGTGTGATGGGTGCATCGGGGGAGCTGGGTGGTGTGTGCATTGGTGGAGCTGTGTGGTGGGTGCATCGGTGGAGCTGTGTGGTAGGTGCCTCGGTGGAGCTGTGTGGTGGGTGCATCGGCGGAGCTGTGTGGTGGGTGCGTCGGTGGAGCTGTGTGGTGGGTGCATCTGTGGAGCTGTGTGGTGGGGGCATCAGTGGAGCTGTGTGGTGGGTGCATCGGTGGAGCTGTGTGGTGGGTGCATCGGTAGAGCTGTGTGGTGGGTGCATCTGTGGAGCTGTGTGGTGGGGGCATCAGTGGAGCTGTGTGGTGGGTGCATCTGTGGAGCTGTGTGGTGGGGGCATCAGTGGAGCTGTGTGGTGGGTGCATCTGTGGAGCTGTGTGGTGGGGGCATCAGTGGAGCTGTGTGGTGGGTGCATCTGTGGAGCTGTGTGGTGGGTGCATCGGTGGAGCTGGGTGGTGGGTGCATCAGTGGAGCTGGGTGGTGGGTGCATCAGTGGAGCTGGGTGGTGGGTGCATCAGTGGAGCTGCGTGGTGGGTGCATCGGTGGAGCTGGGTGGTGGGTGCATCGGTGGAGCTGTGTGGTGCATGCATCTGTGGAGCTGTGTGGTGGGTGCATCGGGGGAGCTGGGTGGTGTGTGCATCGGTGGAGCTGTGTGGTGGGTGCATCGGTGGAGCTGTGTGGTAGGTGCCTCGGTGGAGCTGTGTGGTGGGTGCATCGGTGGAGCTGTGTGGTGGGTGCATCGGTGGAGCTGTGTGGTGGGTGCATCTGTGGAGCTGTGTGGTGGGGGCATCAGTGGAGCTGTGTGGTGGGTGCATCGGTGGAGCTGTGTGGTGGGTGCATCGGTGGAGCTGTGTGGTGGGTGCATCTGTGGAGCTGTGTGGTGGGGGCATCAGTGGAGCTGTGTGGTGGGTGCATCTGTGGAGCTGTGTGGTGGGTGCATCGGTGGAGCTGTGTGGTGGGTGCATCGGTGGAGCTGTGTGGTGGGGGCATCTGTGGAGCTGTGTGGTGGGTGCATCTGTAGAGCTGTGTGGTGGGTGCATCGGTGGAGCTGTGTGGTGGGTGCATCGGTGGAGCTGGGTGGTGGGTGCATCAGTGGAGCTGGGTGGTGGGTGCATCAGTGGAGCTGGGTGGTGGGTGCATCAGTGGAGCTGTGTGGTGGGTGCATCGGTGGAGCTGGGTGGTGGGTGCATCGGTGGAGCTGTGTGGTGCATGCATCTGTGGAGCTGTGTGGTGGGTGCATCGGGGGAGCTGGGTGGTGTGTGCATCGGTGGAGCTGTGTGGTGGGTGCATCGGTGGAGCTGTGTGGTAGGTGCCTCGGTGGAGCTGTGTGGTGGGTGCCTCGGTGGAGCTGTGTGGTGGGTGCATCGGTGGAGCTGTGTGGTGGGTGCATCGGTGGAGCTGTGTGGTGGGTGCATCTGTGGAGCTGTGTGGTGGGGCATCAGTGTAGCTGTGTGATGGGTGCATCAGTGGAGCTGTGTGGTGGGTGCATCGGTGGAGCTGTGTGGTGGGTGCATCTGTGGAGCTGTGTGGTGGGAGCATCAGTGGAGCTGTGTGGTGGGTGCATCTGTGGAGCTGTGTGGTGGGGGCATCAGTGGAGCTGTGTGGTGGGTGCATCTGTGGAGCTGTGTGGTGGGGGCATCAGTGGAGCTGTGTGGTGGGTGCATCGGTGCAGCTGGGTGGTGGGTGCATCGGTGGAGCTGTGTGGTGCATGCATCTGTGGAGCTGTGTGGTGGGTGCATCGGGGGAGCTGGGTGGTGTGTGCATCGGTGGAGCTGTGTGGTGGGTGCATCGGTGGAGCTGTGTGGTAGGTGCCTCGGTGGAGCTGTGTGGTGGGTGCATCGGTGGAGCTGTGTGGTGGGTGCATCGGTGGAGCTGTGTGGTGGGTGCATCTGTGGAGCTGTGTGGTAGGTGCCTCGGTGGAGCTGTGTGGTGGGTGCATCGGTGGAGCTGTGTGGTGGGTGCATCGGTGGAGCTGTGTGGTGGGTGCATCGGTGGAGCTGTGTGGTAGGTGCCTCGGTGGAGCTGTGTGGTGGGTGCATCGGTGGAGCTGTGTGGTAGGTGCCTCGGTGGAGCTGTGTGGTGGGTGCATCGGTGGAGCTGTGTGGTGGGTGCATCAGTGGAGCTGGGTGGTGGGTGCATCAGTGGAGCTGGGTGGTGGGTGCATCGGGGGAGCTGGGTGGTGTGTGCATCGGTGGAGCTGTGTGGTGGGTGCATCGGTGGAGTGTGTGGTAGGTGCCTCGGTGGAGCTGTGTGGTGGGAGCATCGGTGGAGCTGTGTGGTGGGTGCATCGGTGGAGCTGTGTGGTGGGTGCATCTGTGGAGCTGTGTGGTGGGGGCATCAGTGGAGCTGTGCGGTGGGTGCATCGGTGGAGCTGTGTGGTGGGTGCATCGGTGGAGCTGTGTGGTGGGTGCATCTGTGGAGCTGTGTGGTGGGGGCATCAGTGGAGCTGTGTGGTGGGTGCATCTGTGGAGCTGTGTGGTGGCGGCATCTGTGGAGCTGTGTGGTGGGTGCATCGGTGGAGCTGTGTGGTGGGTGCATCGGTGGAGCTGTGTGGTGGGTGCATCGGTGGAGCTGTGTGGTGGGTGCATCGGTGGAGTGTGTGGTAGGTGCCTCGGTGGAGCTGTGTGGTGGGAGCATCGGTGGAGCTGTGTGGTGGGTGCATCGGTGGAGCTGTGTGGTGGGTGCATCTGTGGAGCTGTGTGGTGGGGGCATCAGTGGAGCTGTGTGGTGGGTGCATCGGTGGAGCTGTGTGGTGGGTGCATCGGTGGAGCTGTGTGGTGGGTGCATCTGTGGAGCTGTGTGGTGGGGGCATCAGTGGAGCTGTGTGGTGGGGGCATCTGTGGAGCTGTGTGGTGGGGGCATCTGTGGAGCTGTGTGGTGGGTGCATCGGTGGAGCTGTGGTGGGTGCATCTGTGGAGCTATGTGGTGGGTGCATCGGTGGAGCTGTGTGGTGGGGGCATCTGTGGAGCTGTGTGGTGGGTGCATCGGGGGAGCTGGGTGGTGGGTGCATCTGTGGAGCTGTGTGGTGGGGGCATCAGTGGAGCTGTGTGGTGGGTGCATCGGGGGAGCTGGGTGGTGGGTGCATCTGTGGAGCTGTGTGGTGGGGGCATCAGTGGAGCTGGGTGGTGGGTGCATCAGTGGAGCTGTGTGGTGGGGGCATCAGTGGAGCTGTGTGGTGGGTGCATCTGTGGAGCTGTGTGGTGGGTGCATCGGTGGAGCTGTGTGGTGGGTGCATCTGTGGAGCTGTGTGGTGGGGGCATCAGTGGAGCTGTGTGGTGGGTGCATCTGTGGAGCTGTGTGGTGGGTGCATCTGTGGAGCTGTGTGGTGGGTGCATCGGTGGAGCTGTGTGGTGGGGGCATCTGTGGAGCTGTGTGGTGGGGGCATCTGTGGAGCTGTGTGGTGCATGCATCTGTGGAGCTGTGTGGTGGGTGCATCGGTGAAGCTGTGTGGTGCATGCATCTGTGGAGCTGTGTGGTGGGTGCATCGGGGGAGCTGGGTGGTGTGTGCATCGGTGGAGCTGTGTGGTGGGTGCATCGGTGGAGCTGTGTGGTGGGTGCATCGGTGGAGCTGTGGTGGGTGCATCTGTGGAGCTGTGTGGTGGGTGCATCGGTGGAGCTGTGTGGTGGGGGCATCTGTGGAGCTGTGTGGTGCATGCATCTGTGGAGCTGTGTGGTGGGTGCATCGGGGGAGCTGGGTGGTGGGTGCATCTGTGGAGCTGGGTGGTGGGTGCATTGGTGGAGCTGGTTGGTGGGTGCATCGGTGGAGCTGTGTGGTGCATGCATCTGTGGAGCTGTGTGGTGGGTGCATCAGGGGAGCTGGGTGGTGTGTGCATCGGTGGAGCTGTGTGGTGGGTGCATCGGTGGAGTGTGTGGTAGGTGCCTCGGTGGAGCTGTGTGGTGGGAGCATCGGTGGAGCTGTGTAGTGGGTGCATCGGTGGAGCTGTGTGGTGGGTGCATCTGTGGAGCTGTGTGGTGGGGGCATCAGTGGAGCTGTGTGGTGGGTGCATCGGTGGAGCTGTGTGGTGGGTGCATCGGTGGAGCTGTGTGGTGGGTGCATCTGTGGAGCTGTGTGGTGGGGGCATCAGTGGAGCTGTGTGGTGGGTGCATCTGTGGAGCTGTGTGGTGGGTGCATCGGTGGAGCTGTGTGGTGGGGGCATCTGTGGAGCTGTGTGGTGGGGGCATCAGTGGAGCTGTGTGGTGGGTGCATCGGTGGAGCTGTGTGGTGGGTGCATCTGTGGAGCTGTGTGGTGGGTGCATCGGTGGAGCTCTGTGGTGGGTGCCTCGGTGGAGCTGTGTGGTGGGTGCATCTGTGGAGCTGTGTGGTGGGTGCATCGGTGGAGCTGTGTGGTGGGTGCATCTGTGGAGCTGTGTGGTGGGTGCATCGGTGGAGCTGTGTGGTGGGGGCATCAGTGGAGCTGTGTGGTGGGGGCATCAGTGGAGCTGTGTGGTGGGTGCATCGGTGGAGCTGTGTGGTGGGGGCATCGGTGGAGCTGTGTGGTGGGTGCATCTGTGGAGCTGTGTGGTGGGGGCATCAGTGGAGCTGTGTGGTGGGTGCATCGGTGGAGCTGTGTGGTGGGGGCATCGGTGGAGCTGTGTGGTGGGTGCATCTGTGGAGCTGTGTGGTGGGTGCATCGGTGGAGCTGTGTGGTGGGTGCATCGGTGGAGCTGTGTGGTGGGGGCATCAGTGGAGCTGTGTGGTGGGTGCATCTGTGGAGCTGTGTGGTGGGGGCATCAGTGGAGCTGTGTGGTGGGGGCATCGGTGGAGCTGTGTGGTGGGGGCATCGGTGGAGCTGTGTGGTGGGTGCATCTGTGGAGCTGTGTGGTGGGTGCATCTGTGGAGCTGTGTGGTGGGGGCATCAGTGGAGCTGTGTGGTGGGGGCATCGGTGGAGCTGTGTGGTGGGTGCATCTGTGGAGCTGTGTGGTGGGTGCATCTGTGGAGCTGTGTGGTGGGGGCATCAGTGGAGCTGTGTGGTGGGTGCATCGGTGGAGCTGTGTGGTGGGTGCATCTGTGGAGCTGTGTGGTGGGTGCATCGGTGGAGCTGTGTGGTGGGTGCATCTGTGGAGCTGTGTGGTGGGTGCATCGGTGGAGCTGTGTGGTGGGGGCATCAGTGGAGCTGGGTGGTGGGTGCATCGGTGGAGCTGTGTGGTGGGTGCATCGGTGGAGCTGTGTGGTGGGTGCATCGGTGGAGCTGTGTGGTGGGGGCATCGGTGGAGCTCTGTGGTGGGTGCATCGGTGGAGCTGGGTGGTGGGGGCATCGGTGGAGCTGGGTGGTGGGTGCATCGGTGGAGCTGTGTGGTGGGGGCATCGGTGGAGCTGGGTGCATCGGTGGAGCTGTGTGGTGGGGGCATCGGTGGAGCTGGGTGGTGGGTGCATCGGTGGAGCTGTGTGGTGGGTGCATTGGTGGAGCTGTGTGGTGGGGGCATCAGTGGAGCTGTGTCGTGGGTGCATCGGTGGAGCTGTGTGGTGGGTGCATCGGTGGAGCTGTGTGGTGGGTGCATCTGTGGAGCTGTGTGGTGGGGCATCAGTGGAGCTGTGTGGTGGGTGCATCTGTGGAGCTGTGTGGTGGGTGCATCTGTGGAGCTGTGTGGTGGGTGCATCTGTGGAGCTGTGTGGTGGGTGCATCTGTGGAGCTGTGTGGTGGGGGCATCAGTGGAGCTGTGTGGTGGGTGCATCTGTGGAGCTGTGTGGTGGGGGCATCAGTGGGGCTGTGTGGTGGGTGCATCTGTAGAGCTGTGTGGTGGGTGCATCGGGGAGCTGGGTGGTGTGTGCATCGGTGGAGCTGTGTGGTGGGTGCATCGGTGGAGCTGTGTGGTGGGTGCATCGGTGGAGCTGTGGTGGGTGCATCTGTGGAGCTGTGTGGTGGGTGCATCGGCGGAGCTGGGTGGTGTGTGCATCTGTGGAGCTGTGTGGTGGGTGCATCGGTGAAGCTGTGTGGTGCATGCATCTGTGGAGCTGTGTGGTGGGTGCATCGGGGGAGCTGGGTGGTGTGTGCATCGGTGGAGCTGTGTGGTGGGTGCATCGGTGGAGCTGTGTGGTAGGTGCCTCGGTGGAGCTGTGTGGTGGGTGCATCGGTGGAGCTGTGTGGTGGGTGCATCGGTGGAGCTGTGTGGTGGGTGCATCTGTGGAGCTGTGTGGTAGGTGCCTCGGTGGAGCTGTGTGGTGGGTGCATCGGTGGAGCTGTGTGGTGGGTGCATCGGTGGAGCTGTGTGGTGGGTGCATCGGTGGAGCTGTGTGGTAGGTGCCTCGGTGGAGCTGTGTGGTGGGTGCATCGGTGGAGCTGTGTGGTAGGTGCCTCGGTGGAGCTGTGTGGTGGGTGCATCGGTGGAGCTGTGTGGTGGGTGCATCAGTGGAGCTGGGTGGTGGGTGCATCAGTGGAGCTGGGTGGTGGGTGCATCGGGGGAGCTGGGTGGTGTGTGCATCGGTGGAGCTGTGTGGTGGGTGCATCGGTGGAGTGTGTGGTAGGTGCCTCGGTGGAGCTGTGTGGTGGGAGCATCGGTGGAGCTGTGTGGTGGGTGCATCGGTGGAGCTGTGTGGTGGGTGCATCTGTGGAGCTGTGTGGTGGGGGCATCAGTGGAGCTGTGCGGTGGGTGCATCGGTGGAGCTGGGTGGTGTGTGCATCGGTGGAGCTGTGTGGTGGGTGCATCGGTGGAGCTGTGTGGTGGGTGCATCAGTGGAGCTGTGGTGGGTGCATCTGTGGAGCTGTGTGGTGGGTGCATCGGTGGAGCTGTGTGGTGGGGGCATCTGTGGAGCTGTGTGGTGCATGCATCTGTGGAGCTGTGTGGTGGGTGCATCGGGGGAGCTGGGTGGTGGGTGCATCTGTGGAGCTGGGTGGTGGGTGCATTGGTGGAGCTGGGTGGTGGGTGCATCGGTGGAGCTGTGTGGTGCATGCATCAGTGGAGCTGTGTGGTGGGTGCATCAGGGGAGCTGGGTGGTGTGTGCATCGGTGGAGCTGTGTGGTGGGTGCATCGGTGGAGTGTGTGGTAGGTGCCTCGGTGGAGCTGTGTGGTGGGAGCATCGGTGGAGCTGTTTAGTGGGTGCATCGGTGGAGCTGTGTGGTGGGTGCATCTGTGGAGCTGTGTGGTGGGGGCATCAGTGGAGCTGTGTGGTGGGTGCATCGGTGGAGCTGTGTGGTGGGTGCATCGGTGGAGCTGTGTGGTGGGTGCATCTGTGGAGCTGTGTGGTGGGGGCATCAGTGGAGCTGTGTGGTGGGTGCATCTGTGGAGCTGTGTGGTGGGTGCATCGGTGGAGCTGTGTGGTGGGGGCATCTGTGGAGCTGTGTGGTGGGGGCATCAGTGGAGCTGTGTGGTGGGTGCATCGGTGGAGCTGTGTGGTGGGTGCATCTGTGGAGCTGTGTGGTGGGTGCATCGGTGGAGCTCTGTGGTGGGTGCCTCGGTGGAGCTGTGTGGTGGGTGCATCTGTGGAGCTGTGTGGTGGGTGCATCGGTGGAGCTCTGTGGTGGGTGCATCGGTGGAGCTGGGTGGTGGGTGCATCAGTGGAGCTGTGTGGTGGGGGCATCGGTGGAGCTGTGTGGTGGGTGCATCGGTGGAGCTGTGTGGTGGGGGCATCAGTAGAGCTGTGTGGTGGGGGCATCAGTGGAGCTGTGTGGTGGGTGCATCGGTGGAGCTGTGTGGTGGGGGCATCGGTGGAGCTGTGTGGTGGGGGCATCGGTGGAGCTGTGTGGTGGGTGCATCTGTGGAGCTGTGTGGTGGGGGCATCAGTGGAGCTGTGTGGTGGGTGCATCGGTGGAGCTGTGTGGTGGGGGCATCGGTGGAGCTGTGTGGTGGGTACATCTGTGGAGCTGTGTGGTGGGTGCATCGGTGGAGCTGTGTGGTGGGTGCATCGGTGGAGCTGTGTGGTGGGGGCATCAGTGGAGCTGTGTGGTGGGTGCATCTGTGGAGCTGTGTGGTGGGGGCATCAGTGGAGCTGTGTGGTGGGGGCATCGGTGGAGCTGTGTGGTGGGGGCATCGGTGGAGCTGTGTGGTGGGTGCATCTGTGGAGCTGTGTGGTGGGTGCATCTGTGGAGCTGTGTGGTGGGGGCATCAGTGGAGCTGTGTGGTGGGGGCATCGGTGGAGCTGTGTGGTGGGTGCATCTGTGGAGCTGTGTGGTGGGTGCATCTGTGGAGCTGTGTGGTGGGGGCATCAGTGGAGCTGTGTGGTGGGTGCATCGGTGGAGCTGTGTGGTGGGGGCATCAGTGGAGCTGTGTGGTGGGTGCATCGGTGGAGCTGTGTGGTGGGTGCATCTGTGGAGCTGTGTGGTGGGGGCATCAGTGGAGCTGGGTGGTGGGTGCATCGGTGGAGCTGTGTGGTGGGTGCATCTGTGGAGCTGTGTGGTGGGTGCATCAGTGGAGCTGTGTGGTGGGTGCATCGGTGGAGCTGTGTGGTGGGTGCATCTGTGGAGCTGTGTGGTGGGTGCATCTGTGGAGCTGTGTGGTGGGGGCATCAGTGGAGCTGTGTGGTGGGTGCATCTGTGGAGCTGTGTGGTGGGGGCATCAGTGGGGCTGTGTGGTGGGTGCATCTGTAGAGCTGTGTGGTGGGTGCATCGGGGAGCTGGGTGGTGTGTGCATCGGTGGAGCTGTGTGGTGGGTGCATCGGTGGAGCTGTGTGGTGGGGGCATCAGTGGGGCTGTGTGGTGGGTGCATCTGTAGAGCTGTGTGGTGGGGGCATCGGTGGAGCTGTGTGGTGGGTGCATCTGTGGAGCTGTGTGGTGGGTGCATCTGTGGAGCTGTGTGGTGGGGGCATCAGTGGAGCTGTGTGGTGGGGGCATCAGTGGAGCTGTGTGGTGGGTGCATCGGTGGAGCTGTGTGGTGGGTGCATCTGTGGAGCTGTGTGGTGGGGGCATCAGTGGAGCTCTGTGGTGGGTGCATCGGTGGAGCTGGGTGGTGGGTGCATCAGTGGAGCTGTGTGGTGGGGGCATCGGTGGAGCTATGTGGTGGGTGCATCGGTGGAGCTGTGTGGTGGGGGCATCAGTGGAGCTGTGTGGTGGGGGCATCGGTGGAGCTGTGTGGTGGGTGCATCGGTGGAGCTGTGTGGTGGGTGCATCTGTGGAGCTGTGTGGTGGGTGCATCGGTGGAGCTGTGTGGTGGGGGCATCGGTGGAGCTCTGTGGTGGGTGCATCGGTGGAGCTGGGTGGTGGGTGCATCAGTGGAGCTGTGTGGTGGGTGCATCGGTGGAGCTGTGTGGTGGGGGCATCGGTGGAGCTCTGTGGTGGGTGCATCGGTGGAGCTGGGTGGTGGGTGCATCAGTGGAGCTGTGTGGTGGGTGCATCGGTGGAGCTGTGTGGTGGGGGCATCGGTGGAGCTCTGTGGTGGGTGCATCGGTGGAGCTGGGTGGTGGGTGCATCAGTGGAGCTGTGTGGTGGGTGCATCGGTGGAGCTGTGTGGTAGGTGCCTCGGTGGAGCTGTGTGGTGGGTGCATCGGCGGAGCTGTGTGGTGGGTGCGTCGGCGGAGCTGTGTGGTGGGTGCATCTGTGGAGCTGTGTGGTGGGGGCATCGGTGGAGCTGTGTGGTGGGTGCATCGGTGGAGCTGTGTGGTGGGGGCATCGGTGGAGCTGTGTGGTGGGGGCATCGGTGGAGCTGTGTGGTGGGTGCATCAGTGGAGCTGTGTGGTGGGGGCATCTGTGGAGCTGTCTGGTGGGGGCATCAGTGGAGCTGTGTGGTGGGTGCATCGGTGGAGCTCTGTGGTGGGTGCATCGGTGGAGCTGGGTGGTGGGTGCATCGGTGGAGCTGTGTGGTGGGTGCATCGGTGGAGCTGTGTGGTGGGTGCATCGGTGGAGCTGTGTGGTGGGTGCATCGGTGGAGCTGTGTGGTGGGTGCATCGGTGGAGCTCTGTGGTGGGTGCATCGGTGGAGCTGTGTGGTGGGGGCATCTGTGGAGCTGTGTGGTGGGTGCATCGGTGGAGCTGTGTGGTGGTTGCATCTGTGGAGCTGTGTGGTGGATGCATCTGTGGAGCTGTGTGGTGGTTGCATCTGTGGAGCTGTGTGGTGGATGCATCTGTGGAGCTGTGTGGTGGGTGCATCAGTGGACCTGTATGGTGGGTGCATCGGTGGAGCTGTGTGGTGGGTGCATCGGTGGAGCTCTGTGGTGGGTGCATCGGTGGAGCTGTGTGGTGGGGGCATCTGTGGAGCTGTGTGGTGGGTGCATCGGTGGAGCTGTGTGGTGGGTGCAGAACGGTGAATGATGGGACAGTGTCAATGAGTAAGCCTTGTCAAGCTGTCGAGAGACAGAAAAGCGACGGCGACGATAGAGAGCAGAAGACAGGCAGGCAGACGGCAGACGCCCGCTGAGAGAAGAGAAAGATGACAGACAATGAGACAGCCAGGCACGAAAAGCAGAGAGCAAACAGAGACAGTCCTGGAGGAGAGGAGAGGGCACTCAGACAGACGGTCACTGAGGAAGAGGACAGGCAGAGAGACAGCCAGATATGAGGAGCAGAGGACAGACAGAGATATTGGAGAGCAGAGGGCACCGGGACAGGTGGTCACTGAGTGGAGAGAAAGGAGACAGAGAAAGAGACAGCCATACATGAAGACCAGAGTGCAGACAAAGACTTCTCTGGAGAGCCGAGGGGGGCAGGCAGCCTTGGAGTGCAGACCAAAGGGATGCAGATGGCCTTGAGGCCGGCAGAAGAAAGACAGGCAGTGTAGGAAGGTGGCTACCTGACTATGGTTACCCCAGATTTTTTCCCTGTGTTTAGCTGGTTTTTGACTTAGTTGACCTGGTTCCCTGCTAATCAGGGCCCCAGGCCATCTGCTCTCTCTGTAAAATGGATTCCATGTACCCTAGGTACATACCACAATTGGAAATGGACTCCTTGTCAGCCCCTGTATAATGCACTATAGGTGCCCAGGGCATAGGGGCCACCAAGGCCTACCAGGGGCTGCAGCATATCTTTTGCCACCCCTGGCTGGTTCTTAAATTGACACAACTGGCTGATCACTCAGCTGGGGTAAGGTGGTGTAATCACCCCTTGCTTAGGTATAGTATACCTATATCTAAACCTATATCTGGACACATGTAAACCTGTGAGCCACTCCTATGGAAGGCCTCATCAATCCTGGAGGCAGAGTGCGTGGTTTTATGTGAGATGGAGCTCTAGCATGAGCTGAGCCTGTCTGCAGCTGTCGGGAACAACTCCCTAAGCTGTTTCAGGATAATGCCATACCATATACTCTTAAGTGCCTTATAATCCTCGCGGTTAAATAGCAACTTTGGTTTGGCTTTATCAAAACATGTCGTGTAAGGTGTCATACGATTTGGAATACTATCCCCTCGCCAGTTCTGGCGACGGGGATAGCATTCCACCCCTCTAGAGGGGTAAGACATGTTGCTTTACTTAAATGCGGTTAATTTCTCCAAAGACCTTAGATCCACAAAATGGATGCCTCTGCCACAGACAAATGTCTGGACCCCTGCAGCTGACCGAAACTCGGCCAAATGGGGCCTGGACAAAGGGTTTCCTGTCACAGGAGGGTGTCACCGCCCTCCAGACAGGAGATAGTGGATTGTAGCAGGGAGGTTTGAAAGAAACCAGACACTGCTTGGGGCGCACAAGGCTGCCCCTTGCATAATCCGGCCAAACCGGTTCTGGGGCACTCCAGCCCTCGTGCCAGGGCGGCCTGGATCAAAGGAAGGGGGTGTATCCACCCACTTCCTGGGTCCCACCCATAGGGGGGGACCTAGCAGGTAATCACGCCCCCCAGATTCGAATAAGAGTGGGAGCAGTGCCAATGCACATCAGATTTCCTGGAAGAAACATTAGAAACGAAACTCTGGACCCTTGGACCTCCATCTCAACGTGGAAGCCCAAAGAATCTCCCTTGTGGTCAAGGAGTGACCACCCTGCAGCAGCAGGCACCATCCAGCCCTCGACGTCTACTTAGTTGCAGTTCCCGCCGGAACTCGAGCAACTGAGATCGACGAGATCAAGCTTGCCTGCCTTCCAACAGCCCGATCCACAGTCCCTGCAGAGCTGAGACCCGTGGAGGCGACCGGAAGCGTGGGGCACGCCATCTTGAATTGACCACGAGACGCTGACCGTGCAGCCCACGAGTGACCCTTGAAGCTGTGCACCGGGGTTTGAGAAGCCCCCACCCTGAGCCACTCCTGAAACGAAGTTCAGCCCTCCACACTCGACGAGTGCTGCGTGGGGCCCTTCTGCTCCATTTGGCTCAACGCGTTGGCCCGGTCACTTGCCAGCCGGCTAGTGGTCCCTGTGCCGACGAAACTACAAAGAAGACTTGTGAATCTGGTTGCTCCAGATCCACACCAGCTCCCCTGAAAAGGAGCCCCGACTCTGACCTTCCTGGTCCGAGTGAGAAGCAATCTTCCGATTCCGCGTGGATTGCTCTTGCCAAGTGTTGTTTGCTCCAAACTTGAAGCCGACAGTGCCGACGGCGAGAGCCTGCGTGGGACAGATCGTGACCTGCTCCTGGACGTCGCAGATGCCCCAGAGCCCACGTGACAGCGAAGAGAAGCTCCTCGACGACCACCTGATTGCGCCCGACATTGCCTGGTTCCGTCCTGGTTCCACCCTGGTCACTGCTGAGTGACCCAGACTCTGTCCCCTCTGCTTTCAGGTACCCTTCGACTTGAGTCCACCCTTGGACTCCACCGGACACTTCATCTTCAACCCGCCTGCAGCCCTTTCAGCTTCAAGCACCAAGAGCCTGCGTGTCAAAACCCGACGCCACTTCGACCCTGTGCACCCACTTCCTGTGGGTGAGGTAACTTTGCTCCGCCGGTGTTCCCACACTGGTGCACACCTCTAGGGTCTGTGCCTTAAGTTTTGTTCCTCTAGGTTCAGCGGAAGTTTTCTAAAACTCTAACTTTACACTTTTTACGCACCATTGGTTAACATTGGTGCATGCGTGCGCTTTCCGCACTGCTCCCGAATCCCGAGGGCCATTCCCGACTTCAGCATTGCTTGTCCTGACTGCTCCCAGCGATTCCCTAGGCCCTAGGCCTAACCACTGCTCGAGTGGCATCTCTTATACCACTTGTTTAGTATATGGTTTGAGTGGCCCCCTGCCCTCATCCATAATTGTGCAACTTGTATGTTTAAACAGTGCTTTTGATTTAACGCTTGTGCCCCTTTATTCATAAAGAATACTGGGGATTGTTTTTAGTAATAAACACATATATTTTTATAATATATACTTGTGTGGTGTCCTTTCATTTGATATTACAGGACTGTATGTGGTAAAACAGCTCGCTTAACACGACCTCTTAAGTTAAGCCTTTAGGCTGCTTAGTCCATGCTACCCCTAGGATAGCTTGTCTAATAAGGTTGACTTACAACCAGACACCATAAGGGATTGTTTGGTCTGATAATAGGTGGTTCCAGAATTGGAAACATCACCTATCAGGCCAACTTCTCACATTGGTGAGCAGCGGTGCGGATTTGAGCTTGCTGTTGTTTTACCATTGCAATCTTTGTATCAAATTGAAAGATCACATCAAGTACCTCTAGGTACATATAAATCAAAAGCTTAGCATATTAAGTTCTACTGAACTTAGTAGTTGTAGATTAAAGGGATTAGCACACCCTGACTACGACTCACTAGTAAGGTACAGTAGGAAAACACTTAGTGTAGGTAGGTGCATCACTTACACCACACTAGAGTCATGTCTGACACAGGAAAAGCCTCAGGGTCTACTCCTGTGACAGTTGACCGTACCCAGGCAACTTCCAGCTATGACAAACTAACCCGAAATGACTTGGTTGCCTTGTGCAAATCAAGAGGGTTAAAAAGGGGCAGAAGTCCCACCTGCCAAATCCTGGTAGGCATCCTAGAGCAGGATGACTTAGAAAGGGCGAAGGGAATTCCCCTAAGGTCAGGAGATGGAGAGAACCCACCTGTAACTGGTACCCCTCAGGAGGAAGATGGAGAAGAGGTGGATGAGGACTCAGAGGTTGAGGACACAGAAGACCAGGATCAGGAGGGTAGCAAGGTTGGAGTTGTCAGGCTTAGCCAAGCCAACTTGAACCTACTGGGAAATGGAGAGGGCCAGCACCTCCCCAGATCCTATAGCATTCTCCCAGGCAACAGAAGAGTGAGATCTCCCTCAGGGGACTCTCATATTTCTAGTGCCTCCAGAGAATCTGAGAGAGGTATGACTGCCTCTCAGAAGATAGAGCATAGGGCCAGAATGAGGGCTGTCAAACTCCAAATAGAGAGGGAGGAGGTAGCCTTGGCTCAAGCTAGACTTGCCTTGGCAAGAGAGCAGAAATTGTGTGGCTTAGATGCCACTGGTGGCAGCAATATTCCTAAAGAGAAACCCAGGTCCTATGATAGTAGAAACCTGACAAAGATTGTGCAAAACCCTACAAGGAAGGGGATGACATCCACAAGTGGATAACTGCTCTTGAGAGAGCCTGCATGGTACAGCAGGTTCCTGAGGAACAGTGGGCAGCAATCTTATGGTACTCCTTTTCAGAGAAAGGGAGAGATAAGCTCCTCACTGTTAGACATGAGGATGCAAACAATTACAAAGTCCTGAAGAGTGTTCTGATAGATGGGTTTGGCTTAACCACTGAACAGTACAGGTTGAAGTTCAGAGACACCCAGAAGACACAGACTCAGGACTGGACTGATTTTGTTGATTGTGCAACTAAGGCTCTGGAGGGTTGGCTACATGGCAGCAAAGTACATGACTTTACAGGATTGTATAATTTGATTATGAGGGAGCAGATCCTAAGTAATTGTCAGAACCAGCTCTTACACCAGCACCTGGTGGACTCTGATCTGACCTCTCCCCAAGAATTGGGAAAGAAGGCAGACAAGTGGGTCAGAACCAGGATTAGGCCTAAGAATCAGGACAGTAACCAGAAGAAGGAGTCTACCAAGCCTCAAGATAAGGGTGGGGATAAAAATAAAGAAAAGACTTCCCCAGGGCCCCAAAACTCCAAGAATGGGGGTGGGTCCCAAGACACTTCTTCAACTGAGAAAAAGCCTTATTGTTATGCCTGTAAACAGGTTGGGCATTACAAAACAGACAACTGTTGTCCCAAGAATAACAATAAAGAAAATATACCTCCAAAGCCAGCTTCAACACCTCCTGTTACTGTCAGCAGTAATCCCCCAGGAAGTGGAAGCACACCCAGGAATCTGGGTGGGTTTACTTTTGGAGCCCAGGAGGACCCTGGCCTATCCAGGTCCCCATCCCCAAATGATCTTGTTTATGAGACTGGCAGGGGGTTTGCCAACTTCTCTGATTGGCCAAACACTTTGAGCAAATATAGACAAGAACCCATCATCAATGGTTTGAAAGTTGAAGCTTTTAGAGACACAGGGGCTAGCATCACCATGGTGGCTGACTGTATAGTCCCCTCTAAGCAACTTTTACCTGGTGCCACATACCAGGTAACAAACATTGATGGCATCAAAACAAATCATCCCATGGCAGTAGTAAGTCTCAGCTGGGGAGGTGTCATTGGCCCAAAGAGAGTGGCAGTGTCATCAAACTTGCCTGTAGACTGCCTACTTGGTAATGATTTGGAAATCTCAGCCTGGGCTGAGGTTGAACAGGAAATCCATTCTAGGATGGTAAATTCCAATGGAAAGGTTAGTGGGGCTGTAATGGCTACAGCCCCAATTCAAGATGTCCTTCCTGAAAAGGTTGGTAGGGCTGAGAAACTCTCTGCCCCATCTTTAGCAAAAGCTCTTCCTGAACAGAATAGCAAAGCTGTTATGATAACAGCAGAAACCCAAACTGAGTCTCCTCCTGAAAAGGTTGGTGGGGCTGTGATGGCCACAGCCCAAACTCAAACTGATATGTGTGTTGTGAAGCCTGAAATGATGGATAACTCCACACAAACTGAGAGCATGGAGGAGGAAGAGAAATCTCCCCCTCACCAGACTTTAGGACAGGATCAGCCTCCTCAGGGAACTGATCTTACCCCTGATGAAGGAACTGCCCCAGAGGTTGTTAGGCCTGGCCTGACAGAGCCTCTGATGGCGGTGGACCCTTCTCAGGTGGGACCCAGTCTGGAGCAGGTAACCTGCCCCTCTCTCCCTTGCCTTAGCCAGCCCAGGGCTGCAGAGGACAAGAAGGACAGTGAGACCCAGAGGGACCCCTGTCAAATAAAGCACCCCCATCAACAGATTAGGGGCACCAAAACTAGTAGCCCTAGTGAGGTGAAAACTTTAAAAACTCCTGAGGGAGCCCCCTTAAAAACAGTTAGGGACCTCCCACAGATGGATTCTGTTGGGCACAGCCAAACCTGGGACCCAAAGGGCCCAAACCTGAACTGTCCCTCCAGCAAGCCAAACAGAGGGACCCAGCCTCCAGCTTTAGGTAGCCAGAGGTTGACCCTGAGAGCACAGTGCAACTCAGTTAAAGAAAGAAAGGCACACATGGTGGAAGATAATTGGAGGAAGCCAAGCCCTAACTTAGTAGAGCCTCACTTCAATACTCCATATCCAAACCAGCCTTTAACTTTGCATAAACACACCCAAGGTAGTGATTCCCTATGGTGGAGACCCTCTAATACCCCAAGGGTGAGGGACTGCTTAGTGGACCATGAGACAGGGGGTACCCATGCTAGTACAGGTACTTCCTTATATGGCCACTCAGGCAATATAGGCTTACCTGGCCAAGGATAGCCTTATCTCCTTTCGTTTGGGGGGGGGGGTTATGTAGGAAGGTGGCTACCTGACTATGGTTACCCCAGATTTTTTTGCCTGTGTTTAGCTGGTTTTTTGACTTAGTTGACCTGGTTCCCTGCTAATCAGGGCCCCAGGCCATCTGCTCTCTCTGTAAAATGGATTCCATGTACCCTAGGTACATACCACAATTGGAAATGGACTCCTTGTCAGCCCCTGTATAATGCACTATAGGTGCCCAGGGCATAGGGGCCACCAAGGCCTACCAGGGGCTGCAGCATATCTTTTGCCACCACTGGCTGGTTCTTAAATTGACACAACTGGCTGATCACTCAGCTGGGGTAAGGTGGTGTAATCACCCCTTGCTTAGATATAGTATACCTATATCTAAACCTATATCTGGACACATATTAACCTGTGAGCCACTCCTATGGAAGGCCTCATCAATCCTGGAGGCAGAGTGCGTGGTTTTATGTGAGATGGAGCTCTAGCATGAGCTGAGCCTGTCTGCAGCTGTCGGGAACAACTCCCTAAGCTGTTTCAGGATAATGCCATACCATATACTCTTAAGTGCCTTATAATCCTCGCGGTTAAATAGCAACTTTGGTTTGGCTTTATCAAAACATGTCGTGTAAGGTGTCATACGATTTGGAATACTATCCCCTCGCCAGTTCTGGCGACGGGGATAGCATTCCACCCCTCTAGAGGGGTAAGACATGTTGCTTTACTTAAATGCGGTTAATTTCTCCAAAGACCTTAGATCCACAAAATGGATGCCTCTGCCACAGACAAATGTCTGGACCCCTGCAGCTGACCGAAACTCGGCCAAATGGGGCCTGGACAAAGGGTTTCCTGTCACAGGAGGGTGTCACCGCCCTCCAGACAGGAGATAGTGGATTGTAGCAGGGAGGTTTGAAAGAAACCAGACACTGCTTGGGGCGCACAAGGCTGCCCCTTGCATAATCCGGCCAAACCGGTTCTGGGGCACTCCAGCCCTCGTGCCAGGGCGGCCTGGATCAAAGGAAGGGGGTGTATCCACCCACTTCCTGGGTCCCACCCATAGGGGGGGACCTAGCAGGTAATCACGCCCCCCAGATTCGAATAAGAGTGGGAGCAGTGCCAATGCACATCAGATTTCCTGGAAGAAACATTAGAAACGAAACTCTGGACCCTTGGACCTCCATCTCAACGTGGAAGCCCGAAGAATCTCCCTTGTGGTCAAGGAGTGACCACCCTGCAGCAGCAGGCACCATCCAGCCCTCGACGTCTACTTAGTTGCAGTTCCCGCCGGAACTCGAGCGACTGAGATCGACGAGATTAAGCTTGCCTGCCTTCCAACAGCCCGATCCACAGTCCCTGCAGAGCTGAGACCCGTGGAGGCGACCGGAAGCGTGGGGCACGCCATCTTGAATTGACCACGAGACGCTGACCGTGCAGCCCACGAGTGACCCTCGAAGCTGTGCACCGGGGTTTGAGAAGCCCCCACCCTGAGCCACTCCTGAAACGAAGTTCAGCCCTCCACACTCGACGAGTGCTGCGTGGGGCCCTTCTGCTCCATTTGGCTCAACGTGTTGGCCCGGTCACTTGCCAGCCGGCTAGTGGTCCCTGTGCCGACGAAACTACAAAGAAGACTCGTGAATCTGGTTGCTCCAGATCCACACCAGCTCCCCTGAAAAGGAGCCCCGACTCTGACCTTCCTGGTCCGAGTGAGAAGCAATCTTCCGATTCCGCGTGGATTGCTCTTGCCAAGTGTTGTTTGCTCCAAACTTGAAGCCGACAGTGCCGACGGCGAGAGCCTGCGTGGGACAGATCGTGACCTGCTCCTGGACGTCGCAGATGCCCCAGAGCCCACGTGACAGCGGAGAGAAGCTCCTCGACGACCACCTGATTGCGCCCGACATTGCCTGGTTCCGTCCTGGTTCCACCCTGGTCACTGCTGAGTGACCCAGACTCTGTCCCCTCTGCTTTCAGGTACCCTTCGACTTGAGTCTACCCTTGGACTCCACCGGACACTTCATCTTCAACCCTCCTGCAGCCCTTTCAGCTTCAAGCACCAAGAGCCTGCGTGTCAAAACCCGACGCCACTTCGACCCTGTGCACCCACTTCCTGTGGGTGAGGTAACTTTGCTCCGCCGGTGTTCCCACACTGGTGCACACCTCTAGGGTCTGTGCCTTAAGTTTTGTTCCTCTAGGTTCAGCGGAAGTGTCCTAAAACTCTAACTTTACACTTTTTACGCACCATTGGTTAACATTGGTGCATGCGTGCGCTTTCCGCACTGCTCCCGAATCCCGAGGGCCATTCCCGACTTCAGCATTGCTTGTCCTGACTGCTCCCAGCGATTCCCTAGGCCCTAGGCCTAACCACTGCTCGAGTGGCATCTCTTATACCACTTGTTTAGTATATGGTTTGAGTGGCCCCCTGCCCTCATCCATAATTGTGCAACTTGTATGTTTAAACAGTGCTTTTGATTTAACGCTTGTGCCCCTTTATTCATAAAGAATACTGGGGATTGTTTTTAGTAATAAACACATATATTTTTATAATATATACTTGTGTGGTGTCCTTTCATTTGATATTACAGGACTGTATGTGGTAAAACAGCTCGCTTAACACGACCTCTTAAGTTAAGCGTTTAGGCTGCTTAGTCCATGCTACCCCTAGGATAGCTTGTCTAATAAGGTTGACTTACAACCAGACACCATAAGGGATTGTTTGGTCTGATAATAGGTGGTTCCAGAATTGGAAACATCACCTATCAGGCCAACTTCTCACAGGCAGCCACTGAAGGCAGCGGACATGGGGGATCTCTGAGGGGAAGACACAGCAGACAATCCCTCAAATGAGATGACTGGCTGGCAGCCGGTCAGGGTGAGCGCAGGACAGCTACACAGTCCTAGACAGCAGCGGACAGACTGACAATCACAGACAGACAGTCCTTAGAATAAATACTCTTATCCAATGAAGCAATAATAAACATACAAGGAAAGACAAAAGGCCAGCTTAACAGCAGACACAGTGAGAGAGCTTAAAACATACGGACCGAACTGGCAGACCAAAAGACAGACTGAATCACACACACACACACATATAAACAGATACTTACAACTACTAATCAGAACACACCATGAAGTACAGCCAGAGGAAGAGATAATTGGACACGTAAAGAAACAGTGACGGAGAGATTGCTTTAGATAGGCACAACAGATGTTGAAAAAATAATTGATAGCAAAGCCTGAGATAAATACTGACACCAAAACGCCCTGAGAGAACTGAGGGACACTGGTATTAAAACGAGAAAGGCATTCAGGCTGGTACGCATTTAAGGCATACACTAACAGTAGGAAAAGTACCATTGGGAACTACTCGCACAACAAAAAAATTACCTAGAGTTGTGATGTGAAACATTTAAAGAAATGTATTAGGCTCGAAGGCAAAATATTGTGTTGAGTACAAAAACATGGCGAAATCAAACAAACCTCTAAAGCAGCAAATATATACTTCTTGAGCTTTTCATTAACAGTTTCACAAAAGGGTATCGGCACAAAAGAGAAGATTGGGCTATGCGAGCAATCCTGAACCAATACATAAGTGCACGCTGTAGGAGAGTAGGGTCTGCTATCCTATGGTCACCCCAAATTTTTGCTTTTTGCTTCACTGGTTTTCGACTACTGAGGCTGTGGGCCTGCTGATCAGACCCCCAGCCTGCTGTTCTCTCACTAAATTACTGACACATGTGCTATAGGCACATACCAATTGGAAATGGACTCCTTGTCAGCCCCTGTATAATGCACTATAGGTGCCCAGGGCATAGGGGCCACCAAGGCCTACCCGGGGCTGCAGCATATCTTTTGCCACCCCTGGCTGGTTCTTAAATTGACACAACTGGCTGATCACTCAGCTGGGGTAAGGTGGTGTAATCACCCCTTGCTTAGATATAGTATACCTATATCTAAACCTATATCTGGACACATGTAAACCTGTGAGCCACTCCTATAGAAGGCCTCATCAATCCTGGAGGCAGAGTGCGTGGTTTTATGTGAGATGGAGCTCTAGCATGAGCTGAGCCTGTCTGCAGCTGTCGGGAACAACTCCCTAAGCTGTTTCAGGATAATGCCATACCATATACTCTTAAGTGCCTTATAATCCTCGCGGTTAAATAGCAACTTTGGTTTGGCTTTATCAAAACATGTCGTGTAAGGTGTCATACGATTTGGAATACTATCCCCTCGCCAGTTCTGGCGACGGGGATAGCATTCCACCCCTCTAGAGGGGTAAGACATGTTGCTTTACTTAAATGCGGTTAATTTCTCCAAAGACCTTAGATCCACAAAATGGATGCCTCTGCCACAGACAAATGTCTGGACCCCTGCAGCTGACCGAAACTCGGCCAAATGGGTCCTGGACAAAGGGTTTCCTGTCACAGGAGGGTGTCACCGCCCTCCAGACAGGAGATAGTGGATTGTAGCAGGGAGGTTTGAAAGAAACCAGACACTGCTTGGGGCGCACAAGGCTGCCCCTTGCATAATCCGGCCAAACCGGTTCTGGGGCACTCCAGCCCTCGTGCCAGGGCGGCCTGGATCAAAGGAAGGGGGTGTATCCACCCACTTCCTGGGTCCCACCCATAGGGGGGGACCTAGCAGGTAATCACGCCCCCCAGATTCGAATAAGAGTGGGAGCAGTGCCAATGCACATCAGATTTCCTGGAAGAAACATTAGAAACGAAACTCTGGACCCTTGGACCTCCATCTCAACGTGGAAGCCCGAAGAATCTCCCTTGTGGTCAAGGAGTGACCACCCTGCAGCAGCAGGCACCATCCAGCCCTCGACGTCTACTTAGTTGCAGTTCCTGCCGGAACTCGAGCAACTGAGATCGACGAGATCAAGCTTGCCTGCCTTCCAACAGCCCGATCCACAGTCCCTGCAGAGCTGAGACCCGTGGAGGCGACCGGAAGCGTGGGGCACGCCATCTTGAATTGACCATGAGACGCTGACCGTGCAGCCCACGAGTGACCCTCGAAGCTGTGCACCGGGGTTTGAGAAGCCCCCACCCTGAGCTACTCCTGAGCCGAAGTTCAGCCCTCCACACTCGACGAGTGCTGCGTGGGGCCCTTCTGCTCCATTTGGCTCAACGCGTTGGCCCGGTCATTAGCCAGCCGGCTAGTGGTCCCTGTGCCGACGAAACTACAAAGAAGACTCGTGAATCTGGTTGCTCCAGATCCACACCAGCTCCCCTGAAAAGGAGCCCCGACTCTGACCTTCCTGGTCCGAGTGAGAAGCAATCTTCCGATCCCGCGTGGATTGCTCTTGCCAAGTGTTGTTTGCTCCAAACTTGAAGCCGACAGCGCCGACGGTGAGAGCCTGCGTGGGACAGATCGTGACCTGCTCCTGGACGTCGCAGATGCCCCAGAGCCCACGTGACAGCGGAGAGAAGCTCCTCGACGACCACCTGATTGCGCCCGACATTGCCTGGTTCCGTCCTGGTTCCACCCTGGTCACTGCTGAGTGACCCAGACTCTGTCCCCTCTGCTTTCAGGTACCCTTCGACTTGAGTCCACCCTTGGACTCCACCGGACACTTCATCTTCAACCCGCCTGCAGCCCTTTCAGCTTCAAGCACCAAGAGCCTGCGTGTCAAAACCCAACGCCACTTCAACCCTGTGCACCCACTTCCTGTGGGTGAGGTAACTTTGCTCCGCCGGTGTTCCCACACTGGTGCACATCTCTAGGGTCTGTGTGTTACGTTTTGTTCCTCTAGGTTCAGCGGAAGTGTCCTTAAACTTTAACTTTACAACTTTTACGCACCATTGGTTAACATTGGTGCGTGCGTGCGCTTTCCGCACATCTCCCGAATCCCGAGGGCCATTCCCGACTTCAGCATTGCTTGTCCTGACTGCTCCCAGCGATTCCCTAGGCCCTAGGCCTAACCACTGCTCGAGTGGCATCTCTTATACCACTTGTTTAGTATATGGTTTGAGTGGCCCCCTGCCCTCATCCATAATTGTGCAACTTTGTATGTTTAAACAGTGCTTTTGATTTAACGCTTGTGCCCCTTTATTCATAAAGAATACTGGGGATTGTTTTTAGTAATAAATACATATATTTTTATAATATATACTTGTGTGGTGTCCTTTCATTTGGTATTACAGGATTGTATGTGGTAAAACAGCTCGCTTAACACGACCTCTTAAGTTAAGCCTTTAGGCTGCTTAGTCCATGCTACCCCTAGGATAGCTTGTCTAATAAGGTTGACTTACAACCAGACACCATAAGGGATTGTTTGGTCTGATAATAGGTGGTTCCAGAATTGGAAACATCACCTATCAGGCCAACTTCTCACATTGGTGAGCAGCGGTGCGGATTTGAGCTTGCTGTTGTTTTACCATTGCAATCTTTATATCAAATTGAAAGATCACATCAAGTACCTCTAGGTACATATAAATCAAAAGCTTAGCATATTAAGTTCTACTGAACTTAGTAGTTGTAGATTAAAGGGATTAGCACACCCTGACTACAACTCACTAGCAAGGTACAGTAGGAAAACACTTAGTGTAGGTAAGTGCACCACTTACACCTCACTAGCAGTCATGTCTGACACAGGAAAAGCCTCAGGGTCTACTCCTGTGACAGTTGACCGTACCCAGGCAACTTTCAGCTATGACAAACTAACCCGAAAGGACTTGGTTGCCTTGTGCAAATCAAGAGGGTTAAAAAGGGGCAGAAGCCCCACCTGCCAAATCCTGGTAGCCATCCTAGAACAGGATGACTTAGAAAGGGCAAAGGAAGCTTCCCTAGAGACAGGAAATGGAGGGAACCCCCCTGTAACTGACCCCCCTCAGGAGGAAGATGAGGAAGAAGAAGAGGAGGAGGAGGACTCAGAAGTTGAGGACTTAGAAGATCAGGATCAGAGGGGTAGCCAGGTCCAAGTTGCCAGGCTTAACCAGGCCAACTTAGACCTACTGGGGAATGGAGAGGGCCAGCACCTCCCCAGATCCCATCATGTTATTCTCCCAGGCAACAGAAGAGTGAGATCTCCCTCAGGGGACTCTCATATTTCTAGTGCCTCCAGAGAATCACAGAGAGGCATGACTGCTTCTAAGAAGATTGAGCATAGGGCTAGAATGAGGGCTGTCAAACTCCAAATAGAGAGAGAGGAGGTAGCCCTGAGTCAAGCTAGACTTACCTTAGCTCAAGCTAAACTTGCCTTGGCAAGAGAGCAGAAATTAAGTGGCTTAGATGCCACTGGTGGCAGCAATTTCCCAAGAGAAAAAGACAGGGGCTATGACAATAGAAACCTGACAAAAATTGTGCCCCCCTTTAAAGAAGGGGATGACATCCACAAATGGATGACTGCTCTTGAGAGAGCCTGCATGGTACAGCAGGTTCCTGAGGATCAGTGGGCTGCAATTTTATGGTACTCCTTTTCTGAGAAAGGGAGGGACAGGCTCCTCACAGTTAGACCTGAGGATGCCAAAAACTACACTGTCTTGAAGATTGCTCTTATTGAAGGGTTTGGCCTAACCACTGAGCAATACAGGTTGTTGTTCAGAGACACCCAAAAAGCACAGACTCAAGACTGGACTGATTTCGTTGAGTGTGCCACTAAGGCTTTGGAGGGTTGGTTGCAGGGAAGTAAAGTTTCAGACTATACAGGATTGTACAATCTTATGATGAGAGAACAGATCCTTAATAACTGTACAAACCAGCTGTTGCATCAATACCTTATTGACTCTGATCTGACCTCTCCCCAAGAATTGGGAAAGAAGGCAGACAAATGGGTCAGAACAAGGATTAAGCAGAAACCCCAGAACCAAGGTGGTGACCAGAAGAAAACAGACCAGAAGGGTGGTAATCAGAAAGATAAAGAAAAAGACCAGAAGTCTTCAGGCCCCCAAACTAATAGTAAGGAGGGTGGTTCCCAAAATGGAAACAAGAAGAAGAAGAACAAAGGTCCAAAGACACCTTGGTGTAATACCTGCAAATCAGTTTCACACTGGGGCAGTGAGTGCACCAAGGCAAATCCAGTTCCCACCACTCCAGCTCCTAAAGCAACTGCAACCCCAAGTACAGTAAGCAGTGGTGGAACACAGTCCAAGGGTGTAGCTGGGTTGACCCTGGGTATTGAAGTAGGATCTGGCCTAGTCAGAATCCCTACACAGGCAGTTCTCCTCTATGATGTGGACATTGAGTTGCCCACTGCAGTAAGCCCCAGTAACCTGGGCAAATACAGGCAGACTCCCTTAATTAATGAGAAACTGGCTCAAGCCTACAGGGACACATGTGCCAGTGTCACAATGGTGGCACCTGACTTTGTGGACCCTGGACAGATTGTACTAGGTGAGAGCTACCTAGTGACCAATGCAAGCAACTCCACTACTTCCCATAGTGTGGCAGTTGTGAACTTCTCCTGGGGAGGGGTTGATGGCCTAAAGAAAGTTGTGGTGAGTGCAGACCTACCAGTAGACTGTCTGTTAGGCAATGATCTTGAAAGCTCAGCATGGTCAGAAGTGGAGTACAGGACTCATGCAGAAATGCTAGGGATTTCAGAGCATGTCCTTGCCATGACAAGGGCTCAGGCTAAGAAGTGCCTTCCTGAACCAGTGGTGGATCTTGGAACAATAGACCAACCACAACCCAAGAGAAGGAGCAAGAGAGGAAAGGCTGAGCCTTCCACCTTGCCCCAGGTTGAGGATCAAGTTTCAGAGGAAACTGATTCTGCAGTCCAAGAGGAGACTGTCTCTGAGGAACTTGAACCTGACCAGGTTGAGTTTCTGGGGACAGGGGGACCCTCAAGGGCAGACCTGAGGCAGGCTCAATTAGATTGCCCTTCACTTGAACCCCTTAGACAGCAGGCTGCTGCTGAGGCTGCTGGGGATGCCCAAGGTACCCATACTGTGTATTGGGATGATGGACTCCTTTACTCAGAGGCTAGAGACCCCAAGCCTGGCATGACCAGGAGGTTGGTTATACCTCTGAAGTTTAGGGGGTTCCTCCTTACCTTGGCCCATGATATTCCCCTTGCAGGACACTTAGGCCAGAACAAGACGTGGGACAGGCTTGTTTCACACTTTCACTGGCCTCACATGTCAGAGGATGTCAAGGAGTTTTGTCGCTCCTGTGTCACTTGCCAAGCCAGTGGTAAGTCAGGTGGCACAACAAAGGCCCCCCTAATACCACTACCTGTGGTGGGGGTTCCCTTTGAACGAGTTGGAATTGATATTGTGGGTCCAATGGACCCCCAAACAGCATCTGGGAACAGATTCATACTGGTGGTAGTGGATCATGCCACCAGGTATCCAGAGGCTATTCCCCTAAGGACCACCACAGCACCTGTGGTGGCAAAAGCCCTCATTGCAGTTTTCTCAAGAGTGGGCTTTCCAAAGGAGGTACTATCAGATAGAGGCACGAATTTTATGTCTAGCTATCTGAAAGCAATGTGGAAGGAATGTGGAGTAAACTATAAGTTTACCACCCCATATCATCCACAATGCAATGGGCTTGTGGAGAGATTTAACAAGACCCTTAAAGGCATGATAAAAGGATTACCAGAGAAGCTCAGGCGGAAATGGGACATTCTTTTACCCTGCCTGCTCTTTGCTTACAGAGAGGTCCCACAGAAGGGGGTTGGCTACAGCCCTTTTGAACTTTTGTTTGGCCACCCTGTGAGGGGTCCATTGTGTTTGGTGAAGGAAGGATGGGAGTTACCTCTCAAAAAGCCCAAACTAGACATAGTGGACTATGTACTTGGTCTCCGCTCCAGGATGGCTGAATACATGGAAAGAGCATCCAAAAACCTGGAGGCCAGCCAAGAATTGCAAAAAGCTTGGCATGACCAAAAGGCTGTACTGGTAGAGTTCCAACCAGGACAGAAGGTGTGGGTACTGGAGCCAGTGGCTCCAGCAGCACTCCAGGACAAATGGAGTGGACCCTATCCTGTCATTGAAAAGAAGGGAGAAGTCACCTACTTGGTGGACTTTGGAACACCCAGGAGCCCTCACAGGGTAATCCATGTGAATCGCTTGAAAGCATTTGTGGACAGGAAGGACATGAGCTTGCTCATGGCCACAGATGGGGATCAGGAGGAAGAGAGTGACCCTCTCCCAGACCTGCTTTCTCAGAACCCTGATGATGGTTCAGTTGATGGAGTAGCCTTGGCAGGCAGCCTCACTGACCAGCAACAGATGGACTGCAGACAAGTTTTGCAGGCCCACAGGCATTTGTTTTCACTCACACCCAGCCAGACTGACTGGTGTACCCATGTAGTGGACACTGGTGACAGTCTGCCTGTGAAGAATAAGATCTACAGGCAACCTGACCATGTCAGGGATTGCATCAAGGCTGAGGTGCAAAAGATGTTGGAGCTTGGAGTGATTGAGCCATCAGAGAGCCCATGGGCCAGCCCAGTAGTCCTGGTGCCAAAACCTCATACCCAAGATGGAAAGAGAGAAATGAGGTTTTGCGTGGACTACAGGGGTCTCAATGCTGTCACTAGGACAGATGCTCACCCCATTCCAAGAGCAGATGAGCTCATTGACAGATTGGCTTCTGCCAAGTTTCTGAGCACATTCGATCTGACAGCTGGCTACTGGCAAATCAGACTAGCTGAGGAGTCAAAAGCCAAAACAGCATTCTCTACCCCTAGTGGACATTATCAGTTTGTGGTAATGCCCTTTGGTTTGAAGAATGCACCTGCCACTTTCCAAAGGTTGGTGAACCAAGTCCTTGCTGGGTTGGATGACTTTTGTGCAGCATATCTAGATGATATTGCTGTCTTTAGCTCCACCTGGGAGGATCACCTGATCCACCTGAAGAAAGTTTTGGAGGCCCTGCAAAAGGCAGGCCTAACTATCAAGGCCACTAAGTGCCAGATAGGGCAGAGTAAGGTTGTATACCTGGGCCACCTAGTAGGTGGAGGCCAGGTTCAGCCACTGGAGAGCAAAGTCCAGGCCATACAGGACTGGGCTCCTCCAGTTACCCAGACACAAGTCAGAGCCTTCTTGGGCCTGACTGGGTATTACAGGAAGTTTGTGAAGAACTATGGGTCTATAGTGACACCATTAAATGACTTGACATCCAAGAAGATGCCAAAAAAGGTTCAGTGGACAGTTAGCTGTCAGAAGGCATTTGATGACCTGAAGAAGGCCATGTGCTCTGCACCTATCCTGAAGAGTCCTGACTACTCCAAACAGTTCATTGTACAGACAGATGCTTCTGAGTTGGGGGTGGGAGCTGTGCTCTCACAACTTAATCAAGATGGTCAAGACCAGCCTATTGCTTTCATTAGCAGGAGGCTGACTCCCAGAGAGAAACGTTGGTCAGCCATTGAGAGGGAGGCCTTTGCTGTGGTTTGGGCATTAAAGAAGTTGAGGTCCTACTTGTTTGGAACTCACTTCCTGGTGCAGACAGACCATAAGCCCCTCTTATGGCTTAATCAGATGAAGGGTGAAAATCCCAAACTGCTCAGGTGGTCCATTTCCCTACAGGGGATGGACTTTACAGTGGAGCACCGCCCAGGGACTGACCATGGTAATGCAGATGGTCTCTCCCGGTACTTCCACCATGAAGACTTATCTGGTCAAGGTTAGTTTAATGTCCCTGCGTTTGGGGGGGGGTTGTGTAGGAGAGTAGGGTCTGCTATCCTATGGTCACCCCAAATTTTTGCTTTTTGCTTCACTGGTTTTCGACTACTGAGGCTGTGGGCCTGCTGATCAGACCCCCAGCCTGCTGTTCTCTCACTAAATTACTGACACATGTGCTATAGGCACATACCAATTGGAAATGGACTCCCTGTCAGCCCCTGTATAATGCACTATAGGTGCCCAGGGCATAGGGGCCACCAAGGCCTACCAGGGGCTGCAGCATATCTTTTGCCACCCCTGGCTGGTTCTTAAATTGACACAACTGGCTGATCACTCAGCTGGGGTAAGGTGGTGTAATCACCCCTTGCTTAGATATAGTATACCTATATCTAAACCTATATCTGGACACATGTAAACCTGTGAGCCACTCCTATAGAAGGCCTCATCAATCCTGGAGGCAGAGTGCGTGGTTTTATGTGAGATGGAGCTCTAGCATGAGCTGAGCCTGTCTGCAGCTGTCGGGAACAACTCCCTAAGCTGTTTCAGGATAATGCCATACCATATACTCTTAAGTGCCTTATAATCCTCGCGGTTAAATAGCAACTTTGGTTTGGCTTTATCAAAACATGTCGTGTAAGGTGTCATACGATTTGGAATACTATCCCCTCGCCAGTTCTGGCGACGGGGATAGCATTCCACCCCTCTAGAGGGGTAAGACATGTTGCTTTACTTAAATGCGGTTAATTTCTCCAAAGACCTTAGATCCACAAAATGGATGCCTCTGCCACAGACAAATGTCTGGACCCCTGCAGCTGACCGAAACTCGGCCAAATGGGTCCTGGACAAAGGGTTTCCTGTCACAGGAGGGTGTCACCGCCCTCCAGACAGGAGATAGTGGATTGTAGCAGGGAGGTTTGAAAGAAACCAGACACTGCTTGGGGCGCACAAGGCTGCCCCTTGCATAATCCGGCCAAACCGGTTCTGGGGCACTCCAGCCCTCATGCCAGGGCGGCCTGGATCAAAGGAAGGGGGTGTATCCACCCACTTCCTGGGTCCCACCCATAGGGGGGACCTAGCAGGTAATCACGCCCCCCAGATTCGAATAAGAGTGGGAGCAGTGCCAATGCACATCAGATTTCCTGGAAGAAACATTAGAAACGAAACTCTGGACCCTTGGACCTCCATCTCAACGTGGAAGCCCGAAGAATCTCCCTTGTGGTCAAGGAGTGACCACCCTGCAGCAGCAGGCACCATCCAGCCCTCGACGTCTACTTAGTTGCAGTTCCCGCCGGAACTCGAGCGACTGAGATCGACGAGATCAAGCTTGCCTGCCTTCCAACAGCCCGATCCACAGTCCCTGCAGAGCTGAGACCCGTGGAGGCGACCGGAAGCGTGGGGCACGCCATCTTGAATTGACCATGAGACGCTGACCGTGCAGCCCACGAGTGACCCTCGAAGCTGTGCACCGGGGTTTGAGAAGCCCCCACCCTGAGCTACTCCTGAGCCGAAGTTCAGCCCTCCACACTCGACGAGTGCTGCGTGGGGCCCTTCTGCTCCATTTGGCTCAACGCGTTGGCCCGGTCACTTGCCAGCCGGCTAGTGGTCCCTGTGCCGACGAAACTACAAAGAAGAGTTGTGAATCTTGTTGCTCCAGATCCACACCAGCTCCCCTGAAAAGGAGCCCCGACTCTGACCTTCCTGGTCCGAGTGAGAAGCAATCTTCCGATCCCGCGTGGATTGCTCTTGCCAAGTGTTGTTTGCTCCAAACTTGAAGCCGACAGCGCCGACGGTGAGAGCCTGCGTGGGACAGATCGTGACCTGCTCCTGGACGTCGCAGATGCCCCAGAGCCCACGTGACAGCGGAGAGAAGCTCCTCGACGACCACCTGATTGCGCCCGACATTGCCTGGTTCCGTCCTGGTTCCACCCTGGTCACTGCTGAGTGACCCAGACTCTGTCCCCTCTGCTTTCAGGTACCCTTCGACTTGAGTCCACCCTTGGACTCCACCGGACACTTCATCTTCAACCCGCCTGCAGCCCTTTCAGCTTCAAGCACCAAGAGCCTGCGTGTCAAAACCCGACGCCACTTCAACCCTGTGCACCCACTTCCTGTGGGTGAGGTAACTTTGCTCCGCCGGTGTTCCCACACTGGTGCACATCTCTAGGGTCTGTGTGTTACGTTTTGTTCCTCTAGGTTCAGCGGAAGTGTCCTTAAACTTTAACTTTACAACTTTTACGCACCATTGGTTAACATTGGTGCGTGCGTGCGCTTTCCGCACATCTCCCGAATCCCGAGGGCCATTCCCGACTTCAGCATTGCTTGTCCTGACTGCTCCCAGCGATTCCCTAGGCCCTAGGCCTAACCACTGCTCGAGTGGCATCTCTTATACCACTTGTTTAGTATATGGTTTGAGTGGCCCCCTGCCCTCATCCATAATTGTGCAACTTTGTATGTTTAAACAGTGCTTTTGATTTAACGCTTGTGCCCCTTTATTCATAAAGAATACTGGGGATTGTTTTTAGTAATAAATACATATATTTTTATAATATATACTTGTGTGGTGTCCTTTCATTTGGTATTACAGGATTGTATGTGGTAAAACAGCTCGCTTAACACAACCTCTTAAGTTAAGCCTTTAGGCTGCTTAGTCCATGCTACCCCTAGGATAGCTTGTCTAATAAGGTTGACTTACAACCAGACACCATAAGGGATTGTTTGGTCTGATAATAGGTGGTTCCAGAATTGGAAACATCACCTATCAGGCCAACTTCTCACACACGCTTTTCATTTACCGGTCCTTTTCCAAAAAGCCAGCAACTGAAATGATGCCGTCCTATCACGACAAAAACAACACGAATCCCTATAAAGCCCATTAATTACCTCTGCTGCAGTACCATTCATGAGAACTGTTGCTGTGGTGGGGAGGGGGGCGGGGAGAGGCAAGAAGGGAAGAATAGAGGAGAGTAAGGGTGAGGAGACGCACAGGGAGCAGCAGCCTTTGATGTGTCAGCTGGCCGTGGCCAGTGAATAATTAGGGGAGGAGAAATGCCAGAGCACACGCTGGGGAAAGCTTGAGAGAGGCTGGGGCTTTGATGCTGTGCACGCGCTTTTTCACGGGCACAGCATCAAATCGCCCCTTTGGATAAGCTCTGGATAGGCCCTAATATGTCTCGACTTCTGCAATGCTTGCGCATTGCCAGAGGTCGAGCCCTAAAAACGAGTGAGTCCAGGCCCTCCTCACAGCTCGAGATGACGTGGAATAGTCCAAATGTCAGACTTGTGTGATGGTTAGTTCTTGGCAGTGATGGCGGGGACAGTGGGAAGTGCCAACCACGGTGGCCTCCTGGGAACTCCTTCGGGTCCTGGCATTTATATATTCACAAACTGAGCACAGGCTCCGACTGACTCAGAATGAGGTTGACTCTTTGAAAAGAGACGCTCAGGGCCTCATTTACAATATTTTGACGCACGGCAGCGCCGCAAGCCTTCCTGCTGCGCTGCCGTGCGTCAAAAGAAAAGGGCAGGAATGCGCTGTATCTACCAGATACGCAGCGTTCCTGTCCTTTTCACTTGTGCTGGTGCACAGTGGGCTGCCGTGCACCAACGCAGGCCCCCTTGTGCCCTGGTGCAAGGGTGGCTGCGTTGCCGGGGGCTTTGCTTTTGTGTAGAAAGGGATGAAAACAATGACAAGAGGTGTTTCCCTCTTTCTACGTGTGCTGCATTCTAGGAAAAGAAAAACAAGGAGGCATAAAGGCATTTCCCCTCGTTGCACCCCAGGGGAGGCGCAGGAATCTGACGCAGTCCCGGGTTAACTAAACTGTGCAAATCTGGAAATGTGTCAGATTCCATGGGCGTTGCTTGGAAACACCCACCGCAACCCCCAAGGAACGCCCCTTTCACGCAGAGGAATACCCTTGTCTTTTGATGCACGGCAGCGCAGCAGGAAGGCTTATTGCGCTGCCATGCGTCAAAATATTGTAAATGTTGTGTTATGCTGTGTTAAATGGCCTTATTAAACGCTCAAATGCCCACAGGCGTCTTGGCGCTAGCTGAGAAACAGCAAAAGAAGACCCAGGAGTAGGATAGCAGGCCATAAAGAGCCAGGTCTCTAAAGAGTTCCTAAATGCTGGCAGATTTGGCGTGGCTCTGATATGCAGGGGAAGATTATTCCAGGCTTCTGCTGCTCCCACCACAAATCCACTACCGCCCCAAGAGGCGCGTTTTAACCCCTTCACTGCGGGGGTTAATTCCCCCGCTGTGCTGGGGGGGAGAGGAGCGCGCACAGTGCCCTGGTGCTCATGACGAGCTCAGCTCATCATGAGCCACGGCGCTCCTGTGCTCATGAGCTGAGCTCGTCACAGGTGCACCGGTTCCCGTGGAACGCTCAGCACAGCAGGGGAATTATCCCCGCACCCGAGCGTTCCACGGCTCATGACGAGCTGAGCTTGCCATGAGCACCGGAGCACCGTGCCTCATGACGAGCTCAGCTTGTCATGAGCATGCAAAGTGTTAACCTAGGTACCGACACCAATTTAGCAGAGGTAGAACGCAGTGATCTGGGAGGTAAGTATTATAAAAAGCTGTCCTTGAAAAATTCAGGACCCTGTGTGATATCTTGCTCAGCTGGATGCTGAGGTAAGTAACTCCATGGAATGTGGGGGGCTGGTTGAAGCGAAACAATGGCAGTCGCTGATAAGTCCTTTATGGATGGGGTGTTTTATTAAACTGTGCTTGAGAACATATCTTGGTGTGCCGACCTCTTCTTCAAGATGTTACACTGGTGACGAGTGAGGGATTAAATGCATATGGGCACCACAACATCACAAGGGAAGTGTAAATTCGAGGGTCGGGAGCTGGCACGGCGCTAGAAGATTGCTGGAGTAATGACTGCGTCAGATTTAATCAATGGGGATACCCAGTATAGTGCAGAACCTGGGGACAATGTAAATGTAAATTGATACTTGTATAGCGCACTACTCACCCGCAAGGGTCTCAAGGCGCTTGTACGAATACCGCTGTGGAACCCATCCTGGCTTTCCTTGTGAGGTGTCCACTCCTGGGCACCCCCAAGGTGGAGGCCAGGCATCCTTAGCGTTGTGGGGGCCGTTGTGGAGATTAAGCAAGCTATTGCCCAGAGGTGCAGAGTGGGACCCATGATTAGAATAGGCACCGAGGCGAGAATTATCAGGTCCGTGGAATTTTTGAGCCCGAGACCCGCCGAGGCAGGGAATTGAACCCTGGTCTCGGGCTAGACCTCTGCATCAGGGTCTGCCGCTCTAACCATTGAGCCACACTTCTCCACAATCACATGATGCGAACAGTGGTTCTCCCACAATGTTGTAGCAGAACCACTGTTCTCTTCATGGGAGTAGCGACTGCGTCAGTGCCGGTGAAGGGCTGGTCACCCTGGGCTCCTGTTACCCTGAAAAGCGGGTGGATCGGACCCGCAACGGTACTGTTTGACAAACCAACTTAAGAAAATGTTATGGGGAGGTGGAGCGGCTTGCGGGTCACGAGCTGTGTGCCGCAATTGAAGCAGCACAAGTTGTGTGGCACGGGCGCATAGAATTTCGCAAGCCTCTGCCACCGAAGCGCAGGTGGCGCAATCGCCGCAGAGCGAGGTGTTTCACGTGCGAGCAAAGCAGCGTGAGCTCTACGGAGTGATCATCAACCTGTTTAACAGTCAGGAGTAGACAGCATGAACCTTTAACCCCTTGCGCGCTGGCTGAATTTTCACGCTGTGCGGGCGAAATAGAGAGTGGGCGGAGTTCAGACAGCCCCTGGCCGTCGTTAGCACACGCCCACCATGACGCGTGATGACCGGGGCCGTCCTGAGCACCGAAGGGGTTAACCTGTTCCTTGAACGCAGGCTATGTTGAAGTCTGTGCGGAATGAATATTTAGAGCGGGAGCATGCGCACTCTCATCGGAGTACGTCTAGTCAAGAAGTCAATGAAATCAGTGTGTGGATCGCGCTAGGGAGCTGATTGGAAGAAACAGAAGTCGTCGGCATGGTGATACGCACACCGTAGGAAATTTTGTTCAAATTTCCTTACAGTCATTTGCGTTTTGTGTTCCGCATGCCGGTACATGGTGTGAGTTACATCTTTGTTGGTGTTTTGCACGACAATACACGCACCTGATGAGTTCAAGGAATTGGAAACCCTTCAGGTCATACAGGTATATTGGCATTGTTAAGAGAGAATTTTTCAGCGGTGACAGACACGCTTGTGTCGGCACCGGTGACAGGCACACCTGAAAGGGGACAGTACCTTCTTAGGTTGAAATGTTTAACACCGATATTTAAAATTATTTGATTGGTGTTCCAAAAAAAAGGGAAACAATTATTCATAGTATTTTCCTTCACCTTTCTCACTTTTTGAGTTTATATATTTTAGGGGGTAGTTGTGTAGGTAGTTCTATTTGTTTTGGTGCAAAACGTGCTGGCACCTCCTTTTTTTTTTAGCAGTCCAGGGGAACCTAATATTAAATGGAGCAAGTGAAAAAAACATGTTTGGGCACTATGCACATGTATGTGGAACAAATCTAAGTGCAGAAAGGAAATATTTGTTGCTAATGCACTGTCCAGGTGGTGAGAGGCAGGAAGTGTTAGAGAATCTTCCGGATTTAAGAACGGAAGAGCAAAGAGGACTAAATGAGTATGAAATGTGCATAGCACAACTTGATCGGCATTATTTGCCTCGGGCGAGCACCATCATGGAAAGGTACCCTTTCGGGTTAAGGGAAAAAGCAAATGAGGAGACGGTTGAAGATTATTTAACCAGTCTTAGGAAGCTTGCGTCAACGTGTAAGTTTGGTGCGGCAAATGAAGAACATATTAGAGACCAATTTGTTTTAAAGTGTAGAGAAGATAAAATAAGGGAAGAGTTATGGCTAAGGAATGAACCACCTTTGGAAGAGGTGATCTCAATAGCAAAAAGGGTTGAACATATGTTAAAATGTGTAAATGAGCTAAAAAGTGAAGAAAGAAAAAGTCACCCTAGCGTAGAAGAATTGGAGGAAACTGTGTGTGAAAAGCCAGCACATTAAGAAGTATTAAAAGAAGATGAGTTTAAAAATTCAGTTGAATGTTTTTGTTGTGGGAGACGTGGACATAAGGCAAATGCAAGGACATGTTCGGCGCTTGATGTCATCTGTCATGGGTGGGGAAAGAAGGGTCACTTCATAAAAGCTCATAGAAATAAGCAGAGAACATTTCAGAATAAGGAAGTAAGGGGCATATGTTTGTAATTTACATTTTGCGATTATCAAATAGCGATTTTTAAGGAATCGCTATTTGAGTATTGCAAAATGAATTGTATGTAATAAATCAAATTTTTTTGCGAATCTCTAAAATTCCTAATTGCGATTCGCAAATTGCGAATCGCAATTAAGGAATGAGTGTCCCATTCATTCCTATGGGCCAAGAGGCCCATAGGAATGAATGGGGATACATTCTCAAATTGCGATTTTCTATGAGAAAATCACAATTTGAGAATCGCAATCAAGGGTGACAGGGTGTCCAAAGGACACCTGTTGCACCTTTGGAATGTGCATGTAAGTACATGTGGCGCACAGACATGCCCTAAGGGCATGTCTGTGCGCCACATGGCACTTTAAACTAAAGAAAAATGCATTTTAACATGAAATCGCAAAATACCATCTACTTGGAGTAGGCGGTATTTTGTGATTCCTTAAGCCAAAATCTCAATTTGCAAGGCACCCCTACATAGCATTTAAGGAATCACAAAATTGCGATTCCTTAAATGCTTGAGCAAAATAAGGAATCACAATTTTTGCGATTCCTTATTTTGCTATGTTGCCCATACATACCAAAACGCTGTTTGCGATTCGCAAACAGCTTCTTACATATGCCCCTAAGAGAGATTTTTCAAGAAATTGTGTACCGAGTTGAAGAGACTGAGAGGCAAAATCATCCTATTGGTACAGTGAAAATTGATGGGGTTGATTTGGAAATGAAATTTGATTCATGCTCTCATCTTACTATTATTTTGAAAGAAACTTAAACAGTAAATGTTTCCAAGGAAAAAATAAAATGCAAAACATGGATGTGCATCCTGGTGAGTATGGAGGACAACCAATAAGTATGTTGGGTTACTTCAATGCATGTATAGAGTTGGTCAAGAAATTAATGGTTGGTAAGGTTTATGTTTCAAAAAGAGGAGATGGTTTGCTTGGGTGGCCACATCAACATTTATTGGGTGTTACGTTGAATCCAAATGCAGAACCAAAAGGTGCAGATACAGAATGTTGAAACAAAGTCTAATAAATTTGTATCTGAATTCCCTTCATTATTCAAAGAGGGCTTAGGATGTTTGAAAGGATATAAGCATTGCATTAAACTGAAAAGGGAGCGGTACCATCAGTAGCTAAAGTAAGAAGATTCCCGGGTTGTGTTGCAAGGTAGAGTGGAACAAGAATTAGACAAGCTATAAAAAACCAACAAATCATAAGACCAGTGGAGTCTACAGAATGGTTGGCACAAATTGTTGTGGCCAACAAGGAAAATGGCGGTATCAGGTTATGTGTGGACCTCGGGCGTTGAATAAAGAAGTGGTGGTGGATACGTTTCAGCTTCCAAGTATAGATGAGATAGTATCATCTTTGGCTGGGGCAAAGTTTTTTCACAACACTTGATCTCACACAGGCATACCATCAGGTAAATCTTGCTGAGAGTTAACAAGAATCGACAGCATTTATAACACCCATGGGTGCCTTTAAGTTACTCAAGATGCAATTTGGCCTGGTGTCAGGGGCCTCTGTCTTTCAGAGAGTGATTGCTTCAATTCTCAAAGGGGTTAAAAGTAGTCAAGTGTTACCAGGATGATTTGCTGATATTTGGTGGGTCGCAAGGAGAGCATGACACCAAAGTAAGGATAGTACTAGAAAGATTAGAAAATGCTGGTCTAACATTAAAGAATGAAAAATTTAAGTTTTCTGTTCAAGAAGTTAATTATTTAGGTAATCTAATCACTGGTAGAGGTGTTGCACCAAAGACAGAACTGGTAGATACAATTGTGAAGTTTGCACCACCAAGTTCTAAGGAGGAAGTTGTCTCATTTTTGGGTATGATAGAGTATTATGGAAATTCAATAGAAAATGTACCTAGTAAGTCTAACAACATGTGGATATACATTGGGAAAAAAGGAGTTTAAGGACCCAAGAATGTCAACAGGAATTTAAGGAGTTAAAAAATTATTTGAAAGAGGCTCCCTGTGGTCCTGAGTCAGGCACCCTGGCCGCTGCGCCACACCTCTTCCACAGTGCTTGCGAGTGCTGCAACTTGGCAGTGGTGTTTTCCTCAGTGGCACATAAGACTTGGGCACAATATGGATCTAGTGCCACGACTACAACAGCACAGTTGATGCGCCGATTCACTCGAGCACCCTTCGCCATTGCCGCAGATACCCCGCTATAAGGGTGATGACCGACTTCGAGCATAGCGCACGCCTATCACACGTCAATGAGTCTCTTTCAGATGGACCCAGAGCACCAGGGTTGCCGCTGTCTCCCAGTTAGGCAGTGGTCCTCTAGGTACTCCGCGGAGCACCCCCTCTTGAGTGACGAGCACTGGGACAAAAAGTGGGGCAACAGGTCCCACTTGTATATAGATGCAGCAGACAGGGGGTGTCCACTCCCTGTCTGCACTTCCAGACCGTTTTGGGTGGGGTCTCCTTCCATGTGACCGTCTCAGGCTGTTTCCAAGACTCGTCCTGTATCCAGAGTGAGGCTGCTCACAGCATGGCATCCCCAGGCTGGAGGACTCACAGCAGAGGAACAAGAGGTGTGGGCATTGCCCCTGGCCATCAAGAGACACACCTGACAGTGAACAGGAAGAGGCAAAGGGCTGACCGCTTCTAAAGGACCCTTCACGCTCTGACAACAAGATCTGCAGTCCCACCCTTCACCCCAACCGAGCACCAGGTGGAAGGCGTCCGGTAGACCAGAAAAGAGCTCTCTGTGGAGAAAGGCCCTCAGTGAATGTTAGAAAGGCGAACCCGGGGGAGGCAGAAGGTGTCTGACTGACCACCCCTAGGTCTACCCCTCCTTCCGAGAAGGGACCGAGCGATGTCGAGAGGCCTCCGACGGGAGGGCCCTCTCCTAGGACCGTACAGCAGAGTAACCACACCACTACAAATATACACCACACGTAGATAGAGTTTTCAATCTTTATCGGGCAATAAGTATCGGTTCAATATATACAGCAGATCCAGAGATCTGGAAAGTCTCGTGGCAAGGGGCAAGGTAGCGGGACAGTCTTATAGATGGTCGGTTGCAAGGGGACCCTACGCACAGCTCTCAATCCTCGAGCTGGGGGGTTTCAGAAGGTTGGGCCGCGGCAGCGCCAGCAGGTTCCCAGATGGTTCAGCGAGCGTGGACCGCGGCAGCGCCAGCAGGTTCCAAGATTGTTCAGCGAGTGTGGACCGCGGCAGCGCCAGCAGGTTCCAAGATGGCTCAGCGAGTGTGGACCGCGGCAGCGCCAGCAGGTTCCGAGATGGTTCAGCGAGTGTGGACCGCGGCAGCGCCAGCAGGTTCCAAGATGGCTCAGCGAGTGTGGACCGCGGCAGCGCCAGCAGGCTCCAAGGTGGTTACAGCGAAGATGGACCGCGGCAGCGCCAGCAGGCTCCAAGGTGGTTACAGCGAAGATGGACCGCGGCAGCGCCAGCAGGCTCCAAGGTGGTTACAGCGAAGATGGACCGCGGCAGCGCCAGCAGGCTCCAAGGTGGTTACAGCGAAGAAGTACCGCGGCAGCGCCAGCAGGTTCCAGGTAGAGCAGCAAGGGGAGTTCGTCTCAGGGTCAGCCGCGACAGCGTCAGCAGGGCTTCTCGACTCCGGGATACAACTGCCATCCTACTCCGGGGCTGGCCCAGATATAGGTCTGGAGTCCTTTGATGTCCGGACCCTCTCGCCTGGGGGTCAGTGGGGCCGGGATGATGGTGTCCAGACACCCAGCAGGGGGGTGTAGCCAGAGCCCAGGGAGGCCGGAGGGTGATCGAAACCAGGCATCCGGGGATGGTTGGAGAGCCATCGAAACTCCCCTCTCCTTGTCTCTGGTGGAGTGGCCACTCTACCACCCGGAGGGTTCTTGGTGCCTCGATGGCGGGCTCGCTGGGGCCGTGGCCGCGGCTGGTCCGGGACCACGTGTCTGTGACGTGATGGGCCCAAGATGGCGTCGGGCCTGGAATGAGGGTCCGGGGTGGGCACCGGACCGGTATTGCTGGGGCGGCCCGAGGGGGCCGTGTCGGTGGTCGTGGGCCGCCGGGTGGCGGATCTGGTGGTTTGGAGGGCGTGCAGAGGTGTGCCCGAGGGCGACCCGGCTGGATGGAGGGCCGATGTCGTCCGGGGCCCGCCATGCGGGAGGGGTAGGACCACGCCACGAGGCCGGGTCCAACAGTGAATTTCTAGGGGGGGCTTGCCTCCTCTTTCACTGCTTCGGTGTCTAGGCCTCCTCTCGCCACAAGTCTCAGAGATGTCAGCGATAGACGTTCACTGAGGAGTTTTGTCACCTCCATCTTGTGCACATGAGCAGGCAAGGAGCTTCGAAAACAGAGCCCACAGCCCTTCATTCTGCTCTACTGGGGCAAGTGTGCTGAGTGTAACACACAAGCCACACCCATACACACACACACATGCATGCTCTCGGGGTATCAGCGGAGGGATCCTAGCTAACCTGCGACACCACACCCATACATACATGGACATGCATGGGCTTCGGGGTATCAGCGGATGAATCCAGGCTTACCTGGGGCTGTGAAAATGTACACGAGTGGGCCATGAGGCCATCAATCTTGTGACACAGATAGAAGGTCTGGTCACATTAAGATCACTAAAAAAGCACAGTGTGTACTGGCAACACCACGCGACGAGGTGAGCTCATGACGGGACACTAGTCCTTTCTCACTATGGAGAGCACGCGTGGTCCGCCCCTCCAGGTTCAGGACTGGTCCGAGAATGGACTCATATCAAGAGACAGGTCTCGGTCTTCGTGCACATGCTAGATTAGGGCGAGGCTGTGGCCAGAACTCAAAAACCAGGGTACCAGATACTCTGAGACGGGCACTCAGGGCAGGGGCACAACTGTACACCCTACAGGGGACATTCCTGTCTCAACAACAAGGAAGAGAGATGTGTAAAGAGGCAAATAGAGACGCAACTCACATTCACACCCACTGGGGCACACCGACACACCCGAAGATGAACTGCTTCAGATGCAGGTCAGGAACAACGGGCAGGGGGTCTGTCCACAGCGTGTATAATCATGGGGATGGGGGAGGCAGAGTGAGAATCCTTTCAGTCTCCGTAGTTAACTTTTATAATCAGAAGGGGGAAAGGATCACTTGTCCTGCTTAAACCTTGGGTTCACAAGTCGAGGAACTGGTATCTCCCAACAAATATGACCCTCATACACGTGTATGTTGGTAATTTCTCTTCAGCGGTATATACTGTGTCCCCGCTTTTTTACACGTGCGTGCGTAATCATCGAGTCATTTTTTGTATTGTGCACCCTCCACCAGGAGGTTTTGCCTTAGGTTTAAGGCAGTAGTGATCGTGGAAAGTGGGGGGTCTACTGGTGGTGTCGTTATAAAAAGTCCGGATAGCCAGACAGAGGCAATTTAATAAGTCTGGATTCGGACTATGAATAAAAAGTTTGGTGCACTCTTTGAATTGGTAAGGGATTCAAGTGCACTTAGTGTGGAAAAGTAAAATTTTGCCATGTTCTGTGTCCCTACGTGTCCCCCATCTTATGTTGTATGTGCATGATTAATATGCATATGTATTCCCCACGATCGATTAAAGACGCAATTACAGTTGTGTCCATCTCTAGTATGCCAGTTTCCAGTTCTCGTGAAAGCAACGAATATCAGGCCTATGTAAAGCTATGTTGCCACGTTTCACAGTGTGCACGTTATTTCATTGTAAAGTCCCCGTTTCTAGGCCTCAAAAGGGCCCGGACTCAGATTCAGCTCCTGTCTTCTGAACCCTCGCTGAGGAGCGATACAGCCCCCACCTGTATCCCTGACCCTTCACTTACTTCCTGCCTCACAGTGCCCGGCTCGGCCTGGCTCTGCCTGCCAGTCTGCCAAGAGTATGTTATGATTCTAGTTATCAGTCCAGCCCTCCTTCCCTGCATTCCTAAGCTACTGAATCGCATCAATAGTTTCAGTCATCGTCTAGCCTTTACGTCTCCATGTAAGAGAAGTACTGTATTTATGGTCATTTAATATTCCTCAACACACACTACATGTAGAATAATTCATGCACCAGTCTTAGTGTCTGTTAGCCTTTGCCCTGATAACTTTTGGATTTTATCAACATGTTCTCTAAACATCAGATACTAGATAGTGTTTAGGTACATGTCGCTCTGACTCTCCAGACTTTCGTCTCTCCTTCTAGCTCAGAAGTCATAGCCCCCAGCTTCTCCCTAGTTACACGTCATTGCCAGCTTGCGCGCACCACTAGGTTAGAGGTCCCGGCTCCTCAGGTAGCCCCCTCCATGTTTCCGCCCCATTTATGACATATTCTGTTACGTTTACATCACATGTCTATGTACACGCCTCCTGTTACACCTACTTTCACCCTTATCTTTCGCGACTGCTATTAACCCCACCCACTGTCACACCTACTGTATGTACTGTAATGCAATTGTTTTAGTATATATACTTGTGTATTGTTATTAAAAGACAGCGCGCTCATTCCAGCTCCTGCCCGACAGCTGTCGGGGCCCCCCTGTTGGTTAGCCATCCCAGATCTTGCCCGTGCAGGTTGTCCTGTTCCTGTCCTTTATGCTGTATTAAACCTGCAAACTCCTACTACCTCGAATCTTGACTCTTATTTATTGAGCTATCTGTTATTATATATCCAGTCAAAAATAGAGGTATTATTTATTTATTTACCACATAATGGCGCCCGAACAGGGACTTGCCCTTTCCCCACGCGCCGGAGAAGCCACGCAAGCCCCCTGACCCTCTGCAGTCGTGACGGAACCATCCTGCGCAGTGGCAGATATTTCTGCTTCAAGTATCCCTCAGGCCCACGGAGGAGACGGAGGTTGCGGTCCAGCATCCAGACGAGGCGGTGGAGGAACGCGGCGAGTCCCGACCAGAGCCCAAGCCGAGAGTCCAAGGTCCGAGGTATCCGGAGGCCCACCCGTAACAGAAGTCCGAAGTTCGTCCGTCCGGCGTTGTAGCAGTCCAGTCCAGTCCGAGGCCTTCCGTTCTTGCTGCCCGGTGAGTACCGTTGCTGGGGTAGTATCTAGACAGGGTCAATTGTATTGTCTCTGGTCCGAGGGTTTGGGGTACACAGATCCAACACGAAGTGTCCACTTAGGTGGATGCGGGTCCTGACGTGTCTCTTTATGAGACCGGTAAGTTTCGTACTGTTTTAGCAGTGCATCTAGTTTCTGTTCTAGTCCGTTCTGTTCTCGAGAAATTCATGTATTCTGTTTCCAGTATTCCAGGTAGTATTTTGTCAAAACTGTTATTTTAAATGTCATTCATGTATTTCAATGTCGTGGTATGAAAGTGGTGTAATTATCGTGTTCATTGTGTATTGTATTGTGTCTAGACTACAGTTCAGTCATGCCTTTGTTTTCCAAATTACGTCAGTTAAAAACTAGAAAAGGTCTGTTAGAAGAAGCAGTTCCTGTCCCGCCTAGGGACAGTCCAGGTCATTTTATGTATCAAAAGCATGGCATAAGTGCCATATTATATCTAGATTTATGGGTGGAGTACACCAAACAGTTAGAAGAAAAGTACAGATGGCCCGTATCAGGTACGTGGGATGCCGAGTGCATCATGCGAGTAGAAGAAGCATTATGGAAAAAGAAAGCCAGACAGTCACAGAAAGACGCCATCGAGTTATGGCGCAAAGAATCTCATAAAAGAACCGAAAAAGAAATCAGAAAGTCAGAATTAAGTAGGGAATCCTTAGAGAGAGCCCAAGAAAGGGAACTAATCGAAATAGGTGAACGAGTTAAAACCGAACAGTCAGACAGACAGAGAAATGCCCTCATTACGGGTATGTATCCTCTTCTTGCTGAGGGCTTGCCAAAAGCAACCCCGGAAGCATCCAGTAATCTTCCGCCACCTTTAGTCCCGACCAAGTTATGTCACAAACCGACCGCAGCTGATATTTTTCTCTCGTCCTATTTGGACGACACAGTCCCAGAATATGCAAATCCTGTTCCACCAGCTCCTGTAAATAATGTAAATCCTGCTCCTCCAGTCACCGGGGCACCTTTTGCAGTACCTGCTACGGTACCCCCGGTCCAGCCCGTAGTACAAATTCCCGCCACATCAGTCACTCTGCCAGCACGAAGAGTATCAGTCGATGATTCCAGTATAGGGGCCGCAGGAGGAGGTCCTCCTGGTACCCCGCCGCCAAGTAGACGTTTAGGAGCAGTCGAGTTACATGAACGTGCGTTACAGCGTACGCCCAAATATAAGTCCATTGCAGAAATCAGGCGAGTTCTTACTGAATGCTGTTATGATCCAGTCCCAGGCGAGGATAGTATGGTTCTATATTCCATACATATAAGGCAGGTGTCCGAGTATTTGGTCACCCTACCGAATATGAAAGAAGATCTAGACAGAATGTATCGTTTCATTCGTACAGGACAAGATCCAGAAAGTATTGGTGAAGTCATGTCTCTCAGAAAAGCTGAGATCCAGTTGATGTTATTAAAGTTTCTGATCAATTGTTTAATACGGGAACAAGATTCCCCGACTAAAGATCCGGTCGAAATGAAAGTTCTGACAAGGTGGAGTGATAATATAGCCGAGGGTAAGCACAAGACCCTCAATAGTATAGAGAGTATGTACAAGAAAATACGTAAAGAAATAATAAGGTTACACGAACAACGCAAAGAAGCACAAGTAAGCGAGAAAGAAAATGACTCTTCTACTGAAGAGGTAGACGACGAGAATACCGCCAGAATAGCGTATGTAGGTAAATCTAGATTTCCAGACCGACGGTCACGTCTAGAACACAAGAAAGTCTTCCATCTTCCAGCACCAGAACAAGGCTCTCTAGAACAAGTATTTCAAGCTACCGATCAAATTCTGAAATCACGAATCGGTTATAGTGAGTTAAGTACTATGCATGAACAAGAACTAGCACGATCAGCAGTCCGATGGATTACTGATTCTACCACTTTTCCAGACGAAATAGTGGCACAAATGTTTCTGAAATTGCCCCCAGCCGAGCAGCGACTGGTGGGTATGTATATGATCCAGCACCTCATTACACTGTATGAGGGTCAACATTCTGATCCAGGTCCGTTACATGATATCCTGAACGAGTTACTCCAGTATAGATGGAAAGGTTTAGGTACCGATTTAATCAGTGTCATTCTAGAACAGCGCCATAAATATAGAACGTTTTTGAACCCGCATTTTGTTCATGTCTCACCTCCAGAAAGTAAACCGTTTTACATAGACCGGCAGCATCCGTTACGAGAAGTACACCCAGTTAGGACAGCAGATGGCGAAATGCAACGAGTATTTGTTTACACCCCAGTTACCAAGATGGAACTCTTAGAGATGAAGAAATGAATTCCCTGTCACGACAAAGATCCAGCAGGGTTCCACCGAGAATTAAAAGACATGCTCCGTATGGGAGAATACACGTATCCAGATATTATTAAAATGTTAAAAGTCCTGTTGCCTGCGGGCATATATGAAAAACTCAAGGAAAAGGATTGGGAGGTGGGAGAGAAAAAGATCGATTGGACAGCTCTAGAAGCTGAAGATAAGATACGAGTACCAGGTACCGGTCTTGGAGACAAATGTAAAGAATTACCAGAATTATTAATACAAGTTTTACCTAGATTATTAGCCACTAAAAAGGAAGACTGGGATGCAATCTCAGCCTGTAAACAGAAACAAGACGAAGACACTAGTGATTTTTATTCTAGATTCGAGAAATGCTTTAGCATTAACAGTGGTCTCAAGACGAGTAGCGAGTCATACCCTCACCTTTTTGTTACTAAACTAGTCGAGAATTCGAGTCCACAAGTTAAGAATCGAGTTTTGAAAGTCGAAAGTACCTGGCAAGCTAATACTCCGTCCCAAATGTTACAGATGCTCCAGTATCATCAGAATAGAATCAGAGAAGAGCAAGATCATGAAAGGAAACGTATGAAAGACACGAAAATGAAAGTACTAGTTGCACAATCTGTTCCACAAGACAGTCAGAAGAGGGGTACGAATCAAGTCAGTCATCCTGCAGCTCCCGTTAAAGGGACATGCAATTATTGTAAACAGCCAGGTCATTTTATAAACGAGTGTGCAGTTCTGAAACACAATATAGCCACTGGTAAAACTAAAGAAAGACCACGTCCGCCTAGACAAGAACAAGTTTCACAGACTTCTCAGCCACAGAATGCACAACAGACAGTTCCAGCACCGCAGCCTATCGCTGCAACACAGCAGGTTACACAGCAGATGTACCAGTATGCACAGACAGAGTATCCAGAGTATCAAGCGTATTCATGAAACAGCCTAGAGAGGGAGGTAGGCTTGCCTCTCATCGAGATTCCTGTAGATCAAGAGGGTCCCTATGTTCATAGTCAAGTATTAGGGAAAGACAGAAAGTTTCTGATTGATACAGGGGCAAGTAGGACGACTATTAGTCACGACGAGGTTCCAGGGGCTCCGCTCTCAGGCTCTAGAAATGTTTCCCTTGGATTTTCAGGAAAGCCAATTGTTAACGAGATTTCCAAACCAGTTACTCTAGAAGTGGGTCCATTGCCCCGAACTACTGATCTACTGCTTACGAAGTCATGTCCAGAAAATTTGTTAGGCATTAAGACACTGAAAGAATTAGGTGCAGTTATTTGCTGTTCCCCAGAGGGAATACGTTTGTTTTTACGTGACTTCAAGGGTCACTATGTTTTACGAGATTTTGATCCAAGATTACTGAATGTCCCCCAGCATCTATGGGCACAAGGTCCAACTGATGTTGGTTTTATGCAAATCACACCCCATCGTGTGACTCTCAAGCAAGGTATAGTCTTGCCACGAATCAGACAGTACAGATTGCCACCTGAGGCTGTAGCAGCCTTATCCAAAATTATTGACGAGCTCATGGCTCAAGGAGTAGTTGTAGAAACTGACTCCAATGTATGTAATTCTCAGATCATTCCAGTCATGAAACGTACTGATCCAAATGCACCCCCAGTATATCGATTAGTGATTGACCTTCGAGAACTCAATAAATGTATCATTCCCCAGTACCCAGTTGTTCCAGATATCTCATCCCTATTGACAGCTATTGATTCTGAGGCAATATTTTTTACAGTAATCGACCTCAAGAATGCATTTTTCAGTGTCCCCATTCATCCAGACAGCCAGTACCTTTTCGGTTTTTGTTTAAATGGAAGGAGCTATAAATTCACACGAGCTCCTCAAGGTTTCACAGAAAGTCCTAGCATTTACAGTCAAGCACTTAAGAGACAACTAGACAACATTCACATGCCAACTGACACTGCCCTGCTCCAATATGTCGATGATCTACTGATCACAGCCCGTTCTGAACGTGCTTGCGAGCGAGCGTCACTTACAGTTCTGTATTTCCTGGCCGAGATGGGGCACAAGGTGTCTCCTTCGAAGCTTCAATTCTGTGTCCAGCAAGTGATCTACTTAGGCCACTTACTGTCCAAGTGGGGTAGGCAGTTGACACCCGATCGCATCCAGTTAATAGCGAGTCTTCCTCAGCCCAAGACACAGAAGGAGGTACGTGCTTTTATCGGCCTTACTTCTTATTGCAGACAATGGATTCCTCAGTATGCATTTCTAGCCAAGCCACTGATACAGTTAACGACACAGGAGGCAGCCGTATCGACTGTCCTCCCTTGGACATCTGAACATACACTTAGTTTTAATGAGTTAAAGAAAGCCTTATGCCAAGCTCCTGTCCTAGCTACACCGAACTACAATAAGCCTTTTACACTTTTTGTCACAGAACGTGATGGTACAGCATTATCTGTTCTTACACAAGATCAAGCAGGACAATACAAGCCCTGTGCTTATTTTTCGAGCACACTAGATCCAGTAGCCCAGGCTCTGCCTGCGTGCCTCAAGTCAGTTGCAGCCACAGCACTAGCTATCAGACAAAGTGATTCCATAGTATTAGGACATTCCTTGACAGTACAAGTTCCACACTCCGTGGAAGTTCTTTTAAATCGAACACAGACTCAGCACTTGACAATTGCACGTTTAACAGGTTATGAATTGACACTGTTCCAGCCTCACATAGAAATCAGACGCTGCAATGTTCTGAACCCTGCTACACTGTTACCGTCAGTTATTTCAAGTCCTGCCACACATGACTGTGTGGAAGTAGTTAACACCATGACCAAGCCAAGACAAGACCTGACAGATATTCCATTACCAGATCCTGACCTGACACTTTATGTGGATGGTTCATGTATGAGAACAAGTACAGGAGAACTAGTAGCCGCGTATGCAGTGACCACTGACACTAAAGTTATTGAGACACACCGTATTGACACTCTGTCTGCTCAAGCCGCAGAGCTAGTTGCTCTGACTCAAGCCTGCATACATGCCAAGAACCTGAAAGTTAATATTTACACAGATTCACGCTACACATTTGGAGTCGTACACGACTTTGGAGTGCTCTGGCAGGAGAGAGGTTTCATGACTTCTCATGGAACCAAGATTCAGCATGGTCTCCTCATTCAAGCTCTGTTAGATGCAATACATTTACCGACATCTATCGCTATCATGAAGTGCAAAGCACATACGAAAGTCACTGACATTATTTCTCAAGGTAATGATCTAGCAGATCGAACAGCCAAGCTTACAGCACAGACACCAGACATACTAGTTAACAAGACACCGACATCCACTCTAGAACAGACTACTTGTATGACAGTTAAGGACCCCACTCAAGATGTCATAGATATCCAGTTACATGCTACTCCCGAGGAAATTAAGAAATGGTCCGAACAAGGAGGGGTCCAGACAGATCAGGGATGGTTGACGAAGGGAAAAGCCACATGGTTTCTCCCCGACTCAATGGTTCAAGTCATTATCAATACCGCACATAGTCCTGCACACTTAGGAGAAAAAGCCATGTTAGACAGTATCCAGAACATTTGGTTTAACAAGCATTTACGAGCTGCAGCCAAGCAGAAAGTCCGTACTTGTATGATATGTTGTCAGTTTAATCCAGGTAAAAGTGTTCCGGTGGAACAAGGTGGATTCCAGCCCCCTGACCACCCTTTTGAAGTCCTCCAGATGGATTATATTCAGATGGAGCGATGTCGAGGTTTCAAGTATGTCCTTGTAGTTGTATGCGCTTTGTCCAGGTGGACAGAAGCATATCCAGTCCCAGATTACACAGCCGCGACCACTGCCAAGCAGTTGGTTCGTGAACATTTCCCCCGTTATGGACTCCCTAGGGTCGTGTATTCTGATAACGGCCAGCCATTCTCATCCGAACTAATGAAGCACGTTTCCCTGTTGTTAGGGTACCAGTGGAAGTTCCATTGTGTACGCCATCCTGAAGCAGCCGGTCTCGTAGAGAGACATAATCAAACCTTGAAAATCCGTATTGCCAAAGTATGCAAAGAGAAAGGTGTAGACTGGCTAGTAGCCCTGCCAGTTGCATTGTTTTATATGCGCATGGTCGCACATTCCAGATCAGGTCTGTCCCCGTATGAGGTCGTATTCGGCCGCCCCCCAAATATGTGGGGTACACCTAGACCCCGAAGTATTACAGATGTTTCCAGTAATATGCTGACAGATTACCTAGCTTCCTTGATGTCTGCCCTCCACTCTTGTCGTTCACAGGTTGCCGCCGCATTTCCAGACAATACCGAGGTGAAACCGCATGAAATCGTTCCAGGAAGCTTGGTCCTCGTCCAGAATTTTGATCGTTCAAGTCCGCTGGAGCCTCGCTGGAAGGAACCGAAGCAAGTCCTTCTGACCACCCGTACGGCTGTGAAGTTGGAGGGCCGTAAGGGGTGGGTCCATCTGTCTCACGTCAAGGAATTTCATGGACTAAAACCTAAAACTTTTGCCAAGGATTGCATTTTACCTAAAGACTGCCAAAATACTATTCTCAAGGACTGTCCCGCAAATGACATTGATACCAAGCCTCCCCTGTTAGAGGAAACTCCGCAGCAGGAGTATAAAAAGATGCTTCGGTCTAGTAAAATAAGTCAGCCAGTTTAATTGTCTAAGTCCTCCCCTAGGTGAAACGGTTAGACAGGTATCTGACATGTATGAAATAGACCCCCATAGCGAGAGAGTTAGTCAAAACTCAATCCGATGTATCGTTTTTCTAAGTTTCATATTATTTTTAAGCCTGATGGTTACCTGCACGAGTTATGCATTTCATTTATGTTTTCCAATTTCTCATGTAAATAAGTCTTCTAATGCTACAGTAGAGCACACGTTTAGTGATTTGCCTCCTCACGAACTATCCTATCGTCTTGCTATGCGCAACAATTCATTTATCCGTATGTTACATTATTCACACCAGACCAGCAATGCCACAAATTGTTGGGTGTGTGGTCGACTCCCCCCTTTCCAGACACCGAAGGGAGTTCTGCCACTCTTTCCTTATCCGTTCTCACATAATGGCTCATGTGGAGCCTGGTCCATGTTAACGTCATCCTCAACTGATATGTCCCTTCTGAACAGTATATGTTTTCCAGACAAGCAAGGTCTTCCCCACAGAACAGGGTTAGATCTAGAAAATGAAGTTTATAATTTGGGTAATTATTCTTCGAATTTCATGGTCCTGAATGTTCAGTCTGATCCTACTCCAGACTTACCTGCTATTTCAGTACTACCAGTCAAAGGCGAATTATGTGTTAGAAATAATGGTTCCGTACATGTAGGACATAGTGATTGTACTACTATTGTCGAGTATAGTGACAGTGGGAAATCTATTTTCAAAGCTTCACGTCATTCTTATTTTGTTTGTGGTCAGACCGCATATGTTCGTCTGCCCCTCAATTGGGAGGGAACCTGTTACATTGCCTTCCTACTGCCACCAGTCTTCCTAGCTCCATCTGATTATCATAGAAACACACATCTAGTACACATTAGACATAGAAGGGAGATCGAGTCCCCGGTTGTCGATCAAACTGAAACTGCTCTAGAACAGTATACGGATTTCAATAGAGGATTCTTTTTCTTTATAGGACCTATCCAGAATAGTAAGTTAATCCGTAGATTAACCAGAACCCTTGAAGCAGTAGTTAATGAGACTGCTTCTGCTCTAGGTAACTTAACCGAAGAGCAATCTGCTATGAGATTTGTCGTGCTCCAAAATCGTCTCGTTCTTGACGTCATACTGGCCGATAGAGGAGGAGCATGTAGAGTCATCGGATCTAGTTGCTGCATTTTTATTCCAAATAACGCGCCGTCTGTTTATTCAGCTATAACCAGACTTCATAAAATTGCCCATCAGTTACACCAGAATCCAGGCACCTGGACATGGTCCGGTTGGTTCTGGAGTATAATTTCTGCCTGGGGATGGAAAGTATTGTCATTTCTAGGTATTGCAGTAGCGATCATATTCAGTTGCTGCCTCTGTATACAATGTGGCCCTGCGATTTGCGGCATTTGTGCTACCTCTTGTATTCCTAATCCCAAGTCCCGTCCTAAATCCCGTTCCAAGAAAATTCGAGACGAACAAATGATACTGTATGAAATGATAGATGGTATCATGAATATTGATGTTTCCTGATGGAAACGTAGTGACAAGGAGGGAATGTGGAAAAGTAAAATTTTGCCATGTTCTGTGTCCCTACGTGTCCCCCATCTTATGTTGTATGTGCATGATTAATATGCATATGTATTCCCCACGATCGATTAAAGACGCAATTACAGTTGTGTCCATCTCTAGTATGCCAGTTTCCAGTTCTCGTGAAAGCAACGAATATCAGGCCTATGTAAAGCTACGTTGCCACGTTTCACAGTGTGCACGTTATTTCATTGTAAAGTCCCCGTTTCTAGGCCTCAAAAGGGCCCGGACTCAGATTCAGCTCCTGTCTTCTGAACCCTCGCTGAGGAGCGATACAGCCCCCACCTGTATCCCTGACCCTTCACTTACTTCCTGCCTCACAGTGCCCGGCTCGGCCTGGCTCTGCCTGCCAGTCTGCCAAGAGTATGTTATGATTCTAGTTATCAGTCCAGCCCTCCTTCCCTGCATTCCTAAGCTACTGAATCGCATCAATAGTTTCAGTCATCGTCTAGCCTTTACGTCTCCATGTAAGAGAAGTACTGTATTTATGGTCATTTAATATTCCTCAACACACACTACATGTAGAATAATTCATGCACCAGTCTTAGTGTCTGTTAGCCTTTGCCCTGATAACTTTTGGATTTTATCAACATGTTCTCTAAACATCAGATACTAGATAGTGTTTAGGTACATGTCGCTCTGACTCTCCAGACTTTCGTCTCTCCTTCTAGCTCAGAAGTCATAGCCCCCAGCTTCTCCCTAGTTACACGTCATTGCCAGCTTGCGCGCACCACTAGGTTAGAGGTCCCGGCTCCTCAGGTAGCCCCCTCCATGTTTCCGCCCCATTTATGACATATTCTGTTACGTTTACATCACATGTCTATGTACACGCCTCCTGTTACACCTACTTTCACCCTTATCTTTCGCGACTGCTATTAACCCCACCCACTGTCACACCTACTGTATGTACTGTAATGCAATTGTTTTAGTATATATACTTGTGTATTGTTATTAAAAGACAGCGCGCTCATTCCAGCTCCTGCCCGACAGCTGTCGGGGCCCCCCTGTTGGTTAGCCATCCCAGATCTTGCCCGTGCAGGTTGTCCTGTTCCTGTCCTTTATGCTGTATTAAACCTGCAAACTCCTACTACCTCGAATCTTGACTCTTATTTATTGAGCTATCTGTTATTATATATCCAGTCAAAAATAGAGGTATTATTTATTTATTTACCACATTTATTTATTTATATAGGGTTTAAAAAGAGGTCAACATGTTTCAGCCTTTGGTAGTCAGAGGATCTATAGGCTTTCGTCAGGACCAATGGGGGTGAATAAATAGTGAAAAAATAATTTTTTGTGAGAAGAATAAAGGGTTATTGACCTGATTCTTCGTGGACTAAGGTTTCATTGTACCTGCAAAATAGAGAACATACACACAAACAGCAACAAACAGGGAGATGGGGTATGGGAAAACACATAATTATGTACAATAGTACCCTTATATTTGTAAGGAACTAGAAAATGGCAATACTTTTCATCATACTCATTTCAGGCGTCAACTCTTCCTTTGTCATACTTCGGTGGGCAGAAAAGAATTGACTAATACTGTATTGAAGTGCCCATAGTTCTAATATTATACTCTCTCTGTGCATGGTCTATGGTGAGAAACGTTATAATATGTGGCCGCTTTGTGGTTGCATGTACACTGCAGACATTCCATACTTCCTTTAACAAATATTTCGAGCGTGTGGTTTTTTACGTGCTACAATGAACTTATCACATGCTCGTGTGACTAAAAGTTATCCGTGGGTCATAATTTGGTGATTAGGTGATGCGTGACTAGAGTAGTACCAAGTACGCTATGTGCGCTTTCATTTCCAATGCGTACCTTATTATGTCGGAAAAATTGCTTCCTCGGGGATTTAGGCTGATCGAGAGAGGCCTTACTAGAGGGGTATTAAAGGAAAGGTATTACAGGGCGCGGTCTTGTACTTGCGGTTTGTCTTGTACTCGGCGCGCTTGGGTTCCTGCGTTACCTTAGTGCCTTCTTACTCGGTCCTGGCAGCATGTGCTGACTCTGCCTGTCATCGCCCGGAACTACAGTGTGGTGTAGTTCCGGGTGGATTTGTACTTAGTGGTGGTGGCGATGGAAGAAATACTTCTCGGTCGCTCTATGATGGCAGTTAATACTATTTCAGTTAGATTCAGAATAAATTGAATATTTTATTCGTTGGTGGCAAATTGAGATTGTAATATTGTAAACTTTATTTTGGCGAAATGTATGTACCAATTTGTAGAAGGATCAGGATTCAGAAGAAATACTTCACAATCGGTCTGTGATGGCAATTAATACTGTTACTAGTTATATTCATTTGCCAAAATAAAATTATTGCTCAAATTAGTAATTTGGTTTGTAGGGAGAAAAAAGAAGAGGGAATTGTAATATTGTAAACTTAATTTATTATGATTGTTCTGGAAAAGTGTATGCACCACTGGATGCAGCAGATGTTGCTGAGCAGATGGTCCAGGATTCACGCATTATGGAAAGAGCAATTTTTATAATTTCAAGGTATGCTGAGGTGGGCGTGGAGATTACTACGCCTTGCGGAGAGCGCAATGGTTTAGTTGTTGCTCTCATAGGTCACTGATCTACAATGTAAGCAGGGTTATTAGGCCACTTGAATTCCGCACTTGAGGTAAAGTGTTACAAACGGGCTTAGAATATTGAATCATCTGTTAAGGGACAACCAAGGAACAGAATCGTTAAGACCCTGGGTGTCTGTTTTGAGCCTATGGACCCAACGTTGTTCCTTCTCAAACAGTATATTGGCTGCGTTTCTGTCTACTGTGTCCAGGCTTTCTAGGATTACCCAATGCAGGTCATTGGATGTATGTTGTTTTTCTTTGTTTTTCTTTGTAATGCGATGACATCTTTGTTGTGCTTTTCTTGCAATTAATATTGCTCCTGTGTTCGCAGAGTCTCTGTTTGGCTTTACGGCACGTCATCCCAATATACCTCATATTGCAAGGGCATGTGATCATATATACAACATGGCTAGTGTTGCAGTTGGTGTGTTTTTTCAGTTTCCATACAAAGTCTGGAAGTAACTGCAGTTCTTTCGTTGGTTCTGTGGTCGCACAGACTACGCAGGTACCGCAAGGATAGTGTCCAGTAATTGGAGGGTTATTCCGTAGGCCTGGTTGTTGCTTCTTCTTCTTCGGTGGTGGTCTTGTGTGGACCAGTAGGTCTTTTATATTGCTGCTCCTTTTGTTCGCAAATCTTGGTTTTGACCAGGTCAAGGTGTTCGATGTTATAATCTTCCAGTTGCGGTTGATTATTTTCTTCACATGATTTGTTATTGGGCTATAGGTTGTGACACACGTAGTCCTGTCATCAGTCTGTTTTGGGCGACTTTCAAGTAGAGATTCTCTGGGTTGATTTCTGGCTCGTTTTGCACAGGAGTTGATTATTCTTTTAGGGTAATCTCTAGCCGTTAGTTTTTCACAGAGATCAGTTGCTTGGACTTTGTAGTCTTTTATGGAGCTACAGTTTCTCCTTAGTCGTAAGAACTGACTGTACGGAAGGTTTTCTCTCAAAGGGCGGGGGTGAAAACTGTTAAAAGATAGCAGACTGTTTTTGGCAGTAGGCTTGAAGAATGTTCTTGTTTGTAAGGTGTTTCCCTCAGCGAAGATGGTAATGTCTAAGAAGTCAAGACTCTGCGCATTGGATGTGAATGTAAAGTTAAGGCATTCGTCCTGATTATTCAACCACCTATGGAAATCTGTTAGTGATGCATTGTCTCCTTTCCAGATTAAAAAGATATCGTCGATATATCTCTTCCAGAAGAGTATATGACGAGAGAAGGGGTTGTTTACATTATGGATGTAGGTCTGTTCGAAGGTGCTTACATACAGACCCGCCACGCTGGGAGCAAAGGTACTACCCATCGATGTACCATGTTGCTGGAGATAGAGGGTATCTTTGTATTGGAATTTTTTTTCCATAAGGGCCAGTCTGCAGCATTCCAGTACGAAGTGTCTTGGAGTTCGATGGGGCCAATCGGTGTTAAACAATATTGATTCGAGAGTCTCTAAGGTTTTCTGTTGTGGAAGGCTTGTGTAGAGGCTCTCGACGTCTAACCCTACTAAGAGCATACTGCTCTCTGAGTACTCGAAGTTCTGTAGCATATTAATCAAGTCTTGTGTGTCTTTAAGGTAGGTAGGCGTGGTTTGGACCAATGGTCTCAAGTACTGGTCTGCAAATTGTGATAATGGCTCTAGAATAGAGTTGATCCCCGAGACAATTGGTCTTCCTGGTGGGGGCATCTTATCTTTATGCGTCTTGGGCAGAGAGTAAAAGTATGGCGTGACTGGTGCTTTAATTACCAGATAGTCCGCCTCTTTTTTAGATAGCCAGTTGTTACACTCTGCTTCCTCAATCATCAGGGCTATTGTCCTTTGCAGACGTGCTGTCGGGTCAGTTGTAATCACTTGATAGAATTTGGTGTCTGCTAGTAAATTCATGCATTGCCTGTCATATCCTTCTGCTGATAGTAGGACTACGCCTCCGCCTTTGTCCGCAGGCTTTATGACAATGTCATGGTTGTCTTTCAATTCTGTCAGAGCGAGTTTTTCCGCTTTTGATAGGTTCTGGAAAGGTCTCGGAGGATGTTGATTTAGTTCTTCAACTTCCTTCATGATGGCCTGTTCAAATGTACTAATCTCAATGGGTACTTGCGAGTTAAGTGGGCAAAAGGTGGATTTATTCCTTAAGGTGGTGTCTCCTTCTTGAGGCTGCTGTTCTCCTTTGAAAAACGCTTTCAGTTTCAGCGTGCGGCAAAAGTTTGCGAGTTCGCACTTTGTTTTGAAAATGTCTGTTTTTGGGGTTGGCACGTAACCTAATCCTTTGTTCAGGACACTTGTTTGATTCTCTGTTAATTCTAGTCCTGTTAAGTTGACTATTAGATTGTCGGACCTTGTCCTGTGGTGGCTTTGGTGACGCTCCTGGTTTGGACCTGTCGTGTCTGGTCGGACCATGTTACTCCTTTTTGCCTGGACCTCCGGTTGTTCTGGCCATTCCCTAAAAAAGGACGGCTTTGCTGGTAATTTTGGGCACCTTGTGGTGGCATTTGGTGGTTCATGGGTACTGGGAAGTATGGATTTGGCCACCCTTGGAACTGGGGGTTGAATGGATGGAATGGTATTCCTTGTCCATTGTTTTGGAAAAAAGGGGGACGCCAGTAGTTGCCGCGGCCTCTACGTTGTCCTCCTTTGTTCCTGAAATTCCCACGACCCCGGGTTGTAGTATCATCTCCGCTCTGGTCTGAGCTGTTGTCTGAAGACATACTATTTGTATCTGAGTTATCGTTGAGTTTATAGTCTTTGCTACTATAAGGGTGAATGCGTTCCAAAGAGAACCTTTTCAATTCTTTTGCAAGTTTCTGCAATTTCGTCTGTGTTAAGTATTCTTGGCTATCTTTCATTTCTTTGTTAATTTCGTCAAGACGAGTTTTGTAGATGGTTATGTTGATTGTATTGTTCAGTTTTGTTTCTAAAATCTCAATCTTGATTGCGAGTTCATCCATAAGTCTTGTTGCAGTTTTAATTATCAGCACTAGGTAGTCTCTGGTGCATTTCCATGATATGGAGGACCAATCTTTTCGAAACGCTAGGTCTTTCAAGAAAATGCGTGGTGCATTCGTCACCCATAGGCCTTTTGGTACAGCGTTGACTCGGAGATACTCAGTCATTATTATGCCATGTACTGCTGTTCGTACTTGTTCTTTCTTTATTTCACTTAACTCGTCCCATTCTGCTGTCGAAGACAGAGTCTGGTTGAGGTCACCTTCCATGAGTAGAGGCGGTCTTGCCAAAATTTCATCGATGTCCTCAGTTGTATAACTGAGTCCAAAGCTTCCTGCCATGATGACAACGTTCTGTTAGGCAGTATGATATCAAAGGCTCTTATAGATGCCTATGAAGTTTTCTCCCACAGCTGTTCGCTGCTTGACATGTATAATCATGGGGATGGGGGAGGCAGAGTGAGAATCCTTTCAGTCTCCGTAGTTAACTTTTATAATCAGAAGGGGGAAAGGATCACTTGTCCTGCTTAAACCTTGGGTTCACAAGTCGAGGAACTGGTATCTCCCAACAAGTATGACCCTCATACACGTGTATGTTGGTAATTTCTCTTCAGCGGTATATACTGTGTCCCTGCTTTTTTACACGTGCGTGCGTAATCATCGAGTCATTTTTTGTATTGTGCACCCTCCACCAGGAGGTTTTCCTTAGGTTTAAGGCAGTAGTGATCGTGGAAAGTGGGGGGTCTAGTGGTGGTGTCGTTATAAAAAGTCCGGATAGCCAGACAGAGGCAATTTAATAAGTCTGGATTCGGACTATGAATAAAAAGTTTGGTGCACTCTTTGAATTGGTAAGGGATTCAAGTGCACTTAGTATATAGGGTTTAAAAAGAGGTCAACATGTTTCAGCCTTTGGTAGTCAGAGGATCTATAGGCTTTCGTCAGGACCAATGGGGGTGAATAAATAGTGAAAAAAAAATTTTTGGTGAGAAGAATAAAGGGTTATTGACCTGATTCTTTGTGGACTAAGGTTTCATTGTACCTGCAAAATAGAGAACATACACACAAACAGCAACAAACAGGGAGATGGGGTATGGGAAAACACATAATTATGTACAATAGTACCCTTATATTTGTAAGGAACTAGAAAATGGCAATACTTTTCATCATACTCATTTCAGGCGTCAACTCTTCCTTTGTCATACTTCGGTGGGCAGAAAAGAATTGACTAATACTGTATTGAAGTGCCCATAGTTCTAACATTATACTCTCTCTGTCCAGACTTATTAAATTGCCTCTGTCTGGCTATCCGGACTTTTTATAACGACACCACCACTAGACCCCCCACTTTCCACGATCACTACTGCCTTAAACCTAAGGCAAAACCTCCTGGTGGAGGGTGCACAATACAAAAAATGACTCGATGACTACGCACGCACGTGTAAAAAAGCGGGGACACAGTATATACCGCTGAAGAGAAATTACCAACATACACGTGTATGAGGGTCATATTTGTTGGGAGATACCAGTTCCTCGACTTGTGAACCCAAGGTTTAAGCAGGACAAGTGATCCTTTCCCCCTTCTGATTATAAAAGGTCTGTCCACAGCGACAAAGCCAACCACAGGGAGCCGGCGACCACGTACAGACCCATGAACCCGTCACCGGCACCCACCCAAGGCCACACTTATCTGTTTGGAAAGTAAAGGCTGCAAGTTATTGTCTGCCCCACCTAGACGCGATCCGTTGTGGTTTCAGACGAACAACTGTAGTAAATGTCCTCTCCACTGTTCTTCAATAGATAGACTGTACTATGACATCTGTGACATCATAGAATGCCTAGGTGACTCTCTGGCTCACAGTGTCTCTCTTTACCTGACTGTGGCAGTTGGTCAACTCAGGCTGAGCTGATAACAGCTGGCTCCCGGTGGGGTTTTACTTCTATACTTATTATCTTGACTCTTCTATCTTACTTGGAAGGAACTTACAATGAAGGATCTTAACCTACACAGTGGATCTTCCTTTACCACAATTTGGCGACGATTTGAACTGAATCAACCTTATAATACACGGGATTCCGTACTCCCTGTACAAACCGCAGCCTCTACTTTCTTCATAATTGGCCACTAGTGACGCACCCATTTGCCGATTATAAAGAAACTATGTCAGTACTCGACTATTATGAGTTATTACGGTCAAGTTCTGACATCACAATGCCTGCTGCCGGAGCACAGCAGCCAGTGAAAGGCAGGTCAGGTCACGGAGTGCTTTCCTTTCTTCTGCTCTATGCTAATAGCTTTAGCTTACAATGACAAGCAGAGAGAATATGTTTATTCTTTGCACTCCTTAGATAGAGCACAGCTGGGATCTTCCTGCATGTTTCTACACATTCTGAGCCACTGCAGCTTTTAAATGTTTTTTTTTAAACTGACTTGTATTGAACCATTTCTAATATCTGTTTGCAACAAATATCTACCAGGTTTTGATGTGTTTTATTTTGCAATTGAGGTTTGATTTTTATTATTCATGTTTGTAAACATGCTTGCTCTTTCATATGAAAGAGCTATGACCAAGGTTTTAAGTCGTTTATGGGGTAGTTGATGGTGCGAAACCAAAGGGGATGATGGACAGAGTGTTGAACATTGCAAGCACTCACCCCCAGTCAACTGATCTGGGTTTAATCCATCACCGTTCTTTAGCTCACTTCGCCACCCCAGTTCAGACATGGCCATATGCAAATCAGCCGTGACCCTATGCCTCATGGGAACAGTCCAGCCCGAACTGCCAAGCCATGTCTTTCCTAGACCGGAAACAAGCAAACAAGCATCCAGTAGTTGATGGTGTGACCATGTATTATATGGGATAAAATACCCCCTGGCATACATGATCAGGGTATTGCAAGCCTTTGGCCTCTTCCTCCTTATGGTTATGGAACTCCTCAGTGACTTGCTATATCCTTATAATGTAGTGATTTAGCATATCAAGGCCAGAGGCTTCCAAGCTAGTAATGCCTTTGATATGCAACCCCGGCTTCCCCCAGACCTGGGAGATGCCACCTCTTGCCCTGAGGCCCATTTGGCGCTAGGACAGGTAGGACAACGAGCTAGTTAGAAGGTGTGTTCACCCTCAGGCTAGCCAGACCCCTAAGGTGGGCTACCTGAAGTGAACAATGAAAGAGGGGTTCCACCATCTTATTTTTAGTGGAACTAGGAACTCTGGGTCAGGCTAATGACCACTCTTCACAGGAAGTGGTCATAGAGGGGGTGTAGACATCCCTGGGGTAGGTAGACCATTGGCTATTACCCTACACCCCACTTAAAGCCACTAAATGTTGTATTTAGGTGGCACCCAGAAACCAGGAACTCAGATTTGTCTACTGGGAACAGAAGAAGGACTAAGAACAGTTGAAAACGCAAGAACTATGGACCAGCCCTGGATGTGATGCAAAACCCTGCCGCTCGCTGCTTTCCCGACAATTGCAAAGACCGACTCGTCCATCAGCTGGGCATCCTTCCTAAAGCCTTGGAGGGCTGCCAGCACTTTGGCAACCAGTCAGCATTTCATTTGAAGTGAACGAGTCACTTCCCTGCAGTCTGCAGGCACCGACCTCATCTACCCGGTTCACCGCTCTGTTTACCACCAGGTCTGCTGATGAAGCAGCACACCAGAAGGAGGACTTTATAGCTCCCAGAGGCCACCTACATCTCCCCAGTCAGTTTCAAGATACCTGAGCTTCCAGGAGCCCCCCATAACCAATACCCTGGGTACCAGGCCATTACAGCAGTCAAGGCTTGTTAACCCCTTCCGTGCGGGGCTGTTTCCCCCGCTGTGCTGGGGGGCGGGGTGGGGGGGCGCGTACAGCGCCCCGGTGCTCATGACGAGGTCAGCTCGTCATGAGCTACGGCGCTCCGGTGCTCATGACGAGCTGAGCTCGTCATGGCCACACCCGTTCCAATGGAACTTTCAGCACAGCAGGGAAATCAGCCCAGCGTGCGAGTGTTCCACGGAACGGGCACGGTGATGACGAGCTCAGCTCGTCATGAGCACCGGAGCACCGTAGCTCATGACGAGCTGACCTCGTCATGAGCACCCAAGGTGCTAAGTGTCCAGTCCGACACCAACCCTGCCAAGACCAACCTACTGACTACCAACATCAACAACACTGAGGCCAGCACTGAGAGCGCTCCTGCTGTCCTGTTTGCCCCCCATCACCAGGTCGACCCTAGGAAGTGAGAGCCTCCAAGGCAAGCGACCCCCGAACTAAACACCTCTGCACCCGACCCCCCAGCCGGAGTCCAAGCCAACCGACGGGGCCCCCTTGCTCCAAAGACATAGAAAGCCGAGCCCCACTTTGGGTTCTGCCAAACTTGTCCCCAAGTCCCCACTTGCAGCCTTTTCTTGTTACTGGTTCTCCATCGCGTCCAGCACCTCTGCACCCGGACGCAGCAGGGCAGGTAAATCCGGACTGCGGGTGGCTCTTTGGACCTTGGCCCCTACGCACCTTGAGTCCCGGAGAGTAACCCCGTGGATCGTTTGTAAGTGTACCTATGTAGTGAATGTTCCTCCAGTAGGGTAACATTACCGCGTTCGAGGCTTATGCCTCAAATCTGACACCTGTGATCTTCTACTGTTTTACCTGTAAAAATCCATAACGTCGAACGGACCTACCTGATTCCAACGATCTTGGCGCCTAAATTGTGTACAAACCTGTGTTATTTTTCTAAATTGGTCCTGAGTTTCTGCTTGAGTGTGTCTCTATTATTGACTCAGGGGGCCTCATTTATGAAAAGTGTGAAAACAGCAACGTGACCCTTTTCCGTGCGCCCTCCTTGCAACACCGTGGATGCGCCGTATTGACTATACCGCGCGCCATGTCTCAAGGATTTACAGATACGTCAGTATTCCCGACGTATCTGTAGGTGCAAAAGTGACGGATTGTGGGGACGTGTCTGAAAACAGACGCGACTCCAGCAATGTCTCCTTTCACTGCGTCAGTCTTACGCCTGCTGTGAGGTAGGCGGATGTATGACGTTACAACGCATACTTTTACAACGCCTACCTTTACATCGTAAGTTTTACAACGCATACCATTACAACGCATAATGCTTTTGGGCACTGGATAGTGAATAGTTTAATTTACTATTCCAACTCCAGTCCCCGTGGATAGTAGGGAAGGTTATTGGATAGTAAATTAACCTATTCCCTATCCTAGAGCGCCCCCCAGAGCAATGCGTTGTAATAGTTTGTGTTGTAAAAGTTGCGTTGTAATGGTAGTTCGTTGTAAAAGTTTCGTTGTAAAGGTTGTATACCCAGGTAGGCGTAAGATATTGACGCGTTTGCACCCTAGAAGTGGCATTGTGAAATCTCATATATTTCACTGTGTCACGACTACGAGCCTTTTTTGCGGGGGAACGCCCACCCTGCATACATTATACTTGATGCAGGAATAATGTAGCGCAGGGGTTTACGAAGTGGCCCATTGGCCTAGATGCATCACGTTGTAAATGTGGTGCATATCTTGCACCACTGCAGCATCACAAAAAGTGACGCAACGGCGGAGTAAAGAGCTCATAAATAAGGCCGTGTGTGTACAACAAATGCTTCCCACTTTCCTCTGATAAGACTAAACTGCTCACCCACACCACCACATCAGTAGGGGTGGGCGGACATCTCCGTTCCGCCCACGGAATGTGCGGAGATTTGCCCCTTCCGCACTTGCGCAAAGAAGGCAGAGATTTGAGGCAAATCTCCGCACATTCGGGGCGGAACGGAAGTTGGCCGCCCGCCGGCCGCCCGCCTCCAGCCCGCCGTTGTTAAATTTTATTTAAAAGCCTGAAATTAAACTTAAATAAAACTTACCTTATTGCGGCCGCATCCTTGCCCATCGCGGCTTCATCTGGAAACTGCGCATGCGCGGGAGCCTGCGCATACCTCGCCAGAACTGCGCATGTGCAGTTTCCAGATGAAGCCGCGATGGGCAAGGATGCGGCCGCAATAAGGTGAGTTTTATTTAAGTTTAATTTTAGGCTTTTAAATAAAATGTATTAAGGCGGGCGGGCGTCGCGAGATTGGTTCAATCTCCGTGCCTCTCCACGAGAGTCCCTTACGCGACTTCCACCCCCCCCCACACATAAGTGCATTTGTGGTTATTAATGTAAGCTCTGTAAGCCAATGAGGGTCGTCCGGACTTCCTGCACAGTGCACCTCATTCCGGACACTACATGGAAGGCAGCTTCCTACAAGGACCGAGCCTTGTGTTCCCCAGGAGCCGAGGCCGGGGGGGGGGGTCCCTCAGTGGACACCCCCCTCATATCCTGGCCCTGCGATCTGCGTGCAGGGAGGGCCGGGGCAGAGTCAGTGACCACCAGGAGGAGGCAGGGAGGGCCGGGGCAGAGTCAGTGACCACCAGGAGGAGGCAGGGAGGGCCGGAGCGGAGTCAGTGACCACCAGGAGGAGGCAGGGAGGGCCGGGGCAGAGTCAGTGACCACCAGGAGGAGGCAGGGAGGGCCGGAGCGGAGTCAGTGACCACCAGGAGGAGGCAGGAAGGGCCGGGGCAGAGTCAGTGACCACCAGGAGGAGGCAGGGAGGGCCGGGCAGAGTCAGTGATAGAGGACGAGGCAGGGAGGGCCGGGGCAGAGTCAGTGACCACCAGGAGGAGGCAGGGAGGGCCGGGCAGAGTCAGTGACCACCAGGAGGAGGCAGGGAGGGCCGGGCAGAGTCAGTGACCACCAGGAGGAGGCAGGGAGGGCCGGGGCAGAGTCAGTGACCACCAGGAGGAGGCAGGGAGGGCCGGAGCGGAGTCAGTGACCACCAGGAGGAGGCAGGGAGGGCCGGGGCAGAGTCAGTGATCACCAGGAGGAGGCAGGGAGGGCCGGGGCAGAGTCAGTGACCACCAGGAGGAGGCAGGGAGGGCCGGAGCGGAGTCAGTGACCACCAGGAGGAGGCAGGAAGGGCCGGGGCAGAGTCAGTGACCACCAGGAGGAGGCAGGGAGGGCCGGGGCAGAGTCAGTGACCACCAGCGGACGAGGCAGGGAGGGCCGGGGCAGAGTCAGTGACCACCAGGAGGAGGCAGGGAGGGCCGGGGCAGAGTCAGTGACCACCAGGAGGAGGCAGGGAGGGCCGGGGCAGAGTCAGTGATAGAGGATGAGGCAGGGAGGGCCGGGGCAGAGTCAGTGACCACCAGGAGGAGGCAGGGAGGGCCGGAGCAGAGTCAGTGACCACCAGGAGGAGGCAGGGAGGGCCGGGGCAGAGTCAGTGACCACCAGGAGGAGGCAGGGAGGGCCGGGGCAGAGTCAGTGATAGAGGACGAGGCAGGGAGGGCCGGGGCAGAGTCAGTGACCACCAGGAGGAGGCAGGGAGGGCCGGGGCAGAGTCAGTGACCACCAGGAGGAGGCAGGGAGGGCCGGAGCAGAGTCAGTGACCACCAGGAGGAGGCAGGGAGGGCCGGGGCAGAGTCAGTGACCACCAGGAGGAGGCAGGGAGGGCCGGGGCAGAGTCAGTGATAGAGGACGAGGCAGGGAGGGCCGGGGCAGAGTCAGTGACCACCAGGAGGAGGCAGGGAGGGCCGGGGCAGAGTCAGTGACCACCAGGAGGAGGCAGGGAGGGCCGGAGCAGAGTCAGTGACCACCAGGAGGAGGCAGGGAGGGCCGGGCAGAGTCAGTGACCACCAGGACGAGGCAGGGAGGGCCGGGGCAGAGTCAGTGACCACCAGGAGGAGGCAGGGAGGGCTGGAGCAGAGTCAGTGACCACCAGGAGGAGGCAGGGAGGGCTGGGGCAGAGTCAGTGACCACCAGGAGGAGGCAGGGAGGGCCGGGGCAGAGTCAGTGACCACCAGGAGGAGGCAGGGAGGGCCGGGGCAGAGTCAGTGACCACCAGAAGGAGGCAGGGAGGGCCGGGGCAGAGTCAGTGACCACCAGGAGGAGGCAGGGAGGGCCGGGGCAGAGTCAGTGACCACCAGGAGGAGGCAGGGAGGGCCGGAGCAGAGTCAGTGACCACCAGGAGGAGGCAGGGAGGGCCGGAGCAGAGTCAGTGACCACCAGGAGGAGGCAGGGAGGGCCGGGGCAGAGTCAGTGACCACCAGGAGGAGGCAGGGAGGGCCGGGGCAGAGTCAGTGACCACCAGGAGGAGGCAGGGAGGGCCGGGGAAGAGTCAGTGACCACCAGGAGGAGGCAGGGAGGGCCGGGGCAGAGTCAGTGATAGAGGACGAGGCAGGGAGGGCCGGGGCAGAGTCAGTGATAGAGGACGAGGCAGGGAGGGCCGGAGCAGAGTCAGTGACCACCAGGAGGAGGCAGGGAGGGCCGGAGCAGAGTCAGTGACCACCAGGAGGAGGCAGGGAGGGCCGGGGCAGAGTCAGTGACCACCAGGATGAGGCTGGGAGGGCCGGGGCAGAGTCAGTGACCACCAGGAGGAGGCAGGGAGGGCCGGGGCAGAGTCAGTGACCACCAGGAGGAGGCAGGGAGGGCCGGGGCAGAGTCAGTGACCACCAGGAGGAGGCAGGGAGGGCCGGGCAGAGTCAGTGATCACCAGGAGGAGGCGGGGAGGGCCGGGGCAGAGTCAGTGACCACCAGGAGGAGGCAGGGAGGGCCGGGGCAGAGTCAGTGACCACCAGGAGGAGGCAGGGAGGGCCGGGCAGAGTCAGTGACCACCAGGAGGAGGCAGGGAGGGCCGGGGCAGAGTCAGTGACCACCAGGAGGAGGCAGGGAGGGCCGGGGCAGAGTCCGTGATAGAGGACGAGGCAGGGAGGGCCGGAGCAGAGTCAGTGACCACCAGGAGGAGGCAGGGAGGGCCGGAGCGGAGTCAGTGATCACCAGGAGGAGGCAGGGAGGGCCGGGGCAGAGTCAGTGACCACCAGGAGGAGGCAGGGAGGGCCGGGGCAGAGTCAGTGACCACCAGGAGGAGGCAGGGAGGGCCGGAGCAGAGTCAGTGACCACCAGGAGGAGGCAGGGAGGGCCGGGCAGAGTCAGTGACCACCAGGACGAGGCAGGGAGGGCCGGGGCAGAGTCAGTGATAGAGGACGAGGCAGGGAGGGCCGGGGCAGAGTCAGTGACCACCAGGAGGAGGCAGGGAGGGCCGGGCAGAGTCAGTGACCACCAGGAGGAGGCAGGGAGGGCCGGGGCAGAGTCAGTGATCACCAGGAGGAGGCAGGGAGGGCCGGGGCAGAGTCAGTGACCACCAGGAGGAGGCAGGGAGGGCCGGAGCGGAGTCAGTGACCACCAGGAGGAGGCAGGGAGGGCCGGGGCAGAGTCAGTGACCACCAGGAGGAGGCAGGGAGGGCCGGGCAGAGTCAGTGACCACCAGGAGGAGGCAGGGAGGGCCGGGGCAGAGTCAGTGATCACCAGGAGGAGGCAGGGAGGGCCGGGGCAGAGTCAGTGACCACCAGGAGGAGGCAGGGAGGGCCGGAGCGGAGTCAGTGACCACCAGGAGGAGGCAGGGAGGGCCGGGGCAGAGTCAGTGACCACCAGGAGGAGGCAGGGAGGGCCGGGGCAGAGTCAGTGACCACCAGGAGGAGGCAGGGAGGGCCGGGGCAGAGTCAGTGACCACCAGGAGGAGGCAGGGAGGGCCGGGGCAGAGTCAGTGACCACCAGCGATGAACTGAAAGAGGAGGAGGCAGACAGAGCAGGAACAGACAGCTCAGCCGGGGTTGCACTTCCTTGTCTCTGCCCCAGATATGAGGAAACAAGGAGCCGCTGCCCGGGAATTTCCCTGCAGGAGCCGCCTGCACAGGTCCGAAGCGGCTGAGCACGAGCTCTGGGGGGGGTGGAGGGGGCCAGAACCGAAAGGAAGAGAGCAGAGCAACACCCCCAGGAACTGAAGCACCTCTGTCAGGTGAGTGCAACGTATGCAAATCAGAGAAGCTTTAGCAACACCTGTGAAGCGTGAGTCAATGCAAAAAAACACAAAAGAGATAAACAGAGACAGAAACAAGGAGACAGAAACACGGAAGCAAAAAGAGGGAATACCACAGAGAGCCTGGAGATGCTCCAGGCAGGAGAGCTCTGGCTTGAGACGCTTTCTTGAAAGTCCATCAGCGCTTCCGTCAGACCATCGCTGATACTTCCAATAAACAGAATACCAGGCTGGAATCTTCTAGGGGTCAGGGGCCCAGGGTAGAGTCCAGGGGCCTGGGGTAGAGTCCAGGGGCCCGGGGTAGAGGTTTTACTCTTCTTCCCAGGGCCTTTAACCACGTCAATGGTGTCCAATTAGACTCAGGAGAAAGACAGTTCTGCATCTGCCTCAAGGCGCTTGGCCATGACCATCACAGCTCAGTGAAGGACCATCCGCATAAGGATGGGTCTCTGAGGCATCTGAGAGACTCCTGGCCTCCGGCCGCCACCGCCTGATCCACCCGAGTGGATACTGTGGGGACAGGGTCACACCAGAGCGGTGTCTCAGAGCTGACCTCACCGCCTGATCCACCCGAGTGGAAGACTGTGGGGACGGGGTCACACCAGAGCGGTGTCTCAGAGCTGACCTCACCGCCTGGTCCACCCGAGTGGATACTGTGGGGACGGGGTCACAGCATAGCGGTGTCTCAGAGCTGACCTCACCGTCTGATCCACCCGAGTGGATACTGTGGGGACGGGGTCACACCAGAGCGGTGTCTCAGAGCTGACCTCACCGCCTGGTCCACCCGAGTGGATACTGTGGGGACGGGGTCAGACCAGAGCGGTGTCTCAGAGCTGACCTCACCGTCTGATCCACCCGAGTGGATACTGTGGGGACGGGGTCACACCAGAGCGGTGTTTCAGAGCTGACCTCACCGTCTGATCCACTCGAGTGGAAGACTGTGGGGACGGGGTCACACCAGAGCGGTGTCTCAGAGCTGACCTCACCGCCTGATCCACCCAAGTTGATACTGTGGGGACGGGGTCACACCAGAGCGGTGTTTCAGAGCTGACCTCACCGCCTGATCCACCCAAGTTGATACTGTGGGGACGGGGTCACACCAGAGCGGTGTCTCAGAGCTGACCTCACCGCCTGATCCACCCGAGTGGAAGACTGTGGGGACGGGGTCACACCAGAGCGGTGTCTCAGAGCTGACCTCACCGTCTGATCCACCCGAGTGGATACTGTGGGGACGGGGTCACACCAGAGCGGTGTCTCAGAGCTGACCTCACCGCCTGATCCACCCAAGTTGATACTGTGGGGACGGGGTCACACCAGAGCGGTGTCTGAGAGCTGACCTCACCGTCTGATCCACCCGAGTGGATACTGTGGGGACGGGGTCACACCAGAGCGGTGTCTCAGAGGTGACCTCACCGCCTGATCCACCCGAGTGGATACTGTGGGGACGGGGTCACACCAGAGCGGTGTCTGAGAGCTGACCTCACCGTCTGATCCACCCGAGTGGAAGACTGTGGGGACGGGGTCACACCAGAGCGGTGTCTGAGAGCTGACCTCACCATCCGATCCACCCGAGTGGAAGACTGTGGAGACGGGGTCACACCAGAGCGATGTGTCAGAGCTGACCTCACCGTCTCATCCACCCGAGTGGATACTGTGGGGACGGGGTCACACCAGAGCGGTGTCTCAGAGCTGACCTCACCGCCTGATCCACCCGAGTGGAAGACTGTGGGGCCGGGGTCACACCAGAGCGGTGTCTCAGAGCTGACCTCACCGCCTGATCCACCCAAATGGATACTGTGGGGACGGGGTCACACCAGAGCGGTTTCTCAGAGCTGACCTCACCGCCTGATCCACCCGAGTGGATACTGTGGGGACGGGGTCACACCAGAGCGGTGTCTCAGAGCTGACCTCACCGTCCTGATCCACCCGAGTGGATACTGTGGGGACGGGGTCACACTAGAGCGGTGTCTGAGAGCTGACCTCACCGTCTGATCCACCCGAGTGGATACTGTGGGGACGGGGTCACACCAGAGCGGTGTCTCAGAGCTGACCTCACCGCCTGATCCACCCGAGTGGAAGACTGTCGGGACGGGGTCACACCAGAGCGGTGTCTCAGAGCTGACCTCACCGTCTGATCCACCCGAGTGGATACTGTGGGGACGGGGTCACACCAGAGCGGTGTCTCAGAGCTGACCTTACCGCCTGATCCACCCGAGTGGATACTGTGGGGACGGGGTCACACCAGAGCGGTGTCTCAGAGCTGACCTCACCGCCTGATCCACCGAGTGGAAGACTGTGGGGACGGGGTCACAAGAGAGCGGTGTCTCAGAGCTGAACTCACCGTCTGATCCACCCGAGTGGAAGACTGTGGGGACGGGTCTCACCAGAGCGGTGTCTCAGAGCTGACCTCACCGTCTGATCCACCCGAGTGGATACTGTGGGGACGGGGTCACACCAGAGCGGTGTCTCAGAGCTGACCTCACCTTCTGATCCACCCGAGTGGATACTGTGGGGACGGGGTCACACCAGAGCGGTGTCTCAGAGCTGACCTCACCGCCGGATCCACCCGAGTGGAAGACTGTGGGGACGGGGTCACACCAGAGCGGTGTCTCAGAGCTGACCTCACCGTCCTGATCCACCCGATTGGAATACTGTGGGGACAGGGTCACACCAGAGCGGTGTTTCAGAGCTGACCTCACCGCCTGATCCACCCGAGTGGAAGACTGTGGGGACGGGGTCACACCAGAGCGGTGTCTCAGAGCTGACCTCACCGCCTGATCCACCAGAGTGGAAGACTGTGGGGACGGGGTCACACCAGAGCGGTGTCTCAGAGCTGACCTCAACGCCTGATACACCCGAGTGGAAGACTGTGGGGACAGGGTCACACCAGAGCGGTGTCTCAGAGCTGACCTCACCGTCCTGATCCACCCGAGTGGATACTGTGGGGACGGGGTCACACCAGAGCGGTGTCTCAGAGCTGACCGCACCGTCTGATCCACCCGAGTGGATACTGTGGGGAGGGGGTCACACCAGAGCGGTGTCTCAGAGCTGACCGCACCGTCTGATCCACCCGAGTGGATACTGTGGGGACGGGGTCACACCAGAGCGGTGTCTCAGAGCTGACCGCACCGTCTGATCCACCCGAGTGGATACTGTGGGGACGGGGTCACACCAGAGCGGTGTCTCAGAGCTGACCTCACCGTCTCATCCACCCGAGTGGATACTGTGGGGACGGGGTCACACCAAAGCGGTGTCTAAGAGCTGACCTCACCGCCTGATCCACCCGAGTGGAAGACTGTGGGGATGGGATCACACCAGAGCGGTGTCTCAGAGCTGACCTAACCGTCCTGATCCACCCAAGTGGATACTGTGGGGACGGGGTCACACCAGAGCGGTGTCTCAGAGCTGACCTCACTGCCTGATCCACCCGAGTGGAAGACTGTGGGGACGGGGTCACACCAGAGCGGTGTCTCAGAGCTGACCTCACCGTCTGATCCACCCGAGTGGATACTGTGGAGACGGGGTCACACCAGAGCGGTGTCTCAGAGCTGACCTCACCGCCTGATCCACCCGAGTGGATACTGTGGGGAGGGGGTCACACCAGAGCGGTGTCTCAGAGCTGACCCCACCGCCTGATCCACCGGAGTGAAAGACTGTGGGGACGGGGTCACACCAGAGCGGTGTCTCAGAGCTGACCGCACCGTCTGATCCACCCGAGTGGATACTGTGGGGAGGGGGTCACACCAGAGCGGTGTCTCAGAGCTGACCGCACCGTCTGATCCACCCGAGTGGATACTGTGGGGACGGGGTCACACCAGAGCGGTGTCTCAGAGCTGACCGCACCGTCTGATCCACCCGAGTGGATACTGTGGGGACGGGGTCACACCAGTGCGGTGTCTCAGAGCTGACCTCACCGTCTCATCCACCCGAGTGGATACTGTGGGGACGGGGTCACACCAAAGCGGTGTCTCAGAGCTGACCTCACCGCCTGATCCACCCGAGTGGAAGACTGTGGGGATGGGGTCACACCAGAGCGGTGTCTCAGAGCTGACCTCACCGTCCTGATCCACCCGAGTGGATACTGTGGGGACGGGGTCACACCAGAGCGGTGTCTCAGAGCTGACCTCACTGCCTGATCCACCCGAGTGGAAGACTGTGGGGACGGGGTCACACCAGAGCGGTGTCTCAGAGCTGACCTCACCGTCTGATCCACCCGAGTGGATACTGTGGAGACGGGGTCACACCAGAGCGGTGTCTCAGAGCTGACCTCACCGCCTGATCCACCCGAGTGGATACTGTGGGGAGGGGGTCACACCAGAGCGGTGTCTCAGAGCTGACCTCACCGTCTGATCCACCCGAGTGGAGACTGTGGGGACGGGGTCACATCAGAGCGGTGTCTCAGAGCTGACCTCACCGCCTGATCCACCCGAGTGGATACTGTGGGGACGGGGTCACACCAGAGCGGTGTCTCAGAGCTGACCTCACCGCCTGATCCACCCGAGTGGATACTGTGGGGAGGGGGTCACACCAGAGCGGTGTCTCAGAGCTGACCTCACCGTCTCATCCACCCGAGTGATACTGTGGAGACGGGGTCACACCAGAGCGGTGTCTGAGAGCTGACCTCACCGTCTGATCCACCCGAGTGATACTGTGGAGACGGGGTCACACCAGAGCGGTGTCTCAGAGCTGACCTCACCGTCTGATCCACCCGAGTGATACTGTGGAGACGGGGTCACACCAGAGCGGTGTCTCAGAGCTGACCTCACCGTCTGATCCACCCTAGTGGATACTGTGGGGACGGGGTCACACCAGAGCGGTGTCTCACAGCTGACCTCACCGCCTGATCCACCCGAGTGGAAGACTGTGTGGACGGGGTCACACCAGAGCGGTGTCTCAGAGCTGACCTCACCGCCTGATCCACCCGAGTGGAAGACTGTGGGGTCGGGGTCACACCAGAGCGGTGTCTCAGAGCTGACCTCACCGCCTGATCCACCCGAGTGGAAGATTGTGGGGTCGGGGTCACACCAGAGCGGTGTCTCAGAGCTGACCTCACCGTCTGATCCACTCGAGTGGATACTGTGGGGACGGGGTCACACCAGAGCGGTGTCTCAGAGCTGACCTTACCGCCTGATCCACCCGAGTGGATACTGTGGGGACGGGGTCACACCAGAGCGGTGTCTCAGAGCTGACCTCACCGCCTGATCCACCGAGTGGAAGACTGTGGGGACGGGGTCACACCAGAGCGGTGTCTCAGAGCTGACCTCACCGCCTGATCCACCCGAGTGGAAGACTGTGGAGACGGGGTCACACCAGAGCGGTGTCTCAGAGCTGACCTCACCGCCTGATCCACCCGAGAGGAAGACTGTGGGGACGGGGGTCACACCAGAGCAGTGTCTCAGAGCTGACCTCACCGTCTGATCCACCCGAGTGGAAGACTGTGGGGACGGGGTCACACCAGAGCGGTGTCTCAGAGCTGACCTCACCGCCTGATCCACCCGAGTGGATACTGTGGAGACGGGGTCACACCAGAGCGGTGTCTCAGAGCTGACCTCACCGCCTGATCCACCCGAGTGGATACTGTGGGGACGGGGTCACACCAGAGCAGTGTCTCAGAGCTGACCTCACCGCCTGATCCACCCGAGTGGATACTGTGGGGCCAGGGTCACACCAGAGCGGTGTCTCAGAGCTGACCTCACCGCCTGATCCACCCGAGTGGAAGACTCTGGGGACGGGGGTCACACCAGAGCGGGGTCTCAGAGCTGATCTCACCGTCTGATCCACCCGAGAGGATACTGTGGGGACGGGGTCACACGAGAGCGGTGTCTCAGAGCTGACCTCACCGTCTGATCCACCCGAGTGGATACTGTGGGGACGGGGTCACACCAGAGCGGGGTCTCAGAGCTGACCTCACCGTCTGATCCACCCGAGTGGAAGACTGTGGGGACGGGTCACACCAGAGCGGTGTCTCAGAGCTGACCTCACCGCCTGATCCACCCGAGTGGATACTGTGGGGACGGGGTCACACCAGAGCGGTGTCTCAGAGCTGACCTCACCGTCTGATTCACCCGAGTGGATACTGTGGGGACGGGGTCACAGCAGAGCGGTGTTTCAGAGCTGACCTCACCGTCTGATCCACCCGAGTGGATACTGTGGGGACGGGGTCACACCAGAGTGGTGTCTCAGAGCTGACCTCACCGCCTGATCCACCCGAGTGGATACTGTGGGGACAGGGTCACACCAGAGCGGTGTCTGAGAGCTGACCTCACCGTCTGATCCACCCGAGTGGATACTGTGGGGACGGGGTCACACCAGAGCGGTGTCTCAGAGCTGACCTCACCATCTGATCCACCCGAGTGGAAGACTGTGGGGACGGGGTCACACCAGAGCGGTGTCTCAGAGCTGACCTCACCGCCGGATCCACCCGAGTGGAAGACTTTGGGGATGGGGTCACACCAGAGAGGTGTCTCAGAGCTGACCTCACCGTCCTGATCCACCCGATTGGAAGACTGTGGGGACAGGGTCACACCAGAGCGGTGTTTCAGAGCTGACCTCACCGCCTGATCCACCCGAGTGGAAGACTGTGGGGACGGGGTCACACCAGAGCAGTGTCTCAGAGCTGACCTCACCGCCTGATCCACCCGAGTGGAAGACTGTGGGGACGGGGTCACACCAGAGCGGTGTCTCAGAGCTGACCTCACCGCCTGATCCACCCGAGTGGAAGACTGTGGGGACGGGGTCACACCAGAGCGGTGTCTCAGAGCTGACCTCACCGTCCTGATCCACCCGAGTGGATACTGTGGGGACGGGGTCACACCAGAGCGGTGTCTCAGAGCTGACCTCACTGCCTGATCCACCCGAGTGGAAGACTGTGGGGACGGGGTCACACCAGAGCGGTGTCTCAGAGCTGACCTCACCGTCTGATCCACCCGAGTGGATACTGTGGGGACGGGGTCAAAAGAGAGCGGTGTCTCAGAGCTGACCTCACCGCCTGATCCACCCGAGTGGATACTGTGGGGACGGGGTCACAGCAGAGCTGTGTCTCAGAGCTGACTTCACCGCCTGATCCACCCAAGTGGATACTGTGGAGACGGGGTCACACCAGAGCGGTGTCTCAGAGCTGACTTCACCGCTTGATCCACCCGAGTGGATACTGTGGGGACGGGGTCACACCAGAGCGGTGTCTCAGAGCTGACCTCACCGCCTGATCCACCCGAGTGGATACTGGGGGGACGGGGTCACACCAGAGCGGTGTCTCAGAGCTGACCTCACCGCCTCATCCACCCGAGTGGTAGACTGTGGGGATGGGGTCACACCAGAGTGGTGTCTCAGAGCTGACCTCACCGCCTGATCCACCCGAGTGGATACTGTGGGGACAGGGTCACAAGAGAGCGGTGTCTCAGAGCTGACCTCACCGCCTGATCCACCCGAGTGGAAGACTGTGGGGACGGGGTCACACCAGAGCGGTGTCTCAGAGCTGACCTCACCGCCTGATCCACCCAAGTGGATACTGTGGAGACGGGGTCACACCAGAGCGGTGTCTCAGAGCTGACCTCACCGTCTGATCCACCCGAGTGGAAGACTGTGGGGACGGGGTCACACCAGAGCGGTGTCTCAGAGCTGACCTCACCGCCTGATCCACCCGAGTGGAAGACTGTGGGGACGGGGTCACACCAGAGCGGTGTCTCAGAGCTGACCTCACCGTCTGATCCACCCGAGTGGAAGATTGTGGGGATGGGGTCACACCAGAGCGGTGTCTCAGAGCTGACCTCACCGCCTGATCCACCCGAGTGGAAGACTATGGGGACGGGGTCACAAGAGAGCGGTGTCTCAGAGCTGACCTCACCGTCTCATCCACCCAAGTGGAAGACTGTGGGGATGGGGTCGCACCAGAGCGGTGTCTCAGAGCTGACCTCACCGCCTGATCCATCCGAGTGGATACTGTGGGGACAGGTTCACACCAGAGCGGTGTCTCAGAGCTGACCGCACCGTCTGATCCACCCGAGTGGAAGACTGTGGGGACGGGGTCACACCAGAGCGGTGTCTGAGAGCTGACCTCACCGTCTGATCCACCCGAGTGGATACTGTGGGGACGGGGTCACAGCAGAGCGGTGTCTCAGAGCTGACCTCACCGCCTGATCCACCCGAGTGGAAGACTATGGGGATGGGGTCACACCAGAGCGATGTCTCAGAGCTGACCTCACCGCCTGATCCACCCGAGTGGAAGACTGTGGGGACGGGGTCACACCAGAGCGGTGTCTCAGAGCTGACCTCACCGCCTCATCCACCCGAGTGGAAGACTGTGGGGACGGGGTCACACCAGAGCGGTGTCTCAGAGCTGACCTCACCGCCTGATCCACCCGAGTGCAAGACTGTGGGGACGGGGTCACACCAGAGCGGTGTCTCAGAGCTTACCTCACCGCCTGATCCACCCGAGTGGAAGACTGTGGGGACGGGGTCACACCAGAGCGGTGTCTGAGAGCTGACCTCACCGTTTTATCCACCCGAGTGGATACTGTGGGGACGGGGTCACACCAGAGCGGTGTCTCAGAGCTGACCTCACCGCCTCATCCACCCGAGTGGAAGACTGTGGGGACGGGGTCACACCAGAGCAGTGTCTCAGAGCTGACCTCACCGTCTGATCCACCCGAGTGGATACTGTGGGGACGGGGTCACATCAGAGCGGTGTCTCAGAGCTGACCTCACCACCTGACCCACCCGAGTGGATACTGTGGGGACGGGGTCACACCAGAGCGGTGTCTCAGAGCTGACCTCACCGCCTGATCCACCCGAGTGGATACTGTGGGGACAGGGTCACACCAGAGCGGTGTCTCAGAGCTGACCTCACCGTCTCATCCACCCGAGTGGATACTGTGGGGACGGGGTCACACCAGAGCGGTGTCTCAGAGCTGACCTCACCGCCTGATCCACCCGAGTGGAAGACTGTGGGGACGGGGTCACACCAGAGCGGAGTCTCAGAGCTGACCTCACCGTCTGATCCACCCTAGTGGAAGACTGTGGGGACGGGGTCACACCAGAGCGGTGTCTGAGAGCTGACCTCACCGCCTGATCCACCCGAGTGGATACTGTGGGGACGGGGTCACACCAGAGCGGTGTCTCAGAGCTGACCTCACCGTCTGATCCACCCGAGTGGATACTGTGGGGACGGGGTCACAGCAGAGCGGTGTCTCAGAGCTGACCTCACCGCCTGATCCACCCGAGTGGAAGACTGTGGGGACGGGGTCACACCAGAGCGGTGTCTCAGAGCAGACCTCACCGTCTCATCCACCCGAGTGGAGACTGTGGGGACGGGGTCAAACCAGAGCGGTGTCTCAGAGCTGACCTCACCGTCTGATCCACCCGAGTGGATACTGTGGGGACAGGGTCACACCAGAGCGGTGTCTCAGAGCTGACCTCACCGCCTGATCCACCCGAGTGGATACTGTGGGGGCGGGGTCACACCAGAGCGGTGTCTCAGAGCTGACCTCACCGTCTGATCCACCCGAGTGGATACTGTGGGGAGGGGGTCACACCAGAGCGGTGTCTCAGAGCTGACCTCACCGCCTGATCCACCCGAGTGGATACTGTGGGGACGGGGTCACAGCAGAGCGGTGTCTCAGAGCTGACCTCACCGTCTGATCCACCCGAGTGGATACTGTGGGGAGGGGGTCACACCAGAGCGGTGTCTCAGAGCTAACCTCACCGCCTGATCCACCCGAGTGGATACTGTGGGGGCAGGTCACACCAGAGCGGTGTCTCAGAGCTGACCTCACCACCTGATCCACCCGAGTGGAAGATTGTGTGGACGGGGTCACAAGAGAGCAGTGTCTCAGAGCTGACCTCACCCTCTGATCCACCCGAGTGGATACTGTGGGGACGGGGTCACACCAGAGCTGTGTCTCAGAGCTGACCTCACCGCCTGATCCACCTGAGTGGATACTGTGGGGACGGGGTCACACCAGAGCGGTGTCTCAGAGCTGACCTCACCGTCTGATCCACCCGAGTGGATACTGTGGGGACGGGGTCACACCAGAGCGGTGTCTCAGAGCTGACCTCACCGCCTGATCCACCCGAGTGGATACTGTGGGGCCAGGGTCACACCAGAGCGGTGTCTCAGAGCTGACCTCACCGCCTGATCAACCCGAGTGGAAGACTCTGGGGACAGGGGTCACACCAGAGCGGGGTCTCAGAGCTGATCTCACCGTCTGATCCACCCGAGTGGATACTGTGGGGCCAGGGTCACACCAGAGCGGTGTCTCAGAGCTGACCTCACCGCCTGACCCACCCGAGTGGATACTGTGGGGACGGGGTCACACCAGAGCGGTGTCTCAGAGCTGACCTCACCGCCTGATCCACCCGAGTGGATACTGTGGGGACAGGGTCACACCAGAGCGGTGTCTCAGAGCTGACCTCACCGTCTCATCCACCCGAGTGGATACTGTGGGGACGGGGTCACACCAGAGCGGTGTCTCAGAGCTGACCTCACCGCCTGATCCACCCGAGTGGAAGACTGTGGGGACGGGGTCACACCAGAGCGGAGTCTCAGAGCTGACCTCACCGTCTGATCCACCCTAGTGGAAGACTGTGGGGACGGGGTCACACCAGAGCGGTGTCTGAGAGCTGACCTCACCGCCTGATCCACCCGAGTGGATACTGTGGGGACGGGGTCACACCAGAGCGGTGTCTCAGAGCTGACCTCACCGTCTGATCCACCCGAGTGGATACTGTGGGGACGGGGTCACAGCAGAGCGGTGTCTCAGAGCTGACCTCACCGCCTGATCCACCCGAGTGGAAGACTGTGGGGACGGGGTCACACCAGAGCGGTGTCTCAGAGCAGACCTCACCGTCTCATCCACCCGAGTGGAGACTGTGGGGACGGGGTCAAACCAGAGCCGTGTCTCAGAGCTGACCTCACCGTCTGATCCACCCGAGTGGATACTGTGGGGACAGGGTCACACCAGAGCGGTGTCTCAGAGCTGACCTCACCGCCTGATCCACCCGAGTGGATACTGTGGGGGCGGGGTCACACCAGAGCGGTGTCTCAGAGCTGACCTCACCGTCTGATCCACCTGAGTGGATACTGTGGGGAGGGGGTCACACCAGAGCGGTGTCTCAGAGCTGACCTCACCGCCTGATCCACCCGAGTGGATACTGTGGGGACGGGGTCACAGCAGAGCGGTGTCTCAGAGCTGACCTCACCGTCTGATCCACCCGAGTGGATACTGTGGGGAGGGGGTCACACCAGAGCGGTGTCTCAGAGCTGACCTCACCGCCTGATCCACCCGAGTGGATACTGTGGGGGCAGGTCACACCAGAGCGGTGTCTCAGAGCTGACCTCACCGCCTGATCCACCCGAGTGGAAGATTGTGTGGACGGGGTCACAAGAGAGCAGTGTCTCAGAGCTGACCTCACACTCTGATCCACCCGAGTGGATACTGTGGGGACGGGGTCACACCAGAGCGGTGTCTCAGAGCTGACCTCACCGCCTGATCCACCCGAGTGGATACTGTGGGGACGGGGTCACACCAGAGCGGTGTCTCAGAGCTGACCTCACCGTCTGATTCACCCGAGTGGATACTGTGGGGACGGGGTCACAGCAGAGCGGTGTTTCAGAGCTGACCTCACCGTCTGATCCACCCGAGTGGATACTGTGGGGACGGGGTCACACCAGAGCGGTGTCTCAGAGCTGACCTCACCGCCTGATCCACCCGAGTGGATACTGTGGGGACGGGGTCACACCAGAGCGGTGTCTGAGAGCTGACCTCACCGTCTGATCCACCCGAGTGGATACTGTGGGGACGGGGTCACACCAGAGCGGTGTCTCAGAGCTGACCTCACCATCTGATCCACCCGAGTGGAAGACTGTGGGGACGGGGTCACACCAGAGCGGTGTCTCAGAGCTGACCTCACCGCCGGATCCACCCGAGTGGAAGACTTTGGGGATGGGGTCACACCAGAGAGGTGTCTCAGAGCTGACCTCACCGTCCTGATCCACCCGATTGGAAGACTGTGGGGACAGGGTCACACCAGAGCGGTGTTTCAGAGCTGACCTCACCGCCTGATCCACCCGAGTGGAAGACTGTGGGGACGGGGTCACACCAGAGCAGTGTCTCAGAGCTGACCTCACCGCCTGATCCACCCGAGTGGAAGACTGTGGGGACGGGGTCACACCAGAGCGGTGTCTCAGAGCTGACCTCACCGCCTGATCCACCCGAGTGGAAGACTGTGGGGACGGGGTCACACCAGAGCGGTGTCTCAGAGCTGACCTCACCGCCAGATCCACTCGAGTGGAAGACTGTGGGGACGGGGTCACACCAGAGCGGTGTTTTAGAGCTGACCTCACTGCCTCATCCACCTGAGTGGTAGACTGTGGGGATGGGGTCACACCAGAGTGGTGTCTCAGAGCTGACCTCACCATCTGATCCACCCGAGTGGATACTGTGGGGACGGGGTCAAAAGAGAGCGGTGTCTCAGAGCTGACCTCACCGCCTGATCCACCCGAGTGGATACTGTGGGGACGGGGTCACAGCAGAGCTGTGTCTCAGAGCTGACTTCACCGCCTGATCCACCCAAGTGGATACTGTGGAGACGGGGTCACACCAGAGCGGTGTCTCAGAGCTGACTTCACCGCTTGATCCACCCGAGTGGATACTGTGGGGACGGGGTCACACCAGAGCGGTGTCTCAGAGCTGACCTCACCGCCTGATCCACCCGAGTGGATACTGGGGGGACGGGGTCACACCAGAGCGGTGTCTCAGAGCTGACCTCACCGCCTCATCCACCCGAGTGGTAGACTGTGGGGATGGGGTCACACCAGAGTGGTGTCTCAGAGCTGACCTCACCGCCTGATCCACCCGAGTGGATACTGTGGGGACAGGGTCACAAGAGAGCGGTGTCTCAGAGCTGACCTCACCGCCTGATCCACCCGAGTGGAAGACTGTGGGGACGGGGTCACACCAGAGCGGTGTCTCAGAGCTGACCTCACCGCCTGATCCACCCAAGTGGATACTGTGGAGACGGGGTCACACCAGAGCGGTGTCTCAGAGCTGACCTCACCGTCTGATCCACCCGAGTGGAAGACTGTGGGGACGGGGTCACACCAGAGCGGTGTCTCAGAGCTGACCTCACCGCCTGATCCACCCGAGTGGAAGACTGTGGGGACGGGGTCACACCAGAGCGGTGTCTCAGAGCTGACCTCACCGTCTGATCCACCCGAGTGGAAGATTGTGGGGATGGGGTCACACCAGAGCGGTGTCTCAGAGCTGACCTCACCGCCTGATCCACCCGAGTGGAAGACTATGGGGACGGGGTCACAAGAGAGCGGTGTCTCAGAGCTGACCTCACCGTCTCATCCACCCAAGTGGAAGACTGTGGGGATGGGGTCGCACCAGAGCGGTGTCTCAGAGCTGACCTCACCGCCTGATCCATCCGAGTGGATACTGTGGGGACAGGTTCACACCAGAGCGGTGTCTCAGAGCTGACCGCACCGTCTGATCCACCCGAGTGGAAGACTGTGGGGACGGGGTCACACCAGAGCGGTGTCTGAGAGCTGACCTCACCGTCTGATCCACCCGAGTGGATACTGTGGGGACGGGGTCACAGCAGAGCGGTGTCTCAGAGCTGACCTCACCGCCTGATCCACCCGAGTGGAAGACTATGGGGATGGGGTCACACCAGAGCGATGTCTCAGAGCTGACCTCACCGCCTGATCCACCCGAGTGGAAGACTGTGGGGACGGGGTCACACCAGAGCGGTGTCTCAGAGCTGACCTCACCGCCTCATCCACCCGAGTGGAAGACTGTGGGGACGGGGTCACACCAGAGCGGTGTCTCAGAGCTGACCTCACCGCCTGATCCACCCGAGTGCAAGACTGTGGGGACGGGGTCACACCAGAGCGGTGTCTCAGAGCTTACCTCACCGCCTGATCCACCCGAGTGGAAGACTGTGGGGACGGGGTCACACCAGAGCGGTGTCTGAGAGCTGACCTCACCGTTTTATCCACCCGAGTGGATACTGTGGGGACGGGGTCACACCAGAGCGGTGTCTCAGAGCTGACCTCACCGCCTCATCCACCCGAGTGGAAGACTGTGGGGACGGGGTCACACCAGAGCAGTGTCTCAGAGCTGACCTCACCGTCTGATCCACCCGAGTGGATACTGTGGGGACGGGGTCACATCAGAGCGGTGTCTCAGAGCTGACCTGACCACCTGACCCACCCGAGTGGATACTGTGGGGACGGGGTCACACCAGAGCGGTGTCTCAGAGCTGACCTCACCGCCTGATCCACCCGAGTGGATACTGTGGGGACAGGGTCACACCAGAGCGGTGTCTCAGAGCTGACCTCACCGTCTCATCCACCCGAGTGGATACTGTGGGGACGGGGTCACACCAGAGCGGTGTCTCAGAGCTGACCTCACCGCCTGATCCACCCGAGTGGAAGACTGTGGGGACGGGGTCACACCAGAGCGGAGTCTCAGAGCTGACCTCACCGTCTGATCCACCCTAGTGGAAGACTGTGGGGACGGGGTCACACCAGAGCGGTGTCTGAGAGCTGACCTCACCGCCTGATCCACCCGAGTGGATACTGTGGGGACGGGGTCACACCAGAGCGGTGTCTCAGAGCTGACCTCACCGTCTGATCCACCCGAGTGGATACTGTGGGGACGGGGTCACAGCAGAGCGGTGTCTCAGAGCTGACCTCACCGCCTGATCCACCCGAGTGGAAGACTGTGGGGACGGGGTCACACCAGAGCGGTGTCTCAGAGCAGACCTCACCGTCTCATCCACCCGAGTGGAGACTGTGGGGACGGGGTCAAACCAGAGCGGTGTCTCAGAGCTGACCTCACCGTCTGATCCACCCGAGTGGATACTGTGGGGACAGGGTCACACCAGAGCGGTGTCTCAGAGCTGACCTCACCGCCTGATCCACCCGAGTGGATACTGTGGGGGCGGGGTCACACCAGAGCGGTGTCTCAGAGCTGACCTCACCGTCTGATCCACCCGAGTGGATACTGTGGGGAGGGGGTCACACCAGAGCGGTGTCTCAGAGCTGACCTCACCGCCTGATCCACCCGAGTGGATACTGTGGGGACGGGGTCACAGCAGAGCGGTGTCTCAGAGCTGACCTCACCGTCTGATCCACCCGAGTGGATACTGTGGGGAGGGGGTCACACCAGAGCGGTGTCTCAGAGCTAACCTCACCGCCTGATCCACCCGAGTGGATACTGTGGGGGCAGGTCACACCAGAGCGGTGTCTCAGAGCTGACCTCACCACCTGATCCACCCGAGTGGAAGATTGTGTGGACGGGGTCACAAGAGAGCAGTGTCTCAGAGCTGACCTCACCCTCTGATCCACCCGAGTGGATACTGTGGGGACGGGGTCACACCAGAGCTGTGTCTCAGAGCTGACCTCACCGCCTGATCCACCTGAGTGGATACTGTGGGGACGGGGTCACACCAGAGCGGTGTCTCAGAGCTGACCTCACCGTCTGATCCACCCGAGTGGATACTGTGGGGACGGGGTCACACCAGAGCGGTGTCTCAGAGCTGACCTCACCGCCTGATCCACCCGAGTGGATACTGTGGGGCCAGGGTCACACCAGAGCGGTGTCTCAGAGCTGACCTCACCGCCTGATCAACCCGAGTGGAAGACTCTGGGGACAGGGGTCACACCAGAGCGGGGTCTCAGAGCTGATCTCACCGTCTGATCCACCCGAGTGGATACTGTGGGGCCAGGGTCACACCAGAGCGGTGTCTCAGAGCTGACCTCACCGCCTGACCCACCCGAGTGGATACTGTGGGGACGGGGTCACACCAGAGCGGTGTCTCAGAGCTGACCTCACCGCCTGATCCACCCGAGTGGATACTGTGGGGACAGGGTCACACCAGAGCGGTGTCTCAGAGCTGACCTCACCGTCTCATCCACCCGAGTGGATACTGTGGGGACGGGGTCACACCAGAGCGGTGTCTCAGAGCTGACCTCACCGCCTGATCCACCCGAGTGGAAGACTGTGGGGACGGGGTCACACCAGAGCGGAGTCTCAGAGCTGACCTCACCGTCTGATCCACCCTAGTGGAAGACTGTGGGGACGGGGTCACACCAGAGCGGTGTCTGAGAGCTGACCTCACCGCCTGATCCACCCGAGTGGATACTGTGGGGACGGGGTCACACCAGAGCGGTGTCTCAGAGCTGACCTCACCGTCTGATCCACCCGAGTGGATACTGTGGGGACGGGGTCACAGCAGAGCGGTGTCTCAGAGCTGACCTCACCGCCTGATCCACCCGAGTGGAAGACTGTGGGGACGGGGTCACACCAGAGCGGTGTCTCAGAGCAGACCTCACCGTCTCATCCACCCGAGTGGAGACTGTGGGGACGGGGTCAAACCAGAGCGGTGTCTCAGAGCTGACCTCACCGTCTGATCCACCCGAGTGGATACTGTGGGGACAGGGTCACACCAGAGCGGTGTCTCAGAGCTGACCTCACCGCCTGATCCACCCGAGTGGATACTGTGGGGGCGGGGTCACACCAGAGCGGTGTCTCAGAGCTGACCTCACCGTCTGATCCACCTGAGTGGATACTGTGGGGAGGGGGTCACACCAGAGCGGTGTCTCAGAGCTGACCTCACCGCCTGATCCACCCGAGTGGATACTGTGGGGACGGGGTCACAGCAGAGCGGTGTCTCAGAGCTGACCTCACCGTCTGATCCACCCGAGTGGATACTGTGGGGAGGGGGTCACACCAGAGCGGTGTCTCAGAGCTGACCTCACCGCCTGATCCACCCGAGTGGATACTGTGGGGGCAGGTCACACCAGAGCGGTGTCTCAGAGCTGACCTCACCGCCTGATCCACCCGAGTGGAAGATTGTGTGGACGGGGTCACAAGAGAGCAGTGTCTCAGAGCTGACCTCACACTCTGATCCACCCGAGTGGATACTGTGGGGACGGGGTCACACCAGAGCGGTGTCTCAGAGCTGACCTCACCGCCTGATCCACCCGAGTGGATACTGTGGGGACGGGGTCACACCAGAGCGGTGTCTCAGAGCTGACCTCACCGCCTGATCCACCCGAGTGGATACTGTGGGGACGGGGTCACACCAGAGCGGTGTCTCAGAGCTGACCTCACCGCCTGATCCACCCGAGTGGATACTGTGGGGCCAGGGTCACACCAGAGCGGTGTCTCAGAGCTGACCTCACCGCCTGATCAACCCGAGTGGAAGACTCTGGGGACAGGGGTCACACCAGAGCGGGGTCTCAGAGCTGATCTCACCGTCTGATCCACCCGAGTGGATACTGTGGGGCCAGGGTCACACCAGAGCGGTGTCTCAGAGCTGACCTCACCGTCTGATCCACCCAAGTGGATACTGTGGGGACGGGGTCACACCAGAGCGGTGTCTCAGAGCTGACCTCACCGTCTGATCCACCCGAGTGGAAGACTGTGGGGACGGGTCACACCAGAGCGGTGTCTCAGAGCTGACCTCATCGCCTGATCCACCCGAGTGGATACTGTGGGGACGGGGTGACACCAGAGAGGTGTCTCAGAGCTGACCTCACCGTCCTGATCCACCCGATTGGAAGACTGTGGGGACAGGGTCACACCAGAGCGGTGTCTCAGAGCTGACCTCACCGCCCGATCCACCCGAGTGGAAGACTGTGGGGACGGGTTCACACCAGAGCGGTGTCTCAGAGCTGACCTCACCGCCTGATCCACCCGAGTGGATTCTGTGGGGATGGGGTCACACCAGAGCGGTGTCTCAGAGCTGACTTCACCGCCTGATCCACCCGAGTGGAAGACTGTGGGGACGGGGTCACACCAGAGCGGTGTCTCAGAGCTGACCTCACCGCCTGATCCACCCGAGTGGATACTGTGGGGACGGGGTCACACCAGAGCGGTGTCTCAGAGCTGACCTCACCGCCTCATCCACCCGAGTGGAAGACTGTGGGGATGGGGTCACACCAGAGTGGTGTCTCAGAGCTGACCTCACCGCCTGATCCACCCGAGTGGATACTGTGGGGACGGGGTCACACCAGAGCGGTGTCTCAGAGCTGACCTCACTGTCTGATCCACCCGAGTGGAAGACTGTGGGGACGGGGTCACACCAGAGCGGTGTCTCAGAGCTGACCTCACTGCCTGATCCACCCGAGTGGATTCTGTGGGGAGGGGGTCACACCAGAGCGGTGTCTCAGAGCTGACTTCACCGCCTGATCCACCCGAGTGGAAGACTGTGGGGACGGGGTTACACCAGAGCGGTGTCTCAGAGCTGACCTCACCGCCTGATCCACCCGAGTGGAAGACTGTGGGGACGGGGTCACACCAGAGCGGTGTCTCAGAGCTGACCTCACTGCCTGATCCACCCGAGTGGATTCTGTGGGGAGGGGGTCACACCAGAGCGGTGTCTCAGAGCTGACTTCACCGCCTGATCCACCCGAGTGGAAGACTGTGGGGACGGGGTCACACCAGAGCGGTGTCTCAGAGCTGACCTCACCGCCTGATCCACCCGAGTGGAAGATTGTGGGGACGGGGTCACACCAGAGCGGTGTCTCAGAGCTGACCTCACCGCCTGATCCACCCGAGTGGAAGATTGTGGGGACGGGGTCACACCAGAGCGGTGTCTCAGAGCTGACCTCACCGCCTGATCCACCCGAGTGGAAGACTGTGGGGACGGGGTCACACCAGAGCGGTGTCTCAGAGCTGACCTCACCGTCTGATCCACCCGAGTGGTAGATTGTGGGGATGGGGTCACACCAGAGCGGTGTCTTAGAGCTGACCTCACCGCCTGATCCACCCGAGTGGAAGACTATGGGGACGGGGTCACAAGAGAGCGGTGTCTCAGAGCTGACCTCACCGTCTCATCCACCCAAGTGGAAGACTGTGGGGATGGGGTCACACCAGAGCGGTGTCTCAGAGCTGACCTCACCGCCTGATCCACCCGAGTGGAAGACTGTGGGGACAGGGTCACACCAGAGCGGTGTCTCAGAGCTGACCGCACCGTCTGATCCACCCGAGTGGAAGACTGTGGGGACAGGGTCACACCAGAGCGGTGTCTGAGAGCTGACCTCACCGTCTGATCCACCCGAGTGGAAGACTATGGGGATGGGGTCACACCAGAGCGGTGTCTCAGAGCTGACCTCACCGCCTGATCCACCCGAGTGGAAGACTGTGGGGACGGGGTCACACCAGAGCGGTGTCTCAGAGCTGACCTCACCGCCTCATCCACCCGAGTGGAAGACTGTGGGGACGGGGTCACACCAGAGCGGTGTCTCAGAGCTGACCTCACCGCCTGACCCACCCGAGTGGAAGACTGTGGGGACGGGGTCACACCAGAGCGGTGTCTCAGAGCTGACCTCGATGTCTGATCCACCCGAGTGGATATTGTAGGGACGGGGTCACACCAGAGCGGTGTCTCAGAGCTGACCTCACCGCCTCATCCACCCGAGTGGATACTGTGGGGACGGGGTTACACCAGAGCGGTGTCTCAGAGCTGACCTCACCGCCTGATCCACCCGAGTGGATACTGTGGGGACAGGGTCACACCAGAGCGGTGTCTCAGAGCTGACCTCACCGCCTGATCCACCCGAGTGGATACTGTGGGGACGGGGTCACACCAGAGCGGTGTCTCATAGCTGACCTCACCGTCTGATCCACCGGAGTGAAAGACTGTGGGGACGGAGTCACACCAGAGCGGTGTCTCAGAGCTGACCTCACCGCCTGACCCACCCGAGTGGATACTGTGGGGACGGGGTCACACCAGAGCGGTGTCTCAGAGCTGACCTCACCGCCTGATCCACCCGAGTGGATACTGTGGGGACGGGGTCACACCAGAGCGGTGTCTCAGAGCTGACCTCACCGCCTGATCCACCCGAGTGGATACTGTGGGGACAGGGTCACACCAGAGCGGTGTCTCAGAGCTGACCTCACCGCCTGATCCACCCGAGTGGATACTGTGGGGACGGGCTCACACCAGAGCGGTGTCTCAGAGCTGACCTCACCGTCTGATCCACCGGAGTGAAAGACTGTGGGGACGGGGTCACACCAGAGCGGTGTCTCAGAGCTGACCTCACCGTCTCATCCACCCGAGTGGATACTGTGGGGACGGGGTCACAGCAGAGCGGTGTCTCAGAGCTGACCTCACCATCTGATCCACCCGAGTGGATACTGTGGGGAGGGGGTCACACCAGAGCGGTGTCTCAGAGCTGACCTCACCGCCTGATCCACCCGAGTGGATACTGTGGGGGCGGGGTCACACCAGAGCGGTGTCTCAGAGCTGACCTCACCGCCTGATCCACCCGAGTGGAAGATTGTGTGGACGGGGTCACAAGAGAGCAGTGTCTCAGAGCTGACCTCACCCTCTGATCCACCCGAGTGGATACTGTGGGGACGGGGTCACACCAGAGCGGTGTCTCAGAGCTGACCTCACCGCCTGATCCACCCGAGTGGATACTGTGGGGCCGGGGTCACACCAGAGCGGTGTCTCAGAGCTGACCTCACCGCCTGATCCACCCGAGTGGAAGACTGTGGGGACGGGGTCACACCAGAGCGGTGTCTCAGAGCTGACCTCACCGCCGGATCCACCCGAGTGGAAGACTGTGGGGATGGGGTCACACCAGAGAGGTGTCTCAGAGCTGACCTCACCGCCTGATCTGTCGTGTTTTGGCAGCTCCTGAGTTAGCGTTTAGCACAGCTACACGGTCTTTTCTGTTAACTTGACCAAAACGAACGGGGCCATTTTGAATCCCTCTGACTTCCGTTTCTTATGAACACGCTGCCTCGTGGTCAGTGTGCCCTTTCGTCCTTTCTCGATATCCATGGTCCCTTAGTCTGCTCAGCAACAGGCTATTTTTAGTACTGGTCAAGCGCACATGCGCATCATGCATTTACTGGTCACTCTTTAGGAATGTTGGTACTAACTGACCAGTGCTATTTAACTCCTCCCACATGCTGGCTGTGTTCCAAAAATGACCTTATATGTACCTAAAATGTGTAACTTGTGACCGCCTATCTTTTTATTGCTATTAAACTGTATAAAAGAGGTCGCGCACCAATGTTCGGTGTGCTACTTCTTACACTGCCGAAGGGTGCTGTAGGAATGTATCACCACCCCATGGGGTCTTAATAAACTTGTCTTTTACCTTTTCCAGTGTCCGTGCCAACTTCTATACTAAGGTGTTCGAGAGCTTAGCAGAGTATGTAGGCCTGATTTGAACCCAACACCACAATTGGCGACCACGAAGGGACTCATCGGCGACTTGGATGCCCGAAGGAGAGGTCGTGACGAAGGTTAGGAAACTCGCCATGGACGCGTACGCTGCCACTGAGTGACCCGAGTCTTGGCACCCACGGTGTGTTTTTCCTTCCTTCAGATCTGACCTTCCAGGTGGCGCCGGTCTCCGACTGAGATTCTGATCTTGGATTGTCGTGATGTGCCGTTTTGGCTGATTTGACCACAGAACTTGGCAGTTGGACTTTGGACGTTTGAAAATATTTGGTAAGCTTTTGATTGGTGAGGTAGTCTACTGACACTTACTGTGGCTTTTTGAATTTTGAATTTGAATTTGAATTTGTTTGAAGTTAGCTAACGTTTGAATCTTTGAATTTGAATTTGAATATGTGAAGTGCACCTCACATAGGCAGGCATGTAGGGATATTTCTCTGATATTATTTGATTTGAACGGTACACCGCGTTAGGTGTCATTTTTGTAGTATCGCGTTCTCGTGGTACTTTTTGAAACATGCCTGTTTTTAGCACACTCCGCAGGATGTGCTGTCCGGAAAATGGTACCAATTATCGATTAAGTAAAAAACAGCCGGCTCCCCCAGAAGGGACTCCAAATCGTGAAATGTATGTCAAATTCGGTATTCCACCAATAATGTATAGTACATTATGGCATAAGTATACTAAGACTGATCGCGAATTACAGTGGCCACTATATGGATCGTTTGACATTCGAAAGGTACAATATGTAGAGCAGTGTTTGTTTCAGCGAAGGTCTAGACAAGATATGTTTGATTGTGTGCGTATGTGGGAGAAAGAGGTGCGTGAGCGAGCGAAGCGTGAGGAAGCCTTGGCGGAGAAAGTGCAGCGGAAGGCTGCACATGACAAAGCTTTACAGCTACAGGAGAAGGAATTACAGGAAAAGAAAGAGAGGGAGAGACGAGAACGCAATTTACAGGTTAATGGTCAATTCCCAATCAGGCGTCCTCTTTATCCAGTCCTTACTAATGAAACAGATGATTTTTCATTACTAGATCGTTGTCCGCCTCCGTACGTCGCACCTACGGCTCCGAACGAGGAATCAGACGAGGATAGTGATCGAACACAGCGTACCAGGTTACATGCGGAACGAACTGCGGAATTACGTTCGTTTGCACGAAAGCTAAATATTAATACTGTTACTGTTTCTGACATTACTGCGAAAATGGAACAGTGGTCTGATCAGGAGCGACTGTATTTTTTAGATCATTTTGGAGATGAAGTTGTTGAGCGGTACAGAAAATATTCTCTCGAGTTAGAGCCAAAGGAGATATCCGAGGGTCATGAGAATTTTCGTAAAGGTCTTTTTGTTCTTTCAGATGCGGACGACTTCTTCAAGCGTTTGGTTCAACTGCGAAATGAGGCGACACGACTACGGGAGTTGGCAAAGTCGAAGAATTCGTCTGCGTCCGGAGCGACGGGGATATCCAAAGAATGCCCTATCTTTGAAACAGATAAGATTGCTGCGATTAATGTTAGACCTATGCGAGAAGCTGCGCCTTTATATGTCCCTCATAAAGGGGATGGCACAGATGATGATAAAAGATCCAAAGATGCGAAAGGGTATTTTGTATATAACTGGGTTTATACGCCTTGGAATAGAGCAGATGTTATGGCGCTTAAGAATGCTTTACCTGATCCCCGTAAAAATCCTGCGGCTTTTTATGAAAATGTTGAAAGCGCGATTTCTTCGTGTATTATGACGTTAGTTGATATTGACCTGTTTTTCGGGTTGATATTGCCTCCTGATATGTGGAGAGCGATTCGTAAGTTTGATGACCTCACGACTCTCGGGGCCACTTGGAAAGATCTTGTTCAGGCTGATTTAGATAGAGAACCAGCATGTAAGCCGTGTCAATTAATATTAGACCTTCCACAGGCTAACAAAATTAAAGACTCTTGCTCCCACTAAAAAGATTGATTGGACTATGTTAGCTTCTTGTATACAAAAAATGGATGAATCGGTTTCTGATTTTTTCTCTCGCTTCGAGGAAGCGTTCCATGATTACAGTGGTCAATCATTGACAGAAGATACAGGCAGGCATTTATTCGTTGATAAGTATGTGGCTAATCTCCTACCGGAGATTGCGAAACGATTAAAAGCGAGTGAAAGTTCATGGACCACAGCAACCCCTGCTTCTTTATTGACTATGGCTCAATATTATGAACGACAGGAATTGGAGGCAAAAGAAAGTAGTGAAAAGAAGGCGAAGGATTTGAAGACGAAGGTAATGTTAGCTCAGGTTCAGGCTACGAGAGGAAACAATAGAGGAGGGCGAGGATCGTACAGTAATGCTCCTCCCCCTCGTTCTGACATTTCTGTGAATCAATGTGCATACTGCAAACAGTTTGGGTATTGGATTGCAGACTGTCCGGTGTTTCGAGAGCAGCGTAATTTGAGGGGACGAGGAAGTGGGAGGTCTAGAAGTAATTATGGGGGGTCAAGAGGAGGCTATGGAACGACTGATCGAGGAAGTTATGGCACGAATGATCACGGAGGATATGGAGCAAGGGGTCGTGGTCAGACAGACTATAATACGTTTGATAATCGTAATCAATATCAGATAAATGAGGGTGGTTCTGCTGAACCACGGGATGAGCACTATGCATAGGATTGCGTAGGATGGGGTGTGGAATCGGTTGAGGTACCGGTTGATCAAAGGGGTCCATATATAGAAGCACATGTTCTGGGTTCTACTGATCAATTTCTGGTCGATACAGGAGCTACTCGTAGCGCCTTGTCCAAATACTTGGTTCCAAGGGCTCCCCTGTCTGGCGAGGTAATTACAGCTATAGGGTTCGATGGAACACCTACTTCTAGCCCACTGTCTCAACCAGTTGCATTTCATGTTGATAAATTTGCTGCCCCTTGTCCCTTTTTGTTGTCTCCAAATACACCAGATAATATTATGGGACTCGATATGTTAAAACACTTTCGCGCCACTATTCGCTGTGCCCCAGAAGGAGTGCGAGTTGTGTTGAATGAGAATTACCCAGACTTAGAACGAGTGTGTTTTCTCCATGAATCTGAAGTACTGGCCTCTTTACCGAAAACATTGTGGGCCACTTCCGACACGGATGTGGGGCGGATGATAATTCCTCCAGTACGTATTACTGTAAAGGAGGGAGTATCTCTACCACGTGTCCCACAATATAAGATTTCCCGAGAGGGTGAACTTGCTTTGATACACATTGTAAATGATTTGATTTCGGCAGAAGTAGTTGAGGAAGTCCCCTACAATGTTTGCAATAGCCCCATTTTACCGATCCTTAAAAGAAATACAGATGCTAAGGTTTACCGTTTCATTATTGATTTGAGGGAAATAAACAAGATAGTAGTACCTCAATACCCGGTGGTGTCCGACATCACCACGTTGCTTACGTTGGTTCCTTCGACGGCAACGACTTTTACAGTCATCGATTTGAAGAATGCCTTCTTTTCGATCCCTGTACATCCTGACAGTCGATATCTATTCGGCTTTACATTAAATAACAAATCGTACAGATTTTGTCGAGTTCCTCAAGGCTATACTGAAAGTCCTAGCATTTATAGTCAGGCATTAAAAAGACAGCTTGATTCCTTTGAATTACAAGATGGAGTGGCTCTTATTCAATATGTAGATGATATCTTACTTGCTGCAGACACGCCAGAACAATGTGAGAAGAGTACCTTTTCCTTGCTTTCCTTCCTGGCCAAACATAATCATAAAGTTTCGAAGAAAAAGCTGCAATATTGTAGACCAAAGGTGACCTACCTCGGTCATCTTTTGTCTAAGGAGGGCCGTGCATTGACACCAGATCGAATTCAGGCAATCCTAGACACTCCAGTTCCTCGCACCCAGAAGGATGTTCGTGCCTTTATAGGTTTGACGTCTTTTTGTAGGCAATGGATATTAGGTTTTTCACACATCGTTAAACCATTGTTGGCATTGTTGTCTAAAGATACACCGATCCCCATTGAATGGACGGATGAATGTCAGAATGCTTTTGAACAATTAAGACAAGTTCTTTGTTCTGCACCAGTGTTAGGTACACGTGATTACACGAAGATTTTCACATTGTATGTACACGAGAAGGATGGGTGCGCATTGTCAGTGCTAGTGCAGACACACGGAGACAAACAGAGGCCTTGTGCATACTTCTCGGCGGTACTCAACCCTGTGGCTCGAGGATTGCCTGGATGTTTTCGAGCAGTTGCAGCAACAGCAGTTGCGATACGACAAAGTGAGGGAATAGTTTTGTCACACAAATTGTTGGTGTTAGTTCCCCATGCGGTAGATGCGTTACTGAATCAAACAAAAACACAGCATCTAACCAGCGCCCGTTTGACAGGATATGAGCTAACATTGTTGGCGCCGCACATCACACTAAAACGATGTACGACACTGAATCCTGCTACTTTACTGCCGGATCCTGTTGCTGAGACTCAGAAGGAAGAACAACATGATTGTGTTTTTCTGACTGAGGAACAGACAAAGGGTCGTATCGATTTACAGGATACACCGTTTCCAGATGTAGATGGGGAACTGTGGGTTGATGGATCTTGCGTGAGGTTACCAGATGGTACGACTTCTGCAGCCTACGCGATCACGACACTTAAGACTGTTGTAGAGGCAGCACGAATACCCCAGAAATCGGCTCAAGCAGCTGAACTGATAGCCTTAACGAAAGCATGTGAGTTAAGTACTGGACTATGTGTGAACATTTACACGGATAGTCGTTATGCTTTTGGAGTAGTGCATGATTTTGGCTTACTCTGGAAGGAACGAGGATTTTTGACTTCACACGGAGTACACATCATGCATGGAGAATTGGTACGCGATCTCCTGAATGCACTGTTGTGCCCAAAGAAAGTTGCAATAGTCAAGTGCAGTGCACACAAAAAGGTGACGGACAAAATAGGGCAAGGCAATGCTTTCGCAGATCGCATTGCGAGAGAGACCGCTATGCTACAAAATAATTTCCCCATGTATGTGGTGAAGTCACAAGCTGAGCGGTGGCATGATGCTAGAGAAGAAATATTAGATATACAGAAGTCTGCATCTGAGGCAGAACTTACGAAATGGGCCACTGAAGGAGTATTGGATGATGAGGGTTGCTGGCGTAGTAAAGATATGGAGAGATGGAAACTACCCATGGCCTATTTACAAACAATGGTGCAAATGACACACGGGCTGGCACACATTGGAGCTCTCGCAATTACTAAATTGCTTACACGAGTTTGGGAAAATGCTGATATTGCAAGCACGGCTAAGAGAGTAGTACAGACTTGTCTGATATGTTTACAGCACAATCCTGGACAAGGGACTCATACTCCCAAAGGAGGGTTTGTTCCACCTACTGCACCATTCGAAGTACTGCAAATGGATTACATCCAGCTGGAACGCTGTAATAATCTCAAGTATGTCCTAGTGGTGGTGTGTGCCTTCAGCAAATGGATTGAGGCTTACCCTACGAAAGACAATACAGCATTGACAACAGCTAAGGTGTTACTCAAAGAGTACTTCCCGCGCTATGGTGTTTGTAAACTTATGTGGAGTGATAATGGTCCTCATTTCATTGGGAAAGTAATTGAGTACATCCTGAAAGGATTGGGAATCAAGCAAAGATTCCATGCTGTCTTTCACCCACAATCAGCAGGTTTGGTAGAAAGGTATAATGCAACTCTGAAGCTGAAGCTAGCAAAGATAGTGGCATCCACATCTCTGAAATGGCCGGATGCTTTGCCTTTGGCATTGCTGTCCATTCGATCAGTCCCACATTCCTGATCTGGCCTCACACCCTATGAAGTGGTGTTTGGAAGGCCGATGAATATTTGGGGAATTCCAAAACCTCGTTTAATACATGATGTGCCTTGTATAATGATGAACGATTATTTGGCACGATTAACAAATGATTTGCTTTCTATTCATCAACAGGTTCGAGAGGCGCTCCCTGATAACTCCACTGGTGAGGCTCACGATCTCCACCCTGGGGACCACGTGATGGTCAAAGTATTTGAGCGATCCAGCAGTTTGGAACCGAGATGGCATGGCCCTGAACAAGTGCTGCTGGCTACGCGAACTGCTGTGAGAGTCACCAATAAGAAGCGGTGGATACATTCAATGCACTGCCGACGTGTCTCTCCGGATCTGGTGAGCCCTGTGGTGCTATCCGACTACAGAAAGATTTTGGATACAGAAAAGAGCCCAGCTGTCACGCCTGATGAATTGGAGGGAGCCTTCCCGGACCACGTTGTTTCTGATAAAGTGAAGTACAATCTACGTCCCAGGAAATAAGATTCCTTTTTGTGTTTTTGAAACTGGTTGGTAACCGCTCTGAGGTTTGTGAAACGGAAGCCGGGAATATCAAGGGGGGGGATCAGTTCTACCCAGTGTAGCGACACCCGTCTTGAATCCCGGAGAACAAATCAACGGCAGCCTCGGTCCAGAACCATCGTTTTTATTTTTCCGCTTAGTGTTGCTTTTGAAGAATATTGTTTTGTGAACTATGGCATCTCCTTCAACACGAAAAGGGAGAATTCTTGGTGCTGTTTTTTTTGTCTTGACCGTAGTGGTGATCGCAGTATTAGCTTGGACTATAGAACTATTGTTTCCTGTACGAGAACATTTGCTGCCCACCACTCCGAGTCCATCTGAACATTTTCATTTTACTTTGCCTTTTCACGAAGAAAGACATAGGCAGACTTATTTGAATAACAGCTTTATTCAGATTTTGCATCATACTCATAACATGACCAGCATGTCCAATTGTTGGGTATGTGGAATGTTGCCCGGACATCAGAAGAAGGGAGGAACACCACTTATTCCTCTCCCGTTTTCTCATAATGGTTCTTGTCATGCTTGGTACACTCTTCTCTTCACCTTGAGATGGCCAACGAAAGGTGGACTACTTTTCCGGCTGAATAAAATATGCTATAACGATAAAGATGGCTATCCACACGCCAAAGGAACTAAATTTGAATGGGAAGAGTATCGTCCGGACAATGTTTCTACACCTCGTGTATATACGAATCAAAGATTTATAAATGTGACGAATTTGCATATGATAACAGTCATTGATACAAAAGCAGATTTGTGTATTAGAAATAAAGGTACAATCCCTGTAGGTCGCAGTGAATGTAATATTACACTTACCTTCGATACACCGATTGGAATTGCATTCGTAGCTTCACGTAACACATATTTCATTTGTGGAAATAAGGGATACCATCGTCTACCATTGGGATGGTTAGGAACATGTTATATAGCTTTTGTATTACCACCTGTGTTTATTGCTCCTCCCATGTATCACAATGATTATGTTCTGTACCATGATTTCGTGCTGAACAGAGTTAAACGAACGTTAGATCTTGATGAAATTGATCAGACTGATACCACTTTACAACAATATGTAGATTTCAACTTGGGGTTATTTTCATTTGTAGGAGCTGCACTGAATAGCAGGAAGATAAGGCGGCTTACACGTGTGGTGGAAGCTGTCGCCAATGAAACTGCCTCTGCTTTAGGGAATATTACTGAGGAATTGCAAATTACCAGAATTGTAGCGCTCCAGAATAGAATGGTTTTAGATGTGATACTGGCTGATAGGGGTGGAGCATGCCGCGTTATCGGGAGTAGTTGTTGTGTGTACGTGCCAGATAACTCACCTTCTGTGTATGATTCAATTACGAAATTACATAAGATAGCTGCTGAGATCCATCCAGAAAATGGAGCATGGACTTTTTCTGGGTGGTTCTGGACTCTGCTTACTACTTGGGGTTGGAAATTATTAACGATTCTCTGTGTCTTTCTTGGAGTACTATTTACCCTTTGTCTATGTATTCAATGCGGCCCTACGTTATGTTCTGTATGTATCACAGCCTGTATTCAGTCCAAACGAGCTATTGTTAAGCAAGAGAAACTGATCAACGACGAAGTATTGAAACTAATGGCAATTAACATTGATGATGAACATTCTGATTATGTTCAGTATGAGGTAGCTTTAGCTAAACGCTAAAAGGGCCGTCTGTCGTGTTTTGGCAGCTCCTGAGTTAGCGTTTAGCACAGCTACACGGTCTTTTCTGTTAACTTGACCAAAACGAACGGGGGCCATTTTGAATCCCTCTGACTTCCGTTTCTTATGAACACGCTGCCTCGTGGTCAGTGTGCTCTTTCGTCCTTTCTCGATATCCATGGTCCCTTATTCTGCTCAGCAACAGGCTATTTTTAGTACTGGTCAAGCGCACATGCGCATCATGCATTTACTGGTCACTCTTTAGGAATGTTGGTACTAACTGACCAGTGCTATTTAACTCCTCCCACATGCTGGCTGTGTTCCAAAAATGACCTTATATGTACCTAAAATGTGTAACTTGTGACCGCCTATCTTTTTATTGCTATTAAACTGTATAAAAGAGGTCGCGCACCAATGTTCGGTGTGCTACTTCTTACACTGCCGAAGGGTGCTGTAGGAATGTATCACCACCCCATGGGGTCTTAATAAACTTGTCTTTTACCTTTTCCAGTGTCCGTGCCAACTTCTATACTAAGGTGTTCGAGAGCTTAGCAGAGTATGTAGGCCTGATTTGAACCCAACACCACAGATCCACCCGAGTGGATTCTGTGGGGATGGGGTCACACCAGAGCGGTGTCTCAGATCTGACTTCACCGCCTGATCCACCCGAGTGGAAGACTGTGGGGACGGGGGTCACACCAGAGCGGTGTCTCAGAGCTGACCTCACCGCCTGATCCACCCGAGTGGATACTGTGGGGACGGGGTCACACCAGAGCGGTGTCTCAGAGCTGACCTCACCGCCTGATCCACCCGAGTGGATACTGTGGGGACGGGGTCACAAGAGACCGGTGTCTCAGAGCTGACCTCACCGCCTGATCCACCCGAGTGGAAGACTGTGGGGACGGGGTCACACCAGAGCGGTGTCTCAGAGCTGACCTCACCGCCTGATCCACCCGAGTGGATTCTGTGGGGAGGGGGTCACACCAGAGCGGTGTCTCAGAGCTGACTTCACCGCCTGATCCACCCGAGTGGAAGACTGTGGGGACGGGGTCACACCAGAGCGGTGTCTCAGAGCTGACCTCACCGCCTGATCCACCCGAGTGGAAGACTGTGGGGACGGGGTCACACCAGAGCGGTGTCTCAGAGCTGACCTCACCGCCTGATCCACCCGAGTGGATACTGTGGGGACGGGGTCACACCAGAGCGGTGTCTCAGAGCTGACCTCACCGTCTCATCCACCCGAGTGGATACTGTGGGGACGGGGTCACACCAGAGCGGTGTCTCAGAGCTGACCTCACCGCCTGATCCACCCGAGTGGATACTGTGGGGACGGGGTCACACCAGAGCGGTGTCTCAGAGCTGACCTCACCGCCTGATCCACCCGAGTGGATACTGTGGGGACGGGGTCACACCAGAGCGGTGTCTCAGAGCTGACCTCACCGCCTGATCCACCCGAGTGGATACTGTGGGGACGGGGTCACACCAGAGCGGTGTCTCAGAGCTGACCTCACCGTCTCATCCACCCGAGTGGATACTGTGGGGACGGGGTCACACCAGAGCGGTGTCTCAGAGCTGACCTCACCACCTGATCCACCCGAGTGGAAGACTGTGGGGACGGGGTCACACCAGAGCGGTGTCTCAGAGCTGACCTCACCGCCTGATCCACCCGAGTGGATACTGTGGGGACAGGGTCACACCAGAGCGGTGTCTCAGAGCTGACCTCACCGCCTGATCCACCCGAGTGGATACTGTGGGGACGGGGTCACACCAGAGCGGTGTCTCATAGCTGACCTCACCGCCTGATCCACCGGAGTGAAAGACTGTGGGGACGGGGTCACACCAGAGCGGTGTCTCAGAGCTGACCTCACCGCCTGACCCACCCGAGTGGATACTGTGGGGACGGGGTCACACCAGAGCGGTGTCTCAGAGCTGACCTCACCGCCTGATCCACCCGAGTGGAAGATTGTGTGGACGGGGTCACAAGAGAGCAGTGTCTCAGAGCTGACCTCACCCTCTGATCCACCCGAGTGGATACTGTGGGGACGGGGTCACACCAGAGCGGTGTCTCAGAGCTGACCTCACCGCCTGATCCACCCGAGTGGATACTGTGGGGCCGGGGTCACACCAGAGCGGTGTCTCAGAGCTGACCTCACCGCCTGATCCACCCGAGTGGATACTGTGGGGACAGGGTCACACCAGAGCGGTGTCTCAGAGCTGACCTCACCGCCTGATCCACCCGAGTGGATACTGTGGGGACGGGGTCACACCAGAGCGGTGTCTCATAGCTGACCTCACCGCCTGATCCACCGGAGTGAAAGACTGTGGGGACGGGGTCACACCAGAGCGGTGTCTCAGAGCTGACCTCACCGCCTGACCCACCCGAGTGGATACTGTGGGGACGGGGTCACACCAGAGCGGTGTCTCAGAGCTGACCTCACCGCCTGATCCACCCGAGTGGATACTGTGGGGACGGGGTCACACCAGAGCGGTGTCTCAGAGCTGACCTCACCGCCTGATCCACCCGAGTGGATACTGTGGGGACAGGGTCACACCAGAGCGGTGTCTCAGAGCTGACCTCACCGCCTGATCCACCCGAGTGGATACTGTGGGGACGGGGTCACACCAGAGCGGTGTCTCAGAGCTGACCTCACCGTCTGATCCACCGGAGTGAAAGACTGTGGGGACGGGGTCACACCAGAGCGGTGTCTCAGAGCTGACCTCACCGTCTCATCCACCCGAGTGGATACTGTGGGGACGGGGTCACAGCAGAGCGGTGTCTCAGAGCTGACCTCACCGCCTGATCCACCCGAGTGGATACTGTGGGGGCGGGGTCACACCAGAGCGGTGTCTCAGAGCTGACCTCACCGCCTGATCCACCCGAGTGGAAGATTGTGTGGACGGGGTCACAAGAGAGCAGTGTCTCAGAGCTGACCTCACCCTCTGATCCACCCGAGTGGATACTGTGGGGACGGGGTCACACCAGAGCGGTGTCTCAGAGCTGACCTCACCGCCTGATCCACCCGAGTGGATACTGTGGGGCCGGGGTCACACCAGAGCGGTGTCTCAGAGCTGACCTCACCGCCTGATCCACCCGAGTGGAAGACTCTGGGGACAGGGGTCACACCAGAGCGGGGTCTCAGAGCTGACCTCACCGTCTGATCCACCCGAGTGGATACTGTGGGGACGGGGTCACACCAGAGCGGTGTCTCAGAGCTGACCTCACCGCCTGATCCACCCGAGTGGAAGACTGTGGGGACGGGGTCACACCAGAGCGGTGTCTCAGACCTGACCTCACCGCCGGATCCACCCGAGTGGAAGACTGTGGGGATGGGGTCACACCAGAGAGGTGTCTCAGAGCTGACCTCACCGCCTGATCCACCCGAGTGGATTCTGTGGGGATGGGGTCACACCAGAGCGGTGTCTCAGAGCTGACTTCACCGCCTGATCCACCCGAGTGGAAGACTGTGGGGACGGGGGTCACACCAGAGCGGTGTCTCAGAGCTGACCTCACCGCCTGATCCACCCGAGTGGATACTGTGGGGACGGGGTCACACCAGAGCGGTGTCTCAGAGCTGACCTCACCGCCTCATCCACCCGAGTGGAAGACTGTGGGGATGGGGTCACACCAGAGTGGTGTCTCAGAGCTGACCTCACCGCCTGATCCACCCGAGTGGATACTGTGGGGACGGGGTCACAAGAGACCGGTGTCTCAGAGCTGACCTCACCGCCTGATCCACCCGAGTGGAAGACTGTGGGGACGGGGTCACACCAGAGCGGTGTCTCAGAGCTGACCTCACCGCCTGATCCACCCGAGTGGATTCTGTGGGGAGGGGGTCACACCAGAGCGGTGTCTCAGAGCTGACTTCACCGCCTGATCCACCCGAGTGGAAGACTGTGGGGACGGGGTCACACCAGAGCGGTGTCTCAGAGCTGACCTCACCGCCTGATCCACCCGAGTGGAAGACTGTGGGGACGGGGTCACACCAGAGCGGTGTCTCAGAGCTGACCTCACCGCCTGATCCACCTGAGTGGATACTGTGGGGACGGGGTCACACCAGAGCGGTGTCTCAGAGCTGACCTCACCGTCTCATCCACCCGAGTGGATACTGTGGGGACGGGGTCACACCAGAGCGGTGTCTCAGAGCTGACCTCACCGCCTGATCCACCCGAGTGGATACTGTGGGGACAGGGTCACACCAGAGCGGTGTCTCAGAGCTGACCTCACCGCCTGATCCACCCGAGTGGATACTGTGGGGACGGGGTCACACCAGAGCGGTGTCTCAGAGCTGACCTCACCGTCTCATCCACCCGAGTGGAAGACTGTGGGGACGGGGTCACACCAGAGCGGTGTCTCAGAGCTGACCTCACCGTCTCATCGACCCGAGTGGATACTGTGGGGACGGGGTCACACCAGAGCAGTGTCTCAGAGCTGACCTCACCGCCTGATCCACCCGAGTGGAAGACTGTGGGGACGGGGTCACACCAGAGCGGTGTCTCAGAGCTGACCTCACCGTCTGATCCACCCGAGTGGAAGACTGTGGGGACGGGGTCACACCAGAGCGGTGTCTCAGAGCTGACCTCACCGCCTGATCCACCCGAGTGGAAGACTGTGGGGACGGGGTCACAAGAGAGCGGTGTCTCAGAGCTGACCTCACCGCCTGATCCACCCGAGTGGATACTGTGGGGATGGGGTCACACCAGAGCGGTGTCTCAGAGCTGACCTCACCGCCGGATCCACTCGAGTGGAAGACTGTGGGGACGGGGTCACACCAGAGCGGTGTCTCAGAGCTGACCTCACCGCCTGATCCACCCGAGTGGATACTGTGGGGACGGGGTCACACCAGAGCGGTGTCTCAGAGCTGACCTCACCGCCGGATCCACCCGAGTGGAAGACTGTGGGGACGGGGTCACACCAGAGCGGTGTCTGAGAGCTGACCTCACCGCCTGATCCACCCGAGTGGATACTGTGGGGACGGGGTCACAGCAGAGCGGTGTCTCAGAGCTGACCTCACCGTCTGATCCACCCGAGTGGATACTGTGGGGTGACGGGGTCACACCAGAGCGGTGTCTCAGAGCTGACCTCACCGTCTGATCCACCCGAGTGGATACTGTGGGGACGGGGTCACACCAGAGCGGTGTCTCAGACCTGACCTCACGGTCTGATCCACCCGAGTGGAAGACTGTGGGGACAGGGTCATACCAAAGCGGTGTCTCAGAGCTGACCTCACCGCCTGATCCACCGGAGTGAAAGACTGTGGGGACGGGGTCACACCAGAGCGGTGTCTCAGAGCTGACCTCACCGCCTGATCCACCCGAGTGGATACTGTGGGGACGGGGTCACACCAGAGCGGTGTCTCAGAGCTGACCTCACCGTCTGATCCACCGGAGTGAAAGACTGTGGGGACGGGGTCACACCAGAGCGGTGTCTCAGAGCTGACCTCACCGCCTGATCCACCGGAGTGAAAGACTGTGGGGACGGGGTCACACCAGATGGGTGTCAGAGCTGACCTCACCGTCTCATCCACCCGAGTGGATACTGTGGGGACGGGGTCACACCAGAGCGGTGTCTCAGAGCTGACCTCACCGTCTGATCCACCCGAGTGGATACTGTGGGGAGAGGGTCACAAGAGAGCGGTGTCTCAGAGCTGACCTCACCGTCTGATCCACCCGAGTGGATACTGTGGGGACGGGGTCACAGCAGAGCGGTGTCTCAGAGATGACCTCACCGTCTGATCCACCCGAGTGGATACTGTGGGGACGGGGTCACAGCAGAGCGGTGTCTCAGAGCTGACCTCACCATCTGATCCACCCGAGTGGATTCTGTGGGGACGGGGTCACAGCAGAGCGGTGTCTCAGAGCTGACCTCACCGTCTGATCCACCCGAGTGGATACTGTGGGGACGGGCTCACAGCAGAGCGGTGTCTCAGAGCTGACCTCACCATCTGATCCACCCGAGTGGATGCTGTGGGGAGGGGGTCACACCAGAGCGGTGTCTCAGAGCTGACCTCACCGCCTGATCCACCCGAGTGGATACTGTGGGGGCGGGGTCACACCAGAGCGGTGTCTCAGAGCTGACCTCACCGCCTGATCCACCCGAGTGGAAGATTGTGTGGACGGGGTCACAAGAGAGCAGTGTCTCAGAGCTGACCTCACCCTCTGATCCACCCGAGTGGATACTGTGGGGACGGGGTCACACCAGAGCGGTGTCTCAGAGCTGACCTCACCGCCTGATCCACCCGAGTGGATACTGTGGGGCCGGGGTCACACCAGAGCGGTGTCTCAGAGCTGACCTCACCGCCTGATCCACCCGAGTGGAAGACTCTGGGGACAGGGGTCACACCAGAGCGGGGTCTCAGAGCTGATCTCATCGTCTGATCCACCCGAGTGGATACTGTGGGGCCAGGGTCACACCAGAGCGGTGTCTCAGAGCTGACCTCACCGTCTGATCCACCCGAGTGGATACTGTGGGGACTGGGTCACACCAGAGCGGTGTCTCAGAGCTGACCTCACCGTCTGATCCACCCGAGTGGAAGACTGTGGGGACGGGTCACACCAGAGCGGTGTCTCAGAGCTGACCTCACCGCCTGATCCACCCGAGTGGAAGACTGTGGAGACGGGGTCACACCAGAGCGGTGTCTCAGAGATGACCTCACCGTCTGATCCACCCGAGTGGATACTGTGGGGACGGGGTCACACCAGAGCGGTGTCTCAGAGCTGACCTCACCGCCTGATCCACCCGAGTGGAAGACTGTGGGGACGGGGTCACACCAGAGCGGTGTCTCAGAGCTGACCTCACCGCCGGATCCACCCGAGTGGAAGACTGTGGGGATGGGGTCACACCAGAGAGGTGTCTCAGAGCTGACCTCACCGCCTGATCCAACCGAGTGGATTCTGTGGGGATGGGGTCACACCAGAGCGGTGTCTCAGAGCTGACTTCACCGCCTGATCCACCGAGTGGAAGACTGTGGGGTCGGGGTCACACCAGAGCGGTGTCTCAGAGCTGACCTCACCGCCTGATCCACCCAAGTGGATACTGTGGGGACGGGGTCACACCAGAGCGGTGTCTCAGAGCTGACCTCACCGCCTCATCCACCCGAGTGGAAGACTGTGGGGACGGGGTCACACCAGAGCGGTGTCTCAGAGCTGACCTCACCGCCTGATCCACCCGAGTGGATACTGTGGGGACGGGTCACACCAGAGCGGTGTCTCAGAGCTGACCTCACCGCCTGATCCACCCGAGTGGATACTGTGGGGACGGGGTCACAAGAGAGCGGTGTCTCAGAGCTGACCTCACCGCCTGATCCACCCGAGTGGAAGACTGTGGGGACGGGGTCACACCAGAGCGGTGTCTCAGAGCTGACCTCACCGCCTGATCCACCCGAGTGGATACTGTGGGGACGGGGTCACAAGAGAGCGGTGTCTCAGAGCTGACCTCACCGCCTGATCCACCCGAGTGGAAGACTGTGGGGACGGGGTCACACCAGAGCGGTGTCTCAGAGCTGACCTCACCGCCTGATCCACCCGAGTGGATTCTGTGGGGAGGGGGTCACACCAGAGCGGTGTCTCAGAGCTGACTTCACCGCCTGATCCACCCGAGTGGAAGACTGTGGGGACGGGGTCACACCAGAGCGGTGTCTCAGAGCTGACCTCACCGCCTGATCCACCCGAGTTGAAGACTGTGGGGACGGGGTCACACCAGAGCGGTGTCTCATAGCTGACCTCACCGCCTGATCCACCCGAGTGGATACTGTGGGAACAGGGTCACACCAGAGCGGTGTCTCAGAGCTGACCTCACCGTCTGATCCACCCGAGTGGAAGACTGTGGGGACGGGGTCACACCAGAGCGGTGTCTCAGAGCTGACCTCACCGCCTGATCCACCCGAGTGGAAGATTGTGGGGACGGGGTCACACCAGAGCGGTGTCTCAGAGCTGACCTCACCGCCTGATCCACCCGAGTGGAAGATTGTGGGGACGGGGTCACACCAGAGCGGTGTCTCAGAGCTGACCTCACCGCCTGATCCACCCGAGTGGAAGACTGTGGGGACGGGGTCACACCAGAGCGGTGTCTCAGAGCTGACCTCACCGCCTGATCCACCGGAGTGAAAGACTGTGGGGACGGGGTCACACCAGATGGGTGTCAGAGCTGACCTCACCGTCTCATCCACCCGAGTGGATACTGTGGGGACGGGGTCACACCAGAGCGGTGTCTCAGAGCTGACCTCACCGTCTGATCCACCCGAGTGGATACTGTGGGGAGAGGGTCACAAGAGAGCGGTGTCTCAGAGCTGACCTCACCGTCTGATCCACCCGAGTGGATACTGTGGGGACGGGGTCACAGCAGAGCGGTGTCTCAGAGATGACCTCACCGTCTGAACCACCCGAGTGGATACTGTGGGGACGGGGTCACAGCAGAGCGGTGTCTCAGAGCTGACCTCACCATCTGATCCACCCGAGTGGATTCTGTGGGGACGGGGTCACAGCAGAGCGGTGTCTCAGAGCTGACCTCACCGTCTGATCCACCCGAGTGGATACTGTGGGGACGGGGTCACAGCAGAGCGGTGTCTCAGAGCTGACCTCACCATCTGATCCACCCGAGTGGATACTGTGGGGAGGGGGTCACACCAGAGCGGTGTCTCAGAGCTGACCTCACCGCCTGATCCACCCGAGTGGATACTGTGGGGGCGGGGTCACACCAGAGCGGTGTCTCAGAGCTGACCTCACCGCCTGATCCACCCGAGTGGATACTGTGGGGACGGGGTCACACCAGAGCGGTGTCTCAGAGCTGACCTCACCGCCTGATCCACCCGAGTGGATACTGTGGGGCCGGGGTCACACCAGAGCGGTGTCTCAGAGCTGACCTCACCGCCTGATCCACCCGAGTGGAAGACTCTGGGGACAGGGGTCACACCAGAGCGGGGTCTCAGAGCTGATCTCACCGTCTGATCCACCCGAGTGGATACTGTGGGGACGGGGTCACAGCAGAGCGGTGTCTCAGAGCTGACCTCACCATCTGATCCACCCGAGTGGATACTGTGGGGAGGGGGTCACACCAGAGCGGTGTCTCAGAGCTGACCTCACCGCCTGATCCACCCGAGTGGATACTGTGGGGACGGGGTCACAAGAGAGCGGTGTCTCAGAGCTGACCTCACCGCCTGATCCACCCGAGTGGAAGACTGTGGGGACGGGGTCACACCAGAGCGGTGTCTCAGAGCTGACCTCACCGTCTGATCCACCCGAGTGGATACTGTGGGGACGGGGTCACACCAGAGCGGTGTCTCAGAGCTGACCTCACCGCCTGATCCACCCGAGTGGAAGACTGTGGGGACGGGGTCACACCAGAGCGGTGTCTCAGAGCGGACCTCACCGCCGGATCCACCCGAGTGGAAGACTGTGGGGATGGGGTCACACCAGAGAGGTGTCTCAGAGCTGACCTCACCGCCTGATCCACCCGAGTGGATTCTGTGGGGATGGGGTCACACCAGAGCGGTGTCTCAGAGCTGACTTCACCGCCTGATCCACCCGAGTGGAAGACTGTGGGGTCGGGGTCACACCAGAGCGGTGTCTCAGAGCTGACCTCACCGCCTGATCCACCCAAGTGGATACTGTGGGGACGGGGTCACACCAGAGCGGTGTCTCAGAGCTGACCTCACCGCCTCATCCACCCGAGTGGAAGACTGTGGGGACGGGGTCACACCAGAGCGGTGTCTCAGAGCTGACCTCACCGCCTGATCCACCCAAGTGGATACTGTGGGGACGGGGTCACACCAGAGCGGTGTCTCAGAGCTGACCTCACCGCCTGATCCACCCGAGTGGAAGACTGTGGGGACGGGGTCACACCAGAGCGGTGTCTCAGAGCTGACCTCACCGCCTGATCCACCCGAGTGGATACTGTGGGGACGGGGTCACAAGAGAGCGGTGTCTCAGAGCTGACCTCACCGCCTGATCCACCCGAGTGGAAGACTGTGGGGACGGGGTCACACCAGAGCGGTGTCTCAGAGCTGACCTCACCGCCTGATCCACCCGAGTGGATTCTGTGGGGAGGGGGTCACACCAGAGCGGTGTCTCAGAGCTGACTTCACCGCCTGATCCACCCGAGTGGAAGACTGTGGGGACGGGGTCACACCAGAGCGGTGTCTCAGAGCTGACCTCACCGCCTGATCCACCCGAGTGGAAGACTGTGGGGACGGGGTCACACCAGAGCGGTGTCTCAGAGCTGACCTCACCGCCTGATCCACCCGAGTGGATACTGTGGGAACGGGGTCACACCAGAGCGGTGTCTCAGAGCTGACCTCACCGTCTGATCCACCCGAGTGGAAGACTGTGGGGACGGGGTCACACCAGAGCGGTGTCTCAGAGCTGACCTCACCGCCTGATCCACCTGAGTGGAAGATTGTGGGGACGGGGTCACACCAGAGCGGTGTCTCAGAGCTGACCTCACCGCCTGATCCACCCGAGTGGAAGATTGTGGGGACGGGGTCACACCAGAGCGGTGTCTCAGAGCTGACCTCACCGCCTGATCCACCCGAGTGGAAGACTGTGGGGACGGGGTCACACCAGAGCGGTGTCTCAGAGCTGACCTCACCGCCTGATCCACCCGAGTGGATTCTGTGGGGAGGGGGTCACACCAGAGCGGTGTCTCAGAGCTGACCTCACCGTCTGATCCACCCGAGTGGAAGACTGTGGGGACGGGGTCACACCAGAGCGGTGTCTCAGAGCTGACCTCACCGCCTGATCCACCCGAGTGGAAGATTGTGGGGACGGGGTCACACCAGAGCGGTGTCTCAGAGCTGACCTCACCGCCTGATCCACCCGAGTGGAAGATTGTGGGGACGGGGTCACACCAGAGCGGTGTCTCAGAGCTGACCTCACCGCCTGATCCACCCGAGTGGAAGACTGTGGGGACGGGGTCACACCAGAGCGGTGTCTCAGAGCTGACCTCACCGCCTGATCCACCGAGTGGATTCTGTGGGGAGGGGGTCACACCAGAGCGGTGTCTCAGAGCTGACCTCACCGCCTGATCCACCCGAGTGGAAGATTGTGGGGATGGGGTCACACCAGAGCGGTGTCTCAGAGCTGACCTCACCGTCCTGATCCACCCAAGTGGATACTGTGGGGACAGGGTCACAAGAGAGCGGTGTCTCAGAGCTGACCTCACCGCCTGATCCACCCGAGTGGAAGACTATGGGGATGGGGTCACACCAGAGCGGTGTCTCAGAGCTGACCTCACCGCCTGATCCACCCGAGTGGAAGACTGTGGGGACGGGGTCACACCAGAGCGGTGTCTCAGAGCTGACCTCACCGCCTCATCCACCCGAGTGGAAGACTGTGGGGACAGGGTCACACCAGAGCGGTGTCTCAGAGCTGACCTCACCGTCTGATCCACCCGAGTGCAAGACTGTGGGGACAGGGTCACACCAGAGCGGTGTCTCAGAGCTTACCTCACCGCCTGATCCACCCGAGTGGAAGACTGTGGGGACGGGGTCACACCAGAGCGGTGTCTGAGAGCTGACCTCACCGCCTGATCCACCCGAGTGGAAGACTGTGGGGACGGGGTCACACCAGAGCGGTGTCTGAGAGCTGACCTCACCGCCTGATCCACCCGAGTGGAAGACTGTGGAGACGGGGTCACACCAGAGCGGTGTCTCAGAGCTGACCTCACCGCCTCATCCACCCGAGTGGAAGACTGTGGGGACGGGGTCACACCAGAGCGGTGTCTCAGAGCTGACCTCACCGCCTGATCCACCCGAGTGGAAGACTGTGGGGACGGGGTCACACCAGAGCGGTGTCTCAGAGCTGACCTCACCGCCTGATCCACCCGAGTGGATACTGTGGGAACGGGGTCACACCAGAGCGGTGTCTCAGAGCTGACCTCACCGTCTGATCCACCCGAGTGGAAGACTGTGGGGACGGGGTCACACCAGAGCGGTGTCTCAGAGCTGACCTCACCGCCTGATCCACCCGAGTGGAAGATTGTGGGGACGGGGTCACACCAGAGCGGTGTCTCAGAGCTGACCTCACCGCCTGATCCACCCGAGTGGAAGATTGTGGGGACGGGGTCACACCAGAGCGGTGTCTCAGAGCTGACCTCACCGCCTGATCCACCCGAGTGGAAGACTGTGGGGACGGGGTCACACCAGAGCGGTGTCTCAGAGCTGACCTCACCGCCTGATCCACCCGAGTGGATTCTGTGGGGAGGGGGTCACACCAGAGCGGTGTCTCAGAGCTGACCTCACCGTCTGATCCACCCGAGTGGAAGACTGTGGGGACGGTGTGGAAAAGTAAATTTTGCCATGTTCTGTGTCCCTACGTGTCCCCCATCTCTTGTTATGTGTGCATGATTAATATGCATATGTATTCCCCATGTTTGATTAAAGACGCAATTACAGTTGTGTCCATCCCTAGTATGCCAGTTTCCAGTTCTCGTGAAAGCTACGAGTATTAGGCCTATGTAAAGTTACGTTGCCACGTTTCTCAGTGTGCACGTTATTTCATTGTAAAGTCCCCGTTTCTAGGCCTCAAAAGGGCCCGGACACCAGATTCAGCTCCTGTCTCCTGAACCCTCGCTGAGGAGCGATACAGCCCCCACCTGTATCCTCGACCCTTCACTTACTTCCTGCCTCGCAGTGCCCGGTTCAGCCTGGTTCTGCCTACGAGTCTGCCAAGAGTATGTTATGATTCTAGTTATCAGTCCAGCCCTCCTTCTCTGCATTCCTAAGCTACTGAATCGCATCAATAGTTTCCGTCATTGTCTAGCCTTTACGTCTCCATGTAAGAGAAATACTGTATTAATGGTCATTTAATATTCTTCATCACGCACTACATGTAGAATAATGCATGCTCCAGTCTTAGAGTCTGTTAGCCTCTCCCCTCCTGACTCTTAGTTTATATCAACATGTCCTCTAAACATTAGATACTAGATAGGGTTTAGGTACATGTCGCCCTGACTCTCCAGACTTCAGTCTCTACTCCTAGCACAGAGTTCATAGCCCCCAGCTTCTCCTAGTAACACGTCATTGTCAGTTTGCGCGCACCATTAGGTTAGAGGTCCCGGCTCCTTAGGTAGCCCCCTCCATGTTTCCGCCCCATTTATGACATATTCTGTTACGTTTACATCACATGTCCATGTATACGCCTCTTGTTACACCTACTTTCACCCTTATCTTTCGCGACTGCTATTGACCACACCCACTGCTCCGCCTACTGTAATTCACTGTAATGCAATTGTTTTAGTATATATACTTGTGCACTGTTATTAAAGTTGTGCTAGCTAGCCATCCCAGATCTTGTCCGTGCAAGTTGTCCTGTTCCTGTCCTTTATGCTGTATTAAACCTGCAAACTCCTACTACCTCGAATCTTGACTCTTATTTATTGAGCTATCTGTTATTCATATATTCATTCAAAAATAGAGGTATTATTTATTTATTTACCACATAATGGCGCCCGAATAGGGACTTGCCCTTTCCCCACGCGCCGGTGAAGCCACGTATGCCCCCTGACCCTCTGCAGCCGTGACGGAACCATACCGTGCACGTGCAGATATTTCTGCTTCAAGTATCCCTCAGGCCCACGGAGGAGACGGAGGTGGCGGTCCAGCATCCAGACGAGGCGGTGGAGGAACGCGGCGAGTCCCGACCAGAGCCCAAGCCGAGAGTCTAAGGTCCGAGGTATCCGGAGGCCCACCCGTAACTGAAGTTCGAAGTTCGTCCGTCCGGCGTCGAAGCAGTCCAGTCCAGTCCGAGGCCTTCCGTTCTTGCTGCCCGGTGAGTACCGTTGCTGGGGTAGTATCTAGACAGGGTCAATCTAATTGTCTCTGGTCCGTGGGTTTTGGTGGTACACAGACCCAAAACGAAGTGTCCACTTCGGTGGATGCGGGTCCTGACGTGTCTCTTTATGAGACCGGTAAGTTTCGTACTGTTTCAGCAGTGCATCTAGTTTCTGTTCTAGTCAGTTCTGTTCTCGAGAAGATTCATGTATTCTGTTTCCAGTATTCCAGGTAGTATTCTGTTCGAACTGTTATTTTAAATGTTCTTCATGTATTTTTAATGTCGTGGTACGAAAGTGGTGTAGTTATCGTGTTCATTGTGTATTGTATTGTGTCTAGATTACAGTTCAGTCATGCCCTTATTTTCCAGATTACGTCAGTTAAGAACTAGAAAAGGTCTGTTAGAAGAAGCAGTTCCTGTCCCGCCTAGGGACAGTCCAGGTCACTTTATGTATCAGAAGCATGGCATAAGTGCCATATTATATCTAGATTTATGGGTAGAGTACACCAAAGAGTTAGAAGAAAAGTATAGATGGCCTGTATCAGGCACATGGGATGCCGAGTGCATCATGCGAGTAGAAGAAGCATTATGGAAAAAGAAAGCCAGACAGTCACAGAAAGATGCCATCGAGTTATGGCGCAAAGAATCTCATAAAAGAACCGAAAAAGAAATCAGAAAGTCAGAACTAAGTAGAGAATCCTTAGAACGAGCCCAAGAAAGGGAACTAATCGAGATAGGTGAACGAGTTAAAACCGAACAGTCAGACAGACAGAGGCATGCCCTCATTAAGGGTATGTATCCTCTTCTTGCCGAGGGCTTGCCAAAAGCAACCCCGGAGGCATCCAGTAATCTCCCGCCACCATTAGTTCCGATCAAGCTACGTCACAAACCGACCGCAGCTGATATTTTTATTTCGTCCTATTTGGACGACACAGTCCCAGAATATGCAAATCCTGTTCCGCCAGCTCCTGTAAATAATGTAAATCCTGCTCCTCCAGTCACCGGAGTACCTGCTACGGTACCCCCGGTCCAGCCTACATTACAATTTCCCGCCGCGCCAGTACGAAGAGTATCAGTCGACGATTCTAGTTTAGGGGCCGCAGGAGGAGGTCCTCCTGGTACCCCGCCGCCACACCAACGAGTAACGTTAGTCGAGTTACATGAAAGTGCATTACAACGTACGCCCAAATACAAGTCCGTTGCAGAAATCTGACGAGCCCTTACTGAATGCCGCTATGATCCAGTTGCAGGTGATGATAGTACAGTTATATATTCCATCCGGGTCGGGGACGCCTGTTACAACGAGGGTGATTGTACCAAGAATCTGGAAACCACACGTACCCATGTGGTGTTCTGTCACGAAATTTGTCGTAATACATGATTTGGATCTATATACAATTATTCTTTGGAAGGCACTGACGTGCATTACCTGGGCGTCCTCTATATAAAGGGCGATTGGATACTTACGGCATCAATTTGTCGTCTTCGTCAAAAAATTGGTTACCCTGCCGGGTTGGAATTATCACCGGACTTGGGCCCTAAAAGATAAAGATTCAGCCATTGAGCCCTGAAGAGTTATAGTGTCTATGATTGTATTGACCTATAACGAAACACGTGTCGGCTGGCTGTCAATTTCTATTGGTGTGACCATCTAATAAAAGGAGTGACACATCAAAATTTAAAGAATCGACGTTGGATTGTTGTTTTCGTAAAATACATATATGAGTACTTAACTTGTTGATACTTAAATCTGTGTGCGCGGGACTTTGTTGCATTAATCTTAAGTGTAATTTTTTACATTTAAAATTGAGGGGTTTGTGTAGGGTCTCCCCTCCCTGCTTGCACCAGTGACTGCTGTTTGTTTTCCAATTTTGATATGTACGCAAATACTGTTTGAGCGCCATTTCTTCCCGCATACTTAATACCCTCTTGCTGTTGTTCATATATTCCATCCGTGTAAGACGGGTGACCGGGTATTTGGACACCCTACCGAATATGAAAGAAGATCTAGACAGAATATATCGTTTCATCCGTACAGGGGATGATCCAGAAAGTATTGGTGAAGCCATGTCTCAAAGGAAAGCTGAGATCCAGCTCATGTTATTAAAGTTTCTGATTAATTGTTTAATAAGAGAACAAGATTACCCGACTAAAGATCCAGCCGAAATGAGAATCCTGACAAGGTGGAGTGATAATATAGCCGAGGGTAAGCACAGAACCATCAGTAGTATAGAGAGTATGTACAAGAAGATTCGTAAAGAAATAATAAGGTTACACGAGAAACGCAAAGAAGCACTAGTAAACGAGAAAGAAAATGACTCTTCTACAGAAGAGGTAGACGACGAGAATCTCACTAGAATAGCGTATGTAGGTAGAACTAGACTTTCCGACCGCCATTTACGTCTAGACTACAAGAAAACTGTTCCTCATCCAGCCCCAGAACAAGGTTCTCTAGAACAAGTATTTCAAGCTACCGATCACATTCTGAAAACACGAATCGGTTACAGTGAGTTAAGTACTATGCACGAACAAGAAATAGCCCGATCAGCAGTCCGATGGACTACTGATTCTACCACTTTTCCAGACGAAATAGTGGCACAAATGTTTCTGAAACTGCCCCCAGCCGAGCAACGACTGGTGGGTATGTATATGATCCAGCACCTCATTACTCTGTATGAGGGTCAGCACTCTGATCCAGGTCCGTTACACGATGTCCTGAACGAGTTACTCCAGTATAGATGGAAAGGTCTAGGTACCGATTTAATTAGTGTCATTCTAGAACAGCGCCACAAATATAGTATGTTCCTGAACCCGCATTTTGTTCATGTCTCACCCCCAGAAAGTAAACCCTTTTACATAGACAGACAGAATCCGTTACGAGAAGTACACCCAGTCAGGACAGCAGATGGTGAAATGCAACGAGTATTTGTTTACACCCCGATTACAAAGATGGAACTCTTAGAGATGAAGAAATTAATTCCCTGTCATGACAAAGATCCAGCAGGGTTCCACCGAGAAGTAAAAGACATGCTCCGTATGGGAGAATACACGTATCCAGATATTATTAAAATGTTAAAAGTCCTGTTGCCCGCAGGGGTATATGAAAAACTCAAGGAAAAAGAATGGGAGGTGGGAGAGAAAAAGATCGATTGGGCAGTTCTAGAAGCTGAAGATAAGATACGAGTACCAGGTACCGGTCTTGGAGAGAAATGTAAAGAATTACCTGAACTGCTAATACAAGTTTTGCCCAGATTATTAGCCACTAAAAAGGAAGACTGGGATGCAATCTCAGCCTGTAAACAGAAACAAGATGAAGACACTAGTGATTTTTATTCTAGATTTGAGAAATGCTTTAGTATTAATAGTGGCCTCAAGACAAGTAGCGAGTCATACCCTCATCTCTTTGTTACTAAATTAGTCGAGAATTCAAGTCCACAAGTTAAGAACCGAGTTTTGAAAGTCGAAAGTACCTGGCAAGCTAATACCCCGTCCCAGATGTTACAGATGCTTCAGTACCACCAGAATAGAATCAGAGAAGAGCAAGATCATGAGAGAAAACGTATGAAAGACACGAAAATGAAAGTACTAGTTGCACAATCTATTCCTCAAGACAGTCAGAAGAGGGGTCCGAATCAAGCCAGTCATCCTGCAGTTCCCGTTAAAGGGACATGCAATTATTGTAAACAGCCAGGTCATTTTATAAACGAGTGTGCAGTTCTGAAACACAATATAGCTACTGGTAAGACTAAAGAAAGACCACGTCCGCCTAGACAAGAACAAGTTTCACAGACTTCTCAGCCACAGAATGCACAACAGACAGTTCCAGCACCGCAGCCTATTGCTGCAACACAGCATGTTACACAGCAGATGTACCAGTATGCACAGTCCGAGTATCCAGAGTATCAGCCATATTCATGAAACAGCCTAGAGAGGGAGGTAGGCTTGCCTCTCATCGAGATTCCTGTAGATCAAGAGGGTCCCTATGTTCATAGTCAAGTACTAGGGAAAGACAGAAAGTTTCTGATTGATACAGGGGCAAGTAGGACCACTATAAGTCACGCCGAAGTTCCAGGGGCTCCGCTCTCAGGCTCTAGAAATGTTTCCCTTGGATTTTCAGGAAAGCCTATTGTAAACGAGATATCTAAACCAGTTACTCTAGAAGTAGGTCCATTGTCCCGCACTACTGATCTGTTACTTACGAAGTCATGTCCAGAAAATTTGTTAGGCATTAAGACACTGAAAGAATTAGGTGCAGTTATTTGCTGCTCCCCAGAGGGAATACGACTGTTTTTACGTGACTTCAAGGGTCACTATGTATTACGAGATTTTGATCCGAGATTGTCCAATGTTCCGCAGCATCTATGGGCACAGGGTCCAACTGATGTTGGTTATATGCAAATCACACCCCATCGTGTGACTCTCAAGCCAGGTGTAGTGTTACCACGAATCAGACAGTACAGACTGCCACCTGAGGCTGTAACAGCCTTATCCAAAATTATTGACGAGCTCATCGCTCAAGGAGTAGTTGTAGAAACTGACTCCAATGTATGTAATTCTCCGATCATTCCAGTCATGAAACGTACTGATCCAAATGCACCCCCAGTATATCGATTAGTGATTGACCTTCGAGAACTCAATAAATGTATTATTCCCCAGTACCCAGTTGTCCCAGATATCTCTTGCCTATTGACAGCCATTGATTCCGAAGCCTCATTTTTTACAGTCATAGACCTCAAGAACGCGTTTTTCAGTGTCCCCATTCATCCAGACAGCCAGTTTCTTTTCGGATTTTGTTTAAATGGAAGGAGCTATATGTTCACACGAGCTCCTCAAGGATTCACAGAAAGTCCTAGTATTTACAGTTAAGCACTTAAGAGACAACTAGACAATATTCACATGCCAACTGACACTGCCCTGCTCCAGTATGTCGATGATCTACTGATCACAGCCCGTTCTGAACGTGCTTGCGAGCGAGCATCCCTTACAGTCTTGTATTTCCTTGCCGAGATGGGGCACAAGGTGTCCCCTTCGAAGCTTCAATTCTGTGTCCAGCAAGTGATCTATTTAGGCCACTTACTGTCCAAGAGGGGTAGGCAGTTGACACCTGACCGTATCCAGTTAATAGCGAGTCTTCCTCAGCCCAAGACCCAGAAGGAGGTACGTGCTTTTATCGGCCTCACTTCTTACTGCAGACAATGGATTCCTCAGTATGCATTTCTAGCCAAACCACTGATACAGTTAACGACACAGGAGGCAGCCGTATCGACTGTCCTCCCTTGGACATCTGAACATACACTTAGTTTCAATGAATTAAAGAAAGCTTTATGCCAAGCTCCAGTTCTAGCTACACCGAACTACAGTAAGCCTTTTACACTTTTCGTCACTGAACGTGAAGGTACAGCATTATCTGTTCTTACACAAGATCAAGCAGGACAATACAAGCCCTGTGCTTATTTTTCGAGCACACTAGATCCTGTAGCCCAGGCTCTGCCTGCGTGCCTCAAGTCAGTTGCAGCCACAGCACTAGCTATCAGACAAAGTGATTCCATAGTATTAGGACATTCCTTGACAGTACAAGTTCCACACTCCGTGGAAGTTCTTTTAAACCGAACACAGACTCAGCACTTGACAATTGCACGTTTAACAGGTTATGAACTGACACTGTTCCAGCCACACATAGAAATCAGACGCTGCAACGTTCTAAATCCTGCTACACTGTTACCGTCAGTTAATTCGAATCCTGCCACACACGACTGTGTGGAAGTAGTTAATATTATGACAAAGCCAAGACAAGATCTGACAGATATTCCATTACCAGATCCCGACCTGACACTTTATGTGGATGGTTCATGTATGAGAACAAGTACAGGAGAACTAGTAGCCGCGTATGCAGTGACTACTGACACTGAAGTTATAGAGACACATCGTATTGACACCCTGTCTGCTCAAGCAGCAGAGCTAGTTGCTCTGACCCAAGCCTGCATACACGCCAAGAACCTGAAAGTTAATGTTTACACAGATTCACGCTACGCATTCGGAGTTGTACACGACTTCGGAGTGCTCTGGCAGGAGAGAGGTTTCATGACTTCTCATGGAACCAAGATTCAGCATGGTCTCCTTATTCAAGCTCTGTTAGATGCCATACACTTACCGACATCTATTGCCGTCATGAAGTGCAAAGCACATACGAAAGTTACTGATATTATTTCTCAAGGTAATGATCTAGCAGATCGCACAGCCAAGCTTACAGCTCAGACACTAGACATTCCAGTTAATAAGACACCGACATACACTCCAGATCTGACTACCTGTATGACAGTTAAGGACCCTACTCAAGATGTCATAGATATCCAGTTACATGCTACTCCCGATGAAATCAAGAAATGGTCCGAACAAGGAGGGGTCCAGACAGATCAGGGATGGGTAACGAAGGGTAAAGCCACATGGTTTCTCCCCGACTCTATGGTTCAAGTCATTATCAATACCGCACATAGTCCAGCACATTTAGGAGAAAAAGCTATGTTAGATAGTATCCAGAACATTTGGTTCAACAAGCATTTATGAGCTGCAGCCAAGCAGAAAGTCCGTACCTGTATGATATATTGCCAGTTTAATCCAGGTAAAAGTGTCCCGGTGGAACAAGGTGGATTCCAGCCCCCTGACCACCCTTTTGAAGTCCTCCAGATGGATTATATTCAGATGGAACGATGTCGAGGTTTCAAGTATGTCCTTGTAGTTGTATGCGCTTTGTCCAGGTGGACAGAAGCATATCCAGTTCCAGATTACACAGCCACGACCACTGCCAAGCAGTTGGTTCGTGAATTCTTCCCCCGCTACGGACTCCCTAGAGTCGTATATTCTGATAACGGCCAGCCATTCTCATCTGAGCTCATGAAACACGTTTCCCTTTTGTTAGGGTACCAGTGGAAGTTCCATTGTGTACGCCATCCTGAAGCAGCCGGTCTCGTAGAGAGACATAATCAGACCCTGAAAATCCGCATTGCCAAAGAATGTAAAGAGAAAGGTGTGGACTGGCTAGTAGCTCTGCCAGTTGCTCTGTTTTATATGCGCATGGTCGCACATTCCAGATCAGGTCTGTCCCCGTACGAGGTCGTATTCGGCCGCCCCCCTAATATGTGGGGTACACCTAGACCTCGAAGTATTACCGATGTTTCAAGTAATATGCTGACAGATTACCTAGCTTCCTTGATGTCTGCCCTACACTCTTGTCGTTCACAGGTTGCCGCCGCATTTCCAGACAATACCGAGGTGGCACCGCATGAAATCGTTCCCGGATGTTTGGTCCTTGTGAGGAACTTTGATCGTTCAAGTCCGCTGGAGCCCCGCTGGAAGGAGCCCAAGCAGGTCCTCCTGGCCACCCTACTGCCGTCAAGCTGGAAGGCAGGAAGGGCTGGGTCCACCTGTCACATGTGAAAAGATTTTTTGGACTAAAACCTGTTACCAAGAACATTTCCGAGGATTGTAAAGACTGCCAAAGTACTATTCTCAAGGACTGTCCCGCAAAAGACAATGATACAGATTCCTCCCTGTTAGAGAAAACTCCGCAGCAGGAGTATAAGAAAAAATTAAGGTCTAGTAAAATAAGTCAGCCAGTTTGATTGTCTAAGTCCTCCCCTAGGTGAAACGGTTAGACCGGTTTCTGACATGTATAAAATAGACCCCCATAGTGAGAGAGTTAGTCAAAACTCAATCCGATGTATCGTTTTTCTAAGCTTCATATTGTTTTTCAGCCTTATGTTTACCTGCATAAGTTATGCATTTTATTTGTGTTTTCCAGTTTCTAATGTAAATAAGTCTGCTAATGCTACAGTAGAGCACACGTTTAGTGATCTACCTCCTCATGAACTCTCATATCGTCTTGCTATGCGTAATAATTCCTTTATCCGCATGTTACATTATTCACACCAGACCAGCAATGCCACTAATTGTTGGGTGTGTGGTCGACTCCCCCCTTTCCAGACATCGAAGGGAGTTCTGCCACTCTTTCCTTATCCATTTTCACATAACGGTTCATGTGGAGCATGGTCCACGTTAACGTCATCCTCAACAGATATGTCTTTTCTGAACAGTACATGTTTCCCAGACAAGCAAGGTCTTCCCCACAGAACAGGGTTAGATCTAGAAAATGAAGTTTATAACTTGGGTAATTATTCTTCGAATTTCATGGTCCTGAATGTTCAGTCTGATTCTACTCCAGACTTACCTACTATATCAGTATTACCAGTCAAAGGCGAATTATGTGTCCGAAATAATGGTTCCGTACATGTAGGCCATAGTGATTGTACTACTATTGTCAAGTATAGTGACAGTAGGAAATCTATTTTCAAAGCTTCACGTCATTCTTATTTTGTTTGTGGTCAGACCGCATATGTTCGTCTGCCCCTCGATTGGGAGGGAACCTGTTACATTGCCTTCCTACTGCCACCAGTTTTCCTAGCCCCACCTGACTATCATAGGAATTCCCACCTAGTACATACTAGACACAAGAGAGACCTCCCGATTGTCGATTATACTGAAACTGCTCTAGAACAATACATAGATATCAATAAAGGTGTCTTCCCCTATTTAGGTACTGTCGTGAATAGTAAACTGATACGTAGATTAACCAGAACACTTGAAGCAGTAGTGATTGAGACTACTTCTGCTCTAGGTAATTTAACCGAGGAGCAATCTGCTATGAGAATTATCGTGCTCCAGAATCGTCTCGTCCTTGACGTCATACTGGCCGATAGGGGCGGGGCATGTAGAGTCATCGGATCTAGTTGCTGCATTTTCATTCCTAATAACGCACCGTCTGTTTATTCAGCTATTACCAGACTCCATAATATTGCCCATATGTTACACCAAGATCCAGGCACCTGGACATGGTCCGGTTGGTTCTGGAATATAATTTCCGCCTGGGGATGGAAAGTATTGTCCTTTCTAGGTATTGCAGTAGCGATCATATTCAGTTGCTGCCTCTGTATACAATGTGGCCCTGCGATTTGTGGCATTTGTGCTACCTCTTGTATTCCTAGTCCCAAGTCCCGTTCTAAATCCCGTTCCAAGAAAATTCGAGACGAGCAAATGATACTGTATGAAATGATAGATGGTATCATGAATATTGATGTTTCCTGATGGAAACGTAGTGACAAGGAGGGAATGTGGAAAAGTAAATTTTGCCATGTTCTGTGTCCCTACGTGTCCCCCATCTCTTGTTATGTGTGCATGATTAATATGCATATGTATTCCCCATGTTTGATTAAAGACGCAATTACAGTTGTGTCCATCCCTAGTATGCCAGTTTCCAGTTCTCGTGAAAGCTACGAGTATTAGGCCTATGTAAAGTTACGTTGCCACGTTTCTCAGTGTGCACGTTATTTCATTGTAAAGTCCCCGTTTCTAGGCCTCAAAAGGGCCCGGACACCAGATTCAGCTCCTGTCTCCTGAACCCTCGCTGAGGAGCGATACAGCCCCCACCTGTATCCTCGACCCTTCACTTACTTCCTGCCTCGCAGTGCCCGGTTCAGCCTGGTTCTGCCTACGAGTCTGCCAAGAGTATGTTATGATTCTAGTTATCAGTCCAGCCCTCCTTCTCTGCATTCCTAAGCTACTGAATCGCATCAATAGTTTCCGTCATTGTCTAGCCTTTACGTCTCCATGTAAGAGAAATACTGTATTAATGGTCATTTAATATTCTTCATCACGCACTACATGTAGAATAATGCATGCTCCAGTCTTAGAGTCTGTTAGCCTCTCCCCTCCTGACTCTTAGTTTATATCAACATGTCCTCTAAACATTAGATACTAGATAGGGTTTAGGTACATGTCGCCCTGACTCTCCAGACTTCAGTCTCTACTCCTAGCACAGAGTTCATAGCCCCCAGCTTCTCCTAGTAACACGTCATTGTCAGTTTGCGCGCACCATTAGGTTAGAGGTCCCGGCTCCTTAGGTAGCCCCCTCCATATTTCCGCCCCATTTATGACATATTCTGTTACGTTTACATCACATGTCCATGTATACGCCTCTTGTTACACCTACTTTCACCCTTATCTTTCGCGACTGCTATTGACCACACCCACTGCTCCGCCTACTGTAATTCACTGTAATGCAATTGTTTTAGTATATATACTTGTGCACTGTTATTAAAGTTGTGCTAGCTAGCCATCCCAGATCTTGTCCGTGCAGGTTGTCCTGTTCCTGTCCTTTATGCTGTATTAAACCTGCAAGCTCCTACTACCTCGAATCTTGACTCTTATTTATTGAGCTATCTGTTATTCATATATTCATTCAAAAATAGAGGTATTATTTATTTATTTACCACAACGGGGTCACACCAGAGCGGTGTCTCAGAGCTGACCTCACCGCCGGATCCACCCGAGTGGAAGATTGTGGGGACGGGGTCACACCAGAGCGGTGTCTCAGAGCTGACCTCACCGCCTGATCCACCCGAGTGGAAGATTGTGGGGACGGGGTCACACCAGAGCGGTGTCTCAGAGCTGACCTCACCGCCTGATCCACCCGAGTGGAAGACTGTGGGGACGGGGTCACACCAGAGCGGTGTCTCAGAGCTGACCTCACCGCCTGATCCACCGAGTGGATTCTGTGGGGAGGGGGTCACACCAGAGCGGTGTCTCAGAGCTGACCTCACCGCCTGATCCACCCGAGTGGAAGATTGTGGGGATGGGGTCACACCAGAGCGGTGTCTCAGAGCTGACCTCACCGTCCTGATCCACCCGAGTGGATACTGTGGGGACAGGGTCACAAGAGAGCGGTGTCTCAGAGCTGACCTCACCGCCTGATCCACCCGAGTGGAAGACTATGGGGATGGGGTCACACCAGAGCGGTGTTTCAGAGCTGACCTCACCGCCTGATCCACCCGAGTGGAAGACTGTGGGGACGGGGTCACACCAGAGCGGTGTCTCAGAGCTGACCTCACCGCCTCATCCACCCGAGTGGAAGACTGTGGGGACAGGGTCACACCAGAGCGGTGTCTCAGAGCTGACCTCACCGTCTGATCCACCCGAGTGCAAGACTGTGGGGACAGGGTCACACCAGAGCGGTGTCTCAGAGCTTACCTCACCGCCTGATCCACCCGAGTGGAAGACTGTGGGGACGGGGTCACACCAGAGCGGTGTCTGAGAGCTGACCTCACCGCCTGATCCACCCGAGTGGAAGACTGTGGGGACGGGGTCACACCAGAGCGGTGTCTGAGAGCTGACCTCACCGCCTGATCCACCCGAGTGGAAGACTGTGGAGACGGGGTCACACCAGAGCGGTGTCTCAGAGCTGACCTCACCGCCTCATCCACCCGAGTGGAAGACTGTGGGGACGGGGTCACACCAGAGCGGTGTCTCAGAGATGACCTCACCGTCTCATCCACCCGAGTGGATACTGTGGGGACTGGGTCACACCAGAGCGGTGTCTCAGAGCTGACCTCACCGCCTGACCCACCCGAGTGGATACTGTGGGGACGGGGTCACACCAGAGCGGTGTCTCAGAGCTGACCTCACCGCCTGATCCACCCGAGTGGATACTGTGGGGACGGGGTCACACCAGAGCGGTGTCTCAGAGCTGACCTCACCGTCTCATCCACCCGAGTGGATACTGTGGGGACGGGGTCACACCAGAGCGGTGTCTCAGAGCTGACCTCACCGCCTGATCCACCCGAGTGGAAGACTGTGGGGACGGGGTCACACCAGAGCGGTGTCTCAGAGCTGACCTCACCGTCTGATCCACCCGAGTGGAAGACTGTGGGGACGGGGTCACACCAGAGCGGTGTCTGAGAGCTGACCTCACCGCATGATCCACCCGAGTGGAAGACTGTGGGGATGGGGTCACAGCAGAGCGGTGTCTCAGAGCTGACCTCACCGTCTGATCCACCCGAGTGGATACTGTGGGGTGACGGGGTCACACCAGAGCGGTGTCTCAGAGCTGACCTCACCGTCTGATCCACCCGAGTGGATACTGTGGGGACGGGGTCACACCAGAGCGGTGTCTCAGACCTGACCTCACGGTCTGATCCACCCGAGTGGAAGACTGTGGGGACGGGGTCATACCAAAGCGGTGTCTCAGAGCTGACCTCACCGCCTGATCCACCGGAGTGAAAGACTGTGGGGACGGGGTCACACCAGAGCGGTGTCTCAGAGCTGACCTCACCGCCTGATCCACCCGAGTGGATACTGTGGGGACGGGGTCACACCAGAGCGGTGTCTCAGAGCTGACCTCACCGTCTGATCCACCGGAGTGAAAGACTGTGGGGACGGGGTCACACCAGAGCGGTGTCTCAGAGCTGACCTCACCGTCTCATCCACCCGAGTGGATACTGTGGGGACGGGGTCACACCAGATGGGTGTCAGAGCTGACCTCACCGTCTCATCCACCCGAGTGGATACTGTGGGGACGGGGTCACACCAGAGCGGTGTCTCAGAGCTGACCTCACCGTCTGATCCACCCGAGTGGATACTGTGGGGAGAGGGTCACAAGAGAGCGGTGTCTCAGAGCTGACCTCACCGTCTGATCCACCCGAGTGGATACTGTGGGGACGGGGTCACACCAGAGCGGTGTCTGAGAGCTGACCTCACCGCCTGATCCACCCGAGTGGATACTGTGGAGACGGGGTCACACCAGAGCGGTGTCTCAGAGCTGACCTCACCGCCTGATCCACCCGAGTGGATACTGTGGGGACGGGGTCACAGCAGAGCGGTGTCTCAGAGCTGACCTCACCGTCTGATCCACCCAAGTGGATACTGTGGGGACGGGGTCACACCAGAGCGGTGTCTCAGAGCTGACTTCACCGCCTGATCCACCCGAGTGGATACTGTGGGGACGGGGTCACACCAGAGCCGTGTCTCAGAGCTGACCTCACCGTCTGATCCACCCGAGTGGAAGACTGTGGGGACGGGGTCACACCAGAGCGGTGTCTGAGAGCTGACCTCACCGCCTGATCCACCCGAGTGGATACTAAGGAGACGGGGTCACACCAGAGCGGTGTCTGAGAGCTGACCTCACCGCCTGATCCACCCGAGTGGATACTAAGGAGACGGGGTCACACCAGAGCGGTGTCTCAGAGCTGACCTCACCGCCTGATCCACCCGAGTGGATACTAAGGAGACGGGGTCACACCAGAGCTGTGTCTCAGAGCTGACCTCACCGTCTGATCCACCCGAGTGGAAGACTGTGGGGACGGGGTCACACCAGAGCGGTGTCTCAGAGCTGACCTCACCACCTAATCCACCCGAGTGGATACTGTGGGGACGAGGTCACACCAGAGCGGTGTCTCAGAGCTGACCTCACCGTCTGATCCACCCAAGTGTATACTGTGGGGACGGGGTCACACCAGAGCGGTGTCTCAGAGCTGACCTCACCGTCTGATCCACCCGAGTGGAAGACTGTGGGGACGGGGTCACACCAGAGCGGTGTCTCAGAGCTGATCTCACCGTCTGATCCACCCGAGTGGATACTGTGGGGACGGGGTCACAAGAGAGCGGTGTCTCAGAGCTGACCTCACCATCTGATCCACCCGAGTGGATACTGTGGGGACGGGGTCACACCAGAGCGTTGTCTCAGAGCTGACCTCACCGTCTGATCCACCTGATTGGAAGACTGTGGGGACGGGGTCACACCAGAGCGGTGTCTCAGAGCTGACCTCACCGTCTGATCCACCCGAGTAGAAGACTGTGGGGACGGGGTCACACCAGAGCGGTGTCTCAGAGCTGACCGCACCGTCTGATCCACCGAGTGGAAGACTGTGGGGACGGGGTCACACCAGAGCGGTGTCTCAGAGCTGACCTCACCGCCTGATCCACCCGAGTGGATTCTGTGGGGAGGGGGTCACACCAGAGCGGTGTCTCAGAGCTGACCTCACCGTCTGATCCACCTGATTGGAAGACTGTGGAGACGGGGTCACACCAGAGCGGTGTCTCAGAGCTGACCTCACCGCCTGATCCACCCGAGTGGATACTGTGGAGACAGGGTCACACCAGAGCGGTGTCTCAGAGCTGACCTCACCGCCTGATCCACCCGAGTGGATACTGTGGGGACGGGGTCACACCAGAGCGGTGTCTCAGAGCTGACCTCACCGTCTCATCCACCCGAGTGGAAGATTGTGGGGACGGGGTCACACCAGAGTGGTGTCTCAGAGCTGACCTCACCGCCTGATCCACCCGAGTGGAAGACTGTGGAGACGGGGTCACACCAGAGCGGTGTCTCAGAGCTGACCTCACCGTCTGATCCACCCGAGTGGATACTGTGGAGATGGGGTCACACCAGAGCGGTGTCTCAGAGCTGACCTCACCGCCTGATCCACCCGAGTGGAAGACTGTGGGGACGGGGTCACACCAGAGCGGTGTCTCAGAGCTGACCTCACCGTCTGATCCACCCGAGTGGATACTGTGGAGATGGGGTCACACCAGAGCGGTGTCTCAGAGCTGACCTCACCGCCTGATCCACCCGAGTGGATACTGTGGGGACGGGGTCACAAGAGAGCGGTGTCTCAGAGCTGACCTCACCGTATGATCCACTCGAGTGGATACTGTGGGGACGGGGTCACACCAGAGCGGTGTCTCAGAGCTGACCTCACCGCCTGATCCACCCGAGTGGAAGACTGTGGGGACGGGGTCACACCAGAGCGGTGTCTCAGAGCTGACCTCACCGCCTGATCCACCCGAGTGGAAGACTGTGGGGACGGGGTCACACCAGAGCGGTGTCTCAGAGCTGACCTCACCGTCTGATCCACCCGAGTGGATACTGTGGAGATGGGGTCACACCAGAGCGGTGTCTCAGAGCTGACCTCACCGTCTGATCCACTCGAGTGGATACTGTGGGGACGGGGTCACACCAGAGCGGTGTCTCAGAGCTGACCTCACCACCTGATCCACCCGAGTGGATACTGTGGGGACGGGGTCACACCAGAGCGGTGTCTCAGAGCTGACCTCACCGCCTGATCCACCCGAGTGGAAGACTGTGGGGACGGGGTCACAAGAGAGCGGTGTCTCAGAGCTGACCTCACCGTCTGATCCACCCGAGTGGATACTGTGGGGACGAGTTCACAGCAGAGCGGTGTCTCAGAGCTGACCTCACCGTCTGATCCACCCGAGTGGATACTGTGGAGATGGGGTCACACCAGAGCGGTGTCTCAGAGCTGACCTCACCGTCTGATCCACTCGAGTGGATACTGTGGGGACGGGGTCACACCAGAGCGGTGTCTCAGAGCTGACCTCACCACCTGATCCACCCGAGTGGATACTGTGGGGACGGGGTCACACCAGAGCGGTGTCTCAGAGCTGACCTCACCGTCTGATCCACCAGAGTGGATACTGTGGGGACGGGGTCACACCAGAGCGGTGTCTGAGAGCTGACCTCACCGCCTGATCCACCCGAGTGGATACTGTGGGGAAGGGGTCACACCAGAGCGGTGTCTGAGAGCTGACCTCACCGCCTGATCCACCCGAGTGGATACTGTGGGGACGGGGTCACACCAGAGCGGTGTCTGAGAGCTGACCTCACCGCCTGATCCACCCGAGTGGATACTGTGGGGACGGGGTCACACCAGAGCGGTGTCTCAGAGCTGACCTCACCGTCTGATCCACCTGATTGGAAGATTGTGGGGACGGGGTCACACCAGAGCGGTGTCTCAGAGCTGACCTCACTGTCTGATCCACCCGAGTGGATACTGTGGGGACGGGGTCACAAGAGAGCGGTGTCTCAGAGCTGATCTCACCGTCTGATCCACCCGAGTGGATACTGTGGGGACGGGGTCACACCAGAGCGGTGTCTCAGAGCTGACCTCACCGTCTGATCCACCCGAGTGGAAGACTGTGGGGACGGGGTCACACCAGAGCGGTGTCTCAGAGCTGACCTCACCGTCCTGATCCACCCGAGTGGAAGACTGTGGGGACGGGGTCACAGCAGAGCTGTGTCTCAGAGCTGACCTCACCGTCTGATCCACCTGATTGGAAGACTGTGGGGACGGGGTCACACCAGAGCGGTGTCTGAGAGCTGACCTCACCGCCTGATCCACCCGAGTGGATACTGTGGAGACGGGGTCACACCAGAACGGTGTCTCAGAGCTGACCTCACCGTCTGATCCACCCGAGTGGATACTGTGGGGACGGGGTCACAGCAGAGCTGTGTCTCAGAGCTGACCTCACCGCCTGATCCACCCGAGTGTATACTGTGGGGGCGGGGTCACACCAGAGCGGTGTCTCAGAGCTGATCTCACCGTCTGATCCACCCGAGTGGATACTGTGGGGGCGGGGTCACACCAGAGCGGTGTCTCAGAGCTGACCTCACCGCCTGATCCACCCGAGTGGAAGACTCTGGGGACGGGGGTCACACCAGAGCGGGGTCTCAGAGCTGATCTCACCGTCTGATCCACCCGAGAGGATACTGTGGGGACGGGGTCACACCAGAGCGGTGTCTGAGAGCTGACCTCACCGTCTCATCCACCCGAGTGATACTGTGGGGACGGGGTCACAAGAGAGCGGTGTCTCAGATCTGACCTCACCGTCTGATCCACCCGAGTGGATACTGTGGGGACGGGGTCACACCAGAGCGGTGTCTCAGAGCTGACCTCACCGTCTGATCCACCTGATTGGAAGACTGTGGGGACGGGGTCACACCAGAGCGGTGTCTGAGAGCTGACCTCACCGTCTGATCCACCCGAGTGGATACTGTGGAGACGGGGTCACACCAGAGCGGTGTCTCAGAGCTGACCTCACCGTCTGATCCACCCGAGTGGATACTGTGGGGACGGGGTCACAGCAGAGCTGTGTCTCAGAGCTGACCTCACCGCCTGATCCACCCGAGTGGATACTGTGGGGGTGGGGTCACACCAGAGCGGTGTCTCAGAGCTGATCTCACCGTCTGATCCACCCGAGTGGATACTGTGGGGGCGGGGTCACACCAGAGCGGTGTCTCAGAGCTGACCTCACCGTCTGATCCACCCGAGTGGAAGACTGTGGGGACGGGGTCACACCAGAGCGGTGTCTCAGAGCTGACCTCACCGCCTGATCCACCCGAGTGGATACTGTGGGGACTGGGTCACAAGAGAGCGGTGTCTCAGAGCTGACCTCACCGTCTCATCCACCTGATTGGAAGACTGAGGGGACGGGGTCACACCAGAGCGGTGTCTCACAGCTGACCTCACCGCCTGATCCACCCGAGTGGAAGACTGTGGGGACGGGGTCACACCAGAGCGGTGTCTCAGAGCTGACCTCACCGCCTAATCCACCCGAGTGGATACTGTGGGGACGAGGTCACACCAGAGCGGTGTCTCAGAGCTGACCTCACCGCCTGATCCACCCGAGTGGAAGACTCTGGGGACAGGGGTCACACCAGAGCGGGGTCTCAGAGCTGATCTCACCGTCTGATCCACCCGAGTGGAAGACTGTGGGGACGGGGTCACACCAGAGCAGTGTCTCAGAGCTGACCTCACCGCCTGATCCACCCAAGTGGATACTGTGGGGATGGGGTCACAGCAGAGCGGTGTCTCAGAGCTGATCTCACCATCTGATCCACCCGAGTGGATACTGTGGGGACGGGGTCACACCAGAGCGGTGTCTCAGAGCTGACCTCACTGTCTGATCCACCCGAGTGGATACTGTGGGGACGGGGTCACAAGAGAGCGGTGTCTCAGAGCTGACCTCACCGTCTGATCCACCCGAGTGGATACTGTGGGGACGGGGTCACACCAGAGCGGTGTCTCAGAGCTGACCTCACCGTCCTGATCCACCCGAGTGGAAGACTGTGGGGACGGGGTCACAGAAGAGCTGTGTCTCAGAGCTGACCTCACCGTCTGATCCACCTGATTGGAAGACTGTGGGGACGGGGTCACACCAGAGCGGTGTCTGAGAGCTGACCTCACCGCCTGATCCACCTGATTGGAAGACTGTGGGGACGGGGTCACACCAGGGCGGTGTCTCAGAGCTGACCTCACCGCCTGATCCATCCGAGTGGATACTGTGGAGACGGGGTCACACCAGAGCGGTGTCTCAGAGCTGACCTCACCGTCTGATCCACCTGATTGGAAGACTGTGGGGACGGGGTCACACCAGAGCGGTGTCTGAGAGCTGACCTCACCGCCTGATCCACCCGAGTGGATACTGTGGAGACGGGGTCACACCAGAACGGTGTCTCAGAGCTGACCTCACCGTCTGATCCACCCGAGTGGATACTGTGGGGACGGGGTCACAGCAGAGCTGTGTCTCAGAGCTGACCTCACCGCCTGATCCACCGAGTGGATACTGTGGGGGCGGGGTCACACCAGAGCGGTGTCTCAGAGCTGATCTCACCGTCTGATCCACCCGAGTGGATACTGTGGGGGCGGGGTCACACCAGAGCGGTGTCTCAGAGCTGACCTCACCGTCTGATCCACCTGATAGGAAGACTGTGGGGACGGCGTCACACCAGAGCGGTGTCTGAGAGCTGACCTCACTGTCTGATCCACCCGAGTGGATACTGTGGGGACGGGGTCACAGCAGAGCTGTGTCTCAGAGCTGACCTCAACGTCTGATCCACTCGAGTGGAAGACTGTGGGGACGGGGTCACAGCAGAGCTGTGTCTCAGAGCTGACCTCACCGTCTGATCCACCTGATTGGAAGACTGTGGGGACGGGGTCACAAGAGAGCGGTGTCTCAGAGCTGACCTCACCGTCTGATCCACCCGAGTGGATACTGTGGGGACGGGGTCACACCAGAGCGGTGTCTGAGAGCTGACCTCACCGCCTGATCCACCCGAGTGGATACTGTGGAGACGGGGTCACACCAGAGCGGTGTCTCAGAGCTGACCTCACCGTCCTGATCCACCCGAGTGGAAGACTGTGGGGACGGGGTCACAGCAGAGCTGTGTCTCAGAGCTGACCTCACCGTCTGATCCACCTGATTGGAAGACTGTGGGGACGGGGTCACACCAGAGCGGTGTCTGAGAGCTGACCTCACCGCCTGATCCACCCGAGTGGATACTGTGGAGACGGGGTCACACCAGAACGGTGTCTCAGAGCTGACCTCACCGTCTGATCCACCCGAGTGGATACTGTGGGGACGGGGTCACAGCAGAGCTGTGTCTCAGAGCTGACCTCACCGCCTGATCCACCCGAGTGGATACTGTGGGGGCGGGGTCACACCAGAGCGGTGTCTCAGAGCTGATCTCACCGTCTGATCCACCCGAGTGGATACTGTGGGGGCGGGGTCACACCAGAGCGGTGTCTCAGAGCTGACCTCACCGCCTGATCCACCCGAGTGGAAGACTCTGGGGACGGGGGTCACACCAGAGCGGGGTCTCAGAGCTGATCTCACCGTCTGATCCACCCGAGAGGATACTGTGGGGACGGGGTCACACCAGAGCGGTGTCTGAGAGCTGACCTCACCGCCTGATCCACCCGAGTGGATACTGTGGAGACGGGGTCACACCAGAACGGTGTCTCAGAGCTGACCTCACCGTCTCATCCACCCGAGTGATACTGTGGGGACGGGTTCACAAGAGAGCGGTGTCTCAGAGCTGACCTCACCGTCTGATCCACCCGAGTGGATACTGTGGGGACGGGGTCACACCAGAGCGGTGTCTCAGAGCTGACCTCACCGTCTGATCCACCTGATTGGAAGACTGTGGGGACGGGGTCACACCAGAGCGGTGTCTGAGAGCTGACCTCACCGTCTGATCCACCCGAGTGGATACTGTGGAGACGGGGTCACACCAGAGCGGTGTCTCAGAGCTGACCTCACCGTCTGATCCACCCGAGTGGATACTGTGGGGACGGGGTCACAGCAGAGCTGTGTCTCAGAGCTGACCTCACCGCCTGATCCACCCGAGTGGATACTGTGGGGGCGGGGTCACACCAGAGCGGTGTCTCAGAGCTGATCTCACCGTCTGATCCACCCGAGTGGATACTGTGGGGGCGGGGTCACACCAGAGCGGTGTCTCAGAGCTGACCTCACCGTCTGATCCACCCGAGTGGAAGACTGTGGGGACGGGGTCACACCAGAGCGGTGTCTCAGAGCTGACCTCACCGCCTGATCCACCCGAGTGGATACTGTGGGGACTGGGTCACAAGAGAGCGGTGTCTCAGAGCTGACCTCACCGTCTCATCCACCTGATTGGAAGACTGAGGGGACGGGGTCACACCAGAGCGGTGTCTCACAGCTGACCTCACCGCCTGATCCACCCGAGTGGAAGACTGTGGGGACGGGGTCACACCAGAGCGGTGTCTCAGAGCTGACCTCACCGCCTAATCCACCCGAGTGGATACTGTGGGGACGAGGTCACACCAGAGCGGTGTCTCAGAGCTGACCTCACCGCCTGATCCACCCGAGTGGAAGACTTTGGGGACAGGGGTCACACCAGAGCGGGGTCTCAGAGCTGATCTCACCGTCTGATCCACCCGAGTGGAAGACTGTGGGGACGGGGTCACACCAGAGCAGTGTCTCAGAGCTGACCTCACCGCCTGATCCACCCAAGTGGATACTGTGGGGACGGGGTCACAGCAGAGCGGTGTCTCAGAGCTGATCTCACCGTCTGATCCACCCGAGTGGATACTGTGGGGACGGGGTCACACCAGAGCGGTGTCTCAGAGCTGACCTCACTGTCTGATCCACCCGAGTGGATACTGTGGGGACGGGGTCACAAGAGAGCGGTGTCTCAGAGCTGACCTCACCGTCTGATCCACCCGAGTGGATACTGTGGGGACGGGGTCACACCAGAGCGGTGTCTCAGAGCTGACCTCACCGTCCTGATCCACCCGAGTGGAAGACTGTGGGGACGGGGTCACAGCAGAGCTGTGTCTCAGAGCTGACCTCACCGTCTGATCCACCTGAATGGAAGACTGTGGGGACGGGGTCACACCAGAGCGGTGTCTGAGAGCTGACCTCACCGCCTGATCCACCTGATTGGAAGACTGTGGGGACGGGGTCACACCAGGGCGGTGTCTCAGAGCTGACCTCACCGCCTGATCCATCCGAGTGGATACTGTGGAGACGGGGTCAAACCAGAGCGGTGTCTCAGAGCTGACCTCACCGTCTGATCCACCTGATTGGAAGACTGTGGGGACGGGGTCACACCAGAGCGGTGTCTGAGAGCTGACCTCACCGCCTGATCCACCCGAGTGGATACTGTGGAGACGGGGTCACACCGGAACGGTGTCTCAGAGCTGACCTCACCGTCTGATCCACCCGAGTGGATACTGTGGGGACGGGGTCACAGCAGAGCTGTGTCTCAGAGCTGACCTCACCGCCTGATCCACCCGAGTGGATACTGTGGGGGCGGGGTCACACCAGAGCGGTGTCTCAGAGCTGATCTCACCGTCTGATCCACCCGAGTGGATACTGTGGGGGCGGGGTCACACCAGAGCGGTGTCTCAGAGCTGACCTCACCGTCTGATCCACCTGATAGGAAGACTGTGGGGACGGCGTCACACCAGAGCGGTGTCTGAGAGCTGACCTCACCGTCTGATCCACCCGAGTGGAAGACTGTGGGGACGGGGTCACAGCAGAGCTGTGTCTCAGAGCTGACCTCACCGTCTGATCCACCCGAGTGGATACTGTGGGGACGGGGTCACACCAGAGCGGTGTCTCAGAGCTGACCTCACCGCCGGATCCACCGAGTGGAAGACTGTGGGGACGGGGTCACAGCAGAGCTGTGTCTCAGAGCTGACCTCACCGTCTGATCCACCCGAGTGGATACTGTGGGGCCAGGGTCACACCAGAGCGGTGTCTGAGAGCTGACCTCACCGCCTGATCCACCCGAGTGGATACTGTGGAGACGGGGTCACACCAGAGCGGTGTCTCAGAGCTGACCTCACCGCCTGATCCACCCGAGTGGAAGACTGTGGGGACGGGGTCACACCAGAGCGGTGTCTCAGAGCTGACCTCACCGCCTGATCCACCCGAGTGGAAGACTGTGGGGACGGGGTCACACCAGAGCGGTGTCTCAGAGCTGACCTCACCGTCTGATCCACCCGAGTGGATACTGTGGAGATGGGGTCACACCAGAGCGGTGTCTCAGAGCTGACCTCACTGTCTGATCCACCCGAGTGGATACTGTGGGGACGGGGTCACAAGAGAGCGGTGTCTCAGAGCTGACATCACCGTCTGATCCACTCGAGTGGATACTGTGGGGACGGGGTCACACCAGAGCGGTGTCTCAGAGCTGACCTCACCGCCTGATCCACCCGAGTGGAAGACTGTGGGGACGGGGTCACACCAGAGCGGTGTCTCAGAGCTGACCTCACCGCCTGATCCACTCGAGTGGAAGACTGTGGGGACGGGGTCACACCAGAGCGGTGTCTCAGAGCTGACCTCACCGTCTGATCCACCCGAGTGGATACTGTGGAGATGGGGTCACACCAGAGCGGTGTCTCAGAGCTGACCTCACCGTCTGATCCACTCGAGTGGATACTGTGGGGACGGGGTCACACCAGAGCGGTGTCTCAGAGCTGACCTCACCACCTGATCCACCCGAGTGGATACTGTGGGGACGGGGTCACACCAGAGCGGTGTCTCAGAGCTGACCTCACCGTCTGATCCACCCGAGTGGATACTGTGGGGACGGGGTCACACCAGAGCGGTGTCTGAGAGCTGACCTCACCGCCTGATCCACCCGAGTGGATACTGTGGGGACGGGGTCACACCAGAGCGGTGTCTGAGAGCTGACCTCACCGCCTGATCCACCCGAGTGGATACTGTGGAGACGGGGTCACACCAGAGCGGTGTCTCAGAGCTGACCTCACCGTCTGATCCACCCGAGTGGATACTGTGGGGACAGGGTCACACCAGAGCGGTGTCTCAGAGCAGACCTCACCGTCTCATCCACTCGAGTGGAAGACTGTGGGGACGGGGTCACACCAGAGCGGTGTCTCAGAGCTGACCTCACCGCCTGATCCACCCGAGTGGAAGACTGTGGGGACGGGGTCACACCAGAGCGGTGTCTCAGAGCTGACCTCACCGTCTGATCCACCCGAGTGGATACTGTGGAGATGGGGTCACACCAGAGCGGTGTCTCAGAGCTGACCTCACTGTCTGATCCACCCGAGTGGCTACTGTGGGGACGGGGTCACAAGAGAGCGGTGTCTCAGAGCTGACCTCCCCGCCTGATCCACCCGAGTGGATACTGTGGGGACGGGGTCACACCAGAGCGGTGTCTGAGAGCTGACCTCACCGTCTGATCCACCCGAGTGGATACTGTGGGGACGGGGTCACACCAGAGCGGTGTCTCAGACCTGACCTCACGGTCTGATCCACCCGAGTGGATACTGTGGGGACGGGGTCACACCAGAGCGGTGTCTCAGAGCTGACCTCACCGTCTGATCCACCCGAGTGGAAGACTCTGGGGACGGGGGTCACACCAGAGCGGGGTCTCAGAGCTGACCTCACCGTCTGATCCACCGAGTGGATACTGTGGGGACGGGGTCACACCAGAGCGGTGTCTCAGAGCTGACCTCACCGCCTGATCCACCCGAGTGGATACTGTGGGGACGGGGTCACACCAGAGCGGTGTCTCAGAGCTGACCTCACCGTCTGATCCACTCGAGTGGATACTGTGGGGACGGGGTCACACCAGAGCGGTGTCTCAGAGCTGACCTCACCGCCTGATCCACCCGAGTGGAAGACTGTGGGGACGGGGTCACACCAGAGCGGTGTCTCAGAGCTGACCTCACCGTCTGATCCACCCGAGTGGATACTGTGGGGACGGGGTCACACCAGAGCGGTGTCTCAGAGCTGACCTCACCGCCTGATCCACCCGAGTGGATACTGTGGGGACGGGGTCACACCAGAGCGGTGTCTCAGACCTGACCTCACGGTCTGATCCACCCGAGTGGATACTGTGGGGACGGGGTCACACCAGAGCGGTGTCTCAGAGCTGACCGCACCGTCTGATCCACCCGAGTGGATACTGTGGGGACGGGGTCACACCAGAGTGGTGTCTCAGAGCTGACCTCACCGTCCTTTACTCACGCAAGTGGTACAGAAGGAGCTCTCTGAACTCAACCTGCGTTGAATGCTTGACGCCGCTACCCTCAGTGGTACCTTCAACCTCGTGAGAGTCCGTAGCTAGGTCCTCATGGGCTCCAGCCACCCTCTCCGGGGGTAGAACTGGAGGGTTCGGCTGTGGTTCCTTCGGTCATCCCAACCTTAGAAGAGCCCTGAGACATCCCTTCAAGGCCGGCAGTAGCCTCCACCGCTCACGAGTTGGGTCGTGGAAGAGGTGTGGCGCAGTGGCCAGGGTTGAGGTTCCGTGAAAATCGTCACGACGTTTTGGGCATCGCCGAATATGGACGAGTGTAGTATCTATGAACCGTAAATGACGAGTTTAGTAAGTGTACGCGGTATCGCCATGCTACTCAGAAGAATTCATCTCATTTACAGGTTTTTACCAATGAGCCCTCGGGTTCCTTTTTAGATACGGCATCCATTTTGTTTCTTGCCCTCACATAGTCAGCGAACAGGCAACTGCCCGCATCGTGACCCTCTGTTTGCAAGCTTTACGGTGGAAGTATATTCCTTTCATGCGTCTTTTATGAGTAGGGGGAGGACACTGCTAAAGCAGTTGCCTCCGCCCGGAGGTGATCCTGGCGTGCCGGTCTATTGTTTCAGCCTTGCACGTGCTGGGATCAAGCCCTTTTAAGCCACGATTACGCATCCAATATTATCCTCACACTCTCTCCTCCCTGTTGTCTGATTTTCCCTGCAGCTGTTCTTGTCTCTTTCTCTTGCTTATTTACAACTCAAGTGGAATGTACCTAATGGTGGGAAGATGTGCTTTTACAGTTGGAACTGGTGATGTTAATGTAATTATGTTCCGGAGCTCTGAATACATGAAAGCGATCCTTTGAATTTTACTGTGGGAACTGAGCTGTAACCTTTTGCTTACATATTGTGCAATGACAAGATCTTGTATAAAAGAGAGCGACACACAAATGCAATTTGAAGCAGACTCTTGGAACCTACACTCTGTTGTACTTCTCATGACTTTTGCATCCCTGCAGTAATAAACACTGATCTTTGACGCCAAAGGAAGTCTCCCGTGTCTCTGTCTTTAGTGCGCCAGAACAGGTATCCCACGAAGGTTTTAGGTGTTGTTCCCTGGCACCGCTGGGCCTTAAATAGCCCAGTCCTTCAGTTGGCGCCCAACGTGGGGCGACATCGGCGGTACCGGTCCAAAGCCTGACAATTGTGAGGAACTTCGTGTGAAATCTCCGAGGAAAAGGTGCACCCCGCTTCATCGATCCTGTTGTCGAAATAAGTGGTCCGAAGATTTTTCCCGCGAAGATTCCCGCCTCCTGACGGCTGCGACGGACCGATGCCCTGACTGTCGACCTGTTTTCGACGCCTGGCGTAGACCTTTCGTACAGCGAGACGATAGACGGGCCTTCCTGGTGACGCCATTGAAGCTCTCAGTTAAGTATTTGTGGGTCGCTCCCAGTACTTAGTTGTTGTTTCAGCTTGTTGAAGCTTTGTTGTTTGCATGGTTCCATTGCATTTGTGGTTCTTAGTTGTTGGTTCTTAGTTGTTATTTGGCAGTTGCAATTGCCAAAAACCGAGGGTTTTGTCTTTCACGAAGATTCAGTACTTCGGTAACCCTTGAAGTTTGATACTAGGTTAGTGTGCACGATGCCTAGCCATAGTGGTATTTTTGGTTTCTTTAAATGTTGCAACAATGATTCCCGGTTGGAGGACTCGTGTCCGATACCTCCAGTTGGAACTCCGATATATGAGCTCTATAGTCGACATGGTGTGGGCCCTATTATATATAATAAATATTGGGTCCGTTACACGAAAAAAGATGGTGTCCTTAGTTGGCCACCGCATGGAAGTTTTGAACTCACGATATTTAGATAATCTTGAAGCTAAATTATATAAAAAGAAAGCTAGGCCAGCTATGTTTGATTCTTTTCGGTTGTGGCGTAAAGAGGCCAAACAGAAAGACATCAAACAGCTTAAAAAGGATCGAAGAGAAGGTTTCGTCCCGATAATGCAAGTTGTACAACAATGTCAGCGAGATAAAGAAGAAAGAGAAATAGAAGTTTCCACTAGACTGCATCACATGAGGATAGACAAATGTTATCCGGTTTTACCAGCTAGTCAGGATAAGAAAGAAGAGGATTTAAAGGAGGATTCCTTGTTAGCGTATTTGATTAAATCGCCACCTCCTTATGCACAGGGTGCTACAGCCCCTGTAGTTCCTCCTGTAGTTCCGCCTGTTGTTCCTCCTGTTGTCCCTCCTGTTGTTCCGCGGCTGCGGGTCAGCCCGGTGTTGGTCCTACGTTTGTTCCACCACCTGTCTCTATTCCTACTGCTCCTTTGCCTGTACCTCCTCAGCCTCTTGTCCCTGCCACCCCGACTACCTTGCCTGCTTCTGCTGTGTCGGCCGTCGCTTCAAACGTTGTGGCTCCTGCTCTCCTTTCTCCTTCTGTTCGTAATCGTATCCCTAACACTGTTGCTACCCTTTATTCACCGCTTTCTGGTCAGTTATTTCCATCCGATACTTCTGAAACTCCCCAAAGACGGAGTCAGATCCCTAGTGGAAGGGAAAAAGAGACGTTAGTGACAATGGCACATAGGTGGATAAGACATCCTGCCAACTACCCTCCACGCATGGTTTTCGAGACGTTTTCTCAGTTTAATGAGCCTACACAGAGATTCGTGTTAGAAGAAATGTGTAACTTTTTGAGGGAAGAATGGTATAATAACAATTTAGATAACGTACCGCCCGATATGATTGAACTTCAGAGTCAATTTTTGAGCGGTATGATTGTAGGTGGAGATGTACGACGTGCCTTAGAGCGACTGTTAGCCCATAGGTCGACAGTGCCTTCTCGAGTGTCGTTTGATGACGACTCTGAGAATTGGAAAGCGGCTCCTGGTCAGTACCCTATGAGAGAGGTCCCGCCAGTGTGGATGCCAGGTGATCCTGGTGCTGCTCCCCCAGTTTTGCCACATTTTCAAAGAGTTTGGATACACCTCCCATGGAAGCGATCAGAAGTCTTACAGGTCAAACAGTCCTTGCCTGATCCACGCAAGAATCCGGCGGGTTACTATAAGGAGTTGTCCCAATTGGTAGATGCTACTATTATGAACCATGCCGACATCGACATGCTGTTCGGTAATGTTGTGCCACAACCGGTTTAGGGCGAAAATTCGTCAGGAAAATCATGCGAATGAGTTAGGCGGTGATTGGGCTGCACTAATAGCAGCTGATGGCCGACAAATTGGTGGGGCTAAGCCTGAGCAGTTAATTACGGATCTACCTCAGAGAATAATTACACTTATGAAAACTCTCATGCCAGCGATGAGGGTGAACTGGGATAAATTATCAGCTTGTAAGCAAAAGAAAGACGAGAGTGTCTCGGACTTCTTTACTAGGTTCGAGGAAGCATTTGTCGATCATAGTGGTCAGGATATGAGCACTGAGGGAGGTCAGCGGTTATTCGTTGATAAGTTCGTGTTAAATTTGTTACCTGAACTATGCAACAAATTGAAGAATTCAGAAAGTGCATGGGCTGTTTCAACCACTGCACAGATATTAGCAACGGCTCAATATTATGAGAATAGGGAAAAAGAAGAAAGTGATCGTGTAGATAAGAAAACGAAGGAGCTCAAAACGAAGGTTTTGTTGCAGCAAGCATATCCTCCACGTTCAAATCAAAATGATTCGCAACAGCAATATAGACCACAATCGCAATCCTCCAGAATACAGTCACGTCCTGACTCCTCTGACTTCAGATCTACGCTTGGGTATAACCAGTGTGCATATTGTAGAAGAGAGGGACATATAAAATATGATTGTCCGGCTTTACGTGATCGCCTTAATGATGTATCGGCACGAGGGGGTCATGGTGGTCCTCAACAATCATCTTGAGGTAGAGGTCGCGATACCTTCCAAAATCAGACTGAGCGCCCTAATACGTCCTCGGATGCGATTAATTGTTTTGACCAGCGAAATGTAAGGTCCGATAAATCAGCGCAGTATTATGCGGACGACTATTACGTTGAACATGAAACTGTTGTAAACGATCGTTACTAGGACAGCCACCGACAGAGAGAGGGAGTAGTATCAGTTCCGGTTGATCAGAGTGGGCCTTACGTCGCAGTTGCTACATCTGGCGTAGTTGAGCCTTTTCTGTTAGACACTGGTGCGACGAAAAGTTCCATCATGCATTCGAAACTCCCTGGCGCACCTTTGTCCGGCTTAACAAATGTTTCCGTTGGATTCTCTGGCGCCCCTGTTAGCAATCCTGTCTCTAGCCCTTTACCCCTTACAATTGGCCCTCGTGAGCTGGAGGCTCCATTGATTCTATCTACTGGTTGTGGTGAGAATCTTCTGGGCTTGGATTTGTTAAAACGGTTATATGCGACATTGTATTGCTCTCCTGAAGGAGTGGAGCTTACATTAGGTCGAAGAGTAATCTCTCCTATGTACTTGTCGATCGATAAACTCCCGCCGGAATTGAGCTCCCTTCCTGCGTCTCTATGGGCCACAGGTCCCAATGACGTGGGACTCTTGGACATCCCACCTTATATGATCAAGCTGAAACCCAATGTGCGATTGCCACGTATACCTCAGTATCGTATCTCCATTGAGGGAGAACGGGCGCTATTAACGATTGTGCACGATCTGATCGAAAAGGACGTCGTTGAAGAAACTCGGGGAAATGTGTGTAATAGTCCTGTGTTACCGATTTTAAAACGAACTGATCCATCTAAACCTCCTGTGTACCGTTTCATAATCGATTTGAGAGAAGTAAATAAAATCGTGATTCCACAGTTCCCCGTGGTCCCTGATATCACGACTTTGTTGACCCTGATTCCAGCATCTGCCTCCTGGTTCACGGTGATCGACCTAAAGAATGCTTTCTTTAGTATCCCGATTGCTGAGGAAAGCAGAGACCTATTCGGATTCTCATTAGGTGGTCGCAGTTTTAGACTGAAACGTGCACCACAGGGCTATTGTGAGAGTCCGTCTATCTACAGTCAAGCCCTTAAAAGTCAACTTGATTCATTTGTATTACCGGCAGCGCAGCCTTGATTCAGTACGTTGACGACCTGTTGGTAGCTGCTGATACCGAAGATATTTGTAGAACTGCTACAGTATCGTTGTTGCGGCACTTATGTGACTTACATCACAAGGTGTCACCTTCCAAGCTGCAATATTGTTACCAAGAAGTAACCTACTTAGGTCACTTATTGTCAAAACAGGGGAGAAGGTTGACCCCAGAGAGAATTGCAGCGATTACCCGAATGACTGTGCCAAAAACTCAGAGAGATGTACGTGCCTTTCTAGGTATCACGTCATACTGCAGACAATGGATCCCAAATTTTTCACTATTGGCGAAACCATTGTTAGCTCTCACCTGCAAGGATGTTCCGACTCCTTTGCCATGGACTGAAGAGTGTCAAAAAGGTTTTTCTGAATTACGTGATGCGTTGTGTTCGGCTCCTGTGTTAGGTACTCCTGATTACAGTAAGCCGTTTACACTGTACGTTCACGAGAGGGATGGTTGTGCGTTGAGTGTTCTGGCGCAACAATTTGGTGACAAACAGCGTCCCTGCGCATATTTTTCTTCGACCTTAGACCCAGTAGCTAGAGCTTTGCCGAGTTGTTTAAGAGCAACAGCGGCAGCTGCGGCGTCCATTCGACAGTCCGCAGGTCTGGTCATGGATAATATGCTCACGGTGATGGTTCCGCATGCAGTTGACACTCTCTTGAACCGAACGAAAACTCAACATTTGACGAGCGCAAGGTTGTCTGGGTATGAGCTGACGTTACTGGCTAGTCATATACGGATAAAAAGGTGTAATGTGTTGAATCCAGCAACATTATTGCCGATCAACACGGAGTCAAGTGATGTAGCATCACATGACTGTTATCTAAGAACTGAGGAAGAAACGAAGGGTCGTATCGACCTAAAAGATACTCCATTGGTAGATCCCGATGGTACTTTGTATGTTGACGGTTCCTGTTTTAAGTTACCGAATGGTGATGTGACGACTGCGTATGCTGTAGTGACGTTGAGTACGATTGTGGAAACTGCGAGATTGAGTCAGAACTCGGCCCAGGCAGCTGAGTTGGTCGCCTTGACAAGAGCGTGTGTGTTGTCCAGAGGAAAGCGGGTGAATGTGTTTACAGACAGTCAGTATGCTTTTGGTGTGGCACACAGTTTTGGGCGATTGTGGAAAGAAAGAGGATTCTTAACGTCGCATGGCACGAAGATTCAGCATGGACAGCTTGTGAATGACCTTTTAGGTGCACTCACATTGCCTAAGCAGGTGGCCATAATTAAATGCAGTGCGCATCGAAAAGTGACGGATGATGTTGGTCGTGGTAATGCGTTTGCAGACGAAACTGCTAAAGAGACAGCTAGAGATCTGACAAATCGAATGTACGTTGCGAATTCAGTAAGATGGCCAGCAGAAACTAGCATGTGTGAGGACACAGTGGAGAGTGTGAAGGAAATACAGAATGAGGCCACTGAAATGGAAAAGACTAAGTGGAAAGAAAGCACGGGAAAGTTAGACGAGAATGGATGTTGGGTTGACTTGTCAGAGAAACAGAGATGGATGTTACCGGATGCATATGTGCTTGCTGTTGTTACAATGGCCCATGGCACAGCACATATTAGCTCGAAGGGCATATGCAAGTTATTGTCTCCTTTATGGAAGAATGATGAGATTACTAAATGTGCAGAGAGAGTGGTTAAGAATTGCATGGTATGTTTGATGCATAATCCCGGTAAGGGCACCCCCACTCCACCTGGTCATTTTGCCCCTCCTACATGTCCCTTCAAAGTTATCCAATTGGACTTCATCCATATGGAGAGATGCAACAATTTGAAGTATGTGTTGGTCGTAGTATGCGCATTCTCCAGGTGGATTGAAGCTTACCCTCTTAAGGATAATACTGCTCTATCCACAGCTAAAATTCTGCTCAAAGAGTATTTCCCCAGGTACGGCATGCCTCGGATTGTATGGTCGGACAACGGAAGTGAGTTTGTGGGAAGTGTGATGAAGAGTGTGTGTCGTGGTTTAGGAATATCCCAAAAATTCCATAGTGCTAATCATCCTCAGTCAGCAGGTTTGGTGGAAGGATATAATGGCACCCTGAAATTGAAGCTTGCTAAAATCCAGGCAACGACTGGTTTATCATGGCCCGACGCTTTGCCTCTAGCTCTCTTATCGACCGGGGCTACTGTACACTCTCGAGTAGGGCTTAGCCCATATGAGATTGTGTTCGGCCTGCTGGTGGGTGGAGTATATTTTGGTTTTCAATCATTACTGCCTTCTGCCTTACATACTTCTCCTTCTCACGATCTAAATTTCGTCTCTACTGTTTCTCCACATTCTTTTCACCTACTGCCCCAACATGAGCAAGTCAGACGTGCGGAATTTAGAAACAATTCCTTTGTGCAACTTTTGCATCAGCATCAGTTGGTGGTAAATACTACAAATTGTTGGGTGTGTGGGCTAATGCCACATACAATGGACAGGGGTATCCCATATTTGGTTCTTCCGTACAGCCCCCAAGGGTCAGCTCGGGCATTCCAAATCATGTTCCGTAGTGCACTAGATTCCTACCCCCATCGAGAGCCACGCTCAGCAAGCTTTGGTCCTGGCCCGTACCATAAGTCTCTGGCGATAGCGATGGCTGATCTAGATAGAGACATTTTTGATGCTTCGCTCATGCCAGAGGAGGAAGTGCAGGCCTATAAGTACCTTAGTGAGGCTGAGTATAGTATATCAGTAGGTGATAGGCAGCTTAAAGGCTCATCTCCGATCTGGATTGTACCTCACCTAGGCCACTTTTGTCTGCAAGGTCGTGGCCGAAATCCAAGAGCCCAGCTTGGGAAGAGTGCTTGTGTGGATACTTACGTTCTACCGATGCTCTTTTCCCCTGTCTTTCTGACTGCCAAGGGTACCTATTTTGTATGTTATGACCGAGCATATACGTGGTTACCTCATGACTTCTCAGGTACCTGCTATATTGCAAGTCTCTTGCCCCCGACTTTCACTGTTGCTGCCGACTATCACAAAACCAGAGTTGTGAGAGGTGTCATTAGTAAAGAGGATACTTCCGGTCAAGAAGCAGGAGACTTCTTCAAGGGTTTTCTACCGTTTTGGGGCCCTATGGTCAATAGCAGAAACCTGAGACAGTTAACTCGTGTAGTAGAGTCAACCGCTAACATAACTGCAAGCGCCCTTGGTAATCTGACAGCAGAGCTTCAAGCGGATAGGCTTATGACGTTACAGAACCGTATGGTTCTAGACATTGTTCTAGCAGATAGAGGTGATGTGTGCAAGGTCATCCATTCGAGCTGCTGTATATTCATACCGGATAACGCTCCAACGGTTTATCAAGCCATCTCCAAGTTGCACAAAATCTCGGAGTCCATACACGTGGACGAGGGAGATTGGACGCTTCTAGGATGGTTCTGGGGTCTAATGTCGACTTGGGGTTGGAAGATTCTGATGGTTATAGGGGTTGTTGTGACGTTTCTGTTCACGTGTTGTCTTTGCGTACAGTGTGGTCCTGCCTTATGTGGCCTTTGTGCTACAACGTGTATAAGAAGGCCATCTGTTACCAAAGAGACATTGATGGATAGAATTATGTTCCAACAACATCTGAATGATCTAATGAGAATCGAGATTGACTCCGACTTCGACTAGTTCTTGCCTACATGAGGGCAAAAGGAGCGTCTGAGGTTCCGTGAAAATCGTCACGACGTTTTGGGCATCGCCGAATATGGACGAGTGTGGTATCTATGAACCGTAAATGACGAGTTTAGTAAGTGTACGCGGTATCGCCATGCTACTCAGAAGAATTCATCTCATTTACAGGTTTTTACCAATGAGCCCTCGGGTTCCATTTTAGATACGGCATCCATTTTGTTTCTTGCCCTCACGTAGTCAGCGAACAGGCAACTGCCCGCATCGTGACCCTCTGTTCCCAAGCTTTACGGTGGAAGTATATTCCTTTCATGCGTCTTTTATGAGTAGGGGGAGGACACTGCTAAAGCAGTTGCCTCCGCCCGGAGGTGATCCTGGCGTGCCGGTCTATTGTTTCAGCCTTGCACGTGCTGGGATCAAGCCCTTTTAAGCCACGATTACGCATCCAATATTATCCTCACACTCTCTCCTCCCTGTTGTCTGATTTTCCCTGCAGCTGTTCTTGTCTCTTTCTCTTGCTTATTTACAACTCAAGTGGAATGTACCTAATGGTGGGAAGATGTGCTTTTACAGTTGGAACTGGTGATGTTAATGTAATTATGTTCCGGAGCTATGAATACATGAAAGCGATCCTTTGAATTTTACTGTGGGAACTGAGCTGTAACCTTTTGCTTACATATTGTGCAATGACAAGATCTTGTATAAAAGAGAGCGACACACAAATGCAATTTGAAGCAGACTCTTGGAACCTACACTCTGTTGTACTTCTCATGACTTTTGCATCCCTGCAGTAATAAACACTGATCTTTGACGCCGAAGGAAGTCTCCCGTGTCTCTGTCTTTAGTGCGCCAGAACAGGTATCCCACGAAGGTTTTAGGTGTTGTTCCCTGGCACCGCTGGGCCTTAAATAGCCCAGTCCTTCAGGGTGCCTGACTCTGGACCACAGGGTCCATGGTTCGATCCCCGGCTCCGGCGGCAGGTTAGCCCAGCACCACGTGACTCTGGGCAATAACTTGCTTAATCTTCCCGAGGGCCCCCAGCGCCAGGAGACCTCTGTCGGAGGTAGCTGTGCGCTTTACAAATGCTGGCATTTACATTTACATTTACATTTACATTTAGTGAGGGTCACTGCCCCAGAGAGAAGCTCCAACAGCCACGGTGGAAGAGAGAGCATGGGACATACCCTCAACCTCACCCCTGGACTCAAGCGGTGGCATGCCTCAAGCACAAGGCCTCACCTCCCACAGAAGGTCCTTTTAAGCTCTGCCACCCTCCACCGGAACGCTTGGGCTCAGGTCTACCCCAGCTTGGGGCACTGCGGTGCTCGGGGCAGTGCTCCCTTCGAACGGGCCGCATTCAAGGAGAGCGCTCCCTGTCCACTGAGAGGCCAAGTGCCAAGTTCACCAGTGCCGGGGTCCAAGGGCCAGCTCACCAGTGCCGGGGTCCAAGGGCCAGCTCACCAGTGCCGGGGTCAAAGGGCCCATTCACCAGTGCCGGGGTCAAAGGGCCCATTCACCAGTGCTGGGGTCCAAGGGCCAGCTCACCAGTGCCGCGGTCCAATGGCCAGTTCACCAGTGCCGGGGTCCAAGGGCCAGCTCACCAGTGCCGGGGTCCAAGGGCCAGCTCACCAGTGCCGGGGTCCAAGGGCCAGTTCACCAGTGCCGCGGTCCAAGGGCCCGTTCACCAGTGCTGGGATCCAAGGGCCAGCTCACCAGTGCCAGGGTCCAAGGGCCAGTTCACCAGTGCCGGGGTCCAAGGGCCCGTTCACCAGTGCTGGGGTCCAAGGACCAGCTCACCAGTGTCGGGGTCCAAGGGCCAGTTCACCAGTGCCGGGGTCCAAGGGCCAGTTCACCAGTGCTGGGGTCCAAGGGCCAGTTCACCAGTGCCGGGGTCCAAGGGCCAGTTCACCAGTGCCGGGGTCCAAGGGCCCGTTCACCAGTGCTGGGGTCCATGGACCAGCTCACCAGTGCCGGGGTCCAAGGGCCAGTTCACCAGTGCTGGGGTCCAAGGGCCAGTTCACCAGTGCTGCGGTCTAAGGGCCAGTTCACCAGTGCTGGGGTTCAAGGGCCAGCTCACCAGTGCCGGGGTCCAAGGGCCAGTTCACCGGTGCCGGGGTCCAAGGGCCAGTTCACCAGTGCCGGGGTCCAAGGGCCAGTTCACCAGTGCCGCGGTCCAAGGGCCAGTTCCCCAGTGCAGGGGTCCAAGGACCAGCTCACCAGTGCTGGGGTCCAAGGGCCAGTTCACCAGTGCCGCGGTCCAAGGGCCAGTTCCCCAGTGCAGGGGTCCAAGGACCAGCTCACCAGTGCTGGGGTCCAAGGGCCAGTTCACCAGTGCCGCGGTCCAAGGGCCAGTTCACCAGTGCCGCGGTCCAAGGGCCAGCTCACCAGTGCCGGGGTCCAAGGGCCAGTTCACCGGTGCCGGGGTCCAAGGGCCAGTTCACCAGTGCCGGGGTCCAAGGGCCAGTTCACCAGTGCCGCGGTCCAAGGGCCAGTTCCCCAGTGCAGGGGTCCAAGGACCAGCTCACCAGTGCTGGGGTCCAAGGGCCAGTTCACCAGTGCCGCGGTCCAAGGGCCAGTTCACCAGTGCCGCGGTCCAAGGGCCAGTTCACCAGTGCCGGGGTCCAAGGGCCCATTCACCAGTGCTGGGGTCCAAGGGCCAATTCACCAGTGCCGCGGTCCAAGGGCCAGTTCACCAGTGCCGGGGTCCAAGGGCCAGTTCACCAGTGCCGGGGTCCAAGGGCCAGTTCACCAGTGCAGGGGTCCAAGGGCCCATTCACCAGTGCTGGGGTCCAAGGACCAGCTCACCAGTGCCGGGGTCCAAGGGCCAGTTCACCAGTGCCGGGGTCCAAGGGCCAGTTCACCAGTGCTGGGGTCCAAGGACCAGTTCACCAGTGCCGGGGTCCAAGGGCCAGTTCGCCAGTGCTGGGGTCCAAGGGCCAGTTCACCAGTGCCGCGGTCCAAGGGCCAGTTCACCAGTGCTGGGGTCCAAGGGCCAGCTCACCAGTGCCGGGGTCCAAGGGCCAGTTCACCAGTGCCGGGGTCCAAGGGCCAGTTCACCAGTGCCGGGGTCCAAGGGCCAGTTCACCAGTGCCGTGGTCCAAGGGCCAGTTCCCCAGTGCAGGGGTCCAAGGACCAGCTCACCAGTGCTGGGGTCCAAGGACCAGTTCACCAGTGCCGGGGTCAAAGGGCCAGTTCACCAGTGCTGGGGTCCAAGGGCCAGTTCACCAGTGCCGCGGTCCAAGGGCCAGTTCACCAGTGCCGGGGTCCAAGGGCCAGTTCACCAGTGCCGGGGTCCAAGGGCCAGTTCACCAGTGCCGGGGTCCAAGGGCCAGTTCACCAGTGCCGGGGTCCAAGGGCCAGTTCACCAGTGCCGGGGTCCAAGGGCCAGTTCACTAGTGCTGGGGTCCAAGGGCCAGTTCACCAGTGCCGGGGTCCAAGGGCCAGTTCACCAGCGCCGGGGTCCAAGGGCCAGTTCACCAGTGCCGGGGTCCAAGGGCCAGTTCACCAGTGCCGCGGTCCAAGGGCCAGCTCACCAGTGCCGGGGTCCAAGGGCCCATTCACCAGTGCCGGGGTCCAAGGGCCAGTTCACCAGTGCCGGGGTCCAAGGGCCCATTCACCAGTGCCGGGGTCCAAGGACCAGCTCACCAGTGCCGGGTTCCAAGGGCCAGTTCACCAGTGCCGCGGTCCAAGGGCCAGCTTACCAGTGCCGGGGTCCAAGGGCCCATTCACCAGTGCCGGGGTCCAAGGGCCAGCTCACCAGTGCCGCGGTCCAAGGGCCAGTTCACCAGTGCCGGGGTCCAAGGACCAGCTCACCAGTGCCGGGGTCCAAGGGCCAGCTCACCAGTGCCGGGGTCCAAGGGCCAGTTCACCAGTGCCAGGGTCCAAGGACCAGCTCACCAGTGCCGGGGTCCAAGGGCCAGTTCACCAGTGCCGGGGTCCAAGGGCCAGTTCACCAGTGCCGCGGTCCAAGGGCCAGTTCCCCAGTGCAGGGGTCCAAGGACCAGCTCACCAGTGCTCGGGTCCAAGGACAAGTTCACCAGTGCTGGGGTCCAAGGGCCAGTTCACCAGTGCTGGGGTCCAAGGGCCAGTTCCCCAGTGCAGGGGTCCAAGGACCAGCTCACCAGTGCTGGGGTCCAAGGACCAGTTCACCAGTGCCGGGGTCCAAGGGCCAGTTCACCAGTGCCGGGGTCCAAGGGCCAGTTCACCAGTGCCGCGGTCCAAGGGCCAGTTCACCAGTGCTGCGGTCCAAGGGCCAGTTCACCAGTGCCGGGGTCCAAGGGCCCGTTCACCAGTGCTGGGGTCCAAGGGCCAGTACACCAGTGCCGCGGTCCAAGGGCCAGTTCACCAGTTCCGGGGTCCAAGGGCCAGTTCACCAGTGCCGGGGTCCAAGGGCCAGTTCACCAGTGCCGGGGTCCAAGGGCCAGTTCACTAGAGCCGGGGTCCAAGGGCCCGTTCACCAGTGCTGGGGTCCAAGGACCAGTTCACCAGTGCCGGGGTCCAAGGGCCAGTTCACCAGTGCCGGGGTCCAAGGGCCAGTTCACCAGTGCTGGGTTCCAAGGACCAGTTCACCAGTGCCGGGGTCCAAGGGCCAGTTCACCAGTGCCGGGGTCCAAGGGTCAGTTCACCAGTGCCGCGGTCCAAGGGCCAGTTCACCAGTGCCGGGGTCCAAGGGCCAGTTCACCAGTGCCGGGGTCCAAGGGCCAGTTCACCAGTGCCGGGGTCCAAGGGCCAGTTCACCAGTGCCGGGGTCCAAGGGCCAGTTCACCAGTGCCAGGGTCCAAGGGCCAGTTCACTAGTGCTGGGGTCCAAGGGCCAGTTCACCAGTGCCGGGGTCCAAGGGCCAGTTCACCAGTGCCGGGGTCCAAGGGCCAGTTCACCAGTGCCGGGGTCCAAGGGCCAGTTCACCAGTGCCGCGGTCCAAGGGCCAGCTCACCAGTGCCGGGGTCCAAGGGCCCATTCACCAGTGCCGGGGTCCAAGGGCCAGTTCACCAGTGCCGGGGTCCAAGGGCCAGTTCACCAGTGCCGGGGTCCAAGGGCCAGTTCACCAGTGCCGGGGTCCAAGGGCTCGTTCACCAGTGCTGGGGTCCAAGGACCAGCTCACCAGTGCCGGGGTCCAAGGGCCAGTTCACCAGTGCCGGGGTCCAAGGGCCAGTTCACCAGTGCTGGGGTCCAAGGACCAGTTCACCAGTGCCGGGGTCCAAGGGCCAGTTCACCAGTGCTGGGGTCCAAGGGCCAGTACACCAGTGCCGCGGTCCAAGGGCCAGTTCACCAGTGCCGGGGTCCAAGGGCCAGTTCACCAGTGCCGGGGTCCAAGGGCCAGTTCACCAGTGCCGGGGTCCAAGGGCCAGTTCACCAGTGCCGGGGTCCAAGGGCCAGTTCACCAGTGCCGGTGTCCAAGTGCCAGTTCACTAGTGCTGGGGTCCAAGGGCCAGTTCACCAGTGCCGGGGTCCAAGGGCCAGTTCACCAGTGCCGGGGTCCAAGGGCCAGTTCACCAGTGCCGGGGTCCAAGGGCCAGTTCACCAGTGCCGCGGTCCAAGGGCCAGCTCACCAGTGCCAGGGTCCAAGGGCCCATTCACCAGTGCCGGGGTCCAAGGGCCAGTTCACCAGTGCCGGGGTCCAAGGGCCCATTCACCAGTGCCGGGGTCCAAGGACCAGCTCACCAGTGCCGGGGTCCAAGGACCAGCTCACCAGTGCCGGGGTCCAAGGGCCAGTTCACCAGTGCCGGGGTTCAAGGGCCAGTTCATCAGTGCCGCGGTCCAAGGGCCAGCTCACCAGTGCCGGGGTCCAAGGGCCCATTCACCAGTGCCGGGGTCCAAGGGCCAGTTCACCAGTGCCGGGGTCCAAGGGCCAGCTCACCAGTGCCGCGGTCCAAGGGCCAGTTCACCAGTGCCGCGGTCCAAGGGCCAGTTCACCAGTGCCGAGGTCCAAGGGCCAGTTCACCAGTGCCGTGGTCCAAGGGCCAGTTCACCAGTGCCGCGGTCCAAGGGCCAGTTCACCAGTGCCGAGGTCCAAGGGCCAGTTCACCAGTGCCGGGGTCCAAGGACCAGTTCACCAGTGCCGCGGTCCAAGGGCCAGTTCACCAGTGCCGCGGTCCAAGGGCCAGTTCACCAGTGCCGGGTTCCAAGGGCCAGTTCACCAGTGCCGGGGTCCAAGGGCCAGTTCACCAGTGCCGGGGTCCAAGGGCCAGTTCACCAGTGCCGGGGTCCAAGGGCCAGCTCACCAGTGCCGGGGTCCAAGGGCCAGTTCACCAGTGCCGCGGTCCAAGGGCCAGTTCACCAGTGCCGCGGTCCAAGGGCCAGTTCACCAGTGCCGGGGTCCAAGGGCCAGTTCACCAGTGCCGGGGTCCAAGTGCCCATTCACCAGTGCCGGGGTCCAAGGGCCAGTTCACCAGTGCCGGGGTCCAAGGGCCAGTTCACCAGTGCAGGGGTCCAGGGACCAGCTGGCCAAGCGGGCGTTTCCAAGGGTGGGCACTGCTGATGAGGCCTGTGTTTGAGACTGTGGGTAGCATGCTCGGGTCCTTCAGACCTCAGACCTCTGGGTGGTCTGTGGTTGTGACCCACAGATCCAAGCTCCACACATCCCCTCCCAACGCCGCCCTTCTTCTCAGAAGCCCTCCCCTGAGGTGAGACTATTGTGGATGGCCCGGGGCTCCCTGTCACTCCCTGTCTATGGTGTAGGGCGCGCTCCAGGGGTGTAATTCAGGGCCCCGCAGCCCTTCCAGAGGGGCCCGATTCAGCCCAGGGCCAATGGATATCTGTGTGATATGGGAGAAGCAGGGACCCCTCATCACATTCTACAGGGGGCCACATTAATGTGCATTACACCACTGACGAGACCCTGTACTTCGGGGAACTGTGAACACTTTACGTCTTCCACAGAGGCGGCGTCCACTCAGAAGAAGCTCTTTGGATCAACTACCCTACCACGGACCATGGGGGCCCCTGGCCCCTGCCTCCCAGAGCGCTGAGACTTCCACGTGTATCTGTGCTGCCCCCAGGGCCAGTGAATCACTATGGGCTGATGACCCCACTGACCTCATTGCAGACCCCCTGGACACCCCCTGGACGCCCCCTGGACAGTGTCACAGTCTCTCAGGTGACTCCCACTGCCCTGGCAGCATGGACTGCAAGGCTGGTGGAGGGTGACGGGGGTTACTACCTTCCCATGAGGTTGGGGGCAGGGACACCACATTCAAGGTGGCCTGGGCCTTGGCGCAGAGCAGCGGGTTCCCACCCTGCCCTTCGTGTCTTACAGGTCCAGTGGTGCCAGGTGTCCCCAGGCTGGCAGCAGCAAACGTCCCTAAGGGTGGCATCGCAGAAGCTCCACCCGCTCACATGTGGCCACGTTCACTGAACAGATTGAACTAGGCTCCACCGCCCTCGTAGTTCCCCTAAAGTAGCGCCTTGTAGACTGCAACAAGGCGGCGTTTGCTCCTTAGTTCTGGAGTTTGGAAGGATTGTTGCCAGTTCATCCCCGTGGAGTTCGAGTGAACACTAAATAACCACAGAAGCCTCCTTTCAGTCCTGTCAGTCACCAGAGAGATACAATGTGGCCACCTCTGGCGAGACACTCTGCTGTTAGACCTGTGGGGGGCGCAAGCCAACAGCAGGGGGCGCACGTGATCACATGTCAAGGGTCCTGAGATGACTCCACGTCACTGCACACCTGAGATCAGGGTCTCCAAGGCTGATTTAAAGTTTTGTTGAGGGCTGACACCCCAGAGCGCAGCAGATTTCTACCTGTGCATTTCAGTTACCTGTCCTGGCGGTGGAGGCCTGCTCTGGAGGTGGAGACCCGTCCCGGAGACCTGCCCTGGTGCTGTCGACCTGCCCTGGTGCTGTTGACCTACCCTGGTGGTGGAGACTTGACCTGGTACTGGAGACCTGCCCTGACAGTGGAGACCTGCCCTTGTGGTAGCAAGCCTCAGCCAGGCCTACTAGTGCAAGGGATTCACCCTTCTCTGGTTAGAGTCCTTAGACCAATATTAAGAAGTTGGCACAGAAACTTGAATAGAAAAGACAAAGTTTATTAAACCTCATGAGGTGTGTTGGACTTGGCCCTTCTGGCAGGTTCACCCCTAAACTTTTTGCTTTGTGAATGTGAATTGGAGGTAGTGATTTTTGATTTCTGCGCACTTTCACTGGGTCCCAGTGGAAAGTGCGTTTGCGCACTCTGAGTGCGTGGAGTAAGGTTGGCCTGCCCTCCCATAGGAATGCATGGGGAATGTGTGTGTCCCTGGTAGTTCCTGATGCGTGGGGTGTACAGGCTCGAGTCTGGGATGTGCGAACTCGTGAGAGTGAATGCTGCGCAATGGTATGTGCGGCGTGTATGTGTCTAGTGGGGAAGTGCCACTTCTAGACATGGATGTGTGTGTGCAGTGAGGGTGCTGGAGCGTGATTGGCTGGAGCTGGCTGGCAAGCCTGGCTCCAGGAAGTCTGGATGGGTCTGCCCAGGAGTGAGTGGAGAGATCAGCCTGAGTGATGTGAGGGAGGGCTGCACCTGGTTCCTGATGGGGCTGGGCTTTCCCCACACAATGCTGGCTCCGCCCCCTGTGGTGCATCTAACGACCCTAGCCTCCCCAGTGAATGAAAGGAGTGGTTGGGCCATCAAGGGTGCTCCAAAACCAGCTGCAACTGGTTTCCCCCCACCCTGCACCCTGAGACAAAGGATTTACCTGTATAAGAAGGGGCTGTGTCCCCTTACAATTTGTTCTCTTCCAGGATCCTGCCTGAGGGGGCTGCTGCTGTTGCTGGGGCAAGGAGGACCGCCACTTGGACTGTCTCCCTGCCTGGAGACCCAGTGAGCTGGCTCTGGGCCCAGCCTTGCCCCCCTGCCTGCCTCCAGACCTTGCTGGAGCTTTGCTTTTGCCTATAGCGCTGTGAGCACTGTTCTCTGGTCTTGCAGCACTGGGGAGCGTTGGGATCCCTTGCCTAGTGCTTGAGAGCGCTTTATTTGACCCACAGCACCGTGAACGCTTGATTCTGTCCCCTGGCGCTTGGGAGTGCTTTATTTCGCTTATAGCGCTGGGAGCGCTGTTATTGTCCCCTCAGCGCGTGGTAGCGCTGTTATGCCCTTCCGCGGCTGCCCACGCCACGTATTCCCTGTTTAGGGATTTAATCAAGGGAGCCCACTCCTCGCTTTTGCCGGAAGAAATCACCGCCGCGGGCCCGAGGTATGCCCGCGTCATCGCCTCCGCTGCGCTGGGATTGGCCCAGCCAGCCGAGCCTCCCGCCGCGTCATCGGGGGAGGAACGTAGGAGCAGGAAGCAGCCTGCCGTGCCTGCCGAGGCTCCCAAGCGAAGGGAGAGCCCCGGGAGAAGAAGCAGAGCCGCCGCCAGACCCGGTGAGTGGGGCAGAATAGAAGGGAGGGGCGCCGGGACACATTGTCGGTGTCCGCCCCCCCGGTAGCGCAATCTCGCGCTCGTTGTTATTGTGAAGCCACGAGGGCTTCAAGGGGCATTTGCGGCATCTCGAGTCCCCCAGAGGGGGGGACTCCCAACAAAGGCACCACCCGTGTTCGCGGGTCCCCCGTGAGGGGCCCCAGAGAGCCGCACCTTTGGTATTGAGAGCCCGAGAGGCTCAGGGGCAAATCTTGTGTTCGAGCCCCCCGAGCGGGGCTCCTACGTTGTTCAGTGGCATTTCTTAGAGCCCACGAGGCTCCCCGCCCACACCTATGACGAGCCCCGAGTGGCTCATGGCATTTCCGTTTTCGAGCCCCGAGAGGCTCCACGCCCACAGTGGTTTTGCGAGCCCAGAGAAGCCTCGAGGGGGCACCTTGATTTCTACGAGCCCGGCGAGGCTCGGGTGCCAGTTCTTGTTCTTGAGCCCCGAGCCCCGAGAGGCTCCAGCCCCAGTTGTATTTAGAGCCCAGAGAGGCTCTGGGGGCATTTCATTGTTTTAGAGCGCTGAAGCTCTCAAGGGCCAGTCTATTTGTTTTGCGAGCCCTGAGAGGCTCTTGGGGGACACAGGCAGTTGGTTAGAGCCCCGTGGCTGCCACGCTGTGTTTCGCCCCACCATTGTTCTTGAGCCCACGAGGCTCCAACGTTGGCCCATCAGTATTTACAACTGCCCAGCACTTTGTGGGCAGTTGCAACATTTAGGCTTGTGTTCTTGGCTGCCTGCGCAGCCTGTCTGACTTTGTGACACAGGGCGTCCTAGCCCTAGAGAGGCCAGTTGGCCTAGGGACAGTCACAGGTGGTGACTAATGTGAATGGTGCGCAATTGTGTTCTTTGATACACCTCTGAATGTTTTTAGGCATCATGTGTTTCCTTCCCTGCATCTCTGAATGTGTTGTTTATGCATCATGTGCCTTGTTCCTTGCACCGCTGAATGTATGTTATGCATCATGTGTTATGTGCTTACACCCCTACAGGTATTGTGATACTTAGGTGGTTGTTTTTCTCCTAGTGCAGGTGGTGCTAGTGAGGTCCTGGTTACCAGTGATTACTGGTTGTGTGCTATTTCTTGCTACAGTGATTTTACATTCTATGTGCTATGTTCTAAAAGTGTTACTTCTAAAAGTGCTCATCCCTGCCAGTGGTCCAGGTGGCCCTGTCTTGTACATATCCCCTGTAAATTCTGCCCGTGCCTGTTGGCTCATTGTAAAGTATGTTTTTATCTAATGTGTTTTGGTGTAATATAAAGGCTCCTTGTGTGGAGTTTCCTTTGTGGTGGGCCTTGGGGGTTGTTGCTGGGGTGCGTGCACAAATACTTAACTCACATCGCCTCCAAGTTTAGCCTTGCTGTTCGCGCCACGTTACCTAGAGGGTGAGCAGGGGTTATCTTGGCGTGTAACTCCCTTGCTCTGACTTAGGAGTGGTGGTCTCTGAGTTACTTTGGCCCAAGCCCTGGCCAGCCGGGGATCCCATTTCTAACAAGGTGGAACTACATTCACACAACACCCTTCGGTAGAGTATGCGGTAGCACACTGACTGGAAAGAGCTTGGTCCTTTTAACCCATAAATCACTAGGAGTGTAGGGGGAGAGAGAGGTAAGGCAGCCCCCCACTCAGACAACTGTAAACAAAATATGCCTTACCTCTTACCAATGCATCTCTGCTAGATGACCACTAACGGGGATCTGATATTGTATCTAGATCCTTCAAGTGTGTTAAATAACACTAATCTCGTAGGTCAAGAATGCAAATTTAATAAAACACATGCAGACGCAGGTCCCCCAAAAAGAAACCACAAACATTTTTTTGTGAGAAAAGAGAGAATGCCTCACGGTCGAAACTCCCGAGGGGGTTCCTGGTTAGCAATTACAGTATACCCACTTCTCATCATCAGCCACTCTTGTAGTTCTGAAAATTCTGGACTCGAGAATTAAACTTCATCATATCATGACGATTTTTATATCAAAAGACCAAGAATGGCTAGTACACTATGTACAAGCATTTTTGTCATATTCGAGTGACGATTTCACCTCGAAATCGTCATTTTCGTTCTGAACCCTTGGCTTCCATTTTGTGTACGGCAGCCATTTTGTGAGTTGCCCTTTACATAGGCTTATAATACAGCTAAATTCGATTCCAAAGGACACGTACACCTTAATTGACTTTCCTGTGACCTGTGCAAGCTGGAACCATTGCTCCAGGCCAAACCTGTTTGGTCAGTTCCTCTCCCAGTGGCCGAATGAGATAGCATCAAGGCACGACAGGCCATAAACCCTATTCATCGCACACACACCCTGCCGAATATTGCTCACACCTGTCCCTGCTCTTTTCTCTCTCACTTGCTTTATGATGGGGAGGTGCCCGTTTTTATTGGGGGTCCACCGGTATCTGATGGAAATGCTGGGCCTTACCGGGTAATTTGTTGTGGGCTGGACGAACTGAAATATGGGCTTGTCATCATGACTCTGCTTTTCCTTTGTAACGAAAATATGTGAATAGTATACTGTAAATCCAAGAATGTTTGCCTGAAGCTTAATATTTTGTATAAAAAGAGAAGCCTGGCTTTGTAAGATTGAGCAGTCTCCTGAGAATATACATCCTGTGTTGTTGTACTTCTAGGACCTGTTATTTGGTTGCAGCCAATAAAATCGATCCTTGACTTCACCTAGAAGACTCTGAGTTTCTGTGGTCTGAATCAGGAAAGTACTCGAGGTCTTTGGGTGTACCCTGACACCACTGGGTTACCGGTTCGGTACCGGTTCTGAAGAACCCAGTACCTCAGTTGGCGCCCAATGTGGGGCGATTCCAGCGGTACCGGTCCAGCCAGAGGTTCGTGAGGAGCTTCGTGTGAAAATTCTGGAGGACGGCCAACCACTTTATCGACCCCTGCATGTCGACGTGGTCCGAAAGTCTTTGCTGCGAGGTTCCCCGCTTCCCGACGGCTACAAAGGACTGCTGCCCTGGCTATCGCCCTGATTTGGACCCTTGAAGTTTGGTAGAGCGAAACGATAAGACGAGTCTTCTGGTGACGTCATCGATATCTCAGTTAAGTATAAGTGGAGCGTCTCCCAGTCCTTAGTTGGTCTTAGTTTGAGTATCCCCTTTGGGATCACTTTGTTTGGAACTTGCAAGTGCCAAAGCCGAAGGACTCATGTATTCACGAGAAATATCGTAATCGATAATCCTTTGAAGTTTGAAGCTAGACTAGAGAGCGAAGATGCCTGGTCTTAGCAGACTTGGAAATTTGTTTTGTCTTGGTTGTAGTAATAGGGACTCCTGATTGGAGGACTCGTGTCCGGTTCCTCCGATTGGAACTCCACCCTATGAATTATATGATATCATAAACGCCTCTCTCACACAGGGGTGCATGCCTGACAGCCTGAAGACGGGACAAGTTGTCCCAATCATCAAAAAACTCACAGCGGACCCAACCGATCCAAACAATTATCGCCCAGTGACTAACATCCCTTTTCTCGCCAAACTCATAGAGAAATGTGTACAAAATCAGCTGAATAAACATATCGACACCTACTCCCTACTAGATGACTACCAATCGGGATTCAGAGCTAATCATAGCACGGAAACAGCAATCCTACACATTGTCGATGATGCACTTCAAGCGCTTGATAAAAATCAATCTTGTCTACTCATCCTCCTAGACTTGTCAGCCGCATTTGACGCAGTCAATCATGAAAAATTACTGAACAGAGTACATGGTAGGATGGGAATATCAGGCACGGTACTAACATGGTTCGAATCTTTTTTAAAGAACAGAACTCAGAGATTCCTAGTAAACCAAGCACTATCGCCTTCATGCCCAAACTCACTTGGAGTGCCGCAAGGATCCACCTTATCTCCTTCTCTGTTTAACTTATACATCGAACCTCTCACAGAAATTCTACGGAAATCAAAAATATCCTACCACATGTATGCAGATGACACGCAATTGTACATCAAGATTGCTAGCTTGGAAAACATAACCACAATGAATGATGCCCTCAATCTAGCGATGGAATGGTTAACGAACAACCATCTCAAGCTTAACGCCAACAAAACTGAATTCTTGCTCATATCACCACATAAAAATCAATCCTTAGTGAAAGAATGGTCCAAAATGATTACAGCTTTAAATTGCATCCCAACCCTAGTAGACTCGGCGAAATCTCTCGGAATCACTCTGGATGAGAACCTGGATATGAAAACGCACATTAACTCCATGGCAAAAAACGCTCGTTTTCACTTGAACTATCTGAGAAAGATGAAATCCTTTTTAACGGAGACAGATCTGAAACTAGCGGTGCATTCTCTGGTTATCTCCAGGATCGAATACGGCTGTACTACACTGGCTGGTCTACCAAAAATCTCAACGGCACCACTAAAAGCCTGCCTCAATGCAGCAGCAAGACTAATTACAGGCTCGAGGAAATTTGACCACATAAAACCTCACTTGAAGGCCTTAAATTGGTTACCTTTTGAAGCCAGAGTACAGATGAAAATGGCTTGTATAACCCACAAAGCGATTCATCACAACACACCTAAATATCTCGCCCACAAAATAGAAATCACAGGAAGAAACAGACTGGTCAGGAATGCCAACTATCTGCTCCTGAAACCGCCTATCTTTAAGAAGAAAAAAACCTATGAAAGGACCTTCTCAGGCGTAGCGCCCAGGATTTGGAACTCCCTCCCTGCAAACATCAGAAAAATTAGAAACACAACAACATTCAAGAAAGAAATAAAGATCTTTCTAATGAACAAGTTCCTCCCATAATCTAGATAATTCGAAACCGGAGACTTTCATGGATTTTATTCCCATAGGATCTGATGTAACACCATTATTCTCTACCTCAGAACGTTATTAACTCAGGTACTGAACCAATACCTCGATGTTGCTTATCAAGATTTTTAAGCTATAGTAATTACTATGTCTAAATCGCCATGTACTAAGACAACATGTTTTCTGCTCGTTTGTACATTTCTTTTTATATTTATATCACATGCTGTTAAGCGCTCTGATACCCATGGGTCACGTACGCGCTATATAAAACTGTTAATAAATAAATAAATAAATATGTGAAACATGGAGTAGGCCCCATCACATACAATAAAGTATGGATCAAATACACCAGAAAAGATGGTGTTTTAAAATGGCCCCAATATGGTAGCTTTGACACGGAAATCCTAGATAATCTAGAGGTTAAACTTTTCAAGAAGAAAGCCCGGCCGGCGATGTTTGACTCTTTCCGCCTATGGCGTAAGGAAGCCAAACAGAAGGAAATTAAATTAGCGAAGAAAAATAAGAGAGAAAGGGGTATCTCGATAATGCAAGCTGCTATGCAGTTTAAAGACAATGAAGAGGAACAGATGAGTGAGCAGTTGCACAGGCAACGTAAAAAGGTAATAGATAAATGCTATCCAGTTTTGCTGCCTCTTCAGCAAGATACAGCAAAAGAGCTTGAAAAAGATCCGTTAATGGCGCATTTGTTAAGTTCGCCACCCCCTTATGCGCAAAATGCTACGGCACCTCCGCAACCTTTAGTTGCGCAACCTGTGATTGCATTGCCTCCTGCTCCTCTACAGCACCCACCAGCTACTCTTCAGCTGGCTCCTGCTCCTCCGTGGCAGCCTCCTCAAGGGCCACCAACTTTGACATCTGCTCTGCCTTTACTTCCTACAACTTTGACTACTATAACGACTACCACTCCTGGTACTCCTTCTGATACTGCCTCTGCATCTGCCTCGCCTCACCCTGTTTTTCCGCTTGTCTTTTCATCGACTTCTCCTTCTGTTCGTCAGAGAGTGGCTAGTACTGTTTCTAGCCTTCTGTATCCTCTCTTTGGTGCAACGAGTGTAACTCCTGACAGAGAGCGCAAACAGTTGCGTAGTCAACAGCCTGATTCTAGGGAGAAGGAAACGTTGAATTATTTGGCACATAAATGGGTTGCTGACCCGGAAAAATATGATTTAGAATGTGTTATGGATGTCTTCACCCAGTGGGAAGCATCAAAGCAGAGATACGTTTTTGAGAAAATGTGTGTTTTTCTATGTGAAGATTTAGAGGAAAATGATTTGGACTCTAATCCTCCTGAGTTGAGCCATGTACGGTTTGAGTTTTCAAAAGGCGCAATTGTGGGTTCAGATGTTAGGAAAGCAGTTGCGACGTTGTTGTCACTTAGGACTGAAGGTGTTTCCAAGTCGTTGTTTGAGTCTGAATCCTCCGGTAGAAAGAAGGTGAGACAGTATCCCATGAGAGAAGTTCCCCCACAATGGAGGGAAGGGAACGCGAATGCTGTCCCACCTATTCTGCCTCATTTTCAGCGTGTGTGGGTACATGTCCCATGGAAGCGAGCTGAAGTTTTGGCCCTTAAACAGACATTGCCTGAGCCCCATAAAAATCCTGCAGGGTATTACAAAGAGTTGTCACAGACTGCTGGGTCATGTATCATGAATTTAGCGGATATAGACATGTTGTTTGGGAATGTTGTTCCACAGCCTTTATGGGGAAAGATTCGTCATACAGATCATGATCAGGAGTTAGGTGACTCATGGGCTAATATTACTGCTGCAGATGCCCTACAAATTGGTGGTGCTAAACCTAAGCCTTTAGTAGCAGACCTCCCTGGTAGGATTATTAATTACATGAAAACTATAATGCCTGCCATGCGAGTAAATTGGGATAAATTGTCTGCGTGTAAGCAGAAGAAAGATGAAACAGTGTCAGATTTCTTCACCAGGTTTGAAGAAACGTTTGTCGACCACAGTGGTCAAGATATGAGCACAGACGGTGGTCAGCGACTGTTCGTCGATAAATTCGTGCACAATCTGCTTCCAGAGTTGTGTAAAAAGTTAAAAGATTCAGAGAGTTCTTGGGCAGTTTCCTCTTCAGCAAAGATATTGGCTACTGCACAGTACTACGAAAATCGAGACAAAGACGAGAAAGATAGAGCAGAAAAGAAAACGAAAGAGTTGAAAACTGCACATCACTGCACAACAGTACTAGAGTCTTACCGGCGGAGAGAGCAGAGGAGCGAAGCGCTGACCGGAGCGCACAGACAGCGGACCAACGCCAGGTTTCCAGGACACCGCTTCCATCAGTCGCGCCGCCGCTCCGGGACTTCAGATCCCGGCAGCCTTTGCGGCGGCGCGTTCCCTGACGCGCAACACGCGACAGGAGGGGCCATATAACCATCTAGCCCTCGGTGGAGCGGGGGGAACTGCACATCACTGCACAACAGTACTAGAGTCTTACCGGCGGAGAGAGCAGAGGAGCGAAGCGCTGACCGGAGCGCACAGACAGCGGACCAACGCCAGGTTTCCAGGACACCGCTTCCATCAGTCGCGCCGCCGTCCGGGACTTCAGATCCCGGCAGCCTTTGCGGCGGCGCGTTCCCTGACGCGGAACACGCGACAGGAGGGGCCATATAACCATCTAGCCCTCGGTGGAGCGGGGGGAACTGCACATCACTGCACAACAGTACTAGAGTCTTACCGGCGGAGAGAGCAGAGGAGCGAAGCGCTGACCGGAGCGCACAGACAGCGGACCAACGGCAGGTTTCCAGGACACCGCTTCCATCAGTCGCGCCGCCGCTCTGGGACTTCAGATCCCGACAGCCTTTGTGGCGGCGCGTTCCCTGACGCGGAACACGCGACAGGAGGGGCCATAAAACCATCTAGCCCTCGGTGGAGTGGGGGGAACTGCACATCACTGCACAACAGTACCAGAGTCTTACCGGCGGAGAGAGCAGAGGAGCGAAGCGCTGACCGGAGCGCACAGACAGCGGACCAACGCCAGGTTTCCAGGACACCGCTTCCATCAGTCGCGCCGCCGCTCCGGGACTTCAGATCCCGGCAGCCTTTGCGGCGGCGCGTTCCCTGACGCGGAACACGCGACAGGAGGGGCCATATAACCATCTAGCCCTCGGTGGAGCGGGAGGCGAGCGGGACGCCCGGGGCTAAGCCCGGGCAAAGGGCGGGCCCTCTGTGGCCCTCCGAGGCCAACCGAGGCCGGGCTGGGCCAACTCCCAAACACCACAACCTATGTCATTGTGCAAATCAGGTATCTAACTGGGACTCTTCTACCTTCCACTTAGTTAAAGCCATCTACCACCCTTGCACCCTATACCAGCCAACGATGAGGAAGACTGTTAAGAAGGTCAAGATGCCCACGCTAAGATCAAGCTCAAAACCCAAAGCAGACCAGGCCCCACCATTACCAACATTAACTGCTATTGACATAATGCTCAAACAAACCATAGGGGCGGTATCTAACGCCATCGCAAACACAGAGAGAAGACTGTCCTTACCACCCGTGATCATTGTTCAGGAAACACAGGAAGCTCTTATTAATTTAACTGATGCTTCTCTAGACCCTGCAGAGGATACTGACATCAGCTTGGCCCTTACCCCCACCCTTTTCGCTGATCTCCCATGTGCCCAGGTGTCTGCTGAAACGAGTAGAGAGAGAACGGGTTCTCAAACAAATAATTCTCATAAGAAATTAAAAACCACTGATAAACTCTTGCCCAAGGAAGGCCCTAAATGCAGGGGGAAAAAAGGACTAACCAAAACCAGAAATCATAATCTGGTAACTCCTATAAGTCCACCCACTTCAGGTATACCCTGTTGGATCACCAACATGGTGGCAGACCTTAAAACGGACCTTGAACATTCCATCTCTGCGCTGATAAAACCCCTTATAGCGAAAATCGATAGATTAACATCACTGGTAAACAATAAGGGGGCTGGACTCAAATGCCAAGCAGCACAAGAAGGCGCCCAAATAAAACAAAACGAGGGCATATCTAAAAGACCAACTGAAGACAAGGCCAACCCAACACCCGACACGGTAGCAAAAAACTCCACCAGAGTCACACAAAAAAGTATCAAAGATACACAAAAGCCCACCACCACACTGAATCCAGGCAAAACTAATAAGCAATTAAATATTGAAATCAACAAATCAGCCTCTGGACATCCTCAAATAGTGGAAAGAAACAACGTTCAAACCCCCAAAATTAGCTCAAAGACTAACCCCACACCCTCTATAACAACTACCAAAGAAATTAAAACAGCAACTCGATTCAGGACAATTAACCTCCCGCCTGAAGCCTCACCATTTGTAGTAGTCTTAACAGGAGTTCCACCTTTAAGGGAGGGCAAAAGGGAAACACAAGCAGAACTAACAAATAAATGGGCACAGTGGCTCCAAATACACAGACCACTGCCCCCAAATATCTATGGGGAGATTATATCTGTACGAAGGGGGGAGTGGATCGGTAAGGGCACAAAAACTATAGCAGGGGACATAATTACGATAAACTTTAGAGACATATCAGCAGTAAATTTCATTTGTAATGCCCCCCCTAGCCCCACCCACTCACAAATTCATCCGGTACACCTATCTTATTTTTATCCTCTGGTACCCCAAAGACCTAGGCAGAACAATAGACCACCGATAATCAGAATGCCTCACATGGACTTCCAATATGGACCCCCTCAGTGGCAAAGGCCACATTACGTGACCCCAAATTATGAGTCTTCTTCAATGCAGCATGCACATTGGAACAGATTTAGCGCACTTGAAGAGGTTGATTGACAGGGACGGGAAAAAATCCCTCTAATTATGCAAGGCGGATGGAGGCAAGCCCAATTAAAATAGGAGGGAGAAAAGGGGCGGGAAATAGATCAGAATCTTCTTCAGGCAGCATTAAGTGGCCGCACATAAGCTTACAACTTAGTCCTGCATCTTCATCGAAAGCGGGAAAACAGGTAGTGCCCCCAGTAAGAGTTCCAACAGGAATCCCAATGGGAAAGTCTCATGAAAACTTACAAATTGCTTCTTGGAACATTGCAGGATTAACGGCCAAATTTGAATCCCAGGAATGGCTCAGCTATATAAACAAATTTCAAATTATATGCCTGCAAGAAACATGGGCTACCGAATTAAATGACTATAGCCTGGAAGGCTATAAAAGTTTTTCTGTTCCAGCTAAAAAGGTAGCCTCGGGAAGAGCCAGCGGGGGGCTCGTTATATATGTTAATCTAGACATTAAGGGCACCTGGTCGAACATTAAATGGGCCTCACATAATCTCCAAGTTTTAAGGTTTGATTCTTCAAGATTAACCTTCTTCTTAGTCAACTGGTATAATGCCCCTAGCACGCTGGAAAAGGGAACAGCTGTAAACGAGTTGGATGCCTGTCTAAGAAATCTGAACCTTTTAAATAAGACGCCAAACCCCTCAATTTTAATTCTTACAGGAGATTTTAATTGCCACCTTTGTGAGAAACTAAAACCTTTTAGCAAAGACTGGTCAAGATGCACCATAATGAAAGGCCCACACTTCACCCATTCAAAAGAGGGATGGGACCTGGAGAGACTAACAAAAAGGTACAACCTGACCCAAACATTAGATCTTGTTGTGTTGGGTGAAAAAGGAGAATTAACCCCAACATTTAAAGGAAGAGGTTGTCAGTCCTATATTGACTGTGTTTTAGTCTCGTCCATACTCAAAAGAAATATTAGTAAGATTACTATAGAAGCTAGCATCTTTAGCGACCACAACCCGGTCATAATCACAATTGAAGGCTTTGATTTTAACTCGGGTTCAAACAGAGCTGTCATCATAGAAAAAGCAGTGGACCAAGGAAGAAGAATCAAATGGGCTAAGATTGACGGGGAGAGATTTTACAAAAAACTGATAGCAGAGGCCTCAGAAGCAATAAACAAATGCCTTGACCCAAGCTTGGATGGAGTATTGGTGATCAGGGCATTTGAAGAAATTGCGTCCCATGTAAACAACTCCCTCAAGATCTCAGGGACTAACAAAGCGTCTTTAAACCCGCGATGGTTTGATATGACTTGCACTAAGGCACTTAAAAAACTGAAAATTAGCCTACACGCTAAACCGAGGGACAAGATCATGGTGGCACAGAATAGAGCTGCATACAAAAAAGCCCTGAAGAATCGAAAACAAAGTCTCCAAAATCAAGCTTGGGAAGATTTAAGGGACGCTGCTGAAAGGAAAGATTCTGCAAGCTTTTGGAAAGTGATAAATTCTCCATGTTTTCAGGATCAAGGGGCACCAAAAATTATGAATATCATCCTGCCGGAACAATGGCAGAACCACTTCCAGAATCTATATAACCACTCAAGTCATTCAGCCCAGGGGGACGCACCAAGGAGCTTTCAGCCGGCTAAACTGGACTTTTCATTGACAGAAATTGAAATGGGAATAGCAGGGTTAAGTAAAAACAAGGCACCTGGCCCGGATGGTATTCCACCTGACTTATTCTTAAGCAGACCCGAGCTATGGGCCCCATTGCTCACCAGGGTGTTGAATGAGGCAGTGGTGGCAGGGCTGCCTCGGTCCTGGTCAACAGCGACCATAGTCCCCATTTATAAAAAAGGGAACCGAGATGACCCCCAATGCTACCGACCCATTTCTCTTATCGATGTGACAGCAAAAGTATTGGGGCGAGTGGTCTTACAGCGGCTGCAAGATTGGGCCGAGGAGCATCAGGTCCTCTCTGAAATTCAATATGGCTTCAGGGAGGGCAGATCCACCACCGACCAATGCCTAAATTTATACCTCCTGACAGCCAAATATACCATCGCTGGAAAGGGGTCCATCTACATGGGGTTTATGGACCTCTCAGCGGCCTTTGACCGCGTAAACAGGAGGAAGCTCTGGTCTATGCTGCTAGAACTAGGAGTGGATCAACCGTTAGTTGATACCCTGCAAAATCTCCACTGGAACACCACCGCAAGTGTGAGGTACAACCAAGAAGGAAAAAAGACCGATTCTTTCACCTGCACCAGTGGAGTAAGGCAGGGATGCATCCTGGCGCCCTTCCTCTTTTCCATTTATATCAATGCGCTGGAAAGAGACCTCCTTAAACTTAAGGTGGACTCACCCCAAATCGGTCATCGTGCTGTGCCTGTACTATTATACGCCGATGACGCGGTTTTGCTTGCCAGAACCCCTCTAGGATTACAAAAATTGATTGACGGGTTTGTCATGTTTATGGCCAAGTTGGACCTGGCGACAAACCTAGAAAAATCCTACATCATGTCATCAGGGCAACTGACAAAAGGGAATTTCAACTACCACATCGGGTCACACAAAATAGACCAGGTCAAGACCTTTTCATACCTGGGGGTACTGTTCGATAATCACCTTCATTTCAAACCCCTGGTAGAAAAGCATTCAATAAAACTGGCAGCATCAGTAGGAGCCATCATGGGGTATGGTCAAAGACTAGGAAGATGGTCGCCAGAACAAATATTGAATCTGTATAGGTCAATTTGCTGCACGAAGGTATCCTACGGGGCAGAAGTGTGGGGCTTCCTGGATAATAAATTACAGCAAATCCAGACAGAAGAAAATAAATTCCTGAGAAGAATTTTGAAAGTGCCCCAGAACGTACCGGCTCATATTATCCATGAGGAAGTGGGAGAACCCTTCTTAGAAGACAAGATTAAAATCAAACCTCTCTTGGCATGGGTCAAAATATGGACAAATCCAGAGGCGGCCCTAACAAGACAAATTATATTGGACTGCCTCAAACGAGATAAAGGCCAAGTCATTCCCTGGCTGAAGTATGTGGAAAAATCACTAGCAGAGATTGACTGCATAAACCTGTTCACATCCCCTCACTCTCTAACAAATGAGAGTAAAGTTCTGGTGAAAAAACTTTTCCCGGCTCGGCTACAATCATTAAGGGCAGAGAAAGAAAGCTATAAACCCACCAGTTCATGTTACAATGAGCTTACAACGAAGCAAGGAATGGAACCTTATTTGAGGGTCATGTATAACGCCCAAGATCGTTACATGATGACCCGCTTCAGACTTAATATGCTTCACCACCTCTTTGCAGTTCCAGCTGGGTTCACACATACAGTGGCAGAGAAGGGTACCTGTGGCTGCGACCACAGGTCTCCACAGGATACCCTTCACTTTGTTCTATTGTGCCCATTTTACACTGTTCCAAGACGCAGGTTCTTGGTGGGGATTTTGAAAGACTTAAAGTTTAAACATGCAAAATTGGCCTTGAGGTTCTTACAGGAAGCTGAGGATGCTTATACTCTCTTTTGCACCATAAACTTTATCCGGATGGCAATAGGGCTGAGGAACACGAGAGAATCTGGACCCTAACGTTACTCGTCCACTTGAACAATGAACTACTGTTCCCCTTGTTTTAAGAATAAGGATGACAGATAATTTTATCTTTTTATAACCTTTTTAAAAAATGAAATCTACTCCCTTTTTAATTATTGTTGGTGTGTACTTTATGTATGTGCTTTTATGGTGTCTTTTTAAGAACCGAATAAAGATTATAAATTGAATTGAAATTGAGTTGAAAACGAAGGTTTTGTTACAGCAAGCATACCCGCCACGTGGTGGTCAGAATAATGGTGGTCAGAATAACTATCAGAATAACTATCAGCAGCCTCAACAGTATCAGAGGGACTCACAAAGAGTCGAGTATACTCAACCACGTGTCCCTGTAGGCCCCAATCAGTGTTCATATTGTAAGGAAGAGGGTCATTTCAAGTATAGTTGTCATATTTTGTTACAGCGTGCAAATGGTGCTTCTGGTGTAAGAGGTCGAGGTGTTCAACAAGCGTCTAGAGGTAGAGGACGTGGAAATTTCCCCCAGAACACACAGTCTCTTCCACCTCAAAATTCGATGAATAGGTTCGATCAGCAGAATAACGCATCTGGTAGGACAGCTCAGTACTATGCTGATGATTACTATGCAGAAGATGAGTATTTGGAAGGTAATGATTGCTAGGACAGCCATAGACAAAGAGAGGGAGTTGTTTCAGTTCCAGTGGATCAGAGTGGACCTTATGTTGAGGTGATTACATCAGGTGTGTCAGAGCCTTTTCTGTTGGATACTGGTGCTACAAAGAGTTCTATTATGCACTCTAAACTCCCTGGCGCACCTTTGTCTGGCGAAACGAATGTATCAGTAGGTTTTTCTGGCGCCCCAGTTAGAAATCCGATTTCTGACCCTTTGTCCCTTTCTGTTGGACCTTGTGAATTCGAAGCACCCCTTATTCTGACAACAGGTTGTGGTGAAAACCTGTTAGGATTAGATTTGCTGAAAAGATTGTATGCAACTTTGTACTGTTCTCCTTCTGGAGTACAACTTACACTGGGTAAGAAAGTGGTTTCTCCAATGTATTAGTCAAGGGATAAACTTCCGACAGAGTTGTCATCTATCCCTAATATTCTTTGGGCTACTTGTCCTAATGATGTGGGTCTTTTGGAAATACCACCATATGTTGTAACATTGAAAGCCAATGTTAAAATGCCACGAATTCCCCAATACAAAATCTCTAGTGAAGGTGAAAAAGCGTTGTTAGCGATCATTTACGATCTGATTGAAAAAGATGTGATTGAAGAGACAAGAGGCAACGTTTGCAATAGTCCTGTTCTGCCTGTTTTTAAACGAACTGACCCTTCCCAGCCACCTGTTTACAGATTCGTGATTGATCTTAGAGAGGTGAATAAAATAGTTGTGCCACAATTTCCAGTTGTTCCTGACATTACTGCATTATTGATTATGATTCCAGCTTCTGCAACCTGGTTTTCGGTGATTGACTTGAAGAATGCTTTCTTCAGCATCCCGATTGCTGAGGAGAGCAGGGATATTTTTGGCTTCAGTTTAGGAGGACGCAGCTTCCGCTTCAAACGCGCCCCCCAGGGCTACTGTGAAAGTCCATCAATATATAGTCAAGCTCTAAAGACACAGCTTGAAAATTGTTTTACCTGAAGGTGCTACCCTCATTCAGTATGTTGATGATTTGCTTGTTGCTGCAGATACTGAGGAAATCTGTAAAGAAGCCACGTTGTCATTGTTGCATCGTTTGTGTGATTTGCATCACAAAGTGTCTCTCTCTAAATTACAATATTGTCGACAAGAAGTGACCTACTTAGGTCACCTCTTATCGAAGGAGGGAAGGAAACTGACCCCAGAAAGAATTCAGGCAATAGCGAAATTGAGTGTGCCAAGAACACAGAGAGAAGTGCGTGCTTTCTTGGGCATTACATCATATTGCAGGCAATGGATACCAAATTTTTCGTTATTAGCCAAACCTTTGGTGGCATTAACGTGTAAAGATACACCCAATCCCGTTCCTTGGTCTGAAGAGTGTCAGAAAAGTTTTTTTGAATTGCGCACAGCATTATGTTCGGCTCCTGTGTTAGGTACCCCCAACTACAGTAAGCCCTTTACATTGTACGTCCATGAGAAAGAAGGTTGTGCATTGTCAGTGTTGACTCAGTTGTTTGGAGACAAGCAGCGTCCATGTGCATATTTTTCGTCGACTTTGGATCCTGTAGCTAAAGCATTGCCGAGTTGTTTAAGAGCAACAGCGGCAGCAGCTGTTTCTATTCGACAGTCTGCTGGTCTAGTGATGAATAACATGCTAGTCGTGATGGTCCCACATGCAGTAGACACGTTGTTAAACAGAACCAAGACACAGCACTTAACTAGTGCTCGATTGTCAGGTTACGAATTGACATTGTTAGCGAGTCATGTACATATAAAAAGATGCAGCACTCTAAACCCAGCTACGTTGTTGCCAATTGTAGAGGAATTAGATGCTTCAGAACAGCATGATTGTTTTCTTAGAACAGAAGAAGAAACGAAAGGGAGAGTAGACCTCTACGATACTCCTCTTGCTGAATGTGATGGTACATTATGGGTGAATGGTTCATGCTTCAAGCTCCCGAATGGTGATACGACTGCAGCATATGCTGTCACGACTTTGCATACAATTGTTGAAGCTGCACGTATTCCACATAATTCAGCTCAAGCAGCAGAGTTGATTGCACTTACACGAGCATGTGTGCTGTCGAAAGGAATGAAAGTGACCATCTACACCGATAGTCAGTGAGCTTCTTGAATCACTGACTTTGCCTCTGCAAGTGGCGATTGTGAAATGTAGTGCTCACAAGAAGGTGACTGATGATGTTGGTCGTGGAAATGCATTTGCTGACGAAATCGCGAAAGAAACTGCAAGGAATGTGATGAGCCGAATGTATGTTGCAGGCCCTGCAAGATGGGTTGGTGATGTTGGAATGTGTGAAGACACGATAGAGAGTGTGAAGTCGATTCAAGCTGAAGCTACAGAGAAAGAGTTGAGTGTGTGGAGAGAAAGTACGGGTAGAATGGATACAAATGGTTACTGGATTGAATTGTCAGAGCATCAGAGATGGTTGTTGCCCGATGCGTACGTGCTTGCAGTGGTTACAATGGCTCATGGAATGGCTCACATCAGTGTGAAAGGGATTTGTAAGTTGTTGGCTCCAGTATGGCAAAATGCAGGAATTCCTAAGTGTGTAGAGAATGTTGTCAAGAATTGCATGGTGTGTCTGAAACACAATCCTGGTAGGGGAACCCCAACTCCAGCTGGTCATTTTGCACCTCCTACGTATCCGTTTGAGGTTTTGCAGCTAGATTTCATCCACATGGAGAGGTGCAACAATTTAAAATACATACTCGTTGTTGTTTGTGCCTTTTCAAGATGGGTGGAAGCCTATCCCCTACAAGACAACACTGCCTTATCCACAGCTAAAGCCCTTGTGAAAGAGTTCTTCCCCAGATTCGGAATGCCCAGAATGGTCTGGAGTGACAATGGGAGTGAATTTGTGGGTCATGTGATGAAGAGAGTATGTGAAGGGCTAGGCATTCAGCAAAAGTTCCACGCTGCAAATCACCCCCAATCAGCTGGATTAGTAGAATGCTACAACGGCACTTTAAAACTTAAACTGGCCAAAATCCAAGCGAGCTCTGGTCTTAAATGGCCTGACGCTCTACCCCTTGCACTCCTATCCACCAGAATGACTGTGCATTTGCGAGTGAGACTTAGTCCATACGAGATAGGTTTTGGCCGCCCGGCCAACATATGGGGAGTGCCAAGGCCCACTAAGTTCAGTGAAATAGAGCACCCTGTTTTGCTTGATTATTTGTACGAATTGACGGCTAAATTGCGTGTTTTGCATCAACAGGTCCATGACACCCTGCCTCCGGTCTCTGAAACTCCAGGTCACCCCATCAACCCTGGATCCTGGGTTCTTGTGAAGAACTTCCAGCGAACCAAGAACGATCAGCCTAGGTGGACCGGACCGCACCTCGTCCTTCTTTCCACAAGATCAGCTGTTCGAGTGGAGGGGAAGAAAAACTGGATCCACGGGATCCATTGCAAACGGATCCCTCTGCCTCTGCCGTATGACCAGTGGGTCCAGAAGGGTGTGGCCGACTCAGAGACTGAAACTGTGCCACGTTTTCTGCCTTTCAGAGATGCACGTGTAAAAGGAACACTTACTGAACAAGAGAGTGATGCAATTTTGCAACCAGCTGTATCACCGTCAATTCGATTGGACGCTACAGAACCTGAACTCCTTTTCAAAGACCAAACAGTACCTGGGAAAAAGCGCTATAATTTAAGGCCGAGACCTATGGACAAATAAAATTCTTTTTTTTATCCTGCTATTTTTGAAAGTGCAGCTCTCCCATCTGAGAAACTTGCTTATTTTTGCTTTTCGAACCGCCATCCGGGTTCCGCTGCTAGGGCCGCGATTGCCCAAAGTCTTTGGGGTACAGCTGACGACGTTAGGTCGGCAGTTCTAGTTGGTCTAAGGGAGTTGCCCTGGACTGACAGAAGCATTCCTTAGCAGAAACAACCTCCCATCGCGGGCAACACTTTAGAGAGGATGGAGTTTTCCGAGATGGAGAGACCTGCCAAGGAAACAAACTTTAAAGCCAGGATATGTAAAATAATGACAAAGAAAAGCTTTTTGATATTGTGCATTTTCATGTTATTCAGTGTGATGATATTTTTAATAAGTTATGTTTTATTCTCTTTTCAAGCCACATTTGCACCCACTACATCGCCTATACCTCCTCCTTCCACTGTTTCCCCACACTCTTTTCAACCCCTTCCTGAACATGAATCCGCTAGGAGATTAGAGTTTATTAATAACTCCTTTGTTCTGCTCTTGCATCAACACCAACTTGTAATGAACACGACTAACTGTTGGCTGTGCGGTCTTGTGCCTCACACAACGGATAAAGGTATCCCTTATCTGGTCCTGCCATTCAGCCACAATGGTTCTGTGTGGGCATACAGAACATGGGCATACAGAACAATGTTCATCTATGCCCATGAAGTCTACCCCCTACGTTCTGTAAAAGACAATCCTAATAATAGTGCTCTAGTCAAGGGTATAGTCAACATGATTAAGGAAGAGATTTCTTATGAAACTACCCCCGAAGATGAGACACTTGCATACATAGGATGGAACGTGATCGGATATGGAACTACTCTGAGTGAGAAAGAGCAAGCTAAGAGATCCTCCCCAATTTGGATTGTACCCCATCAGGGTCACCTGTGTCTGCAAGGTACTGGCAAGAATCCCAGAGCTCAGTTAGGGAAGAGTATCTGTACTGAAACATATTTTTTTGCGTCCCAGACTTCCCCTGCGTTTTTAGCAGCTAAGGGTACCTATTTCATCTGCCATGATAGAGCCTATACATGGTTGCCCCCTGACTTTTCGGGCTCATGTTTTGTTTCATTCCTGTTGCCTCCCACCTACACAGCAGCAGCAGATTACCACAAGACAAGGATAGTTAGAGGTGTCTTGAGTAAAGAAGACACTTCAGAACAAGAATTTGGGGACTTTGTGAAGGGTTTTCTGCCGTTCTGGGGACCAATGGTTAACAGCAGGAACATAAGGCAATTGACAAGGGTAGTTGAGTCCACAGTAGTTGAAACTGCTGGTGCCCTTAGTAACTTGACTGCTGAGCTCCAGTCGGATCGTCTTATGACCCTTCAGAACAGGGTCGCATTAGATGTCATACTTGCAGACCGAGGTGGGGTATGTAGATTGATCCAATCGAGTTGCTGTGTTTTCATTCCAGATAACGCTCCAACAGTGTACCAGGCCATCTCTAAACTGCATAAGATTTCCGAATCTATTCATGTGGATAAAGGAGATTGGTCTTTGATGGGATGGTTCTGGGCACTGATATCCGGCTGGGGATGGAAAATTCTGATGGTCATTGGGATGGTCTTAGCCATTCTTTTCCTGTTCTGTAATGTAATGTAATGTAATGTAATGTAAATTGATACTTGTATAGCGCACTACTCACCCGCAAGGGTCTCAAGGCGCTTGTACGAATACCGCTGTGGAACCCATCCTGGCTTTCCCTGTGAGGTGTCGACTCCTGGGCACCCCCAAGGTGGAGGCCAGGCATCCTTAGCGTTGTGGGGGCCGTTGTGGAGATTAAGCAAGCTATTGCCCAGAGTTGCAGAGTGGGAACTCCATGATTGGAATAGGCACCGAGGCGAGAATTATCAGGTCCGTGGAATTTTTGAGCCCAAGACACGCCGAGGCGGGGAATTGAACCCTGGTCCCGGGCTAGACCTCTGCATCAGGGCCTGCCGCTCTAACCATTGAGCCACACTTCTCCACCTGTCTGTGCGTACAGTGTGCTCCTGCAATATGTGGCCTCTGTGCTACATCATGTGTAAGGAAACCTGTATCAAGAGACGAGCTAAGTACTAGAATGATGTTACAGCAACATCTCAATGACTTTAGGAATATAGACCTGGACTCAGATTAGTATGAGATTAGGTTAAATTGCCTATGTAAGGGCAAAAGGAGGGTTTGTAGTTCTGAAAATTCTGGACTCGAGAATTAAACTTCATCATATCATGACGATTTTTATATCAAAAGACCGAGAATGGCTAGTACACTATGTACAAGCATTTTCGTCATATTCGAGTGACGATTTCACCTCAAAATCGTCATTTTCGTTCTGAACCCTTGGCTTCCATTTTGTGTACGGCAGCCATTTTGTGAGTTGCCCTTTACATAGGCTTATAATACAGCTAAATTCGATTCCAAAGGACACGTACACCTTAATTGACTTTCCTGTGACCTGTGCAAGCTGGAACTATTGCCCCAGGCAAAACATATTTGGTCAGTTCCTCTTCCAGTGGCCGAACAAGATAGCATCAAGGCACGACAGGCCATAAACCCTATTCATCGCACACATACCCTGCCGAATCTTGCTCACACCTGTCCCTGCTCTTTTCTCTCTCACTTGCTTTATGATGGGGAGGTGCCCGTTTTTATTGGGGGTCCACCGGTATCTGATGGAAATGCTGGGCCTTGCCGGGTAATTTGTTGTGGGCTGGACGAACTGAAATGTGGGCTTGTCATCATGACTCTGCTTTTCCTTTGTAACGAAAATATGTGAATAGTATACTGTAAATCCAAGAATGTTTGCCTGAAGCTTAATATTTTGTATAAAAAGAGAAGCCTGGCTTTGTAAGATTGAGCAGTCTCCTGAGAATATACATCCCGTGTTGTTGTACTTCTAGGACCTGTTACTTGGTTGCAGCCAATAAAATCGATCCTTGACTTCACCTAGAAGACTCTGAGTTTCTGTGGTCTGAATCAGGAAAGTACTCGAGGTCTTTGGGTGTACCCTGACACCACTGGGTTACCGGTTCGGTACCGGTTCTGAAAAACCCAGTACCTCAGTCTCTCTATGTGTAGTGTAAAAGAAAGAAGGCCAAAAATAAAACCAAGTGTATAAATAATAACAGTGGTTCATAAAGGAATAAACCAATACCAATGTGCACTTTTGTGATTCGACTCCCAATGCACTTGAAACCCCAAAGAAAATAGAAGTGAACCAACGTGTTAGGTTCAAAACATCAATTAAAAACTTTATGGTGGGGAGGAGCTTCGTGCGCATCCGAGATGGGCGCGTGAGCACAGGGCTCCCGAGGACCCTCGCTGCCTCCCGTATTTATCCTGTCCCATATCCTGATTTGATGGAAGATCATTGAAGACACAACCCGGCTGATGTACTAACAGGTTTTTGGGTCGAAATCGGACGCAGGGTCCCCGAGCTTTGCCGTCTTGAACTTTGCGGCCTTCTCCATGGAGCAGCCTGGACCTTGAGTGGTGGCAATGCCCGGGTCGTAATTTAACAACAACGGCTTGCGGGGATCGGACCACAGCCTCACTTCACTTTCGGTTTCGTTTCTCCGGCGCACTGCCTCATATATGTGGTGTGTCTGTTGATCGGACGAGCCCCGATGCCAGCTCATTGAGTTTCAAGCGGGCGACTGTTTGGCTGTGGTCTCCCCTTGGCTCAACTTTGCCTCCTGTGTTCCCGTGTGTGACTTTCAAGGAGCCATTTGGACCAGATCCCAAGCCTCCCTTCGGGGCACCCGACTCGCCATGACGGGCAAGCCTGAGGGTGAGAAACGGAAGGTCAAGACCACCATCCGTGGAGGTTCTACCCAGACGAACGTCATGGATCGCTACACACTTTCTAAAGGATCCCCTGGTGGCGCACCTAAGACCCGGGAGGAGGTTGTCGACGATCCTGCTGTGTTGGCGGAATTAACACTACAAGACGTGATGGGCGCCATTGTTGGCATTCAGTCTTCTATTGGCCAACAGTATGAAGCCTTGGCCCTGAAGTTGGACACAGTGGCTATCGATGTAAACCTCATTCGCACTGACTTGGCTAAGACGAATTAGAAAGTGAAGTCATTAGACCTGAATACATCCTGCCTTACTACGGAAGTGTCTGACTTGCAAACAGAAGTGCGCAATCTTCGATCTGCTAATTACTTTTTTGCTCGTCGCTTGGAGGATTTTGAAGGCCGTGCACGGCGCAATAACGTGCATATTATTGGGGTCCTGGAAGAATCTAGTCCACTCGCCACTGATCTTCGAGTGGAGGACCTCATTCTTAATCATCTGGCACCAAAGGGCCTGAGCAAATTCTTCGCCATCGAACGTGCACACAGAGTGCCAGGGGGACAGGCGAAGCCCGGTTTTCCCCCCGTCCGATTATCGCACGGATCTTCAACTTTAGAGATCGCAACGCCATTTTGCAGGCGGCACGGACAAGCGGCCCTACGCAGTTCGAAAACGCCGCTGTGAATTTTTATCCCGATGTTTCTCAATCGGTCCAGAAACAACGTATGGGATTTCAAGGTGTGAAACGGCGACTAAGAGACATGGAACTAAAATATGCTATGTTATTCCCGGCCCGACTGCGTGTTGAATATGACAATCGAACATTTTTCTTTACCAGGCCTGAGGAAGTGAGTGATTGGTTGGACACTTTGCCGACTCGCCGCGCCGGCCAGGAACATGCTGGTGGTGCGGAAGGGGGACTGATGGACCAAGAATGACTTTGGTGCCTGTGTCCGGAACAATTTTCAGCTTGATCAGCCGGAGTTCACTGACTTTTATTGATCATTTCGTTTGCATCCTCGGAGGTAGTGGGGATGGCGGGACCCTTTCCTCCTCTGGGGTTTTCTTTGTGTAGATTAGTTCATGTTTGTAATTGCTAGGGCGACAGGCACACTGCAAATTGGGGTGGCTTTTGAGTCGGTGCAGGGGTGCAGGGTGGGGGGGAGTTGTGTTGGGAACCTTGGGGGGAGGGGGGGACGAGTTCTGGGATTGTTTGTTTTTTCTTTTTCAAGGCACGGTACTTTCATTATCTTTTACACTGGTGTGATGCTCGTTTTGCGATGGGAGTTCATTTTGGACTTGGATGGGGGTAGAGGGTTGAAGGTATTATGCTGGAATGTGAATGGGTTGGGTGATCGCATAAAGAGAGGGGTGGTCATGCAGCTGTTGCGGCGCCTTTCGCCTGATGTCGTTCTGTTACAAGAGACACACTTGATAGGAAACACTTGTCACGCTCTTATTAGAAGGGGTTATCGTCTTGCTGCCCATTCTGGTTTTACATCTAGTTCTAGAGGAGTGGGTATTCTGCTTAGGGTTTCCCTCCCCCTCGAAGTTGATGATGTGATCCTCGATGCCAGGGGTCGGTATGTTGCACTTGTCGGGCGGTGGGAGGAAAAGCCAGTCTCGTTGGTGTCAGTTTATGTCCCCCCGGGCTTGCAATCCACGACATTCTTGGACCTGGGGCGGATGGTGCTAGGTCTCCCTGAGGGTGTTTTGATACTGGGTGGTGATTTTAACTCCGTCATTTCTGGCAGGAGAGACCGCTATCCCCCCCGAGATCTTCCTGCTTTTCAGTCCTGGTCGGGCGACTTCCTGGAAACATTGGGCCTCATAGACTGCTGGAGACTAATGCATCCAGGACAAACACAGTTTACTTTTCACTCGGGAGCTCATGGCAGTCTTTCTAGATTAGATTATATCCTGATACCGGCGGCACTGTCCCTCTCGATTGGAGAGATTAGACACCTGGCCCGGGGCATATCGGATCATTCCCCTATTTGGTTTCATTTTAATCTTAGAATCGGGGACGATGGCAGGGTGGCTCCGATTAACCCATGGTATCTCCTCAACCCCAAGACACGCGCTGAATTGATTAAATCATTTGATTTGTATTTTACTGAGAATGTTGGTTCTGTATCCTCACCTGTCTTGTTGTGGGAAGCTTTTAAGACTGTGATCAGGGGACAGGCATTGTCTTTGGTGGGGTGTGCTAAGAAATGTAAGAACGAGGCAATTGTTCGGCTCGAGACGTAAATTACAGACCTGGAGACTGCATTGGAGCGGGGGGTGTCTCGAGAAGCATTACATGTCCTCCACCTTAAACAATTAGAATATAAAACTTTGGTTACTGATGCGGCAAAGACGATGAGTAGGGAACAGCAGGGACGGCTCTATGATGTGGGTGATAAAGCAGGAAAATTGATTGCCTGGCTGGACAGAAGAGAGAGAACGAATCGAGTGGTTCCGGTGATTGTGACATGTGATGGTGTGGGTGTAACTGATCCTGTTGGCATTGTTGAATGCTTTGCTGATTATTTTCGGGAGGTCTATACCTCGGTGTCCGACAGGCCTGAAGAGGATTCGCACTTGTTGCTTCGGGACATAGCGCTACCCTGTTTGTCGGAATCGGAGAGTCATTGCTTGGATGCCACGCCCTCCGTGGATGAGGTGGCTCTCGCACTGCGCTCCCTTCGCTCCGGCAAGGCTCTGGGTCTAAATGGCCTTCCTGTGGAACTGTATAAGTTACGCCCTGATACTTTGGCTCCTCATCTACGTGCTATCTTTCTGGCTGCGAGAGATAATGATTCCCTCCCCAGAGATCAGCGTCTTGCGACCATTGTGGTGATCCATAAGGAGGGTAAACCGCGAGATCGCTGCTCGTCTTATAGACCCATTTCGCTTTTAAATGCGGAACCCAAGATCCTCGCCAAATTGCTTGCTAATTGTCTGATTACGGTTATTAGCGACCTGATTCATCCGGATCAATTGGGTTTTATTCCGCACCGTAACACGGCATTAAATTTGTGACGTCTGCATGGTGTTCTCGCGAGGACCCCGACACTGCGTGAACCGGCCATCTTGCCGTCCTTGGACGCCACGATGGCCTTTGATACAATCGAGTGGTCTTATCTCTGGGCGGTACTCGCCAAGTTTGGATTTGGCGCGGGTTTTATCGGTTGGGTCAAGCTCCTGTATGAAACACCGCTAGCCCAGGTGGTGGTTAATGGCCGCATCTCCGTGCCTTTTACTCTCGGTAGGGGCACACGACAGGGTTGTCCGTTGTCCCCACTCCTTTTTGCTTTGGCGTTGGAGCCTCTTGCCGCCTGGCTACGGTGGGAACCTTCGATGAAGGGTGTACGCTGGACGCCGGAATTTGAGGATCGCATTTCCTTGTACGCGGATGATATTTTATTGTACCTTACCTCACCCCAAAAATCGCTTAATGTGTTGTTTGACGTACTTACCTCCTTTGGGAAGAACTCGGGCCTCATCATTAATTGGTCGAAATCCTACATTTATGTACTGGCGGGTGATGTTCCTCGTTTGCCACGGGGCTGTCCCATCCAGTTGTCGCAGTCTGGCTTTAAGTACCTGGGTGTGTTTATCTCCATGGATCCGGCGGTTCGCTACGAACGTAATTTGCTCCCCCCACTCCAACGGTTATGCTCCGATGTAGCGCGTTGGCGTAAATTACCGTTGTCTCCCCTAGGGCGTGCGGCCCTTTTTAAGATGATGTCCTTACCTCGGTTCCTATATGCCCTCCAGAATAGTTTTGATGTTATCCCGTAGACATATTTTTGGGAAGTAGAATCGTTGCAGAGGCAACTAATATGGGACGGGCGTTCGTGCATAGCTCTTCCGAAATTGACACTCCCCTGGTATGATGGTGGTATAGCGCTCCCGGATATTCGCAGATATTACTGGGCTTCCCACCTTGCTGCCATCAACCACGGGATGTATGGCCCGGCGTTGAATCCAGCTTTTGAAATGGACAAGTGGCTGCTCCCGGGAGGTGATTATTATAGGGCACTTTACTCGGGACCCTCCCGTTCACAACTCACGGGACCTACCGCTATAGCTGTGCGGGTATGGCATAACGCAACGGCGGCTATGGGCTGGAGTGATGAATTGACGGGTGCGACACCGCTCTATGCCTCTACGAAGTCGGGTGGCCTATGGAAGACGAAGGGATTTGATAAGTGGGACATGATCGGTAAAGTGTGTGATCTTTGGGTTAAAGGAAAGGTTAAGGCCTTCTCGGAACTGCAAATAGAGTATGGGCTGAGTGACAGGGAAATATTTCGTTACATCCAGGTACGTCATGCTCTGAATTCTGTGTTGCCAGTGGGTAGTGCTGTTCCGGATTCCTCCCCCCTCGAAGATCGTATACTAGATGACTATGTGCCGGATAGTACTATCTCACTGTTCTATAAGAAAATGATTAATGACCGATCGGGTCTGCTTGATCGCCTCCGTGAGGCCTGGATTGCTGATGGTATTGAACTGGATGATGAGGATTGGCAGTCCGCGATCTCCTCTCCCAAGGAGGTGGCGATTCCGGCCCGCCTCCGTTTGGTCCAACTCAAGATCCTCCACAGAATCTATGTCACTGGTCCCCCGTCTAATTCATATGGGCTTCTCAACGGATGGTATGTGTCGGCGTGGATGTGGTCTCCTTGGCACCTATCTCCACATCATATGGGAATGCCCTGAGGTGGTGCGATTCTGGAAACGTACACATGAGATTATGAATGAAGTCACAGGTGTTGTTATGATGCCGGAAGCCCGACAATGTTTATTGCATGTATGGGGTCCGAATGACTATGACGTGTCGCAGCTTCGATGGGTGACTTTGGCCAATATGGTTGCGAAGAGAGGGATCCCCAAGGCCGCCTACAGTGACTGCTTGGAAAGAGAGTCTGGACTGGTGCATGTTTCGAGAGAAAACAGTATACATTGCAAGAGGCAGGCCCAAAAAATGGGGGAAGATTTGGAATCCGTGGAACTCATACCGTGGAGATATTTGTACACCCCCGCTCACCGCTATCCAGAGTCCTTCCCCGTCGCCCTGACCCATATCCCTTCCGGCTGTGGTATATCGTACTTCTCACATGCAATTCTGCCTCCGCCTCCCTCCCCTCATCTGTATTCAAAGACTTTTTTCTCCTGCTGTCATGTATCTCCCGTCCTCCTTGAGCACAGACCTAATGACTGTATTATTACTGTATTGCCTTGCTTGTTTGTTCGATGTATTGTTTTTTGGTGATTCAAATAATAAAAAGTTACCAAAAAAAAAAAACCTGTATGGTGAGGGTTGCTGGCTCACTATTTTTATTCTGGTGCTGCAAGCCTCCCAAATTAAAATTAGGTACTCATATACCACCCGTATTCAAATAGTGCCGACATGTTTCATTGCTCAACTTTCAGCAATTTCATCAGGGCAATCTGGGGTTCTCAATTCCTTTTCTTCACACTTATGTTAAAGTCGGACCTGCATCAAAATTTAAAACAGAACACAGAGGTGAAATCTTAAAACCCCTCAGCCGGGGGTCTACATTGCAGTCAGTCAACCACAACATGTGTAACATATACACGAACAAGTAGAGCAAAGAATTACCTTATGGTCGCCAAATCAGAGCGTACCGGCAACCATACATGGGACCCCGTGTCGTTTGATCACGTGTTCACCAGTGGCTCGGTGTGTCTCGAGCCCCCTAGAGAAATCAATATATAGAAATGGGGGATGTCGGGTGTCAGGCAAAGAAATAAATGACAATTTAGGCATTCAAAGCGACATTTCTCCTGACTGGCCTACTGGTGGCCCTAGCGGGTTTGCCTCGTATAACATACTGTACTGCCACTTTCTTCTTCCTTGGCTGACACGCATCTCATCAGTGTTCGCCCCAATGGTCATCTATTCAAACCGGAGGATGTTAATCGTCTATCTAGCCATACATCCAACCTGTATATGATCTAATATGTAGGATATATCTGGTTTGCATGTCCGGGTGTTCAGACACCCTATGCTCCCCACGCTCATGCTGCAACACTGGTTCAGGCGCACCCCTCGCTATCGAGTACCCATCAGCGTCGACATTCAAACAGCGCGAGAGAGCTCACATTAACATCTCCACATATGCATACAATCTTACTTGTGCCGCGTCCCTCCAGCGCTTCCGACGGTCTCGCAGCCGCGGTCCCGTCTGAACACGGAAGTTGCCTGACGATCTGCGTAGAGGACAACTGCGGGGCCATCTTAGAAAGGGGTATGAATACCCAACAAAGGAACCACCCACTCTCTTTTGCGATGTTATACGTATGTGATGGCATAGACAAGACATTTATTAGACAAACCACCACGTGTCTTCTAAGAGACATATTACCAGCGGTGGAGATCGTTATATGTCCCTCATTCTTATGATCAGTGTGTCAATTGTTCATATTGGTCCTCAAACACCGGACATTTTATAGAAAGGTATTTACTGTTCAATACCTATACATTCTCACCAACAAGGTGTACCCATAATTCATCTCAAAGAGAGTACACACACTCAAGGTTTAACTGATTTACAATAAAGCAAAACTAGAGCGGGCTCAGAAACAAAATTATAAAAACTTTTTATTTATTTCCTAAGATATTTTTATTGAAAAAGTTTTTATTAAGGAGGAGGGAGCTTGCACCCTATCCCTGGGGCAGTGGACTAATAGGGACAATAGGATTAGCTCCTGCTCACTTTGTTCCATTCGATATTTTCATTCAGCCCCTCCCAGTCTGCCTTTTCCGAAAAAATCCACCTCGCCTCTTTTCTGGCTAGAATTAAATCTAGATTGAGTGTGTCTCCAACAACTTTTTCTAGGACTGTCCATGTGAGATCCTTTTGGTCATGTCCCTTCTCAATGAAATGTTGTACAAGGCGGGTAGTGAGTTTCTTGGCTCTTATCGTACTAAGATGTTCTTGTATACGAATCTTTACTTTCCGAGAAGTGAGACCAATGTAATATAGCCCACAGCTGCAAGTCAGTCTGTAAATGACGTGTGATGTATTACAGTTACTGAAGCGGTTTAGGAACCAGGTTTTCCCACTATACAGAACAATACTCTTTGTTGCCGAGGTGTAACCACACACCGAGCACCATCCGCACGGGTAATGTCCATTGGGGATGGTGCTCAGCTGGACAGGCGAGGGAAGTTGTGTATGGACCAATTTATCCCGTAAATTGCATGCCCTTTTAAAGGCAAACCTAGGTGCCAGCATTTTACTCATAGGTGTGTCCAAAATGAACCAGTGCTTCCTGATGATTTGTCTCATTCTAGTGGACAGAGGGTCAAAGGTAGTTACTACCGGAAGACAAATCTGTTTCTCTTTGACATTTCTTTCCAATAGAACCTCTCGTAGGGTGTTCAGTGCTCACTTGCGTGCGTGTTTAATAACTTTCGCGGGGTATTCTCTATTCTTCAATTTAGTGACATGCTCCTCCGATTGATCCATGAAGGTTTCAGTGGTGGAGCAATTCCGCCGGTACCTCAAGAACTGCCCTACAGGGAGGTTGTCCCTGAGAGCACGGGAATGAAAGGATTTGTAGTGGAGGAGTGAGTTTCTATCCGTGCTCTTGTGATGAACGCTGGTGATCAGTTTGCAATCCATCGCAAGAATATCCACGTCAAGATACACCGCTGACCTGTCGCTGACATTCCAGGTAAACCGGAGACTGGTGTCAGCTTGATTGAGCCATTGTAAGAACATCTGTAATCGGTCCTCTGTACCTGTCCAGATACATAGGACGTCGTCGATGTATCTTTTCCACAATGCGATTGTAGGAAGGGGGAGTCTCTGGTTGGCGCAGTGCAACACTGGCGACAAGCAGGGCCTCTCTCTTCCTCGTCAGGGCTGAGGGTTACCTTCAAGACAACCTCTGCTTACCCTCTAGGTAGTGTGGCTTAAGCAGTCTTAGGCTAATCTCTGGGGCATGTAGGGTTAAACATTTGCAATATTATACCATCACAACCAACCCACCACACAATGACACCAAACTGTATTTGTAAAAATATATATCTTTATATAAGTTTCAAGCAGGCTTGTCAATACAGTCTTAGTTACTTTCTTGTATGCAGGTTCCAGTTATCTTTATCAATAGTCACAGTTCTTAAACGCACTCTTTCGGGCCTTCTGCCCAGCTTTACGAAGGTTCAAGGGTCTTAGAGCGCTTCAAGGCGCTTTCCGCTGTCTCAGCTGCAGAAATGAGCTATCCGGCGGGGCCTGACTCGGGAGGAGGGGGGCCGCGGGCCTCAGAGAGCGTCACTCGGGAAGAGGGGGCCGCGGGCCTTCGGGAGCGTCAGGCGGGGCCTCGGGGGCCAAGAGCAGAGCGAGCCTCTGCTTCAGGGGCGGCTCGCGCTGCCAGCAGTTGTGCGGCTCCCGGGGTGCCGGAGATCAGTCAGCGCGGTGCGAGCTCGGATTGCAGGACGCTCGCACCGCGGAGGGCAAAAGACAGTACCTTGAACTTCTGGTGGTGATCTTCGAAGAGGACGACTGCAGGGGGAAGCTGTCCCACGTCGCGTTGCTTCCTTGACGGGCGAGGCGAGCTGCGGCTCGAGGCAGCAGGTCACGGGTCACCCGGGGGCGGCGGTGCTCGATGGGGTCTCAGGTCCTTCACTCGGTCTCCTCTTCAGTCCTGACGGCGGCGGCTGGGTGTGGCGCAGTGGCAGTACGGTCCCCAAGTGCGGGACGTACCCAGCCAAAGTGCCGGTCGCGGTGATGTCCCTTCAGCGGGGCAGCAGACCAGACGCTGATAGCGAGGGAGATGACAAGGGCGGCAGTCCGTCTTTGCGGGGGAATCTACGGCGCTTGTGCCCAGTAGACTTCGGTGCTTGGACCGGACGGGTCCTCCGTTACTTTGCTCTCGTGGGGCCAGGTGCAGATGCCGTCACGGTGTTCAGGCCAGCGGCGGGCTGGGCTTCACGTTGGTATGGCAATCTGCTCACCCACGGTCACGGTGTGCAGGGGGGCTTGATGCTCTCGTCTTCCTCAGACAGCGCTGCAGCGATAAGCAGCACACACAGCAGATGCTTTGGTCAGGGGTTAGCGCTCACTGTTCCTGGAGCGCTGGTCAGGGGGCAAGTTCAACAGCAAGCCCTTGGAGATCTTTTCAGCAGAGTTTGGCACAAAGTTCAAAATAAAGCAAAAGTCTCTTGTAGTCTTTTCTCTTCCTCTCCTTTGGCAGCAAGGCACCAGACACAGGCCAGCGTCAGCACTCCTCCTTGTAGTCCTTCCAGGTCCTTCTCTTCGGGCAGAGTTTCTCTTGTAGCACAAACAGGATCTAATTTACAAGGAGCAGGGCTCCTTCTTTTATACCCAGTTTCTTTTGTTCTAGCAAGCCAGGGGGGCCTCTGCATAACTGCTCCAGTCTCTGAGTACTTGTTGTGGGTACTTATGACTTCTGCATTCAGTGTGAGGGCAGGCACATCAGCCGCTCCCCAGGGGGGCGGAGCCGGCATTGAGAGGGCAGGAGTGGCCTGAGTACTTTGTTGACAAGCTTCGGTCCTTCCTGGGCCAGGTGCAGGCTGAGTCATCAGTCGCTCCCCAGGAGGGCGGAGCCAGCATTGTGGTGGCAGGGGCACAGCCTGATGCATCATTCAGGGGAAACTCCCACCACCCATTAAGGGGTCCTCCTGCTAATCACTACCTGTCAACTCCCAGCCCTGTCACTCACACACACCAGACAGTCAGATCCACATCCAAGCAGAGGCGGGCTGAAATGGTTAGGCAAGCAAATGCTAACTTTCTAAAAGTAGCATTTGCAAACACAGGATATTAAAATAAACTTTACTAAAAGAAGTATTTTATTATTCTGAGTTCAGGCATACTAAACATGAATTTCTACCATGTTCCCTGAGCCTGCTGGGATTATAGAGTGTAATAATTCCAGCAGCCCATCTGGCCTAGGAGGGAACAGGTAGCCTTACAATAGTGAAAAACGACTTTGGCAGTAATTCACTATTAGAACATGCCACACACATCAGGGCATGTTCTACCTTACACTTACAATGCACCCTGCCCTCTGGCCTACCATAGGGGTGACTAATATGAAGGTTAAGGGAAGGTTTAGGGGCTGGCAAGTGTGTGCACTTGCCCAGCCAGGGTGACAGTACCAGACTGCACGCAGGTTCTGCAATGGCAGACCCTAGACACATTTTAAGGCTGCTTCTGTGGGTGGCGCAACCAGCGCTGCAGGCCCACTAGCAGTGTTGGCATTCACAAGCCCTGGCACTCCTGGTGCACTTTACTAGGGACTAACAGTAAATCCAATGAACCAATCATGGACATCAATCATATGTACACTTTACAGTTGGGAGCACTTGCACTGCGGCACGGGTTGGCCGTGGCGCAGTGCCCTGAGTAGCAGACACCAGCAAAACATTTGAGGCACAACAGCAAAAAGTGGAAGGGAAACTCACGCCAAGGTGCCAGGTCTAACACGTGTCCCCTCCAGCTGAAATGTGGGGAGAACTACCCTTCCCCAGGGAGTTCCTCATCACTAAGGCGGAAAAATCTGGACAGACCATCAGCGTTGGCGTGATCTGTGCCAGGGCGGTGTTCCACCGTGAAGTCCATACCCTGTAGGGAGATGGACCACCTCAACAGTTTTGGGTTCTCACCCCTCATTTGCATCAACCATCTGAGGGGCCTGTGGTCCGTCTGAACCCGGAAGTGAGACCCAAACAAGTAGGGTCTTAGCTTCTTCAGCGCCCAGACCACAGCAAATGCTTCTCGCTCTATTGCACTCCACCTACTTTCCCGTGGAAGTAACCTCCTACTGATGAAGGCTACGGGTTGGTCCCAGCCCTCCTCAGTCATCTGTGAGAGAACAGCCCCTACACCATGCTCTGAAGCGTCTGTTTGCACTATGAATTCCTTGGAGAAATCAGGAGCCAGGAGCACGGGCGCCGTGCACATGGCAGTCTTCAGGGTGTCAAAAGCCTTCTGACAGGTGTCAGTCCAAATCACATTCCTGGGCTGCTTCTTAGAAGTCAGTTCTGTCAAGGGGGTCACAATAGTGCCATAGCCCTTGACAAACCTCCTGTAATACCCAGTGAGCCCCAGGAAGGCTCTCACTGCAGTCTGGGTCTTGGGGGGTTCCCAAGCCAGGATGGTCTCAATTTTGGGTTGCAAGGGTGCCACCTTGCCACTCCCCACTTGGTGTCCCAAGTACACCACGGAGCCCTGCCCAATCTGGCACTTGCTTGCCTTGATTGTGAGGCCTGCCTTGCGCAACGCCATCAACACTTCCCAGAGGTGCTGCAGGTGTTCTGGCCAGGTGCCACTGAACACTGCGATGTCATCCAGGTAGGCGGCACTGAACTCATCCAGCCCGACCAACACCTGGTTGACCAACCTCTGAAAGGTGGCAGGGGCATTCTTCATCCCAAATGGCATAACCCGGAACTGGAAATGCCCATCTGGTGTGGAGAATGCTGACCTCTCCTTTGCCCCATCGGTCAAGGCGATCTGCCAGTACCCAGACGTTAAATCAAACGTGCTGAGGAACCGGGCAGCCCCTAGCCGATCAATGAGCTCATCAGCTCTGGGGATAGGGTGCGCGTCAGTCTTGGTGACTGAATTGAGTCCTCTGTAGTCCACACAGAACCGGAGTTCAGGTGTGGCTCCCGGCGCAGCAGCCTTTGGGACCAAGACCACGGGGCTGGACCAAGGACTGCTGGAAGACTCAACCACCCTAAGAGCAAGCATCTTGGAGACCTCCTCCTTGATGCAGGCCCGGACCCTGTCAGTTACCCTGTAAGCCTTATGCTTCACAGGTAAGCTGTCTCCTGTGTCCACATCATGGACGCACCAATCTGTGACACTAGGAACCAGGGAGAACAGGTCTGGAAACTGCCCCAGCAACTGGCGGCAGTCTTCCTGTTGCTCAGGGGTCAGGGTGGGTGAGAGGTTAACTCCATCCACTGACCCATCCTTCTCACAGGCCACTAAGAGGTCAGGAAGAGGCTCTGACTCCTCTTCCATTCCATCATCAGTGGCCAACAGCATGCCCACTTCGGACCTTTTCAAGTGGGGCTTGAGGCGGTTGACATGTAAGACCCTTAAAGGATTCCTGGGCGTCTTCATGTCCACCAAGTATGTCACTGAGCTCTTGCGCTCCACAACCTCAAATGGGCCTGTCCACTTATCCTGAAGTGCACAGGGTTCCACTGGGGCCAAGACATACACCTCCTGTCCAGGCTGAAGCTCTACCAGAGTGGCATTCTGGTCGTACCACCGCTTCATCTCCTCCTGGCTAGCTTCCAGATTTGCCTCAGCAAGTTGTCTGAAGCGCCTGGTTTGGTTTCTGAAGGCCAGCATGTAGCTGTATACATTCTGGGGAGGTTTCCTGGGAGATTGCTCCCAGCCTTCCTTTACCAAACTCAGTGGTCCTCTCACGGGGTGACCATACAGCAGCTCAAAGGGGCTGAACCCTAGAGACTTCTGTGGCACCTCGCGGTATGCAAAGAGCAGGCATGGTAAGAGGACGTCCCACTTATGCCTCATTGGACCTTCCAGGCCCATGATCATGCCCTTCAGGGTTCGGTTGAATCTTTCAACCAACCCATTTCCTTGGGGATGGTAAGGTGTGGTGAACTTGTAGGTTACACCACACTCTTGCCAAAGGGACTTCATATACTTGGATATGAAGTTGGTCCCCCTGTCACTCACCACCTCTAGAGGGAATCCCACTCTGGAGAAAATTCCCATCAGTGCACGCCCCACCACGGGGGCCGTCACTGTCCTCAGAGGGATGGCTTCAGGGTACCGGGTGGCATGATCCACCAAGACCAGGATGAACCTGTTGCCCATGGCTGTCTTGGGGTCCAGAGGCCCAACAATGTCAATACCCACTCGTTGGAATGGCGTACTGACCACAGGGAAGGGTTGGAGGGGAGCCTTGTTCTTCCCTCCGCTCTTCCCACTTGCCTGGCAAGTTGGACAGGTCCTACAATGAGCATCTGAGCTCTTGTGCATTTGGGGCCAGTAGAAGTGGGTGACAAGCCTGTCATAGGTCTTGTCCATCCCCAAATGTCCTGCTAAAGGCACATCATGAGCCAGTCCCAGTAGGAAGGCTCTGAACCTCTGGGGTACCACCAGCACACGGGCTGACCCAGGTTCAGCAGCCTTAGGCTCTGAGTACAGGAGGTCATTCTCCCAGTACACATAATGTGTTTTGGCCTGAACACCATTGGCCTGGTCTGCAGCCTGCTGCCGCATACCCACGAGAGAAGGGCATTCTTTCTGCTCCCTGCAGAATTCCTCCCTGGAGGGGCCTCCTTCTTGCTGCCAATGGGTCAGCTCAGGCAGGTCCCCCAGTTCGGCAATCTGTTCCCCAGTAGGCTCCAGGGCATCCCCCTCAAGGTCTGCTTCCTCCTGGACTGTGGGAACTTCAGGGGCCGGTTTCCCGCGCACCCTGCGCCTTCTCCCTAAGGCCGGTTCCTGGGCCTCTCCGTCAGGCCCCAGGACCTCTTGATCACCCCTACTGGCTGCCATTGACCGGGTGGTCACGCACGCCCAGTCAGGTAGACCCACCATCTTCAGGTGAGTCGTTTTCTCCACCTTTTCCCAAGGGGAGTCCTCCAAGTCGTTCCCTAGCAAACAGTCAACAGGCATGGCTTTCCTCACACAGACCTGCAGAGTACCAGAGACCCCCCCCCACTCGAAGGGAACTTGAGCCATCGGACACTGACTCTCTGAATTGTCAGCGTTGACAACCCTACAGTAGGCATGGGGTACAACCTGCTCTTGAGACACCAGGTGATGCCTCACTGCAGTCACACTGGCTCCTGTGTCTCTAAGAGCCTCAACTTTCTTACCATTGATGGTAACCACCTGCCCATATTTTTTAGTGTTAGAGGGCAGGTAGCTTGTAGGGACCATCTCACTGTCTCCTAGTGAGACTAGGGTCATCTGAACAGGATCTCCACCCCCCGGGACCATCACTTCTTCTCCTAAGTGAACACTGGTCACTTGTCGGGGCGGAGCACCAGTGGGTGCTGGTTTTCCAAACAGGCGACACTTGGGGTCACTGGCTATGTGCCCCGGGTCACCACATTTGTAACAATTGAAGGGCCCCTTTGGAACAGGTCGACCTGTCGGGGCCCCATTCTGCTTAGGGGGTGGGGGAGGCTGAGAACCTTTCTGCTGGTCCCCTTGGGGATTACTTTGGGGGCCTTTTTGGAACCCTTTCTGTTTTCCCTTGTCCCCCCCACTCTTCTGCTGGGGACCCTGCCCACCCTTGGCGGAGTCTCCCACTGGACCCTTGTGGACCCTGGTGCTGAGCCAGCGGTCCGCCTCCTCAGCAAGTTTCCTCGGGTTGGACAACTTGCTATCAATCAGGTGCTGGCGTAACTCAGGAAAACATTGATCAGACAAGTGCTCCCATGCAATTAAATCAAAGAGACCTTGAAAATCATTCACTTTGTTACCCTTCACCCAACCATCCAGTGCTCTGCAAAAAAAAGTCACAAACTCCACATACGTATTCCCAGGCCGCTTATTACACCCCCTAAACTTCTGCCTATACATTTCAGGGGTAAGCCCATACCTGGTCATTAAAGCTTCTTTCATATGGGGATAGGATCTCTGGTCTTCAGAGGGCAAATCTAGCAGGGTGTCCCGCCCTTCGCTAAGGAACCTTCCCCATAACCCCGCTCCCCAATCCTTCTCAGGGACCCGGTGGGAAAGCATGGCTACCTCATATGCCCTAAACCACTGTCCTATGTCATCCCCCTTAAAGAACTCTTTAACTACATCTTTGGGGATGTGCACTCTTGACTCTACCTGCACCGGCGTTGTGCTGCCACCAGAGGGAGGATGATCCAAGGTTTTCTCTTTTAGACTCATCTCCCTCATTTTCACATCATACTCCAATTGGAGTTTTCTTTCTTCCAGAGCCATTTTTTTGCTTTCAAGCTCCATTTGGCCCTTCAACTTCAATTCTGCCATCTTTATCTCATGATCCCTGGTTGCCTGTCTGTCTGCCAGCTCCTCTGGCGACAGGCCTCTGCCAAAGCTAAGAACGCTGTCTGGTTTTTCCAGACTCACAGGATCCACGGGTGCATCCTGATCCTCAGGTGTCTTCCTAGATTCAAGCCAGGCTCTCATGGCCTTGTAGAACTCAGGTTTGTTTCTGCATCCTGCGTGTGGAACCTTGAGTTTCCTGCAAAAATAACTCAACTGCTTCTTTGTGTAGTCATCCAGCTTTGATGCGTCCCATTCTAGCCCCTGCGCACTAGAGGCTATGGACTCTCCTCCATCAATGCTGTTTGTGCCAGGCATGTTTGCAACACTAGGGATCTTCTTTTTTAGCAAAATTAAAAAATCCAAAAGTCTGTGGCTAAGTTACTGGACTGTAATCACTTATGCAATGGTCAGTAGCTAAGGTAAAACACTGCAAATGTAAATTCGCGAATCCTCACCGCTGCGTCCAATGTAGGAAGGGGGAGTCTCTGGTTGGCGCAGTGCAACACTGGCGACAAGCAGGGCCTCTCTCTTCCTCGTCAGGGCTGAGGGTTACCTTCAAGACAACCTCTGCTTACCCTCTAGGTAGTGTGGCTTAAGCAGTCTTAGGCTAATCTCTGGGGCATGTAGGGTTAAACATTTGCAATATTATACCATCACAACCAACCCACCACACAATGACACCAAACTGTATTTGTAAAAATATATATCTTTATATAAGTTTCAAGCAGGCTTGTCAATACAGTCTTAGTTACTTTCTTGTATGCAGGTTCCAGTTATCTTTATCAATAGTCACAGTTCTTAAACGCACTATTTCGGGCCTTCTGCCCAGCTTTACGAAGGTTCAAGGGTCTTAGAGCGCTTCAAGGCGCTTTCCGCTGTCTCAGCTGCAGAAATGAGCTATCCGGCGGGGCCTGACTCGGGAAGAGGGGGGCCGCGGGCCTCAGAGAGCGTCACTCGGGAAGAGGGGGCCGCGGGCCTTCGGGAGCGTCAGGCGGGGCCTCGGGGGCCAAGAGCAGAGCGAGCCTCTGCTTCAGGGGCGGCTCGCGCTGCCAGCAGTTGTGCGGCTCCCGGGGTGCCGGAGATCAGTCAGCGCGGTGCGAGCTCGGATTGCAGGACGCTCGCACCGCGGAGGGCAAAAGACAGTACCTTGAACTTCTGGTGGTGATCTTCGAAGAGGACGACTGCAGGGGGAAGCTGTCCCACGTCGCGTTGCTTCCTTGACGGGCGAGGCGAGCTGCGGCTCGAGGCAGCAGGTCACGGGTCACCCGGGGGCGGCGGTGCTCGATGGGGTCTCAGGTCCTTCACTCGGTCTCCTCTTCAGTCCTGACGGCGGCGGCTGGGTGTGGCGCAGTGGCAGTACGGTCCCCAAGTGCGGGACGTACCCAGCCAAAGTGCCGGTCGCGGTGATGTCCCTTCAGCGGGGCAGCAGACCAGACGCTGATAGCGAGGGAGATGACAAGGGCGGCAGTCCGTCTTTGCGGGGGAATCTACGGCGCTTGTGCCCAGTAGACTTCGGTGCTTGGACCGGACGGGTCCTCCATTACTTTGCTCTCGTGGGGCCAGGTGCAGATGCCGTCACGGTGTTCAGGCCAGCGGCGGGCTGGGCTTCACGTTGGTATGGCAATCTGCTCACCCACGGTCACGGTGTGCAGGGGGGCTTGATGCTCTCATCTTCCTCAGACAGCGCTGCAGCGATAAGCAGCACACACAGCAGATGCTTTGGTCAGGGGTTAGCGCTCACTGTTCCTGGAGCGCTGGTCAGGGGGCAAGTTCAACAGCAAGCCCTTGGAGATCTTTTCAGCAGAGTTTGGCACAAAGTTCAAAATAAAGCAAAAGTCTCTTGTAGTCTTTTCTCTTCCTCTCCTTTGGCAGCAAGGCACCAGACACAGGCCAGAGTCAGCACTCCTCCTTGTAGTCCTTCCAGGTCCTTCTCTTCGGGCAGAGTTTCTCTTGTAGCACAAACAGGATCTAATTTACAAGGAGCAGGGCTCCTTCTTTTATACCCAGTTTCTTTTGTTCTAGCAAGCCAGGGGGGCCTCTGCATAACTGCTCCAGTCTCTGAGTACTTGTTGTGGGTACTTATGACTTCTGCATTCAGTGTGAGGGCAGGCACATCAGCCGCTCCCCAGGGGGGCGGAGCCGGCATTGAGAGGGCAGGAGTGGCCTGAGTACTTTGTTGACAAGCTTCGGTCCTTCCTGGGCCAGGTGCAGGCTGAGTCATCAGTCGCTCCCCAGGAGGGCGGAGCCAGCATTGTGGTGGCAGGGGCACAGCCTGATGCATCATTCAGGGGAAACTCCCACCACCCATTAAGGGGTCCTCCTGCTAATCACTACCTGTCAACTCCCAGCCCTGTCACTCACACACACCAGACAGTCAGATCCACATCCAAGCAGAGGCGGGCTGAAATGGTTAGGCAAGCAAATGCTAACTTTCTAAAAGTAGCATTTGCAAACACAGGATATTAAAATAAACTTTACTAAAAGAAGTATTTTATTATTCTGAGTTCAGGCATACTAAACATGAATTTCTACCATGTTCCCTGAGCCTGCTGGGATTATAGAGTGTAATAATTCCAGCAGCCCATCTGGCCTAGGAGGGAACAGGTAGCCTTACAATAGTGAAAAACGACTTTGGCAGTAATTCACTATTAGAACATGCCACACACATCAGGGCATGTTCTACCTTACACTTACAATGCACCCTGCCCTCTGGCCTACCATAGGGGTGACTAATATGAAGGTTAAGGGAAGGTTTAGGGGCTGGCAAGTGTGTGCACTTGCCCAGCCAGGGTGACAGTACCAGACTGCACGCAGGTTCTGCAATGGCAGACCCTAGACACATTTTAAGGCTGCTTCTGTGGGTGGCGCAACCAGCGCTGCAGGCCCACTAGCAGTGTTGGCATTCACAAGCCCTGGCACTCCTGGTGCACTTTACTAGGGACTAACAGTAAATCCAATGAACCAATCATGGACATCAATCATATGTACACTTTACAGTTGGGAGCACTTGCACTGCGGCACGGGTTGGCCGTGGCGCAGTGCCCTGAGTAGCAGACACCAGCAAAACATTTGAGGCACAACAGCAAAAAGTGGAAGGGAAACTCACGCCAAGGTGCCAGGTCTAACAGCGATGCTCACCAAGTATGGATTGGAGGGATGATACACCACATTTTCTTCGAATTGGCCTACATATATGCAGGCCAGGCTCGGGGCAAAAGTAGCCCCCATCGAGGACCCTGATGTCTGCAAATAGAGCTGGCCCCTGTATTCAAAGACATTTTTGGTAAGCGCCAGCTCTATGCATTGTAACACAAATGTTTGTGGTGTGTCGTAAAACCACTCCATGGCCCCCAGGGCCCTCGCTGCTGCCACCAGCGTGGCATCCTGGGGGATACTGGTATACAATGACTCGATATCGATAGTGACCAGTATTTGGGTCTCAGGATCAAAATCAATGTTGTTCAAGATGTTCAATATGTCGGTGGTATCTTGTACATAGGATTTCTGTGTGACCACTGCTTCTCTAAGAAAAAAATCAGCGAACTGAGAAAGAGGTTCCAACACAGATTGGATCCCCGAAACGATGGGGCGAGCTGGGGGCGGGCGTTGAGGTTTATGAATTTTGGGCAGTATGTAAAATGCCGGTACCCGGGGTTTGGTGTTGATAATAAGATCTGCCTCTTTCGGGTTAATCCATGTTTTAGCCACTGCATCTGCCACCATGTGTTTGATAGTACCAAGAAGCTGGAAATCTGCCCTGGCGGTGGAGACCTGCCCACCCATGTGCCCTTCTCCTACGAGGATCCAGTTTCCAGGGGAGGCCCCCAGAGGAAAACCTGCCAATGCTCTGGAACTTCATCACGAAACTTGGGCATCTGAAATTACCCCCCCAAACTCGGGGTATGTCTCCAGTGGCCACGTGTCCCTTCTGCCTGCCTTGCCGGGGTTCGTGTTGTTAGCTTCACTAAGGGTACCTTCTGTGAAAGTCCGCCTCCCTTTACAGGGTAATTCTCCGGTGCTACCTCCAAACGACATAGAGGTGAGTCTGGCTCTGGAGGGGGGCCGTAGGGCGGTGCCCCCCTTGTAGAGTTATATTGGCAATCGCAGGGTGCACTACGTGGAGAGTAAGTAGATAGTTCAATGTAATGCTAGAAAATTCTGGGTGCCCTCGTAGGGTGGTGTTATCCGTCTGGAACACCTTCAAATATCAAGATTGTTGTGTATGCGGAACCCCGCAAAAACATCCCCTGATGAGGCACACCAATTGGGATCACTCGCAGGTGCTTCAAAGTTTTTTAATTTCTTTGTATAGTTGTATACAGGTAATCCCCTTAGGGGTAATTAGCTTCGATATTAAACATCATATCGTAAGATGATCAGAGTCATAATCCATATGGGTTTAAACATTGAGCTCCAATGCATTTCGGGCTTAACAGCCCTTGGTCACGGAGAGTTCATGGAGACGCGTAGCGTCCTGAGATATTCACCGTCGGTCACCCGTTTGCCGTCTAAACGCTCAATGTTTAAACCCATATGGATTATGACTCTGATCATCTTACGATATGATGTTTAATATCGAAGCTAATTACCCCTTGTAGAGTTACCACTGCACCTTGGTGAATGCAGTGGTGGAGATGGAAGTCTTGCCCTCGGCGGTGTGCCATCCTCAGGGCTCTACATTGGACAGCCCACCCTCTGGAGGCATGGATAAACAGGGGGTCCAAAGGGCCTTGTTTAGAGATTGGCGTACTGAATGAACTCGGACAAGACGGACGTCCTCATCCTCGGCTCCACCCCCTCGGCCTGGGACGACTCCTGGTGGCCGACCGCACTGGGAACAGCTCCAACACCTACCGACCACGCACGCAACCTAGGGTTCATCTTCCACTCCACTCTCTCCATGACAAAGCAAGTCAGCGCAGTCTTGTCCTCCTGCTTCAACACCCTCCGCGTGCTCCGCAAGATCTACAAGTGGATCCCCACCGGAACGAGAAGAACCGTCACCCAGGCCCTCGTCAGCAGCAGGCTGGACTACGGAAACACCCTCTACGCAGGAGTCTCGGCCAAACTGCTGAAACGACTGCAACGCATACAGAACGCCTCTACACGCCTGATCCTCGACATCCCTCGACACAGCCATTCTCACCCCACCTGAGAGACCTGCACTGGCTCCGTCGACAAGAGGATCACCTTCAAGCTCCTCACCCACGCACACAAGGCAGTCCACACCACTGGACCAACGTACCTCAACAGACGACTCAGCTTTTACACCCCCGAACGCCAGCTCCGCTCTGCCAACCACACCGTCCCCCGCCACCGTCCCCCACATCTGAAGAGCGACCTCCGGCGACAGATCGTTTTCCCACCTCGCCGCCAAAACCTGGAACACCCTCCCCATCCACCTACCGCAGACCCAGGAGCTGCTAACCTTCAGAAGACTCCTCAAGACCTGGCTTTTCGAGCAGGAGCAGCATCCCGCCCCCCCCCCCCCAGCGCCTTGAGACCCTCACTGGAAAGTAGTGAGCTTTACAAATGTTCTGATTGATTGAATGAATGAATGAATGATTGATTGATTGGCGGACTGGAACATCCGCCAAAAAGTGGCGGATCTCCCGCCACCCTATACGGAGCGCCTTTGACTTCACGGACTGGACATGACGTCCTCCTTTGGGGAGGGTTCCTCGCATCCCCTCAGACGTCAATCATCCCTCCTCTCATTCAGGATGCCTGTATTGTTTTTAGGTCTGGCCTGGAGGCAGCTTTAGCTCTCTTGCCTGCCTAATGTTTTCCCAAAAAAAAACTAAATAAATATACTTATACACTTAAATAAATATAAGAGAGTGGCGATGGTGGTATACACCCGTTACAACGGATGTTTTACTCCGCACTACCATTACAACGCGACCATTACTCCGCATACCATTACAACGCATTGCGCTGGGGGGCGCTCTAGGATAGGGAATAAGTATAATTTACTATCCAACACCTTCCCTAGGGTCCACGGGGACTGGAGTTAGAATAGTAAATTATACTTACCACTATCCAGCGCCCCAAGGCGCTATGCGTTGTAACGGTATGCGGAGTAAAAGTCGCGTTGTAATGGTCTGCGGAGTGATAGTATGCGTTATAACGTCATACATCCGGCGATGGTTGTCTATTTTTGCTGCAGACGTTCTTTCCATTGAAAAGACAATTTTGACCTTGCCCGTACCTTCAGACCTCACAGGTGGATTTGCATAAAGTGTGTCACGTCATTAGCCCAGCCAGGTAAGGTTTGGCAAGCCACTTTTCATGCAGATCAATGCAGAGGTAAAATGTTCAAAAGGGTCAAAAAATGAACGATGCCCTATTCCAGCTCTCGGAGGAAACGAGGCTGAGGACCGAAGCCTGGACCAGCTGATGGGTTTGCACCGACCCTGGAAGGAGAGTAGACCTTTACCCACAGGCCTGCCTGTGCTCGTATGCTGTAAACTCATTCTGCGGTTTTTGAGATGTTGCTGAGCAGACTTTAAAGGGTGAACACATCTGTATGTCTCTTCCATCTTAACTCATGAGTCATAACTTTGTTTTATTTGAAGTGTGACTGGGTGGTTTGGGCTCTGAAATTCCTTTCAGCCTTTGAAACTCCCGAGTCCAGAGCCATGGGGGGCCAACCACAGAGGTGAGCCCCCACACCCCCTGGGAGGGCTGACGGGCACCAAGAGGGAGTGAATATTCAACTGGAAAAAAGCCAAAATCCTGTGCACAGCCTGTGAGTCCGAGGGATCCGCGGAGCTTGCGCGGTCATTGGAGGCGCTGGAAACCACCAGCATTGTGTCACAGGGTTCAATGTTCTGTTACGTAACGAGTTGGACCTGATGACGCGGACACAGGACGTCACGAATGAAGATTGCTCAGTACAGGGGGGCCGCTGCACCCCCAGGCCGCTCACTCTGGAACAGTCACGAGTGAGACAGACATTATCACACGACTGTCAAACAAATATATAACTTTATAGAGGAAGGTGACGTCATTGCCTGCGGGGTCTGAACGCCCCCTGGCACCCCCTGAACATTGGCACTTCTGGTTGGAAAGACACAGAGGAGATTAAATGTCTCCCGTGGCTTCTAGGCACTGTCCCCCGGTTTGCAGTGGCCCGTCCCACTGACCCCCTCGAGGCACTCACACGACACGCAGGCCGGGAGGGCTGGGGCTGGCAGGGCGCCCACCTCACGCTCACTCGGCCCCCTCTGAGCTGTGGAAGGTGTGCCCGAGGGGAGCTGGGGGGGGGGGGGGGGGGGGGGAAGGGGCGGCAGCACAGGGCGGGCAGCAGCACAGGGCGGGCGGTGGGGGACAGCACAGGGCGGGCAGCAGCACAGGGCGGGGGGGGGGGGAGGGGGTCCTGCACAAAGTGCTTATGGGGAAGGGCAGCGAATCCAGGCGCTTGCTGAGAGACAGCCCTGAATGTCTGAATGAAGAGCACGCTGCAGGCCTGTCCTGGGGTCGGTGTTCACTCCTTCCATTGCACTTGTTTCTAGGCGCTCTCTCCTGTCAGACTGCTGCAGGGAGGCACGGGGAGAGTGTGGTGTGCCCAAGGTCAAACAGTTAGTTAAAGTAGGAGGTTTGAGGCTGGAACACTCTGCTGTTTGCTCCAAAGGTGATACATTTGCCACCATGTTGCATGTTGGTGAATATACCAGTAACTGGGCACCAGTCCCCTCCCCCAGGTAATATCCACCAGGTCTTGTTAACCTCGCACTTACTAGCAGCGGTTAGAGGCAGTGCCAGCTGTCCAACTCTGGCCACAACAGGGGCAAATGAATACGTTCAAACAGTGACTGCCGAAGATCACACAGCTTGGCCAGATGGAAAGGCTGAGATTCCAAATGATGCGTCTCCGGCTCCACAGTTTCCAACGAGCCCCCCAGACCAGGACAGGCCGGCGGGGGTCCTGAAGGCCTGGCCGAGGGTCTCGAGCCCCCCAGACCAGGACAGGGCGGCGGGGACCCTGAAGGCCTGGCCGAGGGGCTTGAGCCCCCCCAGACCAGGACAGGGCGGCGGGGGTCCTGAAGGCCTGGCCGAGGGGCTTGAGCCCCCTAGGACAGGGCGGCAGGGACCCTGAAGGCCTGGCCGAGGGGCTTGAGCCCCCCCAGACCAGGACAGGGCGGCGGGGACCCTGAAGGCCTGGCCGAGGGGCTCGAGCCCCCCAGACCAGGACAGGGCGGCGGGGACACTGAAGGCCTGGCCGAGGGGCTTGAGCCCCCCCAGACCAGGACAGGGCGGCGGGGACCCTGAAGGCCTGGAGGGGCTCGAGCCCCCCAGGACAGGGCGGCGGGGACCCTGAAGGCCTGGCCGAGGGGCTTGAGCCCCCCCAGACCAGGACAGGGCGGCGGGGGTCCTGAAGGCCTGGCCGAGGGTCTCGAGCCCCCCAGACCAGGACCGGGCCGCGGGGACCCTGAAGGCCTGGCCAAGGGGCTCGAGCCCCCAGGACAGGGCGGCGGGGATCCTGAAGGCCTGGCCGAGGGGCTCGAGCCCCCCAGGACAGGGCGGCGGGGACCCTGAAGGCCTGGCCGAGGGGCTCGAGCCCCCCAGGACAGAGCCGCGGGGACCCTGAAGGCCTGGCCGAGGGGCTCGAGCCCCCCAGACCAGGACAGAGCAGCGGGGGTCCTGAAGGCCTGGCCGAGGGTCTCGAGCCCCCCAGACCAGGACCGGGCCGCGGGGACCCTGATGGCCTGGCCGAGGGGCTTGAGCCCCCCCAGACCAGGACAGGGCGGCGGGGGTCCTGAAGGCCTGGCCGAGGGTCTCGAGCCCCCCAGACCAGGACCGGGCCGCGGGGACCCTGAAGGCCTGGCCGAGGGGCTTGAGCCCCCTAGGACAGGGCGGCAGGGACCCTGAAGGCCTGGCCGAGGGGCTTGAGCCCCCCAGGACAGGGCGGCGGGGACCCTGAAGGCCTGGCCGAGGGGCTCGAGCCCCCCAGGACAGGGCCGCGGGGACCCTGAAGGCCTGGCCGAGGGGCTCGAGCCCCCCAGGACAGGGCTGCGGGGACCCTGAGGCCCCATGCCACCTCACCTAAGACAAGGAACAGAGGCCCCCTGCCACCTCACCTGAGACAAGGAACAGAGGCCCCCTGCTACCTCACCTGAGACAAGAAACAGAGGCCCCCTGCTACCTCACCTGAGGCAAGGAACAGAGGCCCCTGTTACCTCACCTGAGGCAAGGAACAGAACCCCCCTTCTACCTCACCTGAGACAAGACACAGAGCCCCCTTCCACCTCACCTGAGACAAGGCACAGAGCCCCCTTCCACCTCAACTGAGACAAGGAACAGAGGCCCCCTGCCACCTCACCTGAGACAAGGAACAGAGGCCCCCTTCCACCTCAACTGAGACAAGGAACAGAGGCCCCCTGCCACCTCACCTGAGACAAGGAACAGAGGTCCCCTGCTACCTCACCTGAGGCAAGGCACAGAGGATGGCTAGCCAGGAGGATAGAATCATTGATGAACTTGTAATTACTCTTCTGGCACAAACTCTCTAAAGTTCCATGTAATAAATAGAATGAGCAGTGAACACACCCTGAGAAAACAACCCTGCATCTTCTTTCTCCGTTTTTGCTGCTTCTGAGCAAGTTACTATCCTGTCTGTCTGTTCATTTAGTTTCAGCCGATGCTCAGAAGTATGTGCAGGATGACTGTACATTATATATATAATGGGTAACCCAATTTATGGGTTTCGAAATTATGGTTTTTGGTCTGGTATGTTTATAAATTAGGGGTGAATGTGTTTATAAGGTTATAACGCATTGTTTAATTTAGTTACTTAGTAGGGAGATTTAATATTTTTCATAAATGAGTTGTACTTAAAATAAATACTAAATTACCTTTCTTTTGAAGGGTTTAGGTTTGACCATTGATGTGAAGTGCTTGAGCACGCGTTGTATGGACATGCATTGACAGATAACTTGAAGTAAGGGCAGCAGACTTCAGAGCATCTAAATTAGCGAGCAGCCATTTTTGTTTGGGTTTCGTGTGATGACATAGCATAGTCAAGTGATTGTTTTTAAAGGGGATTGGGCTTACAGCAGAGTTTTAGCCTGTTTCAATGCTAAACAAAGGTTCATTTATTGGATATTTAACTGTTTAAGAGTAGTGGTGCTGTGTAAAAAAGAAGGTGTAGTGAAATATATAAGTAGAGTGAGGTTTAAGATAAATCTGGGAATTGGCAAAACAAAACAGAAAAGAAAAAACACAAATGAATGAGCAGGTTAAAACTGTAAGATTCCCAGGAACAAAGAAACATAGAACAAGCATTTACAATGCAATAGGTCTCGGGTTAATTAAGTTTGAGCTATTGGCATTACTTAATATTGCAACACCAATTGCACCAAAAGTCTATAAATTGTAGGGCAAAAAAATGTGTATTTATTTTTGTAGCAGTGGTGGCATGCTGCGCTTTAGATGAATATGTTTGAAAGTAAAGTGTGCCATACTGCGATTGCTACAATAGTTATTTGTGGATGCGTTAACAATTGATGTGTGCACTGATGGCTGGTGGTGTGTGTGCCTGTAGAAATTGTGCACTGATGGCTGGTGGTGTATGTGCCTGGTGGAAGTGTGCACTGCCAGCTGGTGGTGTGTGTGCCTGGTGGAAGCGTGTACTGATGGTTTGTGGTGTGTGTACCTGGTTAAAGTGTGCACTGACGGCTGGTGGTGTGTGTCTGATGAAAGCGTGCACTGCCAGCTGGTGATGTTTGGGCACGGTAAAAGCGTGCACTGACCGCTGGTGGTGTTTGTGCCCAGTGAAAGCGTGCACTGATGACTGATGGTGCCTGTGCCTGGTGAAAGTGTGCACTGACAGTGTGGTTGTGTGTGTGGTTGTGTGTGTGTGTGGTGGTGATTGTGGTGGTGTGTGGTTGTGTGTTGTTGTCTGTGTGTGGTTGTGTTTGTGTGTGGTTGTGTGTGTGTGTGGTTGTGTGTGTGGCTGTGTGGCTGTGTGTGTGTGTGTGGCTGTGTGTATGTGGCTGTGTGTATGTGGCTGTGTGTATGTGGCTGTGTGTATGTGGCTGTGTGTATGTGTGTGTGTGGCTGTGTGTGTGTGTGTGTGTGTTGTTGTGTGTGTGTGTGGCTGTGCGTGTGTGGCTGTGCGTGTGTGGCTGTGCGTGTGTGGCTGTGCGTGTGTTGCTGTGTGTGTGTGGCTGTGTGTTTCTCTACGCACTCATTAACCAACCCAAAACATTGCTGCAGCCTGAAAGCTATGTTGTCCTGCCACCCTATGGTTGGCCACACCAAAAACTGATGAGAGATCAACCATCACCATGAGACAGGCAACTCCATACTCCCATCCAGTATGTATTGTTGATATCTAGAAGACAACACAGAATCATGATTTGAGCAAAAAATATTTTGGAAACTGCTAACATGGGTTGAGAGTGTGGCCTCAATTATCTTTTTATGCAAAAGTAGGTTGCTTTGTCTCTTTGTGTGGTCAGTGATGAAATCATTTAACCGCCCACGAATTAACAACTGCCCAGGGAAATCCTAAGTCTTACATAAGCTGAAAACAAGCGCAACAAATGGACAACGAGACAAGTAACTGGAAAACTGAAGCATGATCAAAGGAAAATCAGAAAAGAGTTCAATCAAGCAGAGTGGTTTGTGCTTAACAGTACTGAGAGACAAAAATCATAGATGCAGGCTCCTCGTTTTCATGCCTCTCATTGATCCCTGCCACTGCTCCCCACTGATGCAAGAGCCCAACTTAAGACTGCATGCATTACTCTTAATGTACTCCATAACTCCACCCACTTCCACCTGGATCAAAAACTGAAAATCTGTGGCACTCAACGAGGATCAGGGAATACCCGAGTTCCTCCTGTTCGAACTACTGACTTTTAAGGCATGAACACCATGTGAGACAGGCAATATCTAGTGGTGGGACGAAGCTTTGGAACTCTCTCCCACCAACCCTTAGCACATTCTCATGTTTACTCACATTTAAAAGAGAACTTGAAATCCTCCTATTTGAAAGTCCTTTTGATTAAAGTGGGGCTTGTTACTCGCTGCTCCAATGTTGAGTTTACTTGCCTTTCCAGTTACGAAATATGTGCTCGCGCCGCACTCGTGGTTACTTACTGCTGGTTTACTATGATGGTTTAGTAACTACTTCTTGCCCTGTAACGTACCTGATGCATGAACTGTTTGTTCCTTGTTTTGCTGGCCCTAATTAGTTGCTTTTATGATATTTTTAACCAGAACTCACTCCATGCTCTATTGTAAAGTGCTCTAATGCCTTTGGGACAAGACTGTGCTATATATTTCTGTGTTGGTTTTGAAAATAGCTAAATTATTAGCTTTGTCATTTACAATGCCAATAGTTATAACTTTCACAAATGTGACGCCTATAGCATTTGTAATGCAACATGTTTTGTATTTACGTGACTTAGATGTATTGATATTACAAATAACAATGGCTTTTAATTTTTTAAAATAATTAATACTTAAATAAAAGTGATTGTAATTTATAATGGCAATAGCTTAAACTTTTGTAAATAACTTTTTTGAAGATTATGTTCAGTCTATTTTATTGTGATGAAAATGCAAGAACAGAAGTGAAATATTAACATCTTTTTGTGACATTTGTAACAAAGCTTGAAACATTGAGAGAACATATTTGAACCAGTTGTTGTTGAATGGTTGCACAGATTGATGCTGTGATGGCGCGGAGTGATGTTGTGGTGGTGCTGAGTGATGCTGTAGTGGTGCTGAGTGGTGCTCTGGTGGTGCTGAGTGATAATGTGGTGGTGCTGTGTGATAATGTGGTGGTGCTGAGTGATAATGTGGTGGTGCTGAGTGATGCTGTGGAGGCCCTGAGTGATGCTGTGGAGGCCCTGAGTGATGCTGTGGAGGCCCTGAGTGATGCTGTGGTGGTGCATATTAATGCTGTGGTAGCGCATAGTGATGCTGTGGTGTTCCAGAGTGATGCTGTAGTGTTCCAGAGTGATGCTGTGGTGGTGCTGAGTGATGCTGTGGTGGTGCTGAGTGATGCTGGGGTGGTGCTGAGTGATGCTGTGGTGGTGCTGAGCGATGCTGTGGTGGTGCTGAGTGATAATGTGGTGGTGCTGAGTGGTGCTGTGGTGGTGCTGAGTGATAATGTGGTGGTGCTGAGTGATAATGTGGTGGTGCTGAGTGATGCTGGGGTAGCGCTGAGTGATGATGTGGTGATGCTGAATGGTGCTGTGGCGGTGCTGAGTGATGCTGGGGTGGTGCTGAGTGATGCTGGGGTGGTGCTGAGTGATGCTGTGGTGGTGCTGAGTGGTGCTGTGGTGGTGCTGAGTGATAATGTGGTGGTGCTGAGTGATAATGTGGTGGTGCTGAGTTATAATGTGGTGGTGCTGAGTGGTGTTGTGGTGGTGCTGTGGTGGTGCTGAGTGGTGCTGTGGTGGTGCTGAGTGATGATGTGGTGGTGCTGAGTGATAATGTGGTGGTGCTGAGTGATAATGTGGTGGTGCTGAGTGATGCTGGGGTGGCGCTGAGTGATGCGGTGGTGGTGCTGAGTGATAATGTGGTGGTGCTGAGTGGTGCTGTGGTGGTGCTGAGTGGTGCTGTGGTGGTGCTGAGTGATGATGTGGTGGTGCTGAGTGTTGGTGCTGAGTGGTGCTGTGGTGGTGCTGAGTGATAATGTGGTGGTGCTGAGTGATAATGTGGTGGTGCTGAGTTATAATGTGGTGTGGTGCTGAGTTATAATGTGGTGGTGCTGAGTGGTGTTGTGGTGGTGCTGTGGTGGTGCTGAGTGGTGCTGTGGTGGTGCTGAGTGATAATGTGGTGGTGCTGAGTGATAATGTGGTGGTGCTGAGTGATAATGTGGTGGTGCTGAGTGATGCTGGGGTGGCGCTGAGTGATGCTGTTGTGGTGCGAAACCATAGATCTAGTTTACATGAAAGAGGAGGTCACTACAAATGTCTCAGACATGGGGGCAAATCCCCCTTGGGACAAGGCCCTACGCTTCGATTGCCAACTGTCACATGACCACAGACATCAGCACGCCTTGCATAAACAGCACCATGATGTGATACACAATGTCATTTTCGGTTGTTTTCAGACACAGTTAATGCCATTCGCAGATCTTGAAATCCAGAGAGCCCAGAGCTCTTCATGGACCCCTTAAAAAGCAGCTCGTAGGGGACCCTCGCCATCTGTAAACTGCTGCACAGACCACCTCACTGGCACCTGGAGTCCGGCTGCATAAGCACAGAGGGCCAGCACTGCCATAAGGGGAGGTAAGACAGCAGGCACAGGCTGCCACCTAGTGGTGGTGCCAAATGTCTGCACAGGCCCTAAATAATGGTGACTTTTAAGTGTATGGATAACACTGCCAGGAGGGCTGGACATCCTCAATGTCCTGGAACCCCAGGGTTTAGATAGGGCTTGCCTGCAAGGGTGTGCACTTACAGCCTTTGAACAAGCCTGTTTGAAAGCGGTGACGTGGTAGTGGCATAGGCTGGTGTGCCACAAAATGGACACAGCCTCGTTTAGTACACAATTCAGTAGTTGATGAAGGGGAACCATCTCAGAAATGACGCAAGTGTTTGCAATGCTATTTTCGAGTCAGCAGTTTTGTTTAGAGTCAATAATTCCTTTTGCACCCCCTTTGCCAGGCGATTCATCAGCATGACACCCCATAAAATATGAGACCAAACCCATCGGTCCCACTTGGCAATTCTTTCTGAGGTGTGCACTGGACTGTGCTTCATAAACGCGAGAACGCGGCAGCGAGGCTGATTGGCAACATCCCTGTACGACACTCAGTTGCAGCCTACCGTAAAGAACTCCACTGGCTTCCAATCGCAAGTCGTATTAAGTTCAAAATGCTAACTCTTGCTTTTCGGGCCCTCAATGGAACGGGACCGGACTATTTACGCAAGAGACTAACACTATCTCAGTCAGTGCGATCTTTGCGATCTAACAATCTGCGCCTCATTGTTGTCCCTCGATTTCGCCGCTCCAGAACGGGCGGCAGAGCCTTTGCAGTTATGACGGCTAAACTATGGAATAGTCTCCCCTTAGATCTTAGATTTGTCTCCTCTGAAACACTCTTCCGTAGCCGTCTTAAAACCTGGCTATTCTCAGTGTTATAGGCTCTATTCTCTTTTAGCTCACAGTCTAATCGCCGGGACACCCCCGTTGGGGGTAGCCGCGCGCTCTACAAGTTTCAAAAATAAATAAATAAATAAATAAAGGAGCTACGTCCTCGCTGTCAGAAGCCCGTCACACATGAGATGCACCGTCTATGTTGTAGTGACAGGCACTGCCAAAAAAAGAACACTTCTAAGTTATTAGTTCTGAAAGTAAATACTCCGACAAAAAACATTTCCAAAAGTGTTTGTTTCCAAAATACCTTGATGTAAAGACTGCATGAGGGGGGGGGGCTTAAGAGGACGGGCCGAGCTTGTCATGCAGAGTTAAAGCAAGTATCTAAGGACTTGTGGTATAGGGTTAAGGGTTTTGGGATAGGAGGGTTTTAGGTTATGGGCATAGGGTTATTCGTCTGCGATATAAGGGTAAGGGTTAAGTGTTTAGGATAGAAGGAGCGCAGGGTTAGGGGGTACATGGTTAAAGGGTGCAGGGTAACGTAAGCAAAGAGTGGTTAGAGATTCATGGGGCGGACTTTGGAATATTGGCGTTTCAGGTAAGGAGTTCATGGTGAGGAGTATAGGGCTGGTGTTTGGGATATGTGGTTAGGATATTTGATCAAGGATGTAAAGCTTAAGTTCTACGGTTATGGTTCACGGTATATGGTTAAGTGTGCTAGGCTTAGGGGTGGGCGTAGGCGGTGACTAGTATGCTAACCTTTGTTTAGTGTTACCACTGGAAATGTGTGTAAGGTGTGTTGATAAAAGTTACAGTTATTTTTAGCCTGCTTCTTCAAATAAAAAAATAAAAAACGAAGTGCTGCCCTGACAATAACACTGCACGTAATTACCTCCAATGAGCACACTACAACTTTGAAATGATGCAACTAGACGTGTTAAAAACAAACTGATGCTATTTCTCAGTTTAAAAACAAAAATCAACATGGTCAATAGTAGTGACTTGCGCCAGGAATAACAAACTCCTCCGACAACCGAGGCTGCAATTACACCCTTGACATCACACGAGTTCAGTTGTTTAATGCCCCTCCTTTATCACTAGAACACTACTGCACGCCATCAGACGCCTAGCTTCCTTACCTCGGGCACCCTGGTCTTTCTGCTTCCCTCGTCCCTTCTAACCCCTTCACTTGTTAATTTGATGCTTAAATATGGGTTTAAAAAGAACAAATCCAGATGGAACGATTCTTGTATTATTTGTAATATCGTGTTTATTTTAACGTGTATTCTTAGTGTAGATATGGACACATGATTCCCAATGAAAGTATTTATTATAAAAAGCAGCAGTGCGTTGCCTCTTAATTCACCAAAGCCCTAATTAGGTAGTCTCTAGCTCATGGGAGTAATAAGCAATGTAATAGCACTTGGTAAAGCGGGGTAACAGCTCTGAAGCACCCTCGATGCTAACATAAGAGGAAACTGAGCTACAAAGGAATTTGCTCAAGATTACACGATTCGTGCAAGCTATGATTCGACGGGCTCTTTTTCTGGCCCGCCTAATGAAGCAACCGCTGTACAGGCTCCTGGCTACCGCCCAGAGGCTTAGCGTGGGAGCTTGCTCCATTGTGCCACCCAAAACCACAGGGCTAGAAAAAGTGTCATTTAACTGTGACGTTGCACTTCAGCGCGTGCGACACCTTCACCTTCGATGTCTCAACACTCCCCTTCTTTGGATCCGGTGAGTCGCTGGGCCTGGACTCCTGGCTGCCAGTTCAATATAAAACACAAGTTGCGGTGGAGAAGAGTTGCGTGCCGACAAAACGCAGGGAACCTTAGCTTTTGCAACACAAAAGTGATAATGCCAGACAGAGTGAAGAGGGTCGAGGTGGGGGTGAGAGGTGAACGCATGGAACGGGACTGAAAGACCATTTTAGAGCCACGACGAAGGGGGGTTTCCACTTTCTATCACCCAAATTTAGAGCAAACAGGCTAGATAACTTAGTGAGTTGAGTACTCTCGGTAGAGATGCGCGAATGATCCACTAATCGGAATAATAGCAGGGTTTCAACGACGGTAAATCCGCCTATCCTGACACAGAAAACACTCTGACGTGCTCTCGGCCTGGTAATCTTCTCACCTCCCAGTCAGCGCGTCATACGTTTCGTTTTAGAGGAAGACTGCATCAGTCCAGATATAAACCCCGGTGTTCTCCCTACTAATTCCTTCTAAGCTGCCACCATGCCCCGATCTTTCCACGATGGATCAAAGATGGTCTCAAATTCAAATTCAAAAAGTGCTTTATTCGAGTATTACTCATAAAAGCAGACATACATACATATAATAAAAAACGATTACATTTACATAGTCAATTAGACATAAGCACATAGGTAATATTTAAAAAACAATACACGTGTAAAATGTCAGGTGCAAGTTCATTGTAAATAAAAGTGCCAGAGTGATAATCACAAAGGACAATTTGTGAAAGAATTCATATCATAATATTTCATACCGATGATACGTTAAAAAGTATGATTCATTAAAAGGGTAAAATAGACACTAGTCTAGCAGTCTCTGGCCCATTATTCAACATTTACAGAGAATAAACAACAGTCTAGCAGTCTCTGAATTACAATCAATTATTACAGAGAATAGACATGTATCTAACAATTGCTGTCGGCGAAGCGATGAATAGTTATCCTGCCAACAATCTCTGTCTTATAATCCAAGCCCACCCCAGGTACTTTGCAGTAGCAATTATAATCCAATTAACAGAAGTAGATTTTACAATCCGCAATGCTACCATACTGTTTTTTGTACCTAAATTCCTGCACATGGGAGCCAATCAAGCTCGCCTTGGTGCAGAGTACATTGGACAAGAGAACAAAAAATGACCAAGAGTCTCGTTTCCTACCCCACACACTGGACAGATTGATACACCCCCTGCTTTCCATTTAGATGTTAAGTTACAGAGGGGGAGGGAGCCTACCCTCAATTGGAAAAGCAGTTTCCTGTCCATGGGGTTTAATATGTAATCCCAATACATTTCATAAGTTGGGTACAACTTGATCTCTAAATAGCTAGTGGTCATAGACCCACTGTTTGTGCTAAGCGTGCTCTTATTAACAACATGTTCCCAGTAAATGTTTTTTAGGGTGGACTTGGAAGGAAATAAAGCCCCAGCTGGATCAATCCATAGAGCATTAAGTCCTAATTCGAACAAAGCAATCTTTAATGATTTAAACCATTTAATTTTGTTATAGCAGTCGGCTTTGACAACATCTTTGAACCCCATCGCGTAGTGAGAGAGCTCCGGCGTGGTCCAAAGCCTGCGCCAGTATAAGATCGGGCGCAGTTTGGCTTTATCAGAGATCGCTCTCCTACCTAATTCGTATCTTAGGGGCAATAGCGGGCTGCTCTGGGGGGCACCTATCAGTGTCCTATAAAATTTGTTTTCTGAGATTTGGAGTTCCTGAAGGTTTTCATGCCCCCATAACTCCGCACCGTACAAGGCAGACCCTATTGCTTTTGCCTCGTAGATTATCAGAGGTGGTTTAATGGGCTTAGTGAGCGATTTCCTTTGCTCCTTAATAATTGTGCCAGCTAATTGCTTGTGCCTTAGAGTAGCAATATTAAGGTGTAGCTGCCACCTGTTGTCATTAGAGATATGGATCCCTAGGTAAGTGAAGGATTTTACAACCTCCAGGGTACGACCACTCAGGGAAATTTTAGATTTAAAATTTCTGTGGGGATTGAAAGCCATGAGTTTTGTCTTAGACCCATTCACCTCCAATCCGTGATCTACACAGAACTCATCAAATATTGCCAATGCTTTTTGCAACCCAGCTGGTGTTTTAGATAAAATTAAGGTATCATCGGCAAACATTAAAATTGGAACTTTTTCACCTGCAAGAGAGGGAGCATCCACTGCCTGAGATTGCATACAAGAAACCACACCGTTAATAAAAAGGGTGAACAGAGTAGGGGCCATTGAACAACCCTGCCGAACCCCACGCTCAACTGGGAATTCGGCGGTGTCATTGCCGTACCCACCCCAGCGAATTTTTGCGTAATTCCCTCGTGTGAACGCATAATTAAGGACAACAGTTCCCCAGGGACCCCAAGAGTCGCAAGAACTTCCCACAATTTTGCCCTTGGTACCAGGTCGAAGGCAGCCCGCAAATCAACAAATGCTGCATACAGGCTGCCTCCACCTAGCACCACGGTCCTCCACTGAATCAGTTGGAGACGGAAGACTTGGTCCACAGTGCTGGTTGCCTTGCGAAAACCAGCCTGATAGGGGGATAAAATGTTGTTATCCTCAGCCCAATCAAGCAACCTGTTGACGATTGCTCGCCCCACTATTTTTTGGATAGTGTCGATCAAACTAATTGGGCGGTAATTACTGGGCTGAGCACGGTCTCCTTTCTTATATATCGGGATGATAACAGCACCCCGCCATGTTTCTGGAATATCTGCACCTCTGACGATGTGATTTATTAACAGATGAATATATTTGCACCATCTTACAGTGTCGTTTAGAAAAACGTCTGCAGGAACTCCGTCGATGCCGGGGGCACGACCACTTTGAACAGTTTTAAGTGCAATCAATATTTCACCCTGCAAAAAAATATCATCTTCAGTCAAAGAAGATGGTGGGCATACACTATCAACAAACTGGTCACTAGAAGCGTATTGTTCGCTAAAGAATTTTACCCAGGCATCCTGGGGGACATTGTTTGTAGTGGCATCTTCAAGCCTGTCATGACCCCATTTGACTATATGCCAGAATAACCTGGAATGATTTTGATCACTAGCACTCTGTAGCAGATTCCAATGGGCTTCATCCCAGTCTTTCTTTGCTTTAGCTATGGAACGTTTATATTGATTCCTAGCTATCCTAATAGCCTCCTTGTTTTTGTTCTTAATTGCGGCGCCCAAGCGGGCCCTAGCCCCTTTACAGTCCTGATTGTACCATTTAGCAGGCCTATAGACCCCAGGCTTCTTTTTATTTGCCGGTTTTATAAAATGGCTTTTTATTTCTTTGAAAAGGTCTTCGTGGACCTTGGTAACATTATTTTGGGTAGGAGAATGCCCAGCCTCTCCCTCAAGGGCCAGTATAGCCTTATCAGTTGCCGTACTTATTTTTTCTAAGACCAGCGGGTCAGTTCTAACACTAGTCCACCTCAACCTGCGCAAATCATTAGTGGGTACAGTCAACGGTGGAAGAGATTCAACACGGGTACTTGAAACAACATCAGACAGCCACCATTTGTGAAGAACACATAAAGGATTATGGTCACTCTCGAGCCTTTCCAAGACAACCATATCAGTGACATTTGGCCATAGGGGCATACTACATATGACGTAGTCGATACGGCTCTTGTTTCTCCCATTATCAAATGTCATAGCTGGTGCTCTGTCAGACTTTGTCCGACCGTTCAAGGCCCTTAACCCATGTTCGAGGCACATAGCGTTTAGGCCAAGAATATCCTCAGTCCAGCGAGTTATTGGGGTTGTATTAAGAGCGGGAATATCCCATAACATGTCTTCCTCCGTGCCCAAATGTGCATCGCCTATGTCTAGTGGTTCAAAAGTGCGATTTAGGTCACCAGCTATTAGTATGTTTTTCCCAGATGAGTGAGTTTCTAACAATTTATACAAAGACAAAAGGACCTCAGATTTTCCTGCACTACCCCCTCTGGCGTATACATTATAAATATCTATGGAGGTAGATGGGTTACCCTTTAGTCGAATGAGCTGGATGTCTTTTTGGTGAAGCTCGATGTTTCTCACATCAATCAAGAGACTGGCGCACCCATATAGTGAGTCCACCCATCGGTCGCCCTTTTGGGCCCTTGGTGGCTGGAAGATAAAAGTTCAAATAGCCCAATGCAAATACAGGTTCGCAGGCCCAGGTCTCTTGAAGAATACAAACGTCATACAGGCTGACAAACCCAAACCATTCTCCACAATCCATTTTGGAACAAAGCCCAGCAACATTCCAAGACAATAAATTCCCAGTAGCATTTACCATTATTTGATAATTGCTGTGAGCTGACCTAGTTTGCGTTGAATCTACAGTACCAATTTCATTTATATTTACTGCAGTTAGTCCAGCTCTAGGTACAATAATATCTAGCGCATTTTGTAAAAGTGTTGAACAACTAGACGCCTCTGTTGAACATGCGGCCGTAGGGATTTGCAGCAAGGTGGTGGGGTTAGATGGTAGTCAATCACATGCGTCTAGGTTGGAAAGAGTAGAAAATCTGTTTTCCAATCCTAGACCCCACTCAGCGGAATGGGGATTCTTGTTGCCCCTCTTAGTTACGACGTTCCATTTTGTTCTTAATGTACTGCTGTTAGGGCCTCTGCCTTTCCTAGGATAGAAGAAATCTAGGGTCAATGGGACAATTGGGGTAAATCTTTTCTGTGGTGGGTGAAGATTGGGCAGGATATTTGGCAAAACCTCGGGGTCAGAGAAGTTAAGCACAACACAGTCCCCCTTGAATTTTTTTGCCCTATTCCCAATCCACTCAACCCTTCTTGCATTCAACAGTTCTTCGGCTAATTGCTCTTTGCCCCAGGAAGTTATGGCCATGTTGTTGGTTAGCCATGATAAAGATTTGTTTAGCAATGATGAAGTTGATTCGACATCACCTGGGGCTAGTGGGGGTACATTTGCAAGAACAAGAACTAATGGTGAAGCTTCCACAACAAGCTCAGATGATCCTTTCAAGGAGTTAGGTTCCCCAAGAAGTGAAGCGGTTGGTACGTCTCCAGAGGGCCTATCGGATAAGTTAGTCAATAAAGTCAACGGGGGGTTTGGTGCAACAGCAGGAGTCGGTCCGTTAAATTTGCCAGATTGGATTTCACTCATCAATGGCTGGACGCTTGTTATAATAACTTCTGGAAGTTTTCTCACTTCCCCCAGAGTTTTTCCTAATAGGCCTTCCAGTTTGCTTACCTCAGCAGTTAATTTATCTATTTTACTAATCAGGGGTTTTACCATCCCCTTAATTTTTGTGTCCATCAGGCAACAAAGTTTCTGAAGTAGATCATCGGAAAGCGTCACATAGGTTTCCCCAGTCAGATCTTCCTCATCATCGCCGGTAGATTTCCTTGGTGGCGTAGCAGCTTTATTTTTGGTGATCTTAGGCCTCTGCGCTTTTGAATGGCTTTTCTTTTACCCCCTGAAACCCTCGGTGCGGGGATGGGGGGAGCGATGGAGATGATAGACTCGCTGTTTGTAGAGAGCACAGTCAAAGCGTCAATGTCACTGTTTTCATCAGTGTTGGCTACTATGCCACTGGGCTGAATGCTATTTATATCCTGGAGGGAGTCGTGTGCCCCGCCCAAGAGGCTATTGTTTAGCAGAGCGAATGAATCCTCATTCTCGATATCTACCAGTGGTGATTGTATAGGGGATTCTAATCCCAAAGAAGTCCTTCTATCAGTGTTAATTTTAGTGACAACTTGAACAAGATAGTTCTCCATTGTATTTGAGACAGAGGTTAGCTTTTTAGCAGGCATTGCTCAGCAAAAGTACACTTGAAGCAAAATGTTAAAATACGCAGGAGAAATGAGGTGTGTGTTTACCTGGTGTTCAGCGGGCCTGGTGTACTTTATCCAAAGAAGAGCATTTAGGAAAAAAGGCAGAATCCCTGGCCCAACCCAACCTTGTCTGACCTCGGACGGCCGCAGATGGCCCCGCCCTTGTCCCGGGCTTCTCCCGGGACGCTCCCGCGCAGCGGGTGTACTAAGGTCTTTAAGTACTGGTTAACGTTATGGGCGGGGGCGCGGCCGGCAGGGAGAGCAGCCCAGCTGATGGTAATGGGGCACGCAGGGGCTCCTGGTCCACGGAGTCCCTGCTTCGCTCGCAACCCTGCCGGTCCGGAGAACAGCCCAAAGTCAGCAGCCCCTTGTGCACTACCGCGCTGCGGGAGCCGCGTAGCGGGTCCGGCGAGGTAGAAAGTATGGCCCGGTGTCAGGAATCAGGAAGACTTCAGCGGTCCGGTGCGGCTTCTCAAAAGGAGTGTCCCGTTAGAACGCGGGAGATCCCGCCTGTTTATGCTCCGTGGGCGGGGGCGCGGCCGGCAGGGAGAGCAGCCCAGCTGATGGTAATGGGGCACGCAGGGGCTCCTGGTCCACGGAGTCCCTGCTTCGCTCGCAACCCTGCCGGTCCGGAGAACAGCCCAAAGTCAGCAGCCCCTTGTGCACTACCGCGCTGCGGGACCCGCGTAGCGGGTCCGGCGAGGTAGAAAGTATGGCCCGGTGTCAGGAATCAGGAAGACTTCAGCGGTCCGGTGCGGCTTCTCAAAAGGAGTGTCCAGTTAGAACGCGGGAGATCCCGCCTGTTTATGCTCCGTGGGCGGGGGCGCGGCCGGCAGGGAGAGCAGCCCAGCTGATGGTAATGGGGCACGCAGGGGCTCCTGGTCCACGGAGTCCCTGCTTCGCTCGCAACCCTGCCGGTCCGGAGAACAGCCCAAAGTCAGCAGCCCCTTGTGCACTACCGCGCTGCGGGACCCGCGTAGCGGGTCCGGCGAGGTAGAAAGTATGGCCCGGTGTCAGGAATCAGGAAGACTTCAGCGGTCCGGTGCGGCTTCTCAAAAGGAGTGTCTCACAAACATTTAAGCATTAGCCATACAACATATCTTACATTTTACACGATTCTTGGACGTCGCCCTAAATAAAGCTACCATATTAAATTAAAGAAAGCTTATTTTCAACAGAATGCGGACTTCAGTCCGATTACTTATCAGAGGGGTGACATGTTGAGGATGCTGCCCCTAGTTAGGGAGCGGTCAACGGCAAGCTCAGAAAGTTGCAAAGGTCCTCGTGGTGCCGCCTGCCGAGGACCGGTCTGGACCCGTGGAATAAATACAACAAGTCAAAACGAAACCTAAGAGCCGCGTGCGTGAGCTTCTACCGTAGACAGCTCACGTCGCGCGGCTCTTAGGTTTCGGTTTCCAAGGCGCATGGCAGAGTCGGATTCCGACGCGCGTGACCCAATCCCAAGGCGCGCGTCGGAATCCGACTCTGCCATGCTTCTTAATGGTGCGCGCAGCCAGCTCCTGTCCCAATCCTTGTCGGCTTTTGTCAGCTGAAACGATTGCAATAAGTTCTCTGGCGAGAACGCGCTTTGCGCGTTTAGCCGAGACCTAAAAAAGGAGACTGATCAGGAAACAGTTAACTCATTATTAAAGGATAATACAAGAAAAGGATTTAAGGTAGAAGAGGAGGAACATTGGACTATGTTGGATGGAGGGGAATTAGCTAATAGAGGTCCAGGAGGAAAACGTATAAAAGAGAGGAAAGATTTATCAAATGTCGCAGAGGTGTCTGAACAACAAAAGGCAGGAGCTCTTAGCGACTCACAGGAGAGAGGTGTCCTACACAACACGCAAAGGCGGCAGGATATCCCTGCAAGTGCTAGGGTATTTGTATATGACATGGACCAATCAGACACAGATGAATATATCTTAGACCTAAGTTATGATTATTACTTAGGTAATGAGTCTGGAGAGAGTGATTGTTCTAAAGATATAAAAAATCAGTAAGAGATCCTATGGGGCAGAAGCTATTTGATCCAAAGGATATTAGACATCTAAGAAGCTTGGGTTCGTGACCTCCGGAATACGTAGCAGAGTATATTAAATTTAGGAGGCCTTTGAAGAAAGAGGAAAGAAACACAATGAGAGAAGAGTGCTCAAGATCGGTCATTGATGAAGTGAAGACAATGACCCCAAACCTAGACCAACGCTTAACTGCCTCTTCAAGTTAGGGGAGACCCTAGGAAAGTGTTGAAAAGGTCCCTAAAACAGTGCAAGGACAAACTATTAGACATTCTGGATTCTCTGGCAAGAATATTTCACTTGGTTGAAGAGTCTAATGTGAAAAGAAATGACTTTGATCTGAATCGGTTAAGAGGCTGGAGCCAGAGGGCAATTTGTTTCCTAGGAAAAACAAAACCTCATAGCGGAAAGGTGCCTGAGAGTATTGATGCAAATAAGCTCAAAATTGGGAGATTTACCAAGGAAGGAGTCTAGCGAGGAAGCCAGAGAATTTTTATTTGGGGAAGGAAAGGTGAAGTCATTGGGGACGTACCCTGAAATTATTATTTATCTAGAAAAGGCCCAAACTTCCATGTGAAGAGGGTTTTTAAAGAAATTATTTATATGGCCGGCCCGCAAGGAAAGGGCAACCTTTCGATTGAGGACTTTACAAGTTACAATGCGGTGGACAAGGTATAGGAGCTTTTGGGGAAAACCAGGGATCTACCGATTTTTCCTCAAAGAGGAAGAGGAGACTGGACTAATTCTGTAAGAGCACAAAAACAAGATAATTTATCTGGATACCTAGGAAAGAATGAGAGGAAAGCGGAGTCACTTCTTGAAGGAATGTAAAAGTATACCAAAGTAAACTTCGGTAATAACTAGCATGACAGGTTATGTGAGAGAATTCAATTCAGATTCAATTCAAAGAAAGAAACCAAGGGAATTGTTTTTTCCAAAAGAGCTAAGGAACATTTTTACAAGAAACCTAGATCAGATGTTAGCAAAAGGTGTCATAGTGGTAGTGGTAGTGGACGACTTATCGGTTTTGTAAGCAGTCTGTTTTTACTAGAGAAGAAAGACAACAGCTGGAGGCCTGTATTAAACTTAATGCAACAATTTTTTTGAGCTTTACAGACTTTCAAAATGGAAGGGATTCATCTGATGAAAGAAGATTTACAAGAATGGGATTGGATGGCGAAGATGGAGCTGAAAGATGCTTATTTCACAGAGCCAATAGCATTAGAGAGTCAGAGTTACCTTCAGTTCAGATGGAAGGGACAATTCGACCAGTTCCAATGCCTTCCAATTGGTCAATCGGCGACTCCTTGATGTTTGGCGAAGGTGTTTGGACCAGTAGTGGGTTTCTGAGAGCAAGAGGATTAAGAATGATAATATACTTGGACGACATTTTGATTATGAATCAGAATGTGGACGTGTTAGGATCACAGTTGGTTATGGTAAAGGATTGCTGGAACCACTACGGTTCATTGTGACTCAGGAGAAGTCCATCGTAGTGCCCACTCAAAGCATGGCGGTTTTGGTGTTCAAGACAGATGCAGTGGAGGTTGAACTAAATCTGCCAGATAATAAGATAAAGAAGATAAAGTAGGAGGTCAAACATTTGTTAAAGAAGCAGGGAGTGACTTTTAGGGAGCTGGCTCATTTGCCATTGTCGATTCAGGCAGTGTTTCTAGGTCCCTGGCATTACAGAGATTTACAGCGTTTGAAGAGTTTGCGTCTTTTTTTAAAGGTCTTTGGTACGGGAACAACATAGAGGCGCTGACAGAGGCAAAGGAGGAGTTCATTTGGCGGATGGAGGATGTGGAGTCATGGAATGGGCATTTCATTTTTGGTTCAATCCCAGATTATGTTTTGGAGTCATCCCGACATCCATCCAAGCATTACACTGTAGTAAGACTGGTACATATGAACGGCCAAAGACAGCCGACACGTGTTTCATCTACTTGACTTCTTCAAGGCTGCAAATAGTACATATGGATGAGATAAAAAGTATGGTGACCATAGGGAAGTAGTAGACAGAATCCCAATCAAAGCGAACACCAATACGGCGAGGGCCTAAGTATGTGGTGGGAAGTGTCAAAAAAGTGGAAAGAATAAAACCATTGTCAGTACACAAGTGCTCCGTTCGGCAGAAATGAGAGTGAAAAAAACAGGAGGCGGCGGTAGGCTAATGCCTGCTGCGAGGCTCTACACTCGAAAACACCCTGAATAATGAGTTCGCCTGGTCTTTTCCCCGAAACAATTTAAGGATGCTGGCGTCTAAATAAGCGGTGAGGACAGATGGTCACTTTTAAACAGCATTACTTTATGTGCTATTGAAATTTCTCCCGTTTTGTTGTTTGGAGGTCGGAACCGCGGGAGATGAACCCGGGAGCACTCGGACGCTGTGGGAATGCACGAGCGCCGATACACGAGGGAGGCAGAGACTGGTCAGCTGTGCCGAATTTCGAGCGGCGAGTGCAGCGAGTTGCAGAAGCAGAAGCTGGTCAACGGCAGTAGTCAGTTTGGGGTGGAGGAAAACGGCCGAAGAGGACTCCGAGTAAGCTGCAGAAGTTTGTGGCTGCGTTCAAGGGAGGCGCTCCTTGTTCGAGGGAGAGCGTCGATATGCCGAGGGTCTTACGCAGCGCTGAATAGCGGTAAGGTGGATTTTGAAAGGGAGGACTGCATGGAGGCAGACAAACATAAATCAGTCTGTCAAAGCGATAATACAACCAAAGATACTGAGGCTGGAGGTGGTACAGAGGGGGTAGCTTCTGCTGATTACTCCATAAAGCAGGCTGTTTCAGTAAAAGAAAAATCAGGAGAAGTAAGGAGCAGATATCAACTACGGTCAAAGCAAGGGGTTTGGAATTCTACTGATATTGTTGATAAAGGGGGCCCGACACCCATCTCTCTGTATAAACAAAACAGGAAGGTGGGGGCCAGAAGGGGGAGGTCAGCTAAGGTGACAAAGCAAATACAAGCGCCTAGAGGGACTCCTTCACTTAAAAGCTATTTTAAAATTATGGAGCAGGCAGTGAACTCTAAGGAGGGTGCTACAAATAAGGCGGTGGTTAACACAGGCTCTAAAGTAGTCGAAGCAGATGAAGTCATCCGGTCTAATAAAGTACCCATTCCTACACCTCATTTCATACTACCCTTGGGTAATAAATACGCTGCATTAGATTTAACTCCCAACGAGGAGGGATCGGAGGCGGTAGCACAGATCAGCCCAAGGCAAAATTTGGACTCAGGTGCAGAACCTCCATCGAACGTGGTACAAACCCCCCCTCCTCCACCAGTAAAACCTGCAATTTCAAAATCTGTTGTAATTTCTCCCCCTTTGATCACACCAAACGGTTATACTAAAACTCAATCTCTCCCTCCCCCAGTTCATGACACATATGCTTCGGTCCTTCAACTTGATGGTGAGATAGATCAATTGGGATGGAAAATGAGAGAGATAGACTTGGCTCTCTATTCCATGCACTGAGAGACGATCTTCTGGGGAAATTTGAGATTTCGGAGAGAAATCAAAGGGGTCTACATGAGAGAGTTGATGTTATAGAGGCTAACCTAGAGGGTATCAATGCTAGGACTAGTGTCTTGGAAAGTAAAGTCACGGCATTGGCAGAGACTTCCAAAGGAAACTCTAAAGATATAGAAGCCATTAAAGCACAGAATCGGACCCTAACAATGGATCTGGAAAGGCTGGAAACGCAGAGTCGGCGCAACAATCTCAGGATTCTCAAAATTCCTGAAGGAGCAGAAGTGGAGGACATAAAGGGGTTTGTGTGTAGATTGCTTCGTGAAGACATATTAAAAGATCGATTAGATATTGACTTGGAAGCGGAGATTCAGCGAGCGCACAGAGACCCGTTTAGGTTGCACCCGGACCGCAAAGCGCCTAGGAAGATTTTGGTGTACTTCCAAACATATAGCGTTAAAGAGTTGATCCTTAGTAGATATTTGGCACGTACCTCTTTGCACTTTCACGCCAACCCCTACCAAATTAGATCGGATATAGGGGGCAAAACCGCTCAAAGGCAATGGGAGCTGGGCTCAAGGATGCCAGATTTGCGTTCAGTGGGGGCTCAGGTAAAATTAAGTTCCCAGCTCTGCTTAAAATAATGTGGAACAATAAGATGTATACGTGTCATTTCCCAGAAGAAGTTGATGATCTATTAGCCACAATGAGAGAGTAGTTAACTCTAAGCCAGCTCCTCGCGAAATTGTGCCTCTAGAGATTGGGGGGAAAAAAATATATATATATATAAAGAAAAACAAATGAGTTCCGCCTTAATAAAAAAAATGCTTATTAGATAAAGGGAAATAAAGGGAAAATAAAAAAAAATAATAAAAACACATTGGAGAAAAGACTAATTTAGTTTCACTTAAATAGGTGTGTTGAGGGTGTAGGGCCTCCTAAAGGCGTGTTTACGCCAAACAGGAGGGTTGGGTTCCTCGGGGGGAGGGTTGGGAGGATTCACAGGGGGAAAGGGAAGAAACAGATAAAAATGTCCTCATTTGCCATACATTTTCATTTCTCTTTTAAACTTGGATATAACCACATGCCATTGTTGGTTATAGATGTAGGGCAGTCACATCATATAATGGCTTCAAATTTGACACCTAGCAGTAAAATCCTTTCCTGGAACTTGAATGGCTTGGGGAGCCTGAAGAAACAACAAAATGTTTGTGAATTTTTTTAAAACTCTGAAGCTTGTATATATCTTTTGCAGGAAACTCATCTGGAAGCAGAAGAATGTAGGAAAATATTTGTAAGACATAATTGGGTTCAGGACATTTTTTGTTCTAAACAAACTGGTGTTACTAGAGGGGTAGCTATGGTGGTGCGCGCTAATAAAGGGATTAGGATTCATGACTGGGGTACAGATCAGTCAGGAAGATGGTTGGCTGCAGTCGTTTCAATTGGCGGCGCTAAACTTTTGAGTGGGGTATATTATGGTCCTAATGAAGATAATGCTTGTTTTCTTCAAAAGCTGGAAAAATACATGTTGCAACATACAGCTCCAATTATATTAGGACGGAAGAACACAGAGAGTCCGCCTACCACCGTACAAGTCAGAGGCCACCAAAGTCATCTGCGGCGTCCCTCAAGGATCCTCGCTGAGCCCCACCCTCTTCAACGTCTACATGAGCCCCCTCGCGGCCATCGCACGCCAACACAACCTCAACATAATCTCCTACGCCGACGACACCCAGCTGATCCTCTCCCTGACCAACGACCCCGCCACCGCCAGAGCCAACCTGCACGAAGGGATGAGAGATGTAGCCGAATGGATGACGACCAGCCGCCTGAAACTGAACTCGGACAAGACGGAGGTCCTCATCCTGGGCTCCTCGCCCTCCGCCTGGGACGACTCCTGGTGGCCCCCCGCCCTGGGCACCGCACCCAAACCGACGGACCACGCACGCAACCTGGGCTTCATCCTGGACTCCTCCCTCTCCATGACCAGACAAGTAAACGCCGTCTCCTCGTCTTGCTTCAACATCCTGCGCATGCTACGTAAGATCTTCCGGTGGATCCCCACCGAGACGAGGAAGACGGTCACCCAGGCCCTCGTCACCAGCCGACTGGACTACGGCAACGCCCTCTATTCCGGAACCACCGCCAAGCTCCAGAAGAGACTCCAGCGGATCCAGAACGCCTCGGCCAGACTCATTCTCGACATCCCCCGACGCAGCCACATCTCCGGACACCTGAGAGATCTGCATTGGCTCCCGGTCAACAAGAGAATCACCTTCCGTCTCCTCACCCACGCGCACAAAGCCCTACACGACCAAGGCCCGAGCTACCTCAACAACCGGATCAACTTCTACACTCCCAAGCGCCTCCTCAGATCAACCAGCCACGCCCTCGCCGCCGTCCCCCGCATCTGAAGAGCGACAACAGGAGGAAGGTCCTTCTCCTACCTGGCCGCCAAGACCTGGAACTCACTCCCGACCGACCTGCGCCTGACCCAAGACCACCTCTCCTTCAGGAAGAAGCTCAAGACCTGGCTGTTCGAGCAGTAACGGCACCCCCCCCCCCCCACCCAGCGCCTTGAGACCCTACGGGTGAGTAGTGCGCTCTATAAATGACCAGATAGATAGATAGATAGAGGTGACTTTAACCTCCTACTGGACCCACAACTGGACCGCACCTCTAAAGCTAAATACAATCCACCAAATATATCCCTTCAAGCGTAAAAAAATATCATGAAAGACTATACACTACAAGATGCATGGAGAGTCAAACATGGCAATCATAGAGAGTATTCTTTCTATAGCAAAAAATATAGCCAGTTCTCAAGAATAGACTTCTTTCTGTTAGATCAATCTCTTTTAGCTAATATTGCTTCAATTTCATACATTCCAGTTGGTCTATCAGATCACTCTGTCGTCGAGTTAAAAATAACTTTCAAAAATAGTCCCTCAGAATATAGGTGGACACTTGATAGGACCATCCTGCTAAATGACGAGGTTAAAAACAAAATCAAGGAAAGTCTACTGGAATTTTTTATGTTTATTGAGAACACAGCTTCAGATCATATCATATGGGACACACTTAATTCTTACTTAAGAGGAATTTATTGTTCTCATATGATTTTAAACAGGAAGCTTAAAATAGAAAGAGACAACCAAGAGCTCAACTTAATCAAATTAAAGGAACGGCAACTTTAACTCGCTGCTTCCGAAGATAGAGCTAGTATTCCGGGTCTTGAAAAGGAAATATTAGAATTGCAAACAGACTGCAGAGTTAGAGCTGAAAAAATAATTAAAGATAAATGGGAAGTGAGTAAGCTTCGTAACTTCGAGTACGGTGAGAAATGTGGTTCCCTGTTAGCCTGGAAGGCAAGGACAGAGAGGTGCAGAAATAATATTAATTGTTTAACACAGCGTGGCACTGGACTGCCTTTAACAGAGGACATAGAGATCAAAAGTGAGGCTACAGCCTTTTATGAGGAACTATATCAGGAGAAGAATAGTCCGGGGTTGGAAGATCTGGAGAATTGGTGGGCTTTGAGAGAACTGCCACAGTTGAGTGACTCAGACAAAGCTTTTTTAGCCACTGAGATTACGGAGGGAGAGGTTAGGTCACAACTGAAAAAGATGGCTAGAAATAAGGCCTCTGGCCCCGACGGACTCCCGAGTGAGGTTTATAAAGATAACATGGAAGAGATCTTAGTCCCACTACAGAGACTCTTCAATAGAATATTTATACAGGGAGAGCAAATTCCATCCTCTTGGCTAGACACCACAATCTCCCTGATAGTTAAACCAAATAAAGACCCGAAAAAGATAGAGTCATATCGACCAATTTCACTCTTAAATTCGGATTCAAAAATTTACTCTGGTATATTGGCTTCCAGATTAGCTAAAATAATCAAGTCTATTATCCACCCAGACCCGAGGGGGTTTATACCTGGCCGCCAATTGAATGAACTGACATTCCAAGTCATTGGAGCGATAGATACAGCAATTGAAAAGAAGACGCCGCTTACTATCGTAGCAATAGACGCTGCCAAGGCGTTTGATCAAGTCAACTGCACTTCCTATGGAAGTCAATGTCAAAATTTGGCTTCCCAGAGATTTTTATTAAAGGAATTGAAACACTATATAGGGGTCCCAGGGCAAAAATTCTGGTCAATGGTAGTCTGTCTGAATGGCTGAATATCTCCAGAGGAACAAGGCAGGGTTGTCCCCTATCTCCCCTCCTGTTTGATAATTATATTGAGCCTTTCGTCTGTTCCCTGAGGCAGAACCCAGAAATTAAACCATTCATAATGGGAGTCTTAGTGCCTAAGACAGCTCTTTATGCTGATGACCTCCTTCTTTATACGTCTAATCCAGAGGAGGCAATACCAAGACTATTTGAATTGGCCGAAGATTTTGGTATAATATTGGGGTACAGCATCAACAAAGACAAAACGGATATAATGAGCTGGAATAATCCTGCCCCGATCCCAGAAGCAAAATCCAAAATTAGATACTTGAGGATTTATCTTACACATAATTTGGAAGAAACTCCTAAGACCAGTTGGTCAATAGTTGTCAAAGAAGTTAGAAAGCTTTTGACTAGATGGAACACTCTACCTTTAAACATCTATGGTAGGGTGAACCTAGTCAAAATGATAATCCTGCCAAAGGTCACTTTCTTATTCAATTCTATTCATTTGATTTTTAATAAAAAGGACATCTCTAATTTGCAAGGGAGGATCGGCTCTTTCATTTGGGCTACTAAGTCTCCTAGAATAGCCTGGAAGAAGCTAAGAAAGGGACTAAAACTTGGTGGGTTAGCACTTCCGGATCTACTTTTTTATTGCTACGCCTTTCAGTTTAAAAACTTTAGACTTCTAGCTAATAAGTTGGACTCTACCTCACATGGCAGACTCTTTCAGGCTATGTTACTAGACCTTCCATATAGTTCAGATTTCTTTCTTTTTAAGTTTGGAGATCAGAAGTTTTTTTTTAAATTCGCTTAAAGCTTTTACGGACAGCCCTAGATAATTGGCAATTGATATGAAAATTTTAGGTATCCCTTATTATCACTCTCAAGCTCCAATTTGGGATTCCCCCGGCACTCCGGAATGCTTAATGGATCAACTAACTCTCCCATTGAGGAATGCTGGCTTCACGAAATGGGGGGACATGTGTAATGGCTCGAGACTATTAAGTTGGGAAACCCTATCAAGCTTAACTAAAGATACCATTACAAGATTCAAGTTCTACCAGCTGTCTGCTTGGTGGGGAAGTCAGAACTGGAACACAGAAGTGGAGAGTCCTCTTTTTGATTTAATAAGTAGGGAGAAGGGATGGAAGGGTGAGGTTGCTGAGTGGTACAGAATCTTAATGGGAAGTAAAGACAACTTAGAGGCTGAAATAATTAAGTTATGGGATACTTCTACAGTACAGATTCCAGGTGATATATTAAAAGTTTGGACAGATTCTTTTACACTCTCTCAAAAAATTATTAAACCATCGAACTTGAGAAGAAACCACCTGTTCACAGCATATAGGGCTTATTGGACTCCGGCGAAACTCTCAAAAACTGCAACAGAAGAGTATTCATGTCCAAGATGTAATTTTCCAGCAGCAGATGACGGTCATATGTTCATTGGATGCCCTGAAATAGGTAGCTACTGGAGACAGGTGTGTGATTTCCTGGATGAGGTATTGTTATCACCAATCACATGTACTCCCAGATTAGTCTTCTTTGGTTTTCCTTCTGATTATGATATAAACAGTTGCACATCACAGTTTATCTTCTATGTGGTTGTTATCGCCAGGAGGGAGATTTGTAAAGAGTGGAAATCTGAATACCCTCCTAAATTTGTGGACTGTCTTAGAAACATCATGGCAGTGAGTAGACTGGATATGCTGTGTGGAGGGAAAAAGTCTGCTAAGCTTTGGTCTGTTTTAAAAACATGGTGTGAGAAATAACAATAAAAGTCCAATGATTATGCTAGAGGTTAACTGGTCCCGTCCTCCCTATGTGGCAAGCAACATCGTGAAAGGGAGTAGGACTGGAAATGACCTTACCTCTGGGCAATCTCCATCGGCTATCCACAAACTCAAGGGCAGGAAAGGTTGGTTTGTGTCAGTGGCCTGGAGCACGCCCATTTAGAGCTAATATCTACTGGAGGCATATATGAGGACGCAAAAAGAAAAAAAAAAAAGAAAAAAAAAAAAGAAATGAGAGTAAAAAAACAAGCATTTGCAATGCAATAGGTCTCGCATTAGGAAAGTTTGAGCTATTGGTATTGTAAATGACACATTTTGTATTTATGTGTTGGTTTTGAAAATAGCGAAATTAATAGCTTTGTCATTTACAATGCCAATACTTTTAACTTTTGCAAATGTGACACCTATAGCATTTGTAATGCAACATGTTTTGTATTTACGTGACTTAGATGTATTGATGTTCCAAATAACAATGGCTTAATTTTTTTAAATAATTCATACTTAAATAAAAGTTATTGTAATTTATAATGGCAATAGCGTAAACTTTTGTAAATAACATTTGTGAAGATTATGTTCAGTGTATTTTATTGTGACAAAAATCCAAGAACAGAAGTGAAATATTAACATCTTTTTGTGACATTTGTAATAAAGCTTCAAACATTGAGAGAACGTATTTGAACCAGTTGTTGTTGAATGGTTGCACAGATTGATGATGTGGTGGCGCTGAGTGATGTTGTGGTGGCGACGAGTGATGCTGTGGTGTTCAGTGATGTTGTGGTGCCCCTGAGTGATGCTGTGGTGCCCCTGAGTGATGCTGTGGTGGTACGATAGATAGAGTTAGGGCGATAGATAGCTAGAGGCAGGGCGAAAGATAGATAGAGTGAGGGCAATAGATAGATAAATACAGTGAGGGCGACAGATAGATATATAGATAGAGTGAGGGCGACAGATAGATAGATACAGGGCTGTTGGACTTGGCCCTTCTGGCAGGTTCACCCCTAAACTTTTTGCTTTTAATGGTGACCTGGTGATGGTGATTTTTGGGTTCTGCGCACTTTCACTGCGTCCCAGTGGAAAGTGCGTGCGCACTTTGAGTGCATGTGGTGAGATAGGCCTGCCCTCCCATAGGAAAGCATGGGGAATGTATGTGTCCCTGGTAGTTCCTGATGCGTGGGGTGTACAGGCTTGAGTCTGGTATGTGCGGACTCGTGTGATTGAATTCTGCGAGATGATGTATACGGCATGAATGTGTCTAGTGTGGAAGTGCCACTTATAGACATGGCTGTACGTGTGCTGTGAGGGTGCTGGTGTGTGATTGGCTGGAGCTGGCTGGGATGCCAGGCTCCATGAGTCATGATGGGTCTTCCCGGTGGTGAGTGTGGAGATTAGCATGCTGATGGCTGGGGAGGAGTGCACCTGTGTCCTGAAAGGGGCTGGGCTTCCCCCCACACAATGCTGGCTCCGCCCCCTGTGGTGCGTCTAATGACCCTAGCCCTGCCAGTGAATGAAAAGGGTGGTTGGGCCCATCAAGGGTGCTCCAAAACCAGCTGCGACTGGTTTCTCCCCCACCCTGCACCTACAGACAGAGGGTTTTTCAGTATAAGAAGGGGCTGTGTCCCTTTACAATTGGTTCTCTGCCAGGATCCTGCCTGAGGGGGCTGCTGCTGTTGCTGGGGCCAGGAGGACCGCCACTTGCATTGTCTCCCTGCCTGGAGACCCAGTCAGCTGGCTCTGGGCCCAGCCTTGCCCCCTTCCCCACCTGAAGAGCTTTGTTGAACTTTTCGTTCCCTCGAGCGCTGGGAGCGCTTGATTCCTGCTTTGAGGCGCCTGGGAGCGCTGTACCTGTTCATAGCGCTTGGGAGCGCTTCATATTGCCCTGCTAGCGCTGAGGAGCGCTTTATTTGGGCCCACGGCGCTTAATTGCGCTTTATTCTGCTTATAGCGCCTGGAGCGCTTTTCTTATCTTTAAAGCCGGTGCCCAACCGGCATTGCCCGCTGAGATTGTCCCCGTTGCCGCCCGGCCGCGACCAGGGAGTCAGGCAGGCAGGGGGCGGGACTGCGGGACATCCCCTGACCTCATTCCCCGGGCCGCGCTCTGATTGGCTGCCGGCCCGGGACAGGAAAGAGGAAGCCGGAAGCTGCCGGGAGCCGGCCCCGGGAACCGGTGCATGAAGAGGGAGAGCGGCGCCTGCCTTCACAGGGCTCCCGGGACCAATGGAGAGCCCCAGAGCCCAAGAGCCGCCGCAGCACGACCGGGAGCAGAGTGGAGCTCCCCAGCGTGGAGGACCAGCCCGAGAGAGGAGACGTCCCTGCCCGAGCCACCGGTGAGTGGGGCCCGGTGTGGGTGACAGAGGGGGGCCGTCGGGGCACAGTGCCGGTGCCCCTCCCCCCCCAGTGTGATTTTGAGCCCATGAGGCTCAGGGGGCAGCTTAGTGTTGGAGCCGCGAGAGGCTCTTAAGTGCCACATCTGTTGCAGAGCCCCGAGGCTCCTGGGGGCATTTGCATATTCCGAGTTCCCCAGAGAGGAACTCCAACAACGGCCGCATTTGGTGCTCGAGCCTGAAAGGCTCAAGGGGGCAATATTGCTGAAGCCCCGAGGCCCCAGAGGTCCGTTTGCGATCCCGAGTCCCCAGAGGGGGGACTCCAACGTCCAGGGGGCATTGTGTTCGAGCCGCGAAGGCTCCCCGGGAGCACCATTGTTCTAGGTGTGTTTTGAGAGCCCAGAGAGGCTCATGGGGCCATTTCTTTACTCAGAGCCCAGCAAGGCTCCAAGAAGGGGACAAGTATATGTTCAGAGCCTGCGAAGCTCCCAAGTTGCCCCCCCCCCATCCTCCTTGCTACAGCTGCCCAGCACTTCGTGGGCAGCTGCCACGTTTAGGCCCCTGACACTGGGACACAGGGCGTCCTTGCCCTAGAGAGGCCAGTTGGCCCAGGGACTGCCACAGGTGGTGGCTTATGGGATTTTTGCGCAATTGTGTGCTCCTGCACCTCTGAATGTGTTTTAATGCGTCATGTGCCATGTGCCTGCACCTCTGAATGTGTTTTGATGCATCATGTGTTTTCTCCTACACCTCTGAATGTTGATGCATCATGTGTAATGTTTCTATGCTTACACCCCTACAGGTATTGTGATACTTAGGTGGTTGTTCTTGCTAGTACAGGTGGTGCTAGTGAGGTCCTGGTTACCAGTGATTACTGGTTGTGTGCTAAAGTGAGTTATATTCTATGTTCTAAGTGCTAATTTTACTAAGTGCTATTTCTAAAAGTGTTACTTCTAAAAGTGCTGATTCCTGACAGTGGTCCATGTGGCCCTGTCTTGTACATATCCCCTGTAAATTCTGCCTGTGCCTGTTGGCACATTGTAAAGTGTGTGTTTTTATCTAATGTGTTTTGGTGTAATACAAAGGCTATTTTTATATATAACCTTGTGTGGGGTTTCCTTTGTGGTGGGCCTTGGGTGTTGTTGCTGGGGTGCGTGCGCAAATACTTAACTCACATCGCCTCCAAGTTTAGCCTTGCTGATCGCGCCACGTTACCTAGAGGGTGAGCAGGGGTTATCTTGGCGTGTAACTCCCTTGCACTGACTTAGGAGTGGTGGTCTCTGACTGACTTTGGCGCAAGCCCTGGCCTGCCGGGGATCCCATTTCTAACATTGGCTGGCAGCGTGAGGGATCCGGATTTGTGTTTGCGTTGTACCACAGTGGCAACTGGCCGCACTACAAAACTCTACATTTTAGATGACCACATTTTTGGGGATTATTGTTCTCAAAGTTCTGTTATTTCTTTTCATAAGAGTATCATTTGCAAAGGGTGTCCAGTACATTTGTTCCCCCGCCCTGCGCCCAGAGTTTGGTACCTGTGTCACTTGTGGTCAGGTTGAGAAGTCAGGGGTGGTAGAAACTGCCTTACCAGTCCGAGGGGAGGGTTGTGTGTGGATGAATAGTGTGTTGCCCTGGACAAATGAATGTGAGTTCTCTTTGATAGGGAGCTGCTGAAGACTTTGAATTGTGTACTCTTACTTCAGACTGCTAAGGTCCCCTGTGTTGCACGTGTCTGTGAGCATCCTGCCAAGAAGGAATCTTCTTTTAACCTCTGTGGCCTGTTTAGGTACAGTATGCATGAGTTGGGGCAGTTTTGTGAGGAGAGAAACATCACAGTGAATGAGTCAGACACACAGTCCAAGCTTAGGGATAACATGATCCTATGGCAGAAGGATGACTGGGAACGTGAGCACAGTGAGAAAGAGAGGGCCCGGGCCGCACGCCATGAGGGTGGTGGGTCTGAGGGGAGCACTGGAGAGTCTGAAGAGGAGGATGAGGATGACAGTGAATGGGCGCCAGCAGAGACCGAGGACCCCATAGATAGGGAGTCCCTTGCTGGGTCCAGTGTCCGAAGCAGCACCCCATCCCTTTCCCTGTCCCCAGAGGCGAATAGGAGATTAGCCTTAGAGGAGAAAATGGCGTTATGGGCTCATGAGTTGAGTCTTAGGACATTGGCCCTTGGGCAACAAAGGCTATCAATCAATCAATCAATCACAGCATTTATATAGCGCACTACTCACCCGGAGGGTCTCAAGGTGCTAGGGGAGGGGGGGGACCGCTACTGCTCGAACAGCCAGGTCTTGAGCTGCTTCTTTAAGGCGAGGTGGTCCTGGGTCAGGCGGAGGTGGGTCGGGAGGGAGTTCCAAGTCTTGGCGGCCAGGTAGGAGAAGGACCTTCCCCCTCTGGTGGCTCTTCGGACGCGGGGGACGGCGGCGAGGGCGTGGCCGGTCGATCGAAGCTGGCGTGTGGGAGCGTAGAAGTTGAGGCGGCTGTTGAGGTATCCGGGGCCTTGGTTGTGTAGGGCTTTGTGTGCGTGGGTGAGAAGACGGAAGGTGATTCTCTTGTTGACCGGGAGCCAGTGCAGGTCTCTCAGGTGTCCGGAGATGTGGCTGCGACGGGGGATGTCCAGGATGAGTCGTGCTGAGGCGTTCTGGATCCGCTGGAGTCTCTTCTGGAGTTTGGCGGTGGTACCGGAGTAGAGGGAGTTGCCGTAGTCCAGACGGCTGGTGACGAGGGCCTGGGTGACCGTCTTCCTGGTCTCGGTGGGGATCCACCGGAAGATCTTACGTAGCATGCGCAGGATGTTGAAGCATGACAAGGAGACAGCGTTGATTTGTCTGGTCATGGAGAGGGTTGAGTCCAGGATGAAGCCCAGGTTGCGTGCGTGGTCTGTTGGTTTGGGTGCGCTGCCCAGGGCGGGGGGCCACCAGGAGTTATCCCAGGTGGAGGGTGAAGATCCCAGGATGAGGACTTCCGTCTTGTCCGAGTTCAGTTTCAGGCGACTGTTCATCATCCACTTGGCTACGTCTGTCATCCCTTCGTGAAGGTTGGCTCTGGCGGCGGTGGGGTCGTTGGTGAGGGAGAGGATCAGCTGAGTGTCGTCGGCGTAGGAGATGATGTTGAGGTTGTGTTGGCGTGCGATGGCTGCGAGGGGGCTCATGTAGACGTTGAAGAGGGTTGGGCTGAGCGAGGAGCCTTGAGGAACGCCGCAGATGACTTTGGTGGCTTCTGACCTGAACGGGGGAGGCGGACTCTCTGTGTCCTTCCGGCGAGGAAGGAGATGATCCATTCCAGTGCCTTCTCCTGGATTCCGACGTTGCTGAGGCGCTGCACTAGGGTGCGGTGGCAGACAGTATCGAAAGCCGCGGAGAGGTCTAGGAGGATGAGGGCCGCTATTTCTCCGTTGTCGAGCAGGGCTCGGATGTCATCGGTGGCTGCGATCAGGGCAGTCTCGGTGCTGTGGTTGGCCCGGAATCCAGACTGCGAGAGGTCGAGGGATCCTTTTGTCTCGAGGAAGGCGGCCAGCTGCTTGTTGACGGTCTTCTCGATGACTTTTGCAGGAAATGGGAGCAGCGAGATAGGGCGGTAGTTCTTGAGGTCGGTGGTGTCGGCTGATGGTTTCTTCAGTAGAGCGCTGAGTTCGGCGTGCTTCCAGCTCTCCGGGAAGGTAGCGGTGTTGAAGGAGGTGTTGATGATGTCCCGCAGGTGGGGTGCGATGACAGAGTCGGCCTTGTTGAAGTTGTGGTGAGGGCAGGGGTCGGTCGGAGATCCGGAGTGGATGGAGTTCATCGTGCGGATGGTGTCTTCGGTGCTGATCGGGGTCCAGGCACGGAGGGTGGTGGTGGGGGGCGGTGGTTCGGTTGTGGCGTGCGTCGGTTGAGTGCTGAAGCTGTTGTGTATGTCCGCGATCTTGTTGTAGAAGTAGGAGGCCAGGGAGTTGCAGAGGTCTTGTGAAGGGGTGATGTCGTTGTTTCCGGCGTTGGGGTTGGAGAGCTCTTTAACGATGTTGAAGAGTTCCTTGCTGTTGTGTGCGTTGTTGTCCAGTCGTTCCTTGAATGCAGTTTTCTTGGTGGCGTGGATCATTTGGTGGTGTTTTCGGGTGGCGAGCTTGAGGGCAGTCATGTTGTCCGGTGTTGGGTCTCTGCGCCAGGCTTTCTCGAGGGCTCGGCAGTTCCTCTTGGAGCTCTTCAGTTCGTCGGTGAACCATGGGGCTTTCTTGCTGCCGGGTCTGCTAGGCGGGGTCTTCAGAGGGGCGAGGTTATCTGCGCAGTTGCTGATCCACTTTGTGAGGTTGGTGGCCGCCTGGCTGGGGTTTGTTGCGCCGGTGGGAGGGTTTTTGCTCAGGGAAGTCGCGAGCTGGTCGGCTGTGATCTTGTTCCAGCTTCTGCGTGCAACCTGTAGCTGGTGGTGGTGGATCGTGGTCCTTCTGAAGCTGAAGTGGACGCAGCTGTGGTCCGTCCAGTGGAGTCCGGTGGCATGGCTGAAGGTGATGTCCTTGCTGGATGAGAACACGGGGTCGACAGTGTGTCCGGCGTAGTGGGTGGGGGTGGTCACCAGCTGCTTGAGTCCGAGGTTTGCGAGGTTGTCCAGCAGGGTGGTGGTGTTGCAGTCGTTGTTGTTCTCCAGGTGGAAGTTGAGGTCCCCGAGGAGGATGTAGTCAACGGAGGGGAGGGCGTACGGGCTGATGAAGTCGGCGATGTCTTTGCTGAATTGTGTGCGTGGTCCCGGGGGTCTGTAGATGAGGGTGCCTCTGAGGGTGGTCTTGGGGTTGATGTGGATCTGGAAGTGCAGGTGTTCAGTGGGTGCGAGGGTGTCGTCGGTGTTGGTCGTGATGCGGATGGTGTTCCTGTGGATGATGGCTAGAGACTGAGAAGGTCTTAGCGCAGGAAAGGATGGCGGAGGCTGAGAGGGCCTTTGCCAGAGAGAGATTAGCTCAGGAGGGTATATTGTCCCCTGAGCGCAGTTTTAATTTTCTGGATTCCCCAGGGAGGGTTGAGTCCAGTGGTGGCAGCTATTTGAATCTCAGTGCAGGAAATACCATTCCCAGTTCCCAGAGTATGGTACCTGTTCCCCAAGAAGAGGAGTATAGGTTGAGATTCAGGGGCAGTAGGAAACTGTCTCGCCAGTCTTGGGGAGAGTTTGTGGATGAATGTCAAGATGCACTGTCTGAGTGGTCATTGGTTCACACGGAATCTGATTTTGTCAAACTGTTTGATCTGGTTCTAAGAGAGCAGGTGCTTAGTAGTTGTTTGCCAGGGTTGCAACAACACCTGTTGGACTATGGGTTGACTGATCCAGACACACTTGCAGAAGATGCAGAGCGCTGGGAGAGTGCCAGAGGTTCTGTAGAGTCATTAGAGAGTGAGTCCAACAGTAGTGGTACAGGTATCTTCCAGCCCAGCGTGGTGGAAGAGGTTCAGTGTAGCCCAGCTAGGTCCCAGTATAGCGAGGAGGGTGTAGGGGCTTACTGCCTGACTCAGTGGAGCAGGAGTAAGTGGGCGACCGAGGGTCCCCAGACGCACGAAGCCCTGCCTCAGGACTTGGATGGTTTCTTTAGGGAACACCAGGTTAGGGACCTAGGCTGTCCTGTTAGTCCATTTGAGGAGGATCTCCTAGTGTCTAGGGAACCTGGAGTATCTGTAACTAGAGCTCCAGGGGTTCCAGTGTCCGGCAGTGTCCCTCCAGTTGGGAGGGCACAGAAGTCCGAAGTGAGGAGTGATTGGGGGATGAGTACCCCAGTGGAAGAACCAGTGGGTCAGGGACTACCTAGTTGGGCTAGGATCCCGTGTAGTGACCATGGTGACACCACTTCTGTTCTGGGGGATCTTCGCGCCCTGTCAGGTGGACAGGGGACGGGAGATCTGCGCCAGACAGACAGTCACACGACACATGGGTCATGTGTCAGCCTCAGGGGGATGGCGTGTGAATCCCCAGAAGTCCTGGAGTGCCAGGCAATTATTCCACCAAAGGTTTTAGACCAGTGGTTGGGAGGCCAGGTTCAGGATCAGCCTGACCTGAAGGGTAGGATGAGTGTAACCAGTGTCCTGACCGGTTCTTCTTCCAGAGGTACCGCCCCAGTTGGTAGGGAGCAGGACTCTGGAAGGGGGTGCAGAGGGTGGGAGAGCCCACTTCTGACCCCGGTGCAACCTGAGGGGTTAAACCCTGGGTTGGAATGGCGTTCTAGGTGTACCCCTCGTCGGAGGAGGAGGAACCTTAGGAGAAGAGGTAGGGGGAGGAGAGCCTTCCCTGAGACTCCTGGTCCGCCTGAGGTTGTAGACCCTAGGCTGGAGAACCAGTGGCAGTCTAGTCCTGTCTTGCAGACAGGAAGAGTGGAGAATGGCTACTATGTGCCAGGGGTTACTACCCCCCCCCCACTCTGTGAATAGGCAAGGACCGGTGGCACCTGGGTGGCCCAGGGCCTGGTCCTGGCCGCGGACAGCTCGGGAGTACCAGTGGGGTAGCCCAGTTGGTCCAGACAGTGGTTTGAGAAGGAATCCCATGGGTTCACCGCAGCGTAGAACAGGAGGGTGTCCCTGCAGTTGCGGGCCCGCGTCCGTGTTCTATCGCCCCAAGCAGGGAAGTCCATCACGGTGGTGATTGGTCTCCCCTGCGTTTTGGCTGGAAGGGGGTTGTGTTGGACTTGGCCCTTCTGGCAGGTTCACCCCTAAACTTTTTGCTTTTAATGGTGACCTGGTGATGGTGATTTTTGGGTTCTGCGCACTTTCACTGCATCCCAGTGGAAAGTGCGTGCGCACTTTGAGTGCATGTGGTGAGATAGGCCTGCCCTCCCATAGGAATGCATGGGGAATGTATGTGTCCCTGGTAGTTCCTGATGCGTGGGGTGTACAGGCTCGAGTCTGGTATGTGCGGACTCATGTGATTGAATGCTGCGAGATGATGTATGTGGCATGAATGTGTCTAGTGTGGAAGTACCACTTCTAGACATGGCTGTACGTGTGCTGTGAGGGTGCTGGCGTGTGATTGGCTGGAGCTGGCTGGGATGCCAGGCTCCAAGAGTCATGATGGGTCTGCCCGGTGGTGAGTGTGGAGATTAGCATGCTGATGGCTGGGGAGGAGTGCACCTGTGTCCTGAATGGGGCTTCCCCCCACACAATGCTGTCTCCGCCCCCTGTGGTGCGTCTAATGACCCTAGCCCTGCCAGTGAATGAAAAGGGTGGTTGGGCCCATCAAGGGTACTCCAAAACCAGCTGTGACTGGTTTCTCCCCCACCCTGCACCTACAGACAAAGGTTTTTTCAGTATAAGAAGGGGCTGTGTCCCCTTACAATTGGTTCTCTGCCAGGATCCTGCCTGAGGGGGCTGCTGCTGTTGCTGGGGCCAGGAGGGCCGCCACTTGGATTGTCTCCCTGCCTGGAGACCCAGTGAGCTGGCTCTGGGCCCAGCCTTGCCCCCTTGCCCACCTGAAGAGCTTTGTTGGACTTTGTGTTCCCTCGAGCACTGGGAGCGCTTGATTCCTGCTTTGAGGCGCCTGGGAGCGCTGTACCTGTTCATAGCGCTTGGGAGCGCTTCATATTGCCCTGCTAGCACTGAGGAGCGCTTTATTTGGGCCCACGGCGCTTAATTGCGCTTTATTCGCCTGGAGCGCTTTTCTTATCTTTAAAGCCGGTGCCCACCCGGCATTGCCCTCTGAGATTGTTCCCGTTGCCGCCCGGCCGCGACCAGGAAGTCGTGACCTCATTCCCCGGGCCACGCTCTGATTGGCTGCCGGCCCGGGACAGGAAAGAGGAAGCCGGAAGCTGCCGGGAGCCGACCCCGGGATCCGGTGCATGAAGAGGGAGAGCGGCGCCTGCCTTCACAGGGCTCCCGGGACCAAGGGAGAGCCCCGGAGCCCAAGAGCCACCGCAGCACGACCGGGAGCAGAGTGGAGCTCCCCAGCATGGAGGACCAGCCCGAGAGAGGAGACGTCCATGCGCGAGCCACCGGTGAGTGGGGCCCGGTGTGGGTGACAGAGGGGGGCCGTCGGGGCACAGTGCCGTTGCCCACCCCCCCCCAGTGCTCTTTCCATATGGGCGCAGTGTGATTTTGAGCCCACGAGGCTCAGGGGGCAGCTTAGTGTTGGAGCCGCGAGAGGCTCTTAAGTGCCACATCTGTTGCAGAGCCCCGAGGCTCCTGGGGGCATTTGCATATTCCGAGTTCCCCAGAGAGGAACTCCAACAACGGCCGCATTTGGTGCTCGAGCCTGAAAGGCTCAAGGGGGCAATATTGCTGAAGCCCCGAGGCCCCAGAGGGCCGTTTGCGATCCCGAGTCCCCAGAGGGGGGACTCCAACGTCCAGGGGGCATTGTGTTTGAGCCGCGAAGGCTCCCCGGGGGCACCATTGTTCTAAGGTGTGTTTTGAGAGCCCAGAGAGGCTCGTGGGGCCATTTCTTTACTCAGAGCCCAGCGAGGCTCAAGAAGGGGATAAGTATATGTTCAGAGCCTGCGAGGCTCCCAAGTTGCCCCCCCCCCCATCCTCCTTGCTACAGCTGCCCAGCACTTCGTGGGCATCTGCCACGTTTAGGCCCCTGACACTGGGACACAGGGCGTCCTAGCCCTAGAGAGGCCAGTTGGCCTAGGGACTGCCACAGGTGGTGGCTTATGGGATTTTTGCGCAATTGTGTGCTCCTGCACCTCTGAATGTGTTTTAATGTGTCATGTGCCATGTGCCTGCACCTCTAAATGTGTTTTGATGCATCATGTGTTTTCTCCTACACCTCTGAATGTTGATGCATCATGTGTAATGTTCCTATGCTTACACCCGTACAGGTATTGTGATACTTAGGTGGTTGTTCTTGCTAGTACAGGTGGTGCTAGTGAGGTCCTGGTTACCAGTGATTACTGGTTGTGTGCTAAAGTGAGTTATATTCTATGTTCTAAGTGCTAATTTTACTAAGTGCTATTTCTAAAAGTGTTACTTCTAAAAGTGCTGATTCCTGACAGTGGTCCATGTGGCCCTGTCTTGTACATATCCCCTGTAAATTCTGCCCGTGCCTGTTGGCATATTGTAAAGTGTGTGTTTTTATCTAATGTGTTTTGGTGTAATACAAAGGCTATTTTTATATATAACCTTGTGTGGAGTTTCCTTTGTGGTGGGCCTTGGGTGTTGTTGCTGGGGTGCGTGCGCAAATACTTAACTCACATCGCCTCCAAGTTTAGCCTTGCTGCTCGCGCCACGTTACCTAGAGGGTGAGCAGGGGTTATCTTGGCGTGTAACTCCCTTGCACTGACTTAGGAGTGGTGGTCTCTGACTGACTTTGGCGCAAGCCCTGGCCAGCCGGGGATCCCATTTCTAACAAGGGCGATAGATAGATGTGTGTGGTTGTGTGTGTGTGGTTGTGTGTGTGTGGTTGCGTGTGTGTGTGGTTGTGTGTGTGGTGTGTGTGGTTGTATGTTTGTGTGGTTGTGTGTGTGTGTGGTTGGTTGTGTGTGGGGTGTGTGTGTGTGTGTGTGTGTTTGTATGTGTGTGTGGTTGTGTGTGGTTGTGTGTGGTTGGGTGTGTGGTTGGGTGTGCACAGCAGAAGAGAACAGGGAGTTAAAGAAGGAGGTGGGGTGGATGAGAACAGCAGATCGGCACAGGAGAAGAGAACCGGGAGTTACAGAAGGAGGCGGTGGAAAAGAACAGCAGATCAGCACAGGAGAAGAGAACAGGGAGTTAGAGAAGGAGGCGGGCCGAAAGAGAACAGCAGATCAGCACCAGAGAAGAGAAAAGGGAGTTAGAGAAGGAGGCAGATGGAAGAGAGCAAAAAGATCATCACAGGAGAAGGCAACAAGGAGTTAGAGAATGAGGCGGGTGGAAGAGAAGAGCAGATCAGCACAGGAGAAGAGAACAGGGAGTTAGAGAAGGGGGCGGGTGGAAGAGAGCAGCAGATCAGCACAGGAGAAGAGAAGAGACCAGGGCGATAAAGAAGGAGGTGGGGTGGAAGAGAGCAGCAAATCAGCACAGGAGATCAGAACAGGGAGTTAAAGAAGGAGGGTGGTAGAGTGGGGGCGGTAGAGTGGTAGAGTGAGGGCGGTAGAGTGGTAGAGTGAGGGCGGTAGAGTGAGGGCGTGAAGGCGGTAGAGTGAGGGCGTGAAGGCGGTAGAGTGGTAGAGTGAGGGCGGTAGAGTGAGGGCGTGAAGGCGGTAGAGTGAGGGTGGTAGAGTGAGGGCGGTAGAGTGGTAGATTGAGGGCCGTAGAGTGAGGGCGTGAGGGCGGTGTAGTAGTAGAGTGAGTGCAGTAGAGTGAGAGCGTGAGGGCGGTAGAGTGGTAGAGTAAGGGCGGTAGTAAGGGCCTGAGGGCGGTAGAGTGAGGGCGTGATGGCGGTGGAGTGAGGGCGGTAGAGTGAGGGCGGTAGAGTGGTAGCGTGAATGCAGTAGAGTGAGGGCGTGAGGGCGGTACAGTGGTAGGGAGAGGGTGGTAGAGTAATAGAGTGAGGGTGGTAGAGTGAGGGTGGTAGAGTGAGGGTGGTAGAGTGAGGGCGGTAGAGTGAGGGTGGTAGAGTGAGGGCGGTAGAGTGGTAGAGTGAGGGTGGTAGAGTGAGGGTGGTAGAGTGAGGGCGGTAGAGTGGTAGAGTGAGGGTGGTAGAGTGAGGGCGATAGAGTGAGGGCGGTAGAGTGGTAGAGTGAGGGCGGTAGAGTGGTAGAGTGAGGGCGGTAGAGTGGTAGAGTGAGGGCGGCAGAGTGAGGGCGGTAGAGGGAGGGCGGTAGAGTGGTAGAGTGAGGGCGGTAGAGTGGTAGAGTCAGGGTGGTAGAGTGAGGGTGGTAGAGTGAGGGCGATAGAGTGAGGGCGGTAGAGTGGTAGAGTGAGGGCGGTAGAGTGGTAGAGTGAGGGCGGCAGAGTGAGGGCGGTAGAGTGGTAGAGTCAGGGTGGTAGAGTGAGGGTGGTAGAGTGAGGGCGATAGAGTGAGGGCGGTAGAGTGGTAGAGTGAGGGCGGTAGAGTGGTAGAGTGAGGGTGGTAGAGTGGTAGAGTGAGGGCGGTAGAGTGAGGGCGATAGAGTGAGGGCGGTAGAGTGGTACGGTGAGGGCGGTAGAGTGAGGGCGGTAGAGTGGTAGAGTGAGGGCGGTAGAGTGAAGGTGGTAGAGTGAGGGCTGTAGAGTGAAGGTGGTAGAGTGAGGGCTGTAGAGTGAAGGTGGTAGAGTGGTAGAGAGAGGGCGGTAGAGTGAGGGCGGTAGAGTGGTAGAGTGAGGGCGGTAGAGTGGTAGAGTGAGGGTGGTAGAGTGAGGGTGGTAGAGTGAGGGTGGTAGAGTGAGGGCGATAGAGTGAGGGCGGTAGAGTGGTAGAGTGAGGGAGGTAGAGTGGTAGAGTGAGGACGGTAGAGTGGTAGAGTGAGGGAGGTAGAGTGGTAGAGTGAGGGCGGTAGAGTGGTAGAGTGAGGGCGGTAGAGTGAGGGCGATAGAGTGAGGGCGGTAGAGTGGTACGGTGAGGGCGGTAGAGTGAGGGCGGTAGAGTGGTAGAGTGAGGGCGGTAGAGTGGTAGAGTGAGGGCTGTAGAGTGAAGGTGGTAGAGTGGTAGACTGAGGGTGGTAGAGTGAGGGCAGTAGAGTGGTAGAGAGAGGGCGGTAGAGTGAGGGCAGTAGAGTGGTAGAGTGAGGGCGGTAGAGTGGTAGACTGAGGGTGGTAGAGTGAGGGCGGTAGAGTGGTAGACTGAGGGTGGTAGAGTGAGGGTGGTAGAGTGAGGGCGGTAGAGTGGTAGAGTGAGGGCGGTAGAGTGAGGGTGGTAGAGTGAGGGCGATAGAGTGAGGGCGGTAGAGTGGTAGAGTGAGGGCGGTAGAGTGGTAGAGTGAGGGCGGTAGAGTGGTAGAGTGAGGGCGGCAGAGTGAGGGCGGTAGAGTGGTAGAGTCAGGGTGGTAGAGTGAGGGTGGTAGAGTGAGGGCGATAGAGTGAGGGCGGTAGAGTGGTAGAGTGAGGGCGGTAGAGTGGTAGAGTGAGGGTGGTAGAGTGAGGGTGGTAGAGTGAGGGCGGTAGAGTGAGGGCGATAGAGTGAGGGCGGTAGAGTGGTACGGTGAGGGCGGTAGAGTGAGGGCGGTAGAGTGGTAGAGTGAGGGCGGTAGAGTGGTAGAGTGAGGGCTGTAGAGTGAAGGTGGTAGAGTGGTAGACTGAGGGTGGTAGAGTGAGGGCAGTAGAGTGGTAGAGAGAGGGCGGTAGAGTGAGGGCAGTAGAGTGGTAGAGTGAGGGCGGTAGAGTGGTAGAGTGAGGGCGGTAGAGTGAGGGCAGTAGAGTGGTAGAGTGAGGGCGGTAGAGTGGTAGAGTGAGGGCGGTAGAGTGAGGGCAGTAGAGTGGTAGAGTGAGGGCGGTAGAGTGGTAGAGTGAGGGTGGTAGAGTGAGGGTGGTAGAGTGAGGGTGGTAGAGTGAGGGTGGTAGAGTGAGGGTGGTAGAGTGAGGGCGGTAGAGTGGTAGAGTGAGGGCGGTAGAGTGAGGGCAGTAGAGTGGTAGAGTGAGGGCGGTAGAGTGGTAGAGTGAGGGCGGTAGAGTGAGGGCAGTAGAGTGGTAGAGTGAGGGCGGTAGAGTGGTAGAGTGAGGGCGGTAGAGTGAGGGCAGTAGAGTGGTAGAGTGAGGGCGGTAGAGTGGTAGAGTGAGGGTGGTAGAGTGAGGGTGGTAGAGTGAGGGTGGTAGAGTGAGGGTGGTAGAGTGAGGGTGGTAGAGTGAGGGCGGTAGAGTGGTAGAGTGAGGGTGGTAGAGTGAGGGTGGTAGAGTGAGGGCGATAGAGTGAGGGCGGTAGAGTGGTACGGTGAGGGCGGTAGAGTGAGGGCGGTAGAGTGGTAGAGTGAGGGCGGTAGAGTGGTAGAGTCAGGGTGGTAGAGTGAGGGCGGTAGAGTGAGGGCGGTAGAGTGAGGGCGGTAGAGTGAGGGCGGTAGAGTGGTAGAGTGAGGGCGGTAGAGTGGTAGAGTGAGGGCTGTAGAGTGAAGGTGGTAGAGTGGTAGACTGAGGGTGGTAGAGTGAGGGCAGTAGAGTGGTAGAGAGAGGGCGGTAGAGTGAGGGCAGTAGAGTGGTAGAGTGAGGGCGGTAGAGTGGTAGACTGAGGGTGGTAGAGTGAGGGCGGTAAGAGTGGTAGAGTGAGGGCGGTAGAGTGGTAGAGTGAGGGTGGTAGAGTGAGGGTGGTAGAGTGAGGGTGGTAGAGTGAGGGTGGTAGAGTGAGGGCGGTAGAGTGGTAGAGTGAGGGCGGTAGAGTGAGGGCGGTAAGAGTGGTAGAGTGAGGGCGGTAGAGTGGTAGAGTGAGGGTGGTAGAGTGGTAGAGTGAGGGTGGTAGAGTGAGGGTGGTAGAGTGGTAGAGTGAGAGTGGTAGAGTGAGGGTGGTAGAGTGAGGGTGGTAGAGTGAGGGTGGTAGAGTGGTAGAGTGAGGGCGGTAGAGTGGTAGAGTGAGGGTGGTAGAGTGAGGGTGGTAGAGTGAGGGTGGTAGAGTGAGGGTGGTAGAGTGAGGGTGGTAGAGTGAGGGTGGTAGAGTGAGGGTGGTAGAGTGAGGGCGGTAGAGTGGTAGAGTGAGGGCGGTAGAGTGGTAGAGTGAGGGTGGTAGAGTGAGGGTGGTAGAGTGAGGGTGGTAGAGTGAGGGTGGTAGAGTGAGGGTGCTAGAGTGAGGGCGGTAGAGTGGTAGAGTGAGGGCGGTAGAATGGTAGAGTGAGGGCGGTAGAGTGGTAGAGTGAGGGCGGTAGAGTGAGGGCGGTAGAGTGAGGGCGGTAGAGTTTGGGCGGTAGAGTGGTAGAGTGAGGGTGGTAGAGTGAGGGTGGTAGTGTGAGGGCAGTAGATTGGTAGAGTGAGGGCGGTAGAGTGAGGGCGGTAGAGTGAGGGCGGTAGAGTGAGGGCGGTAGAGTGAGGGCGGTAGAGTGAGGGCGGTAGAGTTTGGGCGGTAGAGTGGTAGAGTGAGGGTGGTAGAGTGGTAGAGTGAGGGTGGTAGAGTGAGGGTGGTAGAGTGAGGGCGGTAGAGTTTGGGCGGTAGAGTGGTAGAGTGAGGGTGGTAGAGTGAGGGTGGTAGAGTGGTAGAGAGAGGGCGGTAGAGTTTGGGCGGTAGAGTGAGGGCGGTAGAGTTTGGGCGGTAGAGTGGTAGAGTGAGGGTGGTAGAGTGAGGGTGGTAGTGTGAGGGCAGTAGATTGGTAGAGTGAGGGCGGTAGAGTGGTAGAGTGAGGGTGGTAGAGTGAGGGCGGTAGAGTGGTAGAGAGAGGGCGGTAGAGTTTGGGCGGTAGAGTGAGGGCGGTAGAGTGAGGGCGGTAGAGTGAGCACAAGAAGACTGTATCTAAACATTTAGGCACAGAAGCACATACAGCGAAACCAGAGGGCACCAGGTTTCTTCAATGTTCAGCTTCTGAAATAAGAAAATAGCTACCTGGGTGTTAGTATCTGAATCCAGGGGGAAGGGGGTGGGTGGGGAGAGAGAGAGATAGAGAAAGAGACAGAGAGAGAGAGCGAGGCAGAAAGAGAGAGAGTGAGAAAAAGAGAGAGAGAAAGAGGGAGAGAGAGAGACAGAGAGCGCAAGCGAGAAATAGAGAGAGAGAGAGCTAGAGAGAGAGAAAGCGAGAGAGAAGAGAGAGAAAGAGCGAGAGAGAGCGAGAAGGGAAAATAGAGAGATAGAGAGAAAGAGAGCGCAAGAGAGAAATAAGGAGAAAGAGAGAGAGAGACAAAGAGAGAGAGAGAGCGAGAAAGAGAGAAAGAGAGAAAGCGAGAAAGAGAGAGAAAGAGAGAAATAAGGAGGAAGAGAGAGAGAGAGAAAGAGAGAGAGAGAGAGAGAGAGAAAGAGAGCAAGAGAGAAGGAGATTGCTGTGTGAGTACCAGAGCCAGAGATTAGGCTCACACAGTGTGTCGCTCTCATTCCATTTCGATGCAGCACGTGGGAGGCAGGAAGTGAGAGTGCCCCACTCAAGCTACAGAAGAGGTGGGCTTAGGAGAGGGTACCAGGTGGATAAACCACAGGTCTGCTGCATTAGATGCACGCTGAGGACCCACATCAGAATGACAGCAGCAGAGGGCAAAAAGAGAAGGGAGGCATTTGCTTATAGCACAATGATTACTCTCTTCGATGGGGGGGCATCAGAAAGGTGATTGTAGTGCTATGAAGCAGATTGAAAGAGAAAAGGAAATGAATGCAGAAGATAAACGGCACAGAACAATATAGACAGAGTAGCAAGCCATGGATGGTGATAACAGCACAGACTCTCCTCAAGAAGCAAGTAAGGCTTAAAGACTTTACATTAAATTAAAGACTCATTAGAGGCAGAGTCCAGGGGTTTGTGGGGCTGGAGAATCTGACGTCAGGCACAGGAGCGCACATTGGTGCAGCTCAAACTATGATCTACAAAAATGTAACTGTACGTGGAGGCAATTGTAGGATTAGAGGGGCTGGTATCTTAACTTGAAGGAAATGCAGTCAGAGGTGATGAACACTCTAGGAAAGCAGGCGAGATAAGCCTGTTAATGAGGGGAAAGAGAAGGATGTAAGCGCTAGCGGCAGCCTTTGAAGTCTGATGCGAGGCACGGACAAATTGTGGTTTGTGACATGGCTGGTGTGGCGGGGGAGCGGGAGGCATTCCTCTGAAGTATGATGCCCAGGCTCGGGAAGCACATGGCAAGCGCGCGCACGGCGCACATGCACTGTCCATAATCCGCATTCCAAAGCCCTCTTGGTAAGCTTTCCTGGAGCACCTCTATATCTCTCGCGTAGTGATTGCTTACGCAATAGCTAGGCGAGACCTAAAAACCAGTGAAAACAAGTCAATAAAAGCTAGCTCACCCGACGCCACAGGAGCAAAAAAATCATATGAATTCAGAGTGAAAAAAGGACAAAAAGAACCCGATAAGGTGCCTGATCTACTGATGTACATCCGAATCCACCATCCTTGTTTAACTCATTAATATGTACTATTTGCAGCCTTGGAGAAGTCAAGTAGAGGAAACGCGTGCAGGTTCACTTTGATCTCCTATATGTACCCGTCTTCCTACATTGTAAAGACTGATGGATGTCGGGAAGACTTCACTATTAAGTGGACTCGGAATACTCCATCCACAAGGTGTATTCTCGACTCTATTTGTACTGTTCGGACGACATTATGCTGAATGCTTCGGTAAAAAGTATTGCAGAACATATAGCCCTAGGATTCTCATTCTAGGACTATCACAACCCCCTTGGGTGCAGGGCGTGTTTACGATGTGAGCACCTGTGAACATTAAATGTATCTCATCCATTACTAGACCCCTTCATCTTGATGTTGTTACAGATGTGCGAACGCAGGTCATAGCCACCATTCCTTATGTTTTGGAGTCCGGTGCGAGCAAACTAGGTTGGGGCGCAATATATTTGGATCAGGAGACAAAAGGGAGATGGAGTAGAAGAAATATCACTGAAATTATTTAGAAATGAGAGGAGGTCTTCTTGCACTTGGCAGGTTCAGATCTCACATTCAAGAGGTTCTGTGTTTTTTCAAGGATGGACAACATTACAGCTGTGACTTACCTGAACACACTGGAGGGAAGCCGATCGAGGAAGCTGTTGCAGTTAGTGAAGGAGATGTGGGAATGTTGTCTGGAACATAAGTTGGAATTAAAAGCTCAATATCTGCCAGGAGAAGAGAATGTAGTGGCAGATTGGAATTGTAGGAAAGTGGTGGATTAAAGTGATGAGATATTAAAGAAAGAGGTGTGTCAGAACATTCAGAAAAGTTTGGGTCCTTTGGGAGCGGATCTCTTTGGCTCCCAATTGACATTTGAGCTGGAGAATTACATCAGATGGAGACCAGATCCAGGAGCAACACCAATGGACGCCTGGACTGGGAGGGAATGGAAAGGTTTTGAGGCTTTACTCCTTTTGCTACGATTCACAGAGTGTTAAATCAAGTGAGGAGATAGAAGAGTCCGCGCTGGTGACCCCATTTTGGATGAGTGAGACGTGGTTCCCATCAGTAATGGACATGATAGAACTTCCTTGTCTAGAGCAGTCTTGCAAAAGCCCTCTAATCACCTCACAGACCCTGTTAGACGGACCGGGAGGGTCGGCCGAGGATACGGGGAGAGGTCTCCGGGGAGAGCCGTCTCCAGTGAATCGTACAGACAAGTAACTTCCCCCCCACAGACGGACACCACACAATGATAAAGTTCAACGATACTTTATAGACAATTCTTCAAGTACGGTAGAATGGTACAAGGAGGTCTGGACTCAGGGGTCCCCTCTATTCTGGTCTCTGTTTGGGAAAAGGGTAGCGGGACAGTCTTGTTACCAAAAAGATGGAAAATAGCTCTCAATCCTCGAGCTCGGTGGTGTAGATGAACGGGCCGCGGCGGAGCCAGCAGGTCCCGAGATGGATGAAGGAAGACGACGGTCCGCGGCAGAGCCAGCAGGTCCCGATGAAGGTGGTGGTTACAAACGGTCCGCGGCCACGCCAGCAGGTCCCGACGATGATGAAGGATAGGGTGGTTCCCAAAGCCGCGGCAGCGCCAGCAGGCAAGACGAGGGTGCACAAGACAGAGCTACGGCAGCGCCAGTAGTCCGTCAAGGATGAGTTCTTCTTTGCGTCTCTCGACTCCAAGATACAACTCCCGTCCTGCTCTGGAGCTGCCCCAGTTATAGGGCTGGTGTGCTTTGATGTCCGGACCCTCGCACTTGGAGGTCGGGAGGTCCGGGATGAGGGGGTTCAGACACCCAGCAGGGGGGTGGAGCCAGCGCCCGGGGAGGCGATGGGCGAGCGGCACTTGGTGGGGGAGAGCCATCGACACCTCCTGCTCCCATTGACTGACCAAGTAGCCCGCTCACCTCCTGGGTGGATGTTGGTGCCGGAATGTCTGAGGCCTGGCCAGGCCCAGGGTTGAGGTCGATCGGGGGCCAGGCGGCCTCGTGGTGGAGTGTCCAAGATGGCGCCCAGGATGGGCGCGCAGGCCGGTAGTGGGTCGGCCTACGCGGTCAACAGGTTCGAGTGTAGGGGTCCCTGCGGGGACGGTGGACGTGCAATGGTGGTGTGTGGTACCTGCGTGGCTGGTTCGGGCCTGGTTGGGCCGGGGGAGAGCGGCCCTTCGTGTGGCCTGTCCAACATGCGTCCCCCCCAGCTGAAGGCGGGGAGAGTTACCCATTCTCTTGGGGACTCTTCTCGTCGAGGCGGAAGAACCGGGACAGGCCATCTGCGTTGGCGTGATCGGGCCCAGGCCGATGTTCAACTGTGAAGTCCATCCCTTGTAGGGAGATGGACCAGCGTAGTAACTTCGGGTTTTCCCCCCGCATCTGCATCAGCCACTGCAGGGGTCGGTGGTCGGTCTGTACCCGAAAGGGTGTGCCAAAAAGGTAGGGCCGGAGCTTCTTGAGGGCCCATACCACCGCGAAGGCCTCCCTCTCTATGGTGCTCCAGCGTTGTTCCCGTGGTAGGAGTCGCCGGCTGATGAAGGCCACCGGCTGGTCATGGCCTTCGGTGTTCACTTGGGACAGGACTGCCCCAATGCCATGGTCGGAGGCATCCGTCTGGACGATGAACTCCCGGCTGTAGTCGGGGGCCTGGAGCACAGGGGCGGAGCACATGGCGGCTTTCAATTGTTCAAATGCAGCTTGACACTCTGGGGTCCAGTTGACTTTCTGGGGCTGATTTTTTGACGTGAGCTCTGTGAGGGGCCTCACGATAGTACCATAGTCTTTCACGAACCTTCGGTAATAGCCCGTGAGGCCCAGGAAGGCTCGTACCTCGGTCTGGGTAGTGGGGGGCTGCCAGGACTGGATGGCGGCAATTTTTAGCTGCAGAGGGGCCACCAGGCCGCTTCCCACCTGGTGCCCGAGGTAGGTTACAGACCCTTGCCCAATTTGACATTTGCTGGCCTTGATCGTGAGGCCAGCTTGCTGAAGGGCGTGCAGTACTGCTCGGAGGTGGTGGAGGTGCTCGGACCACTGGTTGCTGTATACAGCGATGTCGTCTAAGTAGGCGGCGCTGAATCCTTCGAGCCCCGCCAGGACCTGATTGACGAGCCGTTGGAACGTTGCTGGGGCATTCTTCATGCCGAAGGGCATGACTGTGAAATGGTAATGGCCATCGGGCGTGGAAAAGGCAGAACGTTCTTGTGCCCGGGGTGTGAGGCCGATTTGCCAGTAGCCCGCCGTCAGGTCGAAGATACTGAGGTAGCGGGCAGCTCCCATGCGGTCGATTAGTTCATCTGCCCGGGGGATGGGATGTGCGTCTGTCCTGGTGACCGCATTCAAGCCCCGGTAGTCGACGCAGAACCGGAGTTCTGGTGTGGTGCCGGGGGCAGCTGCTTTGGGGACCAGTACTACAGGGCTGGCCCAGGGGCTGTCTGAGGGCTCGATGACCCCGAGCGTGAGCATTTTGGCTACTTCCTCCTGGATGCAGGCCCGTACCCGATCTGGCACGCGGTAGGCCCGGTGGCGGATAGGGGGGCTGTCCCCCGTGTCCACATCGTGCGTACACCAGGAAGTGACACCTGGGGTGAGGGAGAACAGGCTGGCGAATTGTGACAGGAGAACTTGGCACTCCTGGTGTTGCTCTCGGGTAAGGGCCTCTGAGAGTCGGACCCCATCTACGGAACCGTCTTTCTCCCGCGTTCGTAGGAGGTCCGGGAGGGGCTCGGAGTCCTCTTCAGCCCCATTGTCTGTGGCCATCAGGAGGCTGAGTTCTGTCCGTACAAAGTGCGGTTTCAGTCTGTTAGCGTGGAGGACCCGGAGGGGGTTCCGGGAAGATTCCAAGTCGATGAGATAGGTAGCCGGACCCTTGCGCTCGACCACTTTGAAGGGCCCTGTCCACTTGTCTTGTAGGGCGCAGGGTTCGGTGGGGGACATCACCCATACCTGTTGCCCAGGTTCAAATTCGATGGAGGAGGCATTCCGGTCATACCACCTTTTCATGTCCTCCTGACTGGCCTCTAGGTTGGCTTTTGCTAGTTCTCGGAATCGCCGGGTCTGGTTGCGGAGTGTTAGGAGGTAGCGGAAAACATCTGGTGGGTTCTTTAGAGGGGGCATCTCCCAGCCTTCCTTAACTAGGCTGAGCGGCCCGCGCACGGGGTGTCCATATAGCAGTTCAAATGGGCTGAAGCCCAGGGACTTCTGGGGAACCTCTCGATATGCGAAGAGAAGGCACGGCAACAGTACATCCCACTGGCGACGGAGGGGCTCTTCCAACCCCCCGATCATCCCTTTGAGCGTGCGGTTGAACCGCTCAACGAGTCCGTTTCCTTGAGGGTGATAGGGGGTCGTGAACCGGTAGGTAACCCCGCACTGTTGCCAGAGAGATTTCATATATTTCGAAATAAAGTTCGTGCCTCTGTCACTGACGACCTCCCGGGGGAAGCCCACCCGGGAGAAGATCCCCATCAGAGCCCGGCCGACTACCGGGGCTGTCACAGTCCGCAGGGGAACAGCCTCCGGGTAGCGGGTGGCGTGGTCCACTAGCACCAGGATGAATCGATGGCCTTGTTTTGTGCGCGGGTCCAGGGGCCCTACGATATCGATTCCGACCCTCTCGAACGGGGTGGTGACCACGGGAAAAGGTTGCAGGGGGACTTTCAGTTTGCGGCCGCTCTTCCCACTGGCTTGGCACGTGGGGCAAGATCGGCAATGCTGGTGTACATTGTCCCTCATTTTGGGCCAGAAGAAGTGGGTCACCAGGCGGCTATAGGTTTTGTCTTGACCCAAGTGTCCTGCCAGGGGGACATCGTGGGCCAGGTTTAGCAGAAAGTCTCTAAAACGGAGGGGTACCACTAGGACTCGGCTGGCCCCCAGCTCCGCGATTCTTTGCTCACTGTACAGCAGATCATTGTCCCAGTAGACCCAGTGAGTTCCGGAGGTATCCCCTGCGCTTTGGGCTAGCGCTTGCTGGCGGAGTCCCTCGAGGGAGGGACAGGTCTTTTGTTCTTGGCGAAATTGTTCTTGCGTGGGCCCCCCCTCTTGAGGCCACTGGTCGAGGTTAGCGAGGTCTGGAGGTTGAGCTGGTTCGGGGGGGACGTCACGGTCGGTGGTTTCGGCGGGGGCGACCGGAGGCGGTGGCGCCGGCCATTCGAGTTCCTCTGGGCGGGTGTTGGCACGGGCGGTCATGGACCGGGTGGTGACGCACGCCCAGTCCGGGACGCCCAGCCTCCCCAGGTGCTCTTTTCGTTCGACTGCTGCCCATGGAGAGCTTTCCAGGTCATTACCCAGGAGGCAGTCTACGGGGGCATCATCTCGGACCGTCACCTTCAACATGCCGGAGACCCCTCCCCATTCGAAGGGGACGCAGGCCATCCGACACAGACTTTCTGAGTTATCGGCTGAACGTACAGGGCAGAGAATGTTTGGTAAGTATTGTTCGGGGGTCACCAGGTGACAGCGGACGGCTGTTACACTGGCCCCAGTGTCACGAAGGGCTTCAGCCCGGCGTCCATTGATGCCCACCCATTGGCTGTACTTCTGGGTATTAGCGGGTAGGGGGACCCGCGGGACCATGTCTCTCCCCCCTAGGCAGGCGAGAGCCATGGCGGCTGGCTCCCATTCTTGGTGTTCCTGTTCATATTCTTCTTGTTCCTCTGAGATCCGTTCCTCCCCCAGAGCAGCAGCGGCTACTTGGCGGGGTCTTGGGCTCTGGTACTGGGGGCAGTTTGGGTCGTTTGCATAGTGTCCGACTCGTTGACATCGATGGCAGGTAACATTGGCTCGATGTCCCGGTCGCGCTGGGGTGCTGCCCCGGTTGGCCGGGGGGGTGGGGCTGGTAGTGGGGGTGACCGGAGCGTTGCTTCTTCCGCGTCCTTGGCCTCCACCTCCTCGGGGACGGTGCTGACCATTGTTGTTCCGGTTCTGTTCGGAGGACCCATTTCGACTCACTCTGGTGATCTCCCACCGGTCTGCTTCGGCTGCGAGCTGCCGGGGATCCGTTAACTTGCTGTCGAGGAGGTGCTGGCGAAGTTCAATGAAGCAATTGTTCGACAGATGCTCCCATACCATAAGATTGAACAGTTGTTCGTAGGTTGTGACCTTGCTTCCTTTGATCCAGCCCTCGAAGGCTCGGCTAAAGTAATTGACATAGTCCACCCAAGTGGTACCTGGGATGCGGGTGCAGTCTCGGAACCTCTGACGGTACATCTCGGGTGTGAGGCCATAGCGGGTGAGGAGTGCAGCTTTCATATGGTCATAGGAGGTCATCTGCTGGTCCGGGAGTTGCAGCAGGGCGTCGCGGCCCTCATTGAGGAATCTCCCCCACAGACCGGCCCCCCAATCGCTTCTATCGATCCGGTGTGCAGTCATAGCGATTTCATAGGCCTTAAACCATTGCTGGATGTCGTCCTCTCGGAAGTATTCTCGAACGACATCCTTGGGGATGTGTACCTTCTTCTCTGTTGCCCCTGGAGTGTGGGGTTGCTCGGGCACCCCTGTTTCTTTATTCTGTTTGCGTAGGTCGATTTCAGCTAATTTCCGCTCATGTTCATATGCCAGTTTCTTTTCCTCGAGCTCCCTTTGTCTCTGTTTCTCCTCTCTTTCTTCCCGGAGACGCAGGTGCTCTAAGTTGATTTTCTGTTCGGCCAACTTTAGTTCAACGTCCATTTTGAGCCGGGCCATTTCCAGCTCGTGTAGTCGGGTTCTTTCTCGTTCCTGGATCTCGTCTGGCGAGAGACCCGTTCTTCGTTCTTCAGGGGCCATGGGGGTTTGTGCTGCGATGTCTTGATCGGGGGTTCCGGCAGCCCCGGTTTCTGCCCAAGATTCCAGGGCCTGCTTAAAGTCATCTTTGGTATTTAGTCCGGTGGTAGCGATACCTAATTCGATACAGAACTGTTTAAGTTCACGATGGCTGTACTCGCCCAATTTCTCCATCTGGAATTTCTCCGTTGATCCGCTGTCTTTAGTTGACATCGTGATTCGCCGTGGGGTGAGCTACTCTCTGTACGGTTTATGCGGTGATTCGGATCCCGTCGCTGGCCACCAATGTTAGACGGACCGGGAGGGTCGGCCGAGGATACGGGGAGAGGTCTCCGGGGAGAGCCGTCTCCAGTGAATCGTACAGACAAGTAACTTCCCCCCCACAGACGGACACCACACAATGATAAAGTTCAACGATACTTTATAGACAATTCTTCAAGTACGGTAGAATGGTACAAGGAGGTCTGGACTCAGGGGTCCCCTCTATTCTGGTCTCTGTTTGGGAAAAGGGTAGCGGGACAGTCTTGTTACCAAAAAGATGGAAAATAGCTCTCAATCCTCGAGCTCGGTGGTGTAGATGAACGGGCCGCGGCGGAGCCAGCAGGTCCCGAGATGGATGAAGGAAGACGACGGTCCGCGGCAGAGCCAGCAGGTCCCGATGAAGGTGGTGGTTACAAACGGTCCGCGGCCACGCCAGCAGGTCCCGACGATGATGAAGGATAGGGTGGTTCCCAAAGCCGCGGCAGAGCCAGCAGGCAAGACGAGGGTGCACAAGACAGAGCTACGGCAGCGCCAGTAGTCCGTCAAGGATGAGTTCTTCTTTGCGTCTCTCGACTCCAAGATACAACTCCCGTCCTGCTCTGGAGCTGCCCCAGTTATAGGGCTGGTGTGCTTTGATGTCCGGACCCTCGCACTTGGAGGTCGGGAGGTCCGGGATGAGGGGGTTCAGACACCCAGCAGGGGGGTGGAGCCAGCGCCCGGGGAGGCGATGGGCGAGCGGCACTTGGTGGGGGAGAGCCATCGACACCTCCTGCTCCCATTGACTGACCAAGTAGCCCGCTCACCTCCTGGGTGGATGTTGGTGCCGGAATGTCTGAGGCCTGGCCAGGCCCAGGGTTGAGGTCGATCGGGGGCCAGGCGGCCTCGTGGTGGAGTGTCCAAGATGGCGCCCAGGATGGGCGCGCAGGCCGGTAGTGGGTCGGCCTACGCGGTCAACAGGTTCGAGTGTAGGGGTCCCTGCGGGGACGGTGGACGTGCAATGGTGGTGTGTGGTACCTGCGTGGCTGGTTCGGGCCTGGTTGGGCCGGGGGAGAGCGGCCCTTCGTGTGGCCTGTCCAACAGACCCTCTACCTGCTAATGCTGTAAAAGACTTCATCCCCTTGCTCCTCCCTCTCTGGACCAAAATCATCAACTGCTCCCTGCAACAAGGCCTCATTCCAGACTCCCTCAAGGTGGGGCAAGTCACGCCTATACTCAAGAAACCTACAGCTGATCCGTCTGACCTAAACAATTACCGGCCCATCACCAATATCCCCACCCTGGCCAAACTGCTGGAGAAATGTGTCCAACTCCAACTAACAAAACACATTGACCAATTTGACCTCCTCAACCCTCATCAATCAGGCTTCAGAGCGAAACATAGCACGGAAACAGCTATGACACACATAATTGATGACGCCCTCCAAATTCTTGATCGCAATGAGTCCTGCCTCCTCATCCTTCTTGACCTCTCGTCAGCATTTGACACGGTCAAACATGAGAACTTGCTGGAGCTGCTAAGCACTAGAATGGGTCTATCGGGAACTGTTCTCAAATGGTTTTCGTACTTCCTTCACAACCGGTCTCAGAAGTTCAAGATCGACAATGTGCTATCTACACCTGTGCCTGCAGATCTAGGTGTTCCACAAGGATCCTCCCTCTCCCCCACATTGTTCAACCTCGTCATGGAACCGCTCGCCACCTTGCTCCAAGCTTCCAATGTCCAATTCCATATGTACGCCGACGACACACAACTTTACCTAATGCTTCAATCCCCGGAAGATATCAAACATCTGAATTCCACACTTATTAACACTCAATCTTGGCTAGCCGATAATCACCTCAAACTAAATGCTCTGAAAACTGAGTTCCTACTCATCTCACCCCCGGCGAAAATCTCCACCACCCAAACATGGCTCAATAACCTAACAGCACTCAATGTCCAACCCACCATCGTGGACTCAGCGAAATCCCTAGGCATCACACTCGACGCCAAGCTCAACATGCAGCAGCACGTCAGCAAAGCCACAAAAGCAGCTAATTTCCAAATCAACACACTGAGGAAAATTAAACTCTTCCTCCCTGCTGAAGACTTCCAAACTGCTGTACAAGCTTTAGTCATCCCTCGAATAGACTACGGAATTGTGGCCCTCAGCGGACTCCCGCTATCCACAACAGCACCCTTAAGAGCCTCCCTGACTCATTACTGGCTCAAGAAAACATTTGCATATATCCCCAGACCTAAAGTCCCTAAAATGGCTGCCTTTTGAAGCCAGAACACAGCTAAAAATTGCAGTTATGACACTCGCGGCCGTGCACCACAATGCACCCAACTACCTCGCTCAAAAGTTGTCTATATCAGGAGGTTCGAGATCCAATAGAAGTTCAAAAAATCTACTCCTGAAATCTCGTAGATTCCGGAAAGAGAAAACATACAAGCGCTCCTTTTCAGGAATGGCACCCAGGATCTGGAATACGCTCCCTCCTGAAACCAGGCGTATCTCCTCCACTGCACTCTTCAAGAAAGAGGTGAAAACAATCCTTCTGGCCAAGATCTCCTGAACCTTATAGGTGCTGGATCAGAGACCCTGCATTGCTTTGTATCAATGCTCACCTTGTCCTTTGGCATTATACTTCTACTTGGTGGGGACACTACTACGTTACTCTCTTACTACCGACCAATATATGATACACTTTGGTTTACTGATTCACTCTCCAGAGGCCCCCACTCCGTGTTCTCTCTATACTAGGTCATTGTTTTAAGCCATCCACACACCCAAGGTGTACCTGAACACCCCTGTAGTGGGATCAATGACTTGTGCCGTCTTATATTACTTGTTTACCTGACTGTATATTGATATGTTTTATGTATGTTATTATTATCCTATCATGTTAGTGACTACTACACTGCTCCCATTACCTCTGTTCATTCCTACTGCCCCTACCCTGTCTTTGTGAAGCGCTCTGATATCTGTAAGGATCTTGTTCGCGCTATATAAAACTTTGAATAAAATAAAAATAAAATAAAAGGGGTGCTGATGGGAGCAGAAGAGGAGGGACATCCCTTAGTAGAATCAGAGGAGCTGACATTTCTATTCTGAAAGATTTCAGGAATTCTGGAAGATTCACAGAGCTTTCTGGAGCGGTTTCCGATCTTGTCAATCAATCCTGGGTGCCAGGGACCAGGAAAGGTGCCGGTGTGCCTGGAATGTCTGGTTACGCTGCTGCATGAAAAGGGACTAACAGGTAGATTCATCAAGCATTTTTGCGAGCGCAAACGGTGCAAATCGCAAAATTCGGCCTTTGGACACCCCTGCACCCTTGAAATCGCATCCTTATTTGCGATTAGCAAATTGCTAATCGCAAATAAGGATTGACTCCCCATTCATTCCTATGGGCCTTTAGGCCCATAGGAATGAATGGGGAGTTATTCCTTATTTGCGATTAGCAATTTGCTAATCGCAAATAAGGAGGCTGTAGGAATCGCAATTTATTTTGCAATTTCTACATGAATCCCGATTTGCGAGTCCTTAATAGCGATTCCTTAATAATCGCTATTAAGGACTCGCAAATCGGGACAATGATGAATCTGTGGGTAAGATCCCGTGGGGGCTGATGGGGTGACTGCTGCTAACTCTCCAGCAGGATTGTTTGGGAAAGGACTGATTTACAGAACTGTCAGTTTTTACACTTGTGCTCTCGCAGATGGGCATTCTCCGATAGACGAATCGTCACTAAGCAGCAGTCCTTTGATATGCAGGATGGTGAAGGGAATGCGTTTAAAGAGGCCTCCAAGGTCCAGTTGATGTTGAAATTGTTTGAAAGATAGTCAGTAAATAATTATTTGGGTACGAAGAAACGAACTTGGAAGCTATGTTCAAGTTTCTTTCAGGAGAGTTGTTGTGAAAGAATTGGAAATTAGTCACAGAATTTAGCAACCACATGGAGTATTCTTTCTGATTTGGAAGAAAATAAAAACTGTCAGATTCTGTTTTTTACTCTAGATGCGATGATTTTTCAAAGTTGGTGTATTAGGGAATATGAGTTAAGACTTTGAGAAAAGACAGGTGTAGGTGTAACAAAGTTACTGATTTTATGTGAAACCCTGTGTCTTCGGCTACTACTGCGAGGTGGTTCAAGCAGTTATGAAAGTGGCAGGAGGGAATCTGTAACTGTTTGAAGCGCGTCTGTAAGCGGGGCTATGGCTACTAACGTTTTCAGCGCAGGAGGAAGATTGGAAGAGATCATGAAAGCTGCAGACTGGTGTAAAGCAGAAGGGTCCACAAAATTCTATTTATAACCAACTGAGCATGTGTTAGTGCCGGACAGAGGCCAAGGAGCGTGTGTGGGACGGCAGGGTTTGTCTTTCATGGTGTGTTGTATTACATGGATCTTTAAATTGTTTGCTGCTCACAAGAGGGACTAAACGCTGATGCAGAATACTAGCTTCCTTGTCTTTAATAAAATCACAATCCTCTATGCACCAAACCTCTGGTAATCAGCATGTTTCTCTCAAATTATAAAAAAGCAAGTCAGTTCTCAGAAGCAGCTTTAATCCAGGTTCTTTGGGCAGCCATTAGAGTGGTCGATGGGCTCGACAGGCATACCAATGGGTGCTTGTTTTGTTGTTGTTATCTTTCTGGCACCCGTGTTACTCCAGCACAGAGGCGTTGGATACCTCTTTCAATGCGCGTCAACACTGCACGTGGCATCACCTGATATTTCATCAGTGGGACCCGCGCCTCGGAGCTCAGTCTGGTGTCTCGAGCCAGAAGAGCGACTGCAGAGACCCCCACATTCTTGTTTAGCCCGACATGTCCCCCCCCGTGGTCTCGATAACAGACTGTCCTTGCACATTGGGGTGAATAGCGCTCGGAGGCAGTACTGGTGTTGTATCCTTACACCTGAGAGCCATTCGAAGCAATCCAAAACAAAGAGGTGATTCTACGTCATCATCGTCCCTTTATAAAACAGCAAACTAGGTTAAACACCCCAGTGGAAAGATCCCATAATCCCCCAGTTTGAGTGCGGCCGCACCTGGAGCTTCTGATCTGGCCTGACTTTAGTCCAGCAGTCTCACCACTCACACCATCTGAGAACCAAACTCTGATGAAGATGGTGCAGACAATAAAAGCAGTGATATCCGACTGGTTTCCACACACACAGGAACACAGCTTTTGACCGGTGAATCTCTCCAGAGGGTCCCATCAGCTTCCATCTCGCTCTTCACAACTGTTCTTCAAAGTGACACAAGCTTGTCCTGAAGTCACGAGCAGCGATGCACTCAGGGTCCACCACCCCTTCCCTTCCAAGTGAAGAGCACACTCACTCACAGCACCACCTTAAACAGGAGCAGTGGACACAACTTGAATCACTCCTACATGTTCTTAATAATCATTCCTTTCACCAGGCACTTAAACCCCATTTTGGTATTTTTTAACAATCCACGTACCTCGTGCAATAAATACTCTTGTTTCAACTGCAAGTTTTCCATCATCAATCTTTCAGAATGCTTAACACACACAAGCACACGCACACACACACAAATACACCCCAAACCGGCTTCCATCTGGACACAGGTTCTCTCCCTCTCAGGAAAGGAGAGGGGACACCAGCTGTACTATATGGTGCTGTGTTTTTACTCCACAATTTCTCTCTCACATTTGAAAACACACACAATGTGTTGGATAAAGCACAGTTCAAATGGCCTCTTTGATAAGACAATGCGCCCGCCCCACAAGGCCACTCCTCAAGGAAAGACTGCAGAGCGCCACCTTGAGATCTTTCACACCACCTGCACCCAGAACATGCACCATCCCCCAGAGGTGAAATATGCGCTACTGCCTGTAGGAGAGTAGGGTCTGCTTTCCTATGGTCACCCCAATTTTTGCTTTTTGCTTCACTGGTTTTCGACTTAATGTGGCTGTGGGCCTGCTAATCAGACCCACAGCCTGCTGTTCTCTCTCTAAATTCACATACATGTACTTTAGGTACATCACCAATTTGGTATTAGGTCACCTTATTAGCCCCTGTACAGTGTACTATAGGTACCCAGGGCATAGGTGCATTCAAGGCCTACCAGGGGCTGCATCATATCTTTTGCCACCCCTGGCTGGCCATCCAAACAGACACAACTGGCTGATCACTTAGCTGGGGCAAGGTCGTGTAATCACTAACCCTGGGCGAAGCACTACGCTACGCTCGCGTAGTTCGCGAAGTTTACGCAAATTCGCACTACGCGAGCTGCACGTAGCACAGTGCGAACACGCGTAGCGCAGCGTAGCGTAGTGAAGAGGTCATTTTTTGCTTGTTCGCGTTCCTCAACGTCATGTTCGCGACCGCGACTAAGCAAAATGACATCCTGGCGAGATTCTCAACGCGGGGAGGTCAGGTTTCTCATTGCAAGTAGTCGCGAGCGGCAGAAAACTACAGCTCGCACTGTGCAAGATGCCGTTTTCAATGATTGCACAGTGTCGGATGCTTGCCCGCACTGTGCAATCATTGATAACCCATCTTGCACAGTGCGAACAGGGTACTACGCAGCTCGCGTAGTGCTACGTGAAGTTCGCGTAGTGCGAAGTGCACTTCGTGTAACTTCGCGTAGCGCTACTTCGCGAACTACACCCAGGGTTAGTAATCACCCCTTGCTTAGATATAGTATACCTATGTCTAAACCTATACCTGGACACATATACACCTATAAGTCACTCCTATGGCAGGCCTTAAAAATCCTGGAGGAATAGTGCTTGGTTTTATGTGAGAGGGTGCTCTAGCATGAGCTGAGCCTGTCTGCAGCTTTCGGAACCATTTCCTTATAGCTGTTCCAGGGTATTGCCATACCATATACTCTTAAGTGCATTATAATCCTCACGGTTATTGCTAACTTTGGTTTGGCTTTATCAAAACATGTCGTGTAAGGTGTCATACACTTTGGAATACTACCCCCTCGCCAGTTCTGGCGACGGGGGTAGCATTCCACCCTTCTAGAGGGAGAAGACATGTTACTTTACTTAAACGCGGTTAAATCTAACCGGAGCCCCAGCATAACAAAATGGATGCTGCTGCCACAGACACAAGTCTGGCCTCCTGCTGCTGACCGAAACTCCGGCAGGGGAGGCCTGGACAAATGGTATCCTGTCACAGGGAGGTGTGACACCACCCCAGACAGGAGATAGTGGATTGAGGCAGGCAGGGCGAGTGAAACTAGACACTGCCTGGGGCGCACAAGGCTCCCCATGCATAGCCCAGTTCAAATCGGTGCTGGGGCACTGCAGCCCGAGCTCTGGCGCGAAACTGGACAAAGGGAAAGGGGTGTAACCACCCCCTTCCTGGGTCCCACCCATAGGAGGGACCTAGCAGGTAATCCAGCCCCTTGATTTGCAATAAAGGTAGGAGCTGTGTCCATGGACTTTAGATAATCCTGGCTGAAACTTTGAAATGAAACTCTGGACCCTTCGACATCCCACTCGACGTGGAAGACTGAAGAATCTCCCTTGTGGTCAAGAAGTGACCACCCTGTGCAAACAGGCACCATCCAGCGCCCAACGGTTTGCTTTGTTGCAGCTCCTGCGGGAGCTCGAGCAACAGAGATCAACAAGAACCGGATTCCCAGACATCCAACAGCCCGAACCACAGCCACAGCAAAGCTGAGACCCGTGGAGGCGACGTGAGACGTGGGACCGGCCATCTTGAAAAGACTGCGAAGTGCTGACCGTGCAGCTCCCGAGGCTCCCTCGAAGCTGTGCATTAGTGTTTGAGAAGCCTTCGCCCCGAGGAGCTCGTGCACCGAAGATCTCCCCTCCACACTTATCGAGTGCTGCGTGGGGCCCTTTTGCATTTTCCTGCTCAACGCGTCTGTCCGGTCACTTGCCCGTTGGCTAGTGGCCTCTACTACGACGAAACTACAAAACTACTCTGCTGGTCTGGTTGCTCCAGATTGGCCCTCGCTCCCCTGAAAAGGAGCCACCTCTCTAACCTTGCTGGTCCGAGTAAGAAGGAATCTTTGAATCCTGCGTGGGTTGCCTTTGCCAAGGCCTGTTGACTCCGATCCGGTGGGTTGCCTTTGCCAAGGCCTGTTGACTCCGATCCGGAAGCCGACACCGCCGACAGCGAGAGCCTTTGTAGGAAAGCTTTTGATCCACTCCTGGTCATCGTCGATGCCCCAGAGTCCACGTGGCAGCGGAGTCAAGCTTCTCGACAACCGCCTGATTGCGCTGACATCGCCTGGTTCCTTCCTGGTTCCATCCTGGTCACTGGCTAGTGACCCAGACTCTGTCCCCTCTGCTTTCAGGTACTCTACATCTTCGATCCACCCTTGGATCCACCCGGACTCTTCTTTCCTGGCCGCCTGCAGCATCTTCACCTTCAGGCTCCATAGAACTCCACGACGAAACCCGACACACTTTGGCACCTATGCACCCGCTTCCTGTGGGTGAGGTAACGATCTAACACCGGTGCTCCTGTAGTGATTTACATCTCTAGTGTCATAGTTTAAAGTGGCTAAGTTCTATTCCAGTCGGAAGACTTCCAAAACAGTAACATTGTAACTTTTACGCACCATTGACTTTGCATTGGTGCATGCATGTGCTTTTAGCGCTGCACCCGAATCCCGCGGGCTACTCCCGTCCTAACTGCTGTTAGTCCAGTGTAGTCCCAGCGATTCCCAAGGCCCTAGGCCTTACCACTGATCGAATAGTGATTGTTATACCACTTTTTTGATATATGGTTTGAGTGGCCACCGGCCCTATTCATAATCGTGCAACTTTTGTATGTTTATCTGTGCTTTTGTTGAAACGCTTGTGCCTCTAAACTCATAAAGAGTACAGAGGATTATTCTAGTAATAAATACATATATTTTTATAATATATAACTTGTGTGGTGTCCTTTCATTTGATATTACAGGATTGTGTATGGTAAAACAGCTGGCTTCACATGCCCTCTTGAGTTAAGCCTAAGACTGCTTAGTCCATGCTACCATTAGGATAGCTTGTCTTTTAAGGTTGACTTTACAACCACCACCATAAGGGTTGTTTGGACAGATACAAGGTGCCCACAGAACTGTGGATATCATACATCAGGCCAACTTCTCACATTGGTGTGCAGCGGTGCAGATTTGAGCTTGCTGTTGTTTTACCATTGTAATCTTTATATCATTTGAAAGATCACATTAAGTACCATAGGTACATGTAAACAAAGCTTACATACTTAAGTTCTACTGAACTTAGTAGTTGTAGACCAAAGGGCTTAGCACACCCTGACTACAACTCACTAGCAGGGTTCCAGTAGGAAAACACATAGTGTAGGTAAGTGCACACACTTACACCTCACTAAGTCATGTCTGGCACAGGTGAGCAAATCAGTGCTCTGCCTGTGACATGTGACCTGCCCAAGCACCTTCCAGCTATGGAAAACTCAGCTTCAGAGACTTGAGTGCCTTGTGCTCTACAAGGGGGCTGAAAAAGGGTCACAACCCTACTATTTCCATCCTGATAGGAGTCCTAGAAAAGGAGGACCTTGAGAAGTCTAGTGCAGGCCCCTCAGGTAATTCAGGAGATGGAGTAAATCCCCCAGATAATGAGAATACCATCTCAGAGGTAGAGGATGAGGAGGTGGATGGAAATGACTCAGATCAGGGAGATATAGAGGTCCAAGTTAGTAGGCTTAGCCAAGCTAACGTGAGCCTACATGGGGATGGAGAGGTGAACCACCTTTCCAGACCTCAAAGCAGAATACTCCCTGGCAATAAAAGAGAGAGATCCCTTTCCAGGGAATCTAACCTTTCTAATGCCTCAGGGGGTTCTCAAAGGGGAATGACTTCCCCTCATAGAAAAGAGCATCAGGCCAGGATGAGAGCTGTCAAACTCCAGATAGAGAGGGAAGAGATAGCCCTGGCCCAAGCTAAACTTGCTCTAGCAAGGGAGCAAACATTGAGTGGATTAGATTCCACTGGTGGCAGCAATATCCCTAAAGATAAAGACAAGCCCTATGAACATAGAAACCTGACAAAGATTGTGCCCCCCTACAAAGAAGGGGATGATATCAACAAATGTATAACTGCTCTGGAGCGGGCCTGCATGGTACAGCAGGTCCCCCAAGACCAGTGGGCAGCAATCTTATGGTACTCCTTTTCTGAGAAAGGGAGAGATAAGCTCCTCACAGTTAGTCCTGGGGATTCTAAAAACTACTCTGTCCTGAAGAGTGCTCTTATTGAAGGGTTTGGCCTAACCACTGAGCAATACAGGTTGTTGTTCAGAGATACCCAAAAAGCTCCGACTCAGGACTGGACTGATTTTTTTGATTGTGCCACTAAGGCTCTGGAGGGTTGGTTGCTGGGAAGTAAAGTCACATACTATACAGGATTGTACAATCTAATAATGAGAGAACAGATCCTTAATAATTGCCAGAACCAGCTGTTGCATCAACACCTGATTGACTCAGATCTGACCTCTCCCCAAGAATTGGGAAAGAAGGCAGACAAATGGGTCAGAACCAGGGTTAAGCAGAAACCCCAGAACCATGGAGGTGATCAGAAAAAGGCAGACCAGAAGGGTGGAGATCAGAAACAAAAAGACCAGAAGTCTTCTTCAGGCCCCCAAAATACTTCTAATGAGTGGGGGGGGGGGGGGGGGGGGTCCCAAACTGGAAAGAAAAAGAAAAAGAATGATGGGCCAAAGAAACCTTGGTGCAATACCTGTAAATCAGTTTCACACTGGGGTAGTGAATGCACTAATAAAGGAACAGCCCCTACCACTATAGACCCTAAGGCACCAGCACCCCCTAGTACAGTAAGCAGTGGTAGTGCACAACCCAAGGCTTTAGTGGGGATAACCCTGTGTACTGAGATGGAGTCTGGCCTAGTCAGAGTCCCTACTCAGGAAGTTCTGATCTATGATGTGGACATGGCTATGTCCAATACTGTGAGTCCCAATACGTTGGGCAAGTATAGGCAGACGCCTTTGATAAATGAAAAAGTGGCTCAGGCCTACAGGGACACATGTGCCAGTGTCACTATGGTGACACCTAACTTTGTGGACCCTGGACAGATGGTACTGGGTGAAGGTTACCTATTGATCAATGCTAGCAATGCCACTACTACACATAGTGTGGCTGTTGTTAACTTCTCCTGGGGAGGGGTAACTGGCCTCAAAATAGTTGTGGTGAGTGCAGACCTCCCAGTTGAATGTCTTTTGGGCAATGATCTAGAGGATTCCTTATGGTCAGAAGTGGAGTACAGGACTCATGCAGAGATGCTAGGTATTTCAGCACATGTCCTTGCTGTAACCAGGTCCCAGGCCAAGAAGTACCTACCTGAACCTGTGGTGGATCTTGAAACTATATACCAACCACAACCCAAGAGAAAGAGCAAGAGGGTTAAGGCAGTGCCTTCCACCTTGCCCCAGGTTGAGGATCAGCCCTCTCAGGAGGATGATTCTGTGATCCAAGAGGAGACTGTCCTGGAAGAACTTGAACCTGATCAGGTTGAGTTTCTGGGGACAGGGGGACCCTCAAGGGCAGATCTGGGGCAGGCTCAGTTAACTTGTCCTTCTCTTGAACCCCTCAGACAGCAGGCTGCTGCTGAGGCTTCTGGGAATGCTCAAGGTGCCCATAAAGTATATTGGGATGAAGGGCTCCTTTATTCAGAGGCTAGAGACCCCAAGCCTGGTGCTACCAGGAGGTTGGTCATACCTCTGCAATTTAGGGGCTTCCTTCTCACCTTGGCCCATGAAATTCCTCTAGCAGTACACTTAGGCCAGAACAAGACTTGGGAAAGACTTGTCCCTCACTTTCACTGGCCTCACATGTCAGAGAATACTAAGGAGTTTTGTCGCTCCTGCGACACCTGCCAAGCCAGTGGAAAATCAGGTGGCACCACAAAGGCCCCCTTTATACCACTACCTGTGGTGTGGGTGCCCTTTGAGAGAGTTGGGATAGACATTGTTGGACCAATGGATCCACAAACAGCATCTGGGCACAGATTTATACTGGTGGTAGTGGATCATGCCACCAGGTATCCAGAGGCAATTCCCATGAGGACCACAACAGCTCCTGTTGTGGCAAGGGCCCTACTTGGAGTTTTCTCCAGAGTGGGCTTTCCAAAGGAGGTACTTTCAGACAGAGGTACCAACTTCATGTCTGGATATTTGAAAGCAATGTGGAAAGAGTGTGGTGTTAACTATAAGTTCACCACACCGTACAATCCACAGTGCAATGGGCTTGTTGAATGGTTCAACAAGACCCTAAAGGGAATGATAAAAGGGTTACCTGAAAAGCTTAGGCGTAGATGGGACATCCTTTTACCCTGGCTACTCGTTGCTTACAGAGAGGTCCCACAAAAGGGGGTTGGCAACAGCCCTTTTGAGATTTTGTTTGGACACCCTGTAAGGGGTCCCCTGTGTCTTGTGAAGGAAGGATGAGAGTTACCTCTCAAAAAGCCTAAACTTGATATTGTGGACTATGTACTTGGTCTCCGCTCCAGGATGGCTAAATACATGGAGAAGGCAACCAAAGACATTGAGGCCAGTCAAGAATTACAGAAAGCTTGGCATGACCAAAAGGCTGTGCTGACTGCATACCAGCCAGGACAGAAGGTGTGGGTGTTGGAGCCAGTGGCCCCAGCAGCCCTCCAAGACAAATGGTCTGGACCCCACTCCATACTGGAGAAAAAGGGAGAGGTCACCTACTTGGTGGACCTTGGCACCCCTAGGAGCCCCCACAGGGTGATCCATGTCAATAGATTGAAAGCATATGTGGACAGGGCAGACATGGGCTAGCTCATGGCAACAGATGGGGACAAGGAGGAAGAGAGTGACCCTCTCCCAGACCTGTTATCCCAAAACCCTGATGATGGTTCAGTGGATGGAGTAGCCTTGTCAGGCAGCCTCTCTGACCAGCAGCAATGGGAGTGCAGACAAGTTCTGCAAGCTCACAGACATATGTTTTCTCTAACACCCAGTCAAACTAACTGGTGCACCCATGAGGTGGACACTGGCGACAGTCTGCCTGTGAAGAATAAAATCTACAGGCAACCTGACCATATCAGGGATTGTATAAAGACTGAGGTGCAGAAAATGCTTGCACTTGGAGTGATTGAGCCCTCAGAGAGCCCCTGGGCCAGCCCAGTAGTCTTTGTGCCAAAACCTCATACCCAAGATGGAAAGGGAGAAATGAGGTTCTGTGTGGACTATAGGGGTCTCAATGCTGTCACTAGGACAGAAGCTCACCCCATTCCAAGAGCAGATGAGCTCATTGATAGATTGGCTTCTGACAAATTTCTGAGCACATTTGATCTGACAGCTGGCTATTGGCAAATCAGGTTAGCCGAGGAGTCTAAGGCCAAAACAGCTTTCTCAACCCCTGGTGGTCATTATCAGTTTGTGGTAATGCCCTTTGGTTTGAAGAATGCCCCTGCCACCTTCCAAAGGTTGGTGAACCAAGTCCTTGCTGGGTTGGATGACTTTTGTGCAGCTTATCTAGATGATATTGCTGTCTTCAGCTCCACCTGGGAGGATCACCTGATCCACCTGAAGAAGGTTTTGGAGGCCCTGCAAAAGGCAGGCCTGACTATCAAGGCCACAAAGTGCCAGATAGGGCAGAGTAAGGTTATGTACCTGGGCCACCTGGTAGGTGGGGGTCAGGTTCAACCATTGGAGAGCAGGATCCAGGCCATACAGGACTGGGCTCCTCCAACTACCCAGACACAAGTCAGAGCCTTCTTGGGCCTGACTGAGTAATAAAGGAAATTTGTAAAGAATTATAGGCCCATTGTAACACCATTAAATGATCTGACATCCAAGAAGATGCCCAAAAAGGTTCAGTGGACAGTTAGCTGTCAAAAGGCATTTGATGACCTGAAGAAGGCCATGTGCTCTGCACCTATCCTAAAGAGTCCTGACTACTCCAAATAGTTCATTGTCCAAACAGATGCTTCTGAGTTGGGGGTGGGAGCTGTGCTTTCACAACTTAATGTAGATGGTCAAGACCAGCCCATTGCTTTCATTAGCAGAAGGCTAACCCCTAGAGAGAAACGTTGGTCAGCCATTGAGAGGGAGGCCTTTGCTGTGGTTTGGGCCCTGAAGAAGTTGAGACCATACTTGTTTGGAACTCACTTCAAGATGCAGACCGACCATAAGCCCATCTTGTGGCTAAATCAGATGAAGGGTGAAAATCCCAAACTGCTCAGGTGGTCCATTTCCCTACAGGGGATGGACTTTACAGTGGAGGACAGACCAGGGACTGACCATGCCAATGCAGATGGTCTCTGCAGGTATTTCCACTTAGAACATGAAGACTTATCTGGTCAAGGTTAAGTTTAATGCCCCTGCGTTTGGGGGGGGGGGGGGGTTATGTAGGAGAGTAGGGTCTGCTTTCCTATGGTCACCCCAATTTTTGCTTTTTGCTTCACTGGTTTTCAACTTAATGTGGCTGTGGGCCTGCTAATCAGACCCACAGCCTGCTGTTCTCTCTCTAAATTCACAGACATGTACTTTAGGTACATCACCAATTTGGTATTGGGTCCCCTTATCAGCCCCTGTACAGGGTACTATAGATACCCAGGGGATAGGTGCACCCTAGGCCTACCAGGGGCTGCAGCATATCTTTTGCCACCCCTGGATGGCCATCCAAACAGACACAACAGGCTGATTACTCAGCTGGGGCAAGGTCGTGTAATCACCCCTTGCTTAGATATAGTATACCTATGTCTAAACCTATATCTGGACACATATACACCTATAAGTCACTCCTATGGCAGGCCTTAACAATCCTGGAGGCAGAGTGCTTAGTTTTATGTGAGAGGGTGCTCTAGCATGAGCTGAGCCTGTCTGCAGCTTTCGGAACCATTTCCTTATAGCTGTTCCAATGTATTGCCATACCATATACTCTTAAGTGCATTATAATCCTCGCGGTTATTGCTAACTTTGGTTTGGCTTTATCAAAACATGTCGTGTAAGGTGTCATACACTTTGGAATACTACCCCATCACCAGTTCTGGCGACGGGGGTAGCATTCCACCCTTCTAGAGGGAGAAGACATGTTACTTTACTTAAACGCGGTTAAATCTAACCAGAGCCCCAGCATCACAAAATGAATGCTGCTGCCACAGACACAAGTCTGGCCTCCTGCTGCTGACCGAAACTCCGGCAGGGGAGGGCTGGACAAATGGTATCCTGTCACAGGGAGGTGTTACACCAACCCAGACAGGAGATAGTGGATTGAGGCAGGCAGGGCGAGTGAAACTAGACACTGCCTGGGGCGCACAAGGCTCCCCATGCATAGCCCAGTTCAAATCGGTGCTGGGGCACTGCAGCCCCAGCTCTGGCGCGAAACTGGACAAAGGGAAAGGGGTGTAACCACCCCCTTCCTGGGTCCCACCCATAGGAGGGACCTAGCAGGTAATCCAGCCCCTTGATTTGCAATAAAGGTAGGAGCTGTGTCCATAGACTTTAGATAATCCTGGCTGAAACTTTGAAATGAAACTCTGGACCCTTCGACATCCCACTCGACGTGGAAGACTGAAGAATCTCCCTTGTGGTCAAGAAGTGACCACCCTGTGCAAACAGGCACCATCCAGCGCCCAACGGTTTGCTTTGTTGCAGCTTCTGCGGGAGCTCGAGCAACAGAGATAAACAAGAACCGGATTCCCAGACATCCAACAGCCCGAACCACAGCCACAGCAAAGCTGAGACCCGTGGAGGCGACGTGAAACGTAGGACCGGCCATCTTGAAAAGACTGCGAAGTGCTGACCATGCAGCTCCCGAGGCACCCTCGAAGCTGTGCATTCGGGTTTGAGAAGCCCTATCCCCGAGCACCTCGTGCACCAAAGATCGCCCCTCCACACTTATCGAGTGCTGCGTGGGGCCCTTTTGCATTTTCCTGCTCAACGCGTCTGTCCGGTCACTTGCCCGTTGGCTAGTGGCCTCTACGATGACAAAACTACAAAACTACTCTGCTGGTCTGGTTGCTCCAGACTGGCCCTCGCTCCCCTGAAAAGGAGCCACCTCTCTGACCTTGCTGGTCCGAGTAAGAAGGAATCTTCGAATCCTGTGTGGGTTGCCTTTGCCAAGGCCTGTTGACTCCGATCCGGAAGCCGACACCGCCGACAGCGAGAGCCTTTGTAGGAAAGCTTTTGATCCACTCCTGGTCATCGTCGATGCCCCAGAGTCCACGTGGCAGCGGAGTCAAGCTTCTCAACAACCGCCTGATTGTGCTGACATCGCCTGGTTCCTTCCTGGTTCCATCCTGGTCACTGGCTAGTGACCCAGACTCTGTCCCCTCTGCTTTCAGGTACTCTACATCTTCAATCCACCCTTGGATCCACCCGGACTCTTCTTTCCCGGCCGCCTGCAGCATCTTCACCTTCAGGCTCCATAGAACTCCACGACGAAACCTGACACACTTTGGCACCTATGCACCCGCTTCCTGTGGGTGAGGTAACGATCTAACACCGGTGCTCCTGTAGTGATTTACACCTCTAGTGTCATAGTTTAAAGTGGCTAAGTTCTATTCCAGTCGGAAGACTTCCAAAACAGTAACATTGTAACATTTACGCACCATTGACTTTGCATTGGTGCATGCGTGTGCTTTTAGCGCTGCACCCGAATCCCGCGGGCTACTCCCGTCCTAACTGCTGTTAGACCAGTGTGGTCCCAGCGATTCCCAAGGCCCTAGGTCTTACCACTGATCGAATAGTGATTGTTATACCACTTTTTTGATATATGGTTTGAGTGGCCACCGGCCCTATTCATAATCGTGCAACTTTTGTATGTTTATCTGTGCTTTTGTTGAAACGCTTGTGCCTCTAAACTCATAAAGAGTACAAAGGATTATTCTAGTAATAAATACATATATTTTTATAATATATAACTTGTGTGGTGTCCTTTCATTTGATATTACAGGATTGTGTATGGTAAAACAGCTGGCTTCACATGCCCTCTTGAGTTAAGCCTAAGACTGCTTAGTCCATGCTACCATTAGGATAGCTTGTCTTTTAAGGTTGACTATACAACCACCACCATAAGGGTTGTTTGGACTGATACAAGGTGCCCACAGAACTGTGGATATCATACATCAGGCCAACTTCTCACATTGGTGTGCAGCGGTGCGGATTTGAGCTTGCTGTTGTTTTACCATTGTAATCTTTATATCATTTGAAAGATCACATTAAGTACCATAGGTACATATAAACAAAGCTTACATACTTAAGTTCTACTGAACTTAGTAGTTGTAGACCAAAGGGCTTAGCACACCCTGACTACAACTCACTAGCAGGGTTCCAGTAGGAAAACACATAGTGTAGGTAAGTGCACACACTTACACCTCACTAAGTCATGTCTGGCACAGGTGAGCAAATCAGTGCTCTGCCTGTGACATGTGACCTGCCCAAGCACCTTCCAGCTATGGAAAACTCAGCTTCAGAGACTTGAGTGCCTTGTGCTCTACAAGGGGGCTGAAAAAGGGTCACAACCCTACTATTTCCATCCTGATAGGAGTCCTAGAAAAGGAGGACCTTGAGAAGGCTAGTGCAGGCCCCTCAGGTAATTCAGGAGATGGAGTAAATCCCCCAGATAATGAGAATACCATCTCAGAGGTAGAGGATGAGGAGGTGGATGGAAATGACTCAGATCAGGGAGATATAGAGGTCCAAGTTAGTAGGCTTAGCCAAGCTAACGTGAGCCTACATGGGGATGGAGAGGTGAACCACCTTTCCAGACCTCAAAGCAGAATACTCCCTGGCAATAGAAGAGAGAGATCCCTTTCCAGGGAATCTAACCTTTCTAATGCCTCAAGGGGTTCTCAAAGGGGAATGACTTCCCCTCATAGAAAAGAGCATCAGGCCAGGATGAGAGCTGTCAAACTCCAGATAGAGAGGGAAGAGATAGCCCTGGCCCAAGCTAAACTTGCTCTAGCAAGGGAGCAAACATTGAGTGGATTAGATTCCACTGGTGGCAGCAATATCCCTAAAGATAAAGACAAGCCCTATGAACATAGAAACCTGACAAAGATTGTGCCCCCCTACAAAGAAGGGGATGATATCCACAAATGTATAACTGCTCTGGAGAGGGCCTGCATGGTACAGCAGGCCCCCCAAGACCAGTGGGCAGCAATCTTATGGTACTCCTTTTCTGAGAAAGGGAGAGATAAGCTCCTCACAGTTAGTCCTGGGGATTCTAAAAACTACTCTGTCCTGAAGAGTGCTCTTATTGAAGGGTTTGGCCTAACCACTGAGCAATACAGGTTGTTGTTCAGAGACACCCAAAAAGCTCAGACTCAGGACTGGACTGATTTTTTTGATTGTGCCACTAAGGCTCTGGAGGGTTGGTTGCTGGGAAGTAAAGTCACATACTATACAGGATTGTACAATCTAATAATGAGAGAACAGATCCTTAATAATTGCCAGAACCAGCTGTTGCATCAACACCTGATTGACTCAGATCTGACCTCTCCCCAAGAATTGGGAAAGAAGGCAGACAAATGGGTCGGAACCAGGGTTAAGCAGAAACCCCAGAACCATGGAGGTGATCAGAAAAAGGCAGACCAGAAGGGTGGAGATCAAAAACAAAAAGACCAGAAGTCTTCTTCAGGCCCCCAAAATACTTCTAATGAGTGGGGGGGGGGGGGTCCCAAACTGGAAAGAAAAAGAAGAAGAATGATGGGCCAAAGAAACCTTGGTGCAATACCTGTAAATCAGTTTCACACTGGGGTAGTGAATGCACTAATAAAGGAACAGCCCCTACCACTATAGACCCTAAGGCACCAGCACCCCCTAGTACAGTAAGCAGTGGTAGTGCACAACCCAAGGCTTTAGTGGGGATAACCCTGGGTACTGAGATGGAGTCTGGCCTAGTCAGAGTCCCTACTCAGGAAGTTCTGATCTATGATGTGGACATGGCTATGTCCAATACTGTGAGTCCCAATACTTTGGGCAAGTACAGACAGACGCCTTTGATAAATGAAAAAGTGGCTCAGGCCTACAGGGACACATGTGCCAGTGTCACTATGGTGACACCTAACTTTGTGGACCCTGGACAGATGGTACTGGGTGAAGGTTACCTAGTGATCAATGCTAGCAATGCCACTACTACACATAGCGTGGCTGTTGTTAACTTCTCCTGGGGAGGGGTAACTGGCCTCAAAATAGTTGTGGTGAGTGCAGACCTCCCAGTTGAATGTCTTTTGGGCAATGATCTAGAGGATTCCTTATGGTCAGAAGTGGAGTACAGGGCTCATGCAGAGATGCTAGGTATTTCAGCACATGTCCTTGCTGTAACCAGGTCCCAGGCCGAGAAGTGCCTACCTGAACCTGTGGTGGATCTTGAAACTATATACCAACCACAACCCAAGAGAAAGAGCAAGAGGGTTAAGGCAGTGCCTTCCACCTTGCCCCAGGTTGAGGATCAGCCCTCTCAGGAGGATGATTCTGTGATCCAAGAGGAGACTGTCCTGGAAGAACTTGAACCTGATCAGGTTGAGTTTCTGGGGACAGAGGGACCCTCAAGGGCAGATCTGGGGCAGGCTCAGTTAACTTGTCCTTCTCTTGAACCCCTCAGACAGCAGGCTGCTGCTGAGGCTTCTGGGAATGCTCAAGGTGCCCATAAAGTATATTGGGATGAAGGGCTCCTTTATTCAGAGGCTAGAGACCCCAAGCCTGGTGCTACCAGGAGGTTGGTCATACCTCTGCAATTTAGGGGCTTCCTTCTCACCTTGGCCCATGAAATTCCTCTAGCAGGACACTTAGGCCAGAACAAGACTTGGGAAAGACGTGTCCCTCACTTTCACTGGCCTCACATGTCAGAGAATACTAAGGAGTTTTGTCGCTCCTGTGACACCTGCCAAGCCAGTGGAAAATCAGGTGGCACCCCAAAGGCCCCCTTTATACCACTACCTGTGGTGTGGGTGCCCTTTGAGAGAGTTGGGATAGACATTGTTGGACCAATGGATCCACAAACAGCATCTGGGCACAGATTTATACTGGTGGTAGTGGATCATGCCACCAGGTATCCAGAGGCAATTCCCCTGAGGACCACAACAGCTCCTGTTGTGGCAAGGGCCCTACTTGGAGTTTTCTCCAGAGTGGGCTTTCCAAAGGAGGTACTTTCAGACAGAGGTACCAACTTCATGTCTGGATATTTGAAAGCAATCTGGAAAGAGTGTGGTGTTAACTATAAGTTCACCACACCGTACCATCCACAGTGCAATGGGCTTGTTGAATGGTTCAACAAGACCCTAAAGGGAATGATAAAAGGGTTACCTGAAAAGCTTAGGCGTAGATGGGACATCCTTTTACCCTGGCTACTCGTTGCTTACAGAGAGGTCCCACAAAAGGGGGTTGGCAACAGCCCTTTTGAGATTTTGTTTGGACACCCTGTAAGGGGTCCCCTGTGTCTTGTGAAGGAAGGATGGGAGTTACCTCTCAAAAAGCCTAAACTTGATATTGTGGACTATGTACTTGGTCTCCGCTCCAGGATGGCTAAATACATGGAGAAGGCAACCAAAAACATTGAGGCCAGTCAAGAATTACAGAAAGCTTGGCATGACCAAAAGGCTGTGCTGACTGCATACCAGCCAGGACAGAAGGTGTGGGTGTTGGAGCCAGTGGCCCCAGCAGCCCTCCAAGACAAATGGTCTGGACCCCACTCCATACTGGAGAAAAAGGGAGAGGTCACCTACTTGGTGGACCTTGGCACCCCTAGGAGCCCCCACAGGGTGATCCATGTCAATAGATTGAAAGCATATGTGGACAGGGCAGACATGGGCTAGCTCATGGCAACAGATGGGGACAAGGAGGAAGAGAGTGACCCTCTCCCAGACCTGTTATCCCAAAACCCTGATGATGGTTCAGTGGATGGAGTAGCCTTGTCAGGCAGCCTCTCTGACCAGCAGCAATGGGAGTGCAGACAAGTTCTGCAAGCTCACAGACATATGTTTTCTCTAACACCCAGTCAAACTAACTGGTGCACCCATGAGGTGGACACTGGTGACAGTCTGCCTGTGAAGAATAAAATCTACAGGCAACCTGACCATATCAGGGATTGTATAAAGACTGAGGTGCAGAAAATGCTTGAACTTGGAGTGATTGAGCCCTCAGAGAGCCCCTGGGCCAGCCCAGTAGTCTTTGTGCCAAAACCTCATACCCAAGATGGAAAGGGAGAAATGAGGTTCTGTGTGGACTATAGGGGTCTCAATGCTGTCACTAGGACAGAAGCTCACCCCATTCCAAGAGCAGATGAGCTCATTGATAGATTGGCTTCTGACAAATTTCTGAGCACATTTGATCTGACAGCTGGCTATTGGCAAATCAGGTTAGCTGAGGAGTCTAAGGCCAAAACAGCTTTCTCAACCCCTGGTGGTCATTATCAGTTTGTGGTAATGCCCTTTGGTTTGAAGAATGCACCTGCCACCTTCCAAAGGTTGGTGAACCAAGTCCTTGCTGGGTTGGATGACTTTTGTGCAGCTTATCTAGATGATATTGCTGTCTTCAGCTCCACCTGGGAGGATCACCTGATCCACCTGAAGAAGGTTTTGGAGGCCCTGCAAAAGGCAGGCCTGACTATCAAGGCCACAAAGTGCCAGATAGGGCAGAGTAAGGTTATGTACCTGGGCCACCTGGTAGGTGGGGCTCAGGTTCAACCATTGGAGAGCAGGATCCAGGCCATACAGGACTGGGCTCCTCCAACTACCCAGACACAAGTCAGAGCCTTCTTGGGCCTGACTGGGTATTAAAGGAAATTTGTAAAGAATTATAGGCCCATTGTGACACCATTAAATGATCTGACATCCAAGAAGATGCCCAAAAAGGTTCAGTGGACAGTTAGCTGTCAAAAGGCATTTGATGACCTGAAGAAGGCCATGTGCTCTGCACCTATCCTAAAGAGTCCTGACTACTCCAAATAGTTCATTGTCCAAACAGATGCTTCTGAGTCTGGTGTGGGAGCTGTGCTTTCACAACTTAATGTAGATGGTCAAGACCAGCCCATTGCTTTCATTAGCAGAAGGCTGACCCACAGAGAGAAACGTTGGTCAGCCATTGAGAGGGAGGCCTTTGCTGTGGTTTGGGCCCTGAAGAAGTTGAGACCATACTTGTTTGGAACTCACTTCAAGATGCAGACCGACCATAAGCCCCTCTTGTGGCTAAATCAGATGAAGGGTGAAAATCCCAAACTGCTCAGGTGGTCCATTTCCCTACAGGGGATGGACTTTACAGTGGAGCACAGACCAGGGACTGACCGTGCCAATGCAGAGGGTCTCTGCAGGTATTTCCACTTAGAACATGAAGACTTATCTGGTCAAGGTTAAGTTTAATGCCCCTGCGTTTGGGGGGGGGGGGGTTATGTAGGAGAGTAGGGTCTGCTTTCCTATGGTCACCCCAATTTTTGCTTTTTGCTTCACTGGTTTTTCAACTTAATGTGGCTGTGGGCCTGCTAATCAGACCCACAGCCTGCTGTTCTCTCTCTAAATTCACAGACATGTACTTTAGGTACATCACCAATTTGGTATTGGGTCCCCTTATCAGCCCCTGTACAGGGTACTATAGATACCCAGGGGATAGGTGCACCCTAGGCCTACCAGGGGCTGCAGCATATCTTTTGCCACCCCTGGCTGGCCTTCCAAACAGACACAACAGGCTGATTACTCAGCTGGGGCAAGGTCGTGTAATCACCCCTTGCTTAGATATAGTATACCTATGTCTAAACCTATATCTGGACACATATACACCTATAAGTCACTCCTATGGCAGGCCTTAACAATCCTGGAGGAATAGTGCTTAGTTTTATGTGAGAGGGTGCTCTAGCATGAGCTGAGCCTGTCTGCAGCTTTCGGAACCATTTCCTTATAGCTGTTCCAGGGTATTGCCATACCATATACTCTTAAGTGCATCATAATCCTCGCGGTTATTGCTAACTTTGGTTTGGCTTTATCGAAACATGTCGTGTAAGGTGTCATATGCTTTGGAATACTACCCCCTCGCCAATTCTGGCGACGGGGGTAGCATTCCACCCTTCTAGAGGGAGGAGACATGTTACTTTACTTAAACGCGGTTAAATCTAACCAGAGCCCCAGCATCACAAAATGAATGCTGCTGCCACAGACACAAATCTGGCCTCCTGCTGCTGACCGAAACTCCGGCAGGGGAGGCCTGGACAAATGGTATCCGGTCACAGGGAGGTGTTACACCACCCCAGACAGGAGATAGTGGATTGAGGCAGGCAGGGCGAGTGAAACTAGACACTGCCTGGGGCGCACAAGGCTCCCCATGCATAGCCCAGTTCAAATCGGTGCTGGGGCACTCCAGCCCGGCTCTGGCGCGAAACTGGACAAAGGGAAAGGGGTGTAACCACCCCCTTCCTGGGTCCCACCCATAGGAGGGACCTAGCAGGTAATCCAGCCCCTTGATTTGCAATAAAGGTAGGAGCTGTGTCCATGGACTTTAGATAATCCTGGCTGAAACTTTGAAATGAAACTCTGGACCCTTCGACATCCCACTCGACGTGGAAGACTGAAGAATCTCCCTTGTGGTCAAGAAGTGACCACCCTGTGCAAACAGGCACCAGCCAGCGCCCAATGGTTTGCTTTGTTGCAGCTCTCGCCAGAGCTCGAGCGACAGAGATCGACAAGAACCAGATTCCCAGACATCCAACAGCCCGAACCACAGCCACAGCAAAGCTGAGACCCATGGAGGCGACGTGAGACGTGGGACCGGCCATCTTGAAAAGACTGCGAAGTGCTGACCGTGCAGCTCCCGAGGCTCCCTCGAAGCTGTGCATTCGGGTTTGAGAAGCCCTATCCCCTAGCACCTCGTGCACCAAACATCGCCCCTCCAAACTCATCGAGTGCTGCGTGGGGCCCTTTTGCATTTTCCTGCTTGACGAGTCTGTCCGGTCACTTGCCCGTTGGCTAGTGGCCTCTACGACGACGAAACTACAAAACTACTCTGCTGGTCTGGTTGCTCCAGAATGGCCCTCGCTCCCGTGAAAAGGAGCCACCTCTCTGACCTTGCTGGTCCGAGTAAGAAGCGATCTTTGAATCCTGCGTGGGTTGCCTTTGCCAAGGCCTGTTGACTCCGCCGACAGCGAGAGCCTTTGTGGTACAGCTCGTGATCCACTCCTGGTCATCGTCGATGCCCCAGAGTCCACGTGACAGCGGAGTCAAGCTTCTCAACAACCGCCTGATTGCGCCCGACATCCCCTGGTTCCTTCCTGGTTCCATCCTGGTCACTGGCTAGTGACCCAGACTCTGTCCCCTCTGCTTTCAGGATTCTCTACATCTTCGATCCAACCAGACTCTTCTCTCCTGGCCGCCTGCAGCATCTTCACGTTCAGGCTCCATAGAACTCCACGACGAAACCCGACACACTTTGGCACCTATGCACCCGCTTCCTGTGGGTGAGGTAACGATCTAACACCGGTGCTCCTGTAGTGGTTTACACCTCTAGTGTCATAGTTTAAAGTGGCTAAGTTCTAGTCCAGTCGGAAGACTTCCAAAACAGTAACATTGTAACTTTTACGCACCATTGACTTTGCATTGGTGCATGCGTGTGCTTTTAGCGCTGCACCCGAATCCCGCGGGCTACTCCCGTCCTAACTGCTGTTAGTCCAGTGTAGTCCCAGCGATTCCCAAGGCCCTAGGCCATACCATTGTTCGAGAAGTGGTTCTTATACCACTTATTTAGTATATGGTTTGAGTGGCCACTGGCCCTATCCATAATCGTGCAACTTTTGTATGCTTAACTGTGCTTTTTTTTAAACGCTTGTGCCTCTGCCCTCATAAAGAGTACAGAGGATTATTCTAGTAATAAATACATATATTTTTATAATATATAACTTGTGTGGTGTCCTTTCATTTGATATTACAGGATTGTGTATGGTAAAACAGCTGGCTTCACATGCCCTCTTGAGTTTAGCCTAAGGCTGCTTAGTCCATGCTACCCCTAGGATAGCTGGTCTATAAGGTTGACTTACAACCACCACCATAAGGGCTGTTTGGACTGGTGCAAGGTGCTCACTAGAATAGTGAACATCATACATCAGGCCAACTTCTCACACTGCCCAGCATAACTCTAGGCGTACCTTCTATGCAGAACATTCTCTCCATAAGCTACTGACCACTGGCGGTGTCAGCGGTCCTGGCATAAGGAAAATAGAACCACTTCGAAAAACACCCAAGAGCGACAATAAGGCACTTCAGCTCTGCTCCAAGCAGGTCAAGGGAGCCGACAAAATCCAGGCCAAGCCTGTCCCAGGGAGCATCAGGCTGGGACACTGGATGGAAGGATTCCTGCCCCGCTCCACGAGGCTAGTCTGGGAGAAAACCATCAAAATAACCATTAAAAAAGTCTCCCTAACCCCGCCATCCGTCGCGGGCTGCCAACCATACCACCGAAGCTTACAAGGGGTGGCACAATTCCATCTCGTGGCTTTTTCGTGTCTAATTCTTTTGTCCAAAGGATTCCATTTTTCGCTCGCTTCGGACCCTTGCTTTACCCTTTCCCTAAGCCTTGACTTGACCCATCCCTTCGCTTGCGCCACCATTCCCTCATGCTGTTGATGTATGCCTACCCCAGTGCCCAGCGTCACTTCCTTCAAGCTCGCCTGCTGCAACCAGGCGGACCCCCAGATCACATAATATTGAATACTTCCCTCAATGACCTACACACTTAACTACTGAGTTAATTCATATACATTTAAACATTAAGAAAACAATAGTGACCATTCAAGTTCTCATTACTTTTTAATATTTCATATTCTGTTTTCTAATTTTTTTCTAAACATTATCAGGCTCATATTTTCCAACTGATTTCATTGCTTTTACAGTTATTCATTTTCACAAATTCATATTGACAAAATTCTTTTTCAGTCAAAAGCATACAAAATGTATAAAAAAGATATGTAAAAGATCATTTCCTATGAAAGAATCTTCTTCTGCAATTTGCCCCTGGAGAAGAATAAACACATATAATCAAGTTACAATCACACAGATACACACACTCTTTCACCACCCATACATTCAAACTCTATCTGTACACAGTTGAGTGATTCCTGGCAAGACAATGCTCCTGCCAGTATGTGAGTCCCGGACGAACCACAAGACTCCGCACAAGGTTGATGCGCGTTTCGGTGGACAGCAGTTCTACAAGCCACCTTCCTCAGGACCTATCCAGATATCAAGCAAACAATTCCCAGGGTACCTATATAAATATATAAGACAATCAGCACAATTGAAAACAAATTTTGCATTTATATTTCTACACAAACATTTGTCCTGATGCGGCCAAAATGCAAACACTTAATTACTACCATGGATCATATCACATCCAACCATTAGTTGAGTCAAGAAGGAAAAGAAAAGAAAAATTGAGAAAATGAGATTATTTAGAGAATGGCAACCTGTGTGTATGTAGATACAGTGTCAATGTCACCAAGAAAGATACATTTAGGAAGTTTGATGAGGCATAGTCCACACCCTGTGTTTTAAAGTAATACCTCAAACCAAAAATACATAAGCTTTTGGCAGTAATAGTTCTTCCTTCACTTACATAAAATCAAAGGGGCTAAACTCCTGCACTTTACTGCTAACCTTCCACGAGGTAAGCCTCCATCTAACTGAAGGTCATAAGGATCTTCCACAGTAAGTTTATCAAAGACGTCCTAAAAATGGAGAATACATGTTTAAGTCCATGTCTTTTATATTCGTTGCATAACTGGGCGGAAGAGAAGGTATTCTACCAAATCCTCTTCCCTAAAAAATATTGTTTAGTTGTTCATATTTAGTTGTATCCACTTTTCAAGAAGTCACAGACAGTCAACTGCAAAGAATGATATATTTTAAATCTAATTAGTGTTCGTAATTTCTGCTAATATTAGTTGGTATGCAGTCTTTTTATTCCCAGCTATATACTAACCTGATATTATTGATACGCAGCCATAAGTCCTTTTCCAACTAGACCGTTTATAATTCTCTCCACTCGCCTCCAACGCAGAATGGTTTAATCCTCCCTTTAAAGAGAGACGTACATGTTCACGTGGCTTGTTTGGGCTCTTTAAAGTTCAAAGACTTGCATCCTAGGTATTCTAAATACACAGCTGTATATGGTGTCCCCTGGCCCAGTGATCTTTTGATTATGGGTAAAGGATACATTGTTCTTCCTCTCTCGAACAGGGCCAGGACTCTTCGCCTAATATCCTAGTGCCTGGAAACCCCTCCCTCAATGCTCTCCGACGGTGGTACTCTGCGTGTAACACAGTCGGGCAGCTCTGCTGTTACTTATGTACACCATCCAATGCAAGTGTGTAATCACCAATAGTCTCAAGAAGCCCCCGGATATATTACACTTTACTGAGGGGTTTCGGTGTTGCAAAAAATCAGAGAGGGAACCCCATTTTCCTCAAATGCATTTGCAGCCGTTTCCTCAATCATCGCCTCATTTTAAGGGATGTTAAGATGTCTAACCTACCACATTTGTCTCTACTCGACATTGACCTCTTCGTGTCTGACAATTAATTCTCTACACATCTTTGCGATCACGCATTAGACAATACATACTCAAGCCTCCATATATATATGTGTTTACATATGCATTTCCGTATTATCAAAGCAACAGTCAAAGCGTGATCCTAATTCTAACAGGGACTGCATAGAAATAGGACTGCGCATCCGTGGGGGATGGGCAAGCCTGGTTGAAGGGGCAGGAGCTGGACAGCAGCCCCCCCCCCCCCCCCCAGGGCCCAGATCTATTCTTGTCCGGGGTTTGCACGAGCTTCGGGAGGGGAGGGCACTCACTGGGAAGATTCGTGAATACCAAGCACCGTCCTAGATGGTGGGGTCCCCCCCCCAGTCCTGGTCTCTGGGGCCCTCGGATTCAAAGTAGGGCATTTCCGGGGCCCTCTATTCTGCGCATCCGTGGGTGATGGGCAAGCCTGGTTGAAGGGGCAGCAGCTGGACAGCAGCCCCCCCCCCCCCCCCCGGCAGTGTCTATGACGTGCACTGCCCCCCCTCCCGCCCCCCCCCCCCCCCGGGTAGTGTCTATGACGTGCAGTGTCGATGACGTATGACGTGCAGTGGCTATGACGTGCCCTGACCCGCGCAGGATCACACGCAGCGTCGGTGGCAACGGGCACAGAGAGACTGAGAGGAGATCAGAGGCAGCCGTGGACACGGAGGGCAGAAAGAACAGGTAGCGCCCAGAGGCGAGGCCTGGCACAGGGGAGGAGGGGAGGGGGTACACCACAGAGCGCCCAGAGGCGAGGCCTGGTACAGGGGGAGGGGTACACCACAGAGCGCCCAGAGGCGAGGCCTGGCACAGGGGAGGGGGGGGGGGTACATCACACAGCGACCAGAGGCAAGGCTGGCACAGGGGAGGAGGGTACATCACACAGCGCCCAGAGGCGAGGCCTGGCTCAAGGGAGGAGGAGGGTATATCACAGCGCCCAGAGGCGAGGCCTGGCACAGGGGAGGAGGGTACATCACACAGCGCCCAGTGGCGAGGCCTGGCTCAAGGGAGGAGGAGGGTACATCACACAGCGCCCAGAGGCAAGGCCTGGCACAGGGGAGAGGGGTACATCACACAGCGCCCAGAGGCGAGACCTGGCACAGGGGAGGAGGGTACATCACACAGCGCCCAGTGGCGAGGCCTGGCTCAAGGGAGGAGGAGGGTACATCACACAGCGCCCAGAGGCAAGGCCTGGCACAGGGGAGAGGGGTACATCACACAGCGCCCAGAGGCGAGACCTGGCACAGGGGAGGGGGGTACATCACACAGCGCCCAGAGGCGAGGCCTGGCTCAGGGGAGAAGGGTACATCACACAGCGCCCAGAGGCAAGGCCTGGCACAGGGGAGGGGGGTACATCACACAGTGCCCAGAGGCGAGGCCTGGCACAGGGGAGGAGGGGGGTAAATCACACAGCACCCAGAGGCAAGACCTGGCACAGGGGAGGGGGGTACATCACACAGCGCCCAGAGGCGAGGCCTGGCACAGAGGAGGAGGGTCCATCACACAGCGCCCAGAGGCGAGGCCTGGCACAGGAGAGGGGGGTACATCACACAGCGCCCAGAGGCAAGGCCTGGCACAGGGGAGGGGGTACATCACACAGCGCCCAGAGGCGAGGCCTTGCACAGAAGAGGAGGAGGGTACATCACACAGCGCCCAGAGGCGAGGCCTGGCACAGGGGAGGGGGGTACACCACACAGCGCCCAGAGGCGAGGCCTGGCACAGGGAAGGAGGGTACATCACACAGCGCCCAGAGGCGAGACCTGGCACAGGGGAGGGGGGTACATCACACAGCGCCCAGAGGCAAGGCCTGGCACAGGGGAGGAGGGTACATCACACAGCGCCCAGAGGCGAGGCCTGGCACAGGGGAGGAGGGTACATCACACAGCGCCCAGAGGCGAGGCCTGGCACAGAGGAGGAGGGTCCATCACACAGCGCCCAGAGGCGAGACCTGGCACAGGGGAGGGGGGTACATCACACAGCGCCCAGAGGCGAGGCCTGGCACAGGGGAGGGGGGGGTACATCACACAGCGACCAGAGGCAAGGCCTGGCACAGGGGAGGGGGGGTACATCACACAGCGCCCAGAGGCAAGGCTGGCACAGGGGAGGAGGGTACATCACACAGCGCCCAGAGGCGAGGCCTGGCTCAAGGGAGGAGGAGGGTATATCACAGCGCCCAGAGGCGAGGCCTGGCACAGGGGAGGAGGGTACATCACACAGCGCCCAGTGGCGAGGCCTGGCTCAAGGGAGGAGGAGGGTACATCACACAGCGCCCAGAGGCAAGGCCTGGCACAGGGGAGAGGGGTACATCACACAGCGCCCAGAGGCGAGACCTGGCACAGGGGAGGAGGGTACATCACACAGCGCCCAGTGGCGAGGCCTGGCTCAAGGGAGGAGGAGGGTACATCACACAGCGCCCAGAGGCAAGGCCTGGCACAGGGGAGAGGGGTACATCACACAGCGCCCAGAGGCGAGACCTGGCACAGGGGAGGGGGGTACATCACACAGCGCCCAGAGGCGAGGCCTGGCTCAGGGGAGAAGGGTACATCACACAGCGCCCAGAGGCAAGGCCTGGCACAGGGGAGGGGGGTACATCACACAGTGCCCAGAGGCGAGGCCTGGCACAGGGGAGGAGGGGGGTAAATCACACAGCACCCAGAGGCAAGACCTGGCACAGGGGAGGGGGGTACATCACACAGCGCCCAGAGGCGAGGCCTGGCACAGAGGAGGAGGGTCCATCACACAGCGCCCAGAGGCGAGGCCTGGCACAGGAGAGGGGGGTACGTCACACAGCGCCCAGAGGCAAGGCCTGGCACAGGGGAGGGGGTACATCACACAGCGCCCAGAGGCGAGGCCTTGCACAGAAGAGGAGGAGGGTACATCACACAGCGCCCAGAGGCGAGGCCTGGCACAGGGGAGGGGGGTACACCACACAGCGCCCAGAGGCGAGGCCTGGCACAGGGAAGGAGGGTACATCACACAGCGCCCAGAGGCGAGACCTGGCACAGGGGAGGGGGGTACATCACACAGCGCCCAGAGGCAAGGCCTGGCACAGGGGAGGAGGGTACATCACACAGCGCCCAGAGGCGAGGCCTGGCACAGGGGAGGAGGGTACATCACACAGCGCCCAGAGGCGAGGCCTGGCACAGAGGAGGAGGGTCCATCACACAGCGCCCAGAGGCGAGACCTGGCACAGGGGAGGGGGGTACATCACACAGCGCCCAGAGGCGAGGCCTCGCACAGAGGAGGAGGGTCCATCACACAGTGCCCAGAGGCGAGACCTGGCACAGGGGAGGGGGGTACATCACACAGCGCCCAGAGGCGAGACCTGGCACAGGGGAGGAGGGTACATCACACAGCGCCCAGAGGCGAGGCCTGGCTCAAGGGAGGAGGAGGGTACATCACACAGCGCCCAGAGGCGATGCCTGGCACAGGGGAGGGGGTACATCACACAGCGCCCAGAGGCGAGGCCTGGCTCAGGGGAGGAGGAGGGTACATCACAGCGCCCAGAGGCGAGGCCTGGCACAGGGGAGGGGGGTACATCACACAGCGCCCAGAGGCGAGGCCTGGCACAGAAGAGGAGGAGGGTACATCACACTGCGCCCAGAGGTGAGGCCTGGCACAGGGGAGGAGGGTACATCACACAGAACCCAGAGGTGAGGCCTGGCACAGAGGAGGAGGGTACATCACACAGCGCCCAGAGGCGAGGCCTGGCACAGGGGAGGAGGGTACATCACACAGCGCCCAGAGGCGAGGCCTGGCACAGGGGAGGGGGGTACATCACACAGCGCCCAGAGGCGAGGCCAGGCACAGGGGAGGGGGGTACATCACACAGCGCCCAGAGGCGAGACCTGGCACAGGGGAGGGGGGTACATCACACAGCGCCTAGAGGCGATGCCTGGCACAGGGGAGGGGGGTACATCACACAGCGCCCAGAGGCGAGGTCTGGCACAGGGGAGGAGGGGTACGGGGTACATCACACAGCGCCAAGAGGCGAGGCCTGGCACAGGGGAGGAGGGGGGTACATCACACAGCGCCCAGAGGCGAGGCCTGGCACAGGAGACTAGGAGGATACATCACACAGCGCCCAGGGGCAAGGCCTGGCACAGGGGAGGAGGAGGGTACATCGCACAGCGCCCAGAGGCGAGGCCTGGCAGAGGGGAGGGGGGTACACCACACAGCGCCCAGAGGCGAGGCCTGGCACAGGGAAGGAGGGTACATCACACAGCGCCCAGAGGCGAGACCTGGCACAGGGGAGGGGGGTACATCACACAGCACCCAGAGGCGAGGCCTGGCACAGGGGAGGAGGGTACATCACACAGCGCCCAGAGGCGAGGCCTGGCACAGGGGAGGAGGGTACATCACACAGCGCCCAGAGGCGAGGCCTGGCACAGAGGAGGAGGGTTCATCACACAGCGCCCAGAGGCGAGACCTGGCACAGGGGAGGGGGGTACATCACACAGCGCCCAGAGGCGAGGCCTCGCACAGAGGAGGAGGGTCCATCACACAGTGCCCAGAGGCGAGACCTGGCACAGGGGAGGGGGGTACATCACACAGCGCCCAGAGGCGAGACCTGGCACAGTGGAGGAGGGTACATCACACAGCGCCCAGAGGCGAGGCCTGGCTCACGGGAGGAGGAGGGTACATCACACAGCGCCCAGAGGCGAGGCCTGGCACAGGGGAGGGGGTACATCACACAGCGCCAAGAGGCGAGGCCTGGCTCAGGGGAGGAGGAGGGTACATCACAGCGCCCAGAGGCGAGGCCTGGCACAGGGGAGGGGGGTACATCACACAGCGCCCAGAGGCGAGGCCTGGCACAGAAGAGGAGGAGGGTACATCACACTGCGCCCAGAGGTGAGGCCTGGCACAGGGGAGGAGGGTACATCACACAGAACCCAGAGGTGAGGCCTGGCACAGAGGAGGAGGGTACATCACACAGCGCCCAGAGGCAAGGCCTGGCACAGGGGAGGAGGGTACATCACACAGCGCCCAGAGGCGAGGCCAGGCACAGGAGAGGAGAAGGGTACATCACACAGCACCCAGAGGCTAGACCTGGCACAGGGGAAGGGGGTACACCACACAGCGCCCAGAGGCGAGGCCTGGCACAGAGGAGGAGGGTACATCACACAGCACCCAGAGGCGAGGCCTGGCACAGGGGAGGGGGTACATCACACAGCGCCCAGAGGCAAGGCCTGGCACAGGGGACAGCCCACGGACTGTAGAGTGGGGGACACAAGACACAGCGCCCAGAGGCAAAGCCTGGCACGGGACACTGTCCGGGACTGTCAGGTGGGGGTATACATGACCGAGTCCTCAGACTTGCGTGTGTGCAAGGGTCACAGCGCTCAGACTGGATACCTGACCGAGCCCTCGGACTTGCGTGTGCGGCAAGGGTCACAGCGCTCAGACTGGAAACATGACTGAGCCCTCAGACTTGCGTGTGTGGCAAGGGTCACAGCGCTCAGACTGGAAACATGACCGAGCCCTCAGACTTGCATGTGTGGCAAGGGTCACAGCGCTCAGACTGGAAACATGACCGAGGCCTCAGACTTGCGTCAGCCCCAGAGACAGTGCAGCCAGTGTGGGCACGTGACTTGACTGAATCGTCACTTCAGAGTTGGGGTTGAACTTCAGACATACAGAAACCAGCGCAGGTAGGGTCTTTTATTTCCCAAACAATACATTGATTTTACTTTTGAATCATGTGTGACACGTTTATTCTCCTTTTTTCCATTCCTCTCCTATGCCCCATCCTCCAAATACTCCCACCTTTATTCCCAGTTCCGTTACTATTATGGGTCGGTCCGTTGCTCCATGTGGGCTGCAGCTGCCTGTTTCCCAATTGTTTCCGCCTTCCAGTTACGTAAATAAAATGAAAACCATAGAGCCTTTTTCTGTGAATGGGCTGTTACAATCAACTTTGCAAAGTTTTTCCGACTGACCTGCTGACTTTATATGCCAGTAGCATTGCGCCACAGTTCTTTCAGAAGCAAAAACAACAGTTGATGGACAGAATGCAGAACAATGTCATACATTCACCCCAGTACAGGATCTGGGCCTAAATCCATCGTTTTTTGCACTCCACACCACCCCAGGTCAGACATGCCATATGCAAATCAGCCTTGACCCTGTGCCTCATGGAACAGTCCAGCTCGAACTGCCAAGCCATGTCTTTCCTGGACCGGAATCAAGCATCCTAGGACCGGTTTCTGGCTATCAGCCGTCTTCGGCCAGGATAGTTTGACTCCAGTGGTGTGGAGAGCATGGGACTCACGTCTGAGCATACCCCTCTGTGAGAAGTTGGCCTGGTATATGATGTTCACTATTCTAGTGAACACCTTGCACCAGTCCAAACACCCCTTATGGTGATGGTTGTAAGTCAACCTTATAGACCAGCTATCCTAGTGGTAGCGTGGGCAGAACAGTCTTAGGCTAAAAGACTCTTGAGGGCGCGTAAAGCCAGCTGTTTTACCATATGTAACCCCTTGAATACCAAATGAAAGAATAAATGACTGGGTAGATGACACGGGGGTTTTAGACCCCTGTCAAATGGGTTTCAGAAGTGGGGTTGGGACGACAGAGCCATGTCTGAACTTAAATTTAGTAATCAGCAAATATACTATTGCCAGGTCGTCACCAATCTACTTAGCATTTATAGACTTATCGTCCGCATTCGACCTAGTAAATAGGTCTAAACTGTGGGCTATTCTTTTAGATTATGGCCTAGAAGAGCCCCTTTTACACTTTTTGGCCTACCTGCACACCGACACAAAAGCACAAGTAAGGATCGGAATGGCCGGGGAAATATCAGGGCACATAAAAGTAGAAAGAGGAGTTAGGCAGGGGTGCGTTTTAGAACCCCTGTTGTTTAATATTTATATCAATGGACTAAATAAAATTTTAAAACAAGCAACTACTGATGTCCCAAAAATAAGAGGGGGACTACTACCGACTCTGCTTTACGCAGATGATGCGGTGCTTATGGGCCTTACACCAAACGCTCTACGTAGCTTGGTCAAAAGTTTTGCACAATATATGGATAACCTAGATCTTAAAGTAAATTAAAAAAAATCTTTTATTATGTCCTGTGGCCCGGGGAAAAAACAACTTAGTGTCATTTCGGTGGGATCAGACAGACTCTATTCCACTAATACTTTCCCCTATTTAGGAATGGTTTTTGCTGCGAACGGCTCGTGGAGTGGACATTTGGTCCACGCCGCGAGCAAGTTCTCAAAATCCATTAACTCTATTCTTAGCCTCCCACGGCCCAAGAAAGTAGGCGCTACAAAAGCAATTTAAAATTTCTTTTAAACTACAGTGCGTCCCAGTAGCAACATATGGGGCTGAGATATGGGGTCTGAATAAAACATCTAGTATTCAGACCGAGGAAAATCGTTTCTGTAGGAAACTCCTTGGAGCCCCTATTTCTACCTCAGAGTATATCTGTCATTGCGAATTGAATTTGTACTACATATCGGATTTCATAGCATCGAGACCGGCCTTGTTCTGGCTGGCTATTTGGAGAAACAAATCGGCCTCCCTAACCCATGAAATTATAAGAGATTGTCTTAATTGTGAGAAAGGGATGACAATCCCCTGGCTCTCTGGAGTCCCGAATACATTGAGTAGTGTGGGTAAAGGTCATCTTTTCTTTGACCCCTGCAAGATTGAGCCTATAGACAAAAATGAAATAAAGTCTGCACTGTATGCACTCTACAGTAAAGATAGACTGGCGGGGGAGTTAAGTAAATCAACTATCCAGGCTTATGTGAATAAAGATCTGTATATACAACCAATTCCATTGTCTCTTATGTTGCCAATGACAAACTGGGAAAGATCCCTTCTGTTCCGTTGAAGGGCAGGCACTGTTAGATTCTTATTATGTTTCCCGTTAGGTTATTCATCAATAAGATCTGAAGATAAATTGTGTCCATGTGATGGTATGAGTTTACAAAATGATTTACATTTTCTTTTCTTTTGTACATTTTATATAAAATACATTAAATGGTTTTTAGTTCCATATTTTAAGAAGCATAGACCACTTTCTTTGGAACAGTCCTATTTGATGCTGCTAACTTTGAACATTGATGAATTGATATTCCGCACTAGCACTTTTTTGAGAGTTACTACCTACGTACGTAAAACAATGGAGCACCCTTAGTAAATTTCTGTATTATTGCTGCTAAAATCATTTGTAATTTACGTAATGCGTGACGTTTTAAATGTATTTGGAATCATGGTTATTTTATTGGGATTGTAACTTTGTACTGCTTTTATGAATTTGAAAAAATTCTAATGAAGATTCTGAACTGAACCAAATGAAAGGACACCACACAGGATATATATAAAATATATATGTATTTATTCACTAACACACTCCTCTGAACTCTTTATGAGGTCAGAGGCAAAAGCACATAACAAGTATCCTTTAAATATCACAATTTACAGTTAGGCCCTAGGGGCGCGTAAAACCATATACTAAGCAAGTGGTATAGGAACCACAACTTTGTGAAAGGAGAAGGCCTAGGGCCTAGGGCAGTGGTTCCCAAACTTTTTTGACCTGTGGCTCCCCTGACCTAATCGGAAGTTGGCCGTGGCTCCCCACCATTTTTTTACCGGTGGGTGGGTGGGTGGTGTGTACCTCCTGTTATCTTCCTTAAAGTATTTGGGACGCAATGAAGGTATTATATTGGTTGGAATGCTTGAATTATTAATCTCATCCACTGGCAATCACTTTGGCTGCATCCCAATCCATCGTTTTTTCCCCAACAGAGTGCCTGGTCCCAAACCCTTATTTATGCCAGCTGCTGCTTTCAGTACCTTTTGGTACTGAGACCCGCTCTGAGAAAATGGAGCATTGAGTTTGGTCTGTCGTAATCAGTATCCCCAGCCTTATTTTTACACTAAAAAAGTCTGTCCTTCCATCTGTGTGCCCATCTATATCCAAACATATTCAACCATTTGCACACCTATCCACCATATATCCTTCCGTCCATCATTTCACTCATCCATCCCTCCATCCACTCTTTCACTCATCCATCCATTATTCATCTACCCACCCTTTCACCCCATCCATCTGTACAATCATCCATGCATCCACTCTTCCACCCAGCCATCCATTCACTTACTCATCCATTCACCCATTCACTTACTCATCCATTCACCCAGTCATTTATCCTTCCACCCATTCACCCTTTCAGTCATTCATCCTCCCTTTCTCTCTCCATCCCCCTTTCACTTATCCATCCATCTACCCACCCATTTGCTCATCCATTCATGAATCCATCCATTGATCCTATTACTCATCCATTCTTTCACTCATCCAGCCATCCGTTCTCTCATCCATCCACCCTTTCACTTCACTCATCTATCCATCCTTTTGTCCATCTACCCCCTTTCACTAACTCATCAATCCTTACATCCACCCGTTCACTCATCCATCCATTCACCATTTCACTTATCAATTCATCCATCCACCCATTCACTTGCCCATCATCTACCCTTTCATTCATCCATCCATCCTTTCACACACCCATCCACCAATTCACTCGCCCATCAGCTGCCCTTTCACTCATCCATCCATCCTTTCACACACCATCCACACTTTTACCCATCCATCTACCCTTCCACCCATACATCTACCCTTCCACCCATACATCCAACTATTTACCTTTTCTCTCATCCATACTTCCACTCATTCACTCATCCATCCATCCTTTCTTTCATTATCTATCCATTCCCCCTTTCATTCATGCATTCATCCTTTCAGTAATCCATCCAGCCATTCAGACATTCCTTCACTTATTTACTCACCCACCTTTTCACATTATGAGCTGAGCCTTTGTCTGCAGAGTTGCAGGCAGAAGAGGCCCATCAAGAACGAACTACAGCAAGGGGTGGGCTGGTGGAGAGTTCACTATGCCCCTGCACATGGGCAGACTGAAAACGTAGAAGTCATGCATGATGCACAGTGCCAGGATGTGAGGTTACTGTAACATGGTGTTGTTTCCAGGGCTTTAAGCGGTGAAAAAAAACTGGGGGGTCTCTTCGAAGGGGCTGTTTGACCTAATTAAGAGCGCAGCTTAAAACACCTAGGCTAAAAATCTGCGCTTAGCATAGTGTTCCGCCTGACTGGTATTATGTTGTCTCTGTCATTGCATCCAGATATATAATACAGCAAGTATCATTACACCTCAACAAGCCAGGACTATTGGCTTTGTCAATGGTTGCAAGTTCCTTAAAAAAAAAAAAAAGGAGCAACCATGGCTTTGTTGAATACAATATTGAAAATACTTCAGTTCTAAAATGACAGGACAGTGAGAGAACGATAACCTGTTCTTTTAAACTTATTTTACAGGCTTCATTGAATGAAGTGTTTTCTAACGTTGCAGCGTGGACGTTTTACTTTTTATCGTACAGAATGCCCTTCTGAACCCTGAGGCAGGGGTGTGACATGGTGTCACACCCCCAGACTGCCCCATTGTCATTCAGTAAGTGGCAATGAGCGGCATACTGAATGACAATGGGCGGGAGGGGCTGCTCTCGTGCTCCTGGAGGAGTGCGAGGCGCCTCCAGCAGCGGGGGTGAGGCCTCTCACAGGGGAGCAGCGCTGCTCCCTGTGATGGCCAAAATTACAGATAAAAGGCCCGTGGAATTTACGGACGGTTGCTCACCCTAGTGTGCGCGGCACCCCTGGCACCTCATTACGGCGCACGGGGGCGCCGCGGCGCACAGTTTGGGAACCACAGGCCTAGGGAATCGCTGGGGCTACACTATCTGACCCTTAGGTTAGGAGTAGGAGGCCCACAGGCGGCGCGTGCAGTGTCAGGACACTCACGCGAGAGTCAATAGAAAGTCAATAGGAACTTAAAAGGTAAGTAAATGGAGTTTTAGGACACTTCCGGTCTAACTAGGAAGATACAACTAACAAAACCAGACACTAGGATAGTCAATCCCTACAGGAGCACCGAAGTACTCGCGTTACCTCACCCACGGGCTGCGGGTGCATAGGTGTCAAAGTGTGTCGGGTTTTCTCGTCGTTTCCTATGGCGCCTTGGAAAAAAATGCTGCAGGCGACCAGGAGGAAGATGCCCGGGTGGATCCAAGGGTGGATCGAGGATGAAGAAGACCTGAAAGCAGAGGGGACAGAGTCTAGGTCACTAGCCAGAGACCGGGTGGAACCAGGAAGGAACCAGACGTCGTCGAGGAGCAATCAGGTGCTGTCGTGAAGCTTGTCTTTGCAGCCACGCGGACCAGGAGGCGTCGAGGATGACCAGGTGCTGGAGAGGAGCTGTCCCACAAAGCTTCTCGCAGATGGAGGGGTCGACTTCAAGATCGGAGCCAACAAGCCTAAGCAAAGGCAGCCCACGCAGGATACACAAGGAGCTTCTGGTGCAGACCAGGAGGGTCCGAGGTACTTCACCTTTTCAGGGAAGCAAGTGCCAGTCTGGAGCAACCAGACCAGCGATGGATTTTCAAAAGGATCGTCGTCACAGGGCTACTAGCCAACTGGCCAGCAACTGGGACAACGCGTCGAACAGAACACAAGCAGAAGGGCCCCACGCAGATCTCGCGGAGTGTGGAGGGCTGGTCTTCGGTGCAGGTGTAGCTCGGTGTCGGGGTGTCTCAGTCCCCAGGGCACAGCTTCGAGGATGCCTCAGGTGCTGCGCTGTTAGCAAGTTGAAGACTTTACAAGTTGCCTGGTTCCACGGGTTCCGACGCCTTCCACGGGGCTCAGCTGTGCTGGATTCGTGCAGTGGGGTCAGAGAGGTACGGGAGTCGAGGTCTTGTCAGGCTCTGTGCTCGGGTTGCGGCCGGAACGGGGACAAAGCAAGCCGTTGAGTTGCTGGATGGTGCCTGGTTGCCCAGGGTGGTCACTCCTTGGCCACAAGGGAGATTCTTCAGTCTTCAGCTCAGGTGAATGTCGAAGGGTCCAGAGTTTCGTTTCAAGTCGATTCCAGGATTAATCTAAAGTCCTGGGGGTCAGCTCCTACCTTTATACAACTAAAGGGGGCTGGATTACTGTCTAGGTCCCTCCTATGGGTGGGACCAGGAAGGGGGGTGGTTACACCCCCTTTCCTTTGTCCAGTTTCACGCCAGAGCTGGGGATGGAGTGCCCCAGCAACCGGTTTGAACTGGGGTATGCATGGAGCACCAAGTGTGCCCCAGGCAGTGTCTCATTCTATTCAGCCCTCCCTGTCCCAATACACAAAGTCCTGTCTGGGGTGGTGCTCGCACCTCTCCAGGCAGGAAACCTATTGTCCAAACCTCCGTGACTGGAAGGACTCCCAGCAGCAGGTGGTCAGACTTATGTCTGTGGCAACAGCGTCCATTTTGTGACGCTGGGGCTCTGGTTAACTTTAACCGGGATAGTCAGTACTAACATGTCTTCTCCATCTAGAAGGGTGGAATGCTACCCCCGTCGCCAGAATTGGCGAGGGGGTAGTATTCCAAAGCGTATGACACCTTACACGACATGTTTAGATAAAGCCAAACCAAAGTTAGCATTCAAACGCGAGGATTATAATGCACTTAAGAGTATATGGTATGGCAATATCATAGAACAGCTATAAGGACATGGTTCCGAAAGCTGCAGACAGGCTCCACTCATGCTAGAGCACCATCTCACACATAACCCAGCACTCTGCCTCCAGGATTGTTAAGACCTGCCATAGGAGTGACTTATAGGTTACTGTGTGTCTATATATAAGGTTAGATATAGGAATACTATACCTAAGCAAGGGGTGATTACACGACCTTGCCCCAGCTGAGGGATAAGCCAGTTGTGTCAGTTTGAGTGGCCAGCCAGGGGTGGCATAATACATGCTGCAGCCCCTGGTAGGCCTTGGTTACATCTATGCCCTGAGTACCTAGGGTACACTTCTACAGGGGCTGACAAAGTGAACCAATTCCCAAATGTGTATGTACCTAGAGTACATGGTGTGAATTTAGAGAGAGTGCATCTGGGCTGTGGGTGTGATTAGCAGGCCCACAGCCACATCTAAGTCGAAAACCAGTAAAGCAAAAGCAAAAAGTGGGGGTGACCATAGGAAGCAGACCCTACTCTCCTACATCCTCAACAGCACCACCCCGGACATAGTGCTCTTCACCGAAACCTGGACCAACACCACCTCGGAACCGGATATCACCATCGCCATGCCCCAAGGATACAAGATCTCCAGAAAGGACCGCCCCACCCGCCCGGGAGGAGGAATCGTTATCGTCCACAAATCCACCCTCCACCTGAGCACACTCCCCGACGAGCCCAGAGACTTGATGGAACATCTACACATCAAGATACAGACCAGCCCTGCCACCACCAACCAAGGAACCCTCATCTACTGACTTCCCGGACCCCTTGGACCGTTCACCAACTCCATCACGGACATCATGTCCCCGCATGCCATCGCATCCACCAACTACACCCTGCTGGGAGACCTCAACTTCCACATCGACAACCAACACCACGTCCCTCCAAGACAAACTCCACAACATTGGACTCCGCCAAATCTTGACCGAACCCACGCACTCAGCAGGACACACCCTCGACCCCCTCTTCACAACAGGAAACTCCATCACCTTCAGCCACACCACCGAACTCACATGGGCTGACCACCTATGCGTCCACTTCCCTTTCAGAACACCCACCATCCACAGACATCAGCTCACCACCTCACTCAGCAACTCCACTCCAACCATCGCGGAAAACAACAACCCCAACACAGCAGCCTGAACACTATACAGGTGGATCTCCGACAGCGCCAACACCGTAGCCCTCTTCAAGAAAATCAACAACACCCATGCCAAGAAAGCCAGATGGTTCACCACCAAACTTAGAGAGTCCAGGTGCACCTGCTGCCGCCTCGAAAAGTCCTGGAGGAACACCAAAGCCACAGATTTTCACAACTTCAGATCCACTAACTACGCCCACCACCAACTCATCAGAAAAACTAGAAAAAAAGCGATTGAAGACAAAATCTCCACACACGCACACAACAGCAAAGAATTCTTCAACATCATCAAGGAGTTCGCATAACCTACCAGCAAGTCGACTGACATCCCTCCATCACAAGGCCTCTGCGACAAACTCAGCACCTTTTTTCACCACAAAGTCAAGAACATCTACAACAACTTCAACAAAGACAAACATCACACGCAACCCCCACCAACCACCCCGACACCCTGAAGCCAACAATTGACAGCTGGACAGCCCTCACCACTGAAGACACACTGAAGACGATGAAGGCAATCCACTCTGGGGCACCCACGGACTCCTGCCCTCACCACATCTTCAACAGAGTCGCTGACACCATCACACCCATGCTCCGCCACACCATCAACCGCTCCCTGGCAACCGCCACGTTCCCCGACAACTGGAAACACGCTGAAGTAAATCCCCTCTTGAAGAAACCCTCGGCAGACATCACCGACCTCTAAAACTACAGACCCATCTCCCTGCTCCCATTCCCTGTGAAAGTTATTGAGAAAGCCATCAACTGCCAACTCGCCACATTTATCGATGAGCACAACATCCTCAACTCCTCCCAATCTGGCTTCAGGAAAAACCACAGCACTGAAACTGCCATCCTTGCCACAACAGATGACATCTGCACCCTACTGGACAAAGGATAAACAGTAGCCCTCATCTTCCTCAACCTCTCAGCGGCATTGGTCACAGTCTCCCACCGCACCCTAATACGCAGACTTCACACCGCAGGGATCCAGAACAAGGCCCTCGACTGGGTCAGCTCCTTCCTCTCCGATAGAACGCAGCAGGTCAGACTCCCCCCTTTCCTCTCGGACCCTACACCAACCACCTGCGGAGTCCCTCAGGAGTTCTCCCTCAGCCCTACACTCTTCAACGTCTACACGGCCCCGCCCGCCCCCATCGTCAGAACCTACGGACTCAACATAGTGTCATATGCAGACGATACCCAACTCGTCCTCTCCCTATTCAACAAACCCAACACTGCCAGACACAACTTTCGAGAAGGCATGGAAGCCGTCGCAAAATGGATGAAACACAGCTGCCTACAACTAAATACCGACAAGACAGAAGTACTCATCCTGGGCCCAAACCCCAATGCTTGGAACGACACCTGGTTGCCCCCACCCTCGGAAACCCACCCAGCCCCCACAGACCACGCACACAACCTGGGAATCATCCTGGACTCCGAGCTCAAAATGGACCGCCAGATCAACTCAGTCTCGTCCTCCTTCTTCCATACCCTCCGCCTCCTACATAAGACCTTCAAATGGATACCCTTCAAACACAGAAAGACCCTCACTCACGTCCTGATCACCTGCAGACTCGACTATGGCAACACACTCAACGCTGGAACAAACAAAAACCTCACTCGCAAGTTACAGAACATCCAGAACGCAGCCGCAAGGCTGGTCCTCAACCTGCTATACAAGAAAGGGTGACTGCGCACACCGGGTTAGTCCAATTCTGTTCCTCATGAAGGTTTATTCTTTCTTTAAACATTTAGCGTGCAGCCCGGCTCCGTGGTCCGCCCAATTTCCACATGTATAGGAATGCAAAACGGGTTTGGAGCAAAGTGTCTCTCTCCAAAAGTCGAAGGCACAGCTCAGTCCTTCAGAAATCAACCACAATTTATTCCATTTAGGCCAATTTTATTCCAACTTATTCCATATAATTTAAACAGTTATTTGTCATCTTCTCACATGAGAGGCACTTCTGCACTTCAAAGTTTCTGATGCAGCAGATATGCCCATCCGGGCCTTTTTCTGTGGCACGAGACGTACACTCATAATCTTCAGTAATTAGTCTTTTACACCCAATGCATTTCGGGCTTTTTTAAGCCCTTCGTCAGGGGTTTCACTACAGATTTAAAATCATCAATGTTAGACTTTGTCTTCAGACCTCCGTACATAGATACTATCAATTATTGCTTTAAACAGTGCATGCGATATTCTTAAAAACACCTTTTAGTCACCGTTTTCCCTCTAAACTGCACTGATGTTTACATATGCATTTCAAAACAGTTGCCCGAATAAGCTTTCTCTCAGTAGCACAACCCGCCCTTGTTCTGCCTCTTCACTTATTATTTAAAAAAGGCATGATGACTGTTACCCATCAGTTAATTCTCCACGCTGTTGACAGTTAATAGTAACCATTAAGCAGAACCCCATCGATTTTTTCCATACCTTAATTATCCGATTGTGCAAGCACCTTCTTAACTTCGTCTCCCATTCCGCAAAGCAAAGCCTCACTTCTAACTGACTTCCCGCTTATCAGTTTGTGTGGCGTAGCCACGCCTCACCTGATGAATTAATTATGTGAACCTCCACTCCCTTGTTCCTACGAATTCCATAACACACCGCTTTTGCTGCCTCGGAAGCTCCGGTTGCATTTAGCGCCTATGTTTTATTATGACACTTCTTGGACTTGGCCCTTCTGGCAGGTTCACCCCTAAACTTTTTGCTTTTAATTATGACATAGTGCTAGTGATTTTTGGCTCCGGCGCACTTTCACTGTGTCCCAGTGGAAAGTGCGTGCGCACTCTGAGTGCGTGTAGTGAGGTTGGCCTGCCCTCCGATAGGAATGCATGGGGAATGTATGTGTCCCTGGTAGTTCCTGATGCGTGGGGAGTGCAGGTGCGAGTTTGGTATGTGCGGACTCGTGTGATTGAATGCTGCACGATGATGTGTGCGGCGTGATTGTGTGTAGTGTAGAAGTGCCACTTCTAGAAGTGATTCAGAAAAGGGGGTGGTGATGAACAGAGTGCCTGAATTAAGCAGACCACTCTTACCCAGTCCAAAGATCAGGGCTTGATTCATCACCGTTTTTTAGCTCACTGCACCATCCCAGCTCAGAACTTGGCTATATGCAAATTAGTCTGTTCCTGTCCCAGTGCATGATGGGAACAGGGCAAACCAAACTACCAAGCCAATTCTTATACTGGGAAGGAAACAAGCTACCGGGGACCGGTTTCTGGCATTTCAGCCTCGTCGGCCCGGCTTGCTTGAATCCTGATGGTGCAATGAGCAAGGGACTCACATCTGAGTATACCCTTCCACGCTTATGGTGGACAAAATGATTCAGAAAAGGGGGTGGTGATGAACAGAGTGCCTGAATTAAGCAGACCACTCTTACCCAGTCCAAAGATCAGGGCTTGATCCATCACCGTTTTTTAGCTCACTGCACCATCCCAGCTCAGAACTTGGCTATATGCAAATTAGTCTGTTCCTGTCCCAGTGCATGATGGGAACAGGGCAAACCAAACTACCAAGCCAATTCTTATACTGGGAAGGAAACAAGCTACCGGGGACCGGTTTCTGGCATTTCAGCCTCGTCGGCCCGGCTTGCTTGAATCCTGATGGTGCAATGAGCAAGGGACTCACATCTGAGTATACCCTTCCACGCTTATGGTGGACAAAATGATTCAGAAAAGGGGGTGGTGATGAACAGAGTGCCTGAATTAAGCAGACCACTCTTACCCAGTCCAAAGATCAGGGCTTGATCCATCACCGTTTTTTAGCTCACTGCACCATCCCAGCTCAGAACTTGGCTATATGCAAATTAGTCTGTTCCTGTCCCAGTGCATGATGGGAACAGGGCACACCAAACTACCAAGCCAATTCTTATACTGGGAAGGAAACAAGCTACTGGGGACCGGTTTCTGGCATTTCAGCCTCGTCGGCCCGGCTTGCTTGAATCCTGATGGTGCAATGAGCAAGGGACTCACATCTGAGTATACCCTTCCACGCTTATGGTGGACAAAATGATTCAGAAAAGGGGGTGGTGATGAACAGAGTGCCTGAATTAAGCAGACCACTCTTACCCAGTCCAAAGATCAGGGCTTGATCCATCACCGTTTATTAGCTCACTGCACCATCCCAGCTCAGAACTTGGCTATATGCAAATTAGTCTGTTCCTGTCCCAGTGCATGATGGGAACAGGGCATGGATCAAGCCCTGATCTTTGGACTGGGTAAGAGTGGTCTGCTTAATTCAGACACTCTGTTCATCACCACCCCCTTTTCTGAATCGTTTTTGGCCACTATAGGTGTGGCAGGGTATACTCAGACATGAGTCCCTTGCTCACTGCTCCATCAGGATTCAAGCAAGCCGGGCCGACGACGCCTGAAATGGCAGAAAACGGTCCCCGGAAGCTTGTCTCCTTTCTGGTGAAGAATTGGCTTGGTAGTTTGGTCTGCCCTGTTCCCATGATGCACTGGGCCAGGGACAGACTAATTTGCATATAGCCAGGTTCTGAGCTGGGATGGGGCAGTGAGCTAAATAACGGTGATGGATCAAGCCCTGATCTTTGGACTGGGCAAGAGTGGTCTGCTTAATTCAGACACTCTGTTCATCACCACCCCCTTTTCTGAATCGTTTTTGGCCACTATAGGTGTGGCAGGGTATACTCAGACATGAGTCCCTTGCTCACTGCTCCATCAGGATTCAAGCAAGCCGGGCCGACGACGCCTGAAATGGCAGAAACCGGTCCCCGGAAGCTTGTCTCCTTTCTGGTGAAGAATTGGCTTGGTAGTTTGGTCTGCCCTGTTCCCATGATGCACTGGGCCAGGGACAGACTAATTTGCATATAGCCAGGTTCTGAGCTGGGATGGGGCAGTGAGCTAAATAACGGTGATGGATCAAGCCCTGATCTTTGGACTGGGTAAGAGTGGTCTGCTTAATTCAGACACTCTGTTCATCACCACCCCCTTTTCTGAATCGTTTTTGGCCACTATAGGTGTGGCAGGGTATACTCAGACATGAGTCCCTTGCTCACTGCTCCATCAGGATTCAAGCAAGCCGGGCCGACGACGCCTGAAATGGCAGAAACCGGTCCCCGGAAGCTTGTCTCCTTTCTGGTGAAGAATTGGCTTGGTAGTTTGGTCTGCCCTGTTCCCATGATGCACTGGGCCAGGGACAGACTAATTTGCATATAGCCAGTTTCTGAGCTGGGATGGGGCAGTGAACTAAATAACGGTGATGGATCAAGCCCTGATCTTTGGACTGGGTAAGAGTGGTCTGCTTAATTCAGACACTCTGTTCATCACCACCCCCTTTTCTGAATCGTTTTTGGCCACTATAGGTGTGGCAGGGTATACTCAGACATGAGTCCCTTGCTCACTGCTCCATCAGGATTCAAGCAAGCCGGGCCGACGACGCCTGAAATGGCAGAAACCGGTCCCCGGAAGCTTGTCTCCTTTCTGGTGAAGAATTGGCTTGGTAGTTTGGTCTGCCCTGTTCCCATGATGCACTGGGCCAGGGACAGACTAATTTGCATATAGCCAGGTTCTGAGCTGGGATGGGGCAGTGAGCTAAATAACGGTGATGGATCAAGCCCTGATCTTTGGACTGGGTAAGAGTGGTCTGCTTAATTCAGACACTCTGTTCATCACCACCTCCTTTTCTGAATAGTTTTTGGCCACTATAGGTGTGGCAGGGTATACTCAGACATGAGTCCCTTGCTCACTGCTCCATCAGGATTCAAGCAAGCCAGGCCGACGACGCCTGAAAAGGCAGAAACCGGTCCCCGGAAGCTTGTCTCCTTTCTGGTGAAGAATTGGCTTGGTAGTTTGGTCTGCCCTGTTCCCATGATGCACTGGGCCAGGGACAGACTAATTTGCATATAGCCAGGTTCTGAGCTGGGATGGGGCAGTGAGCTAAATAACTGTGATGGATCAAGCCCTGATCTTTGGACTGGGTAAGAGTGGTCTGCTTAATTCAGACACTCTGTTCATCACCATCCCCTTTTCTGAATCGTTTTTGGCCACTGTAGGTGTGGCAGGGTATACTCAGACATGAGTCCCTTGCTCACTGCTCCATCAGGATTCAAGCAAGCCGGGCCGACGACGCCTGAAATGGCAGAAACCGGTCCCCGGAAGCTTGTCTCCTTTCTGGTGAAGAATTGGCTTGGTAGTTTGGTCTGCCCTGTTCCCATGATGCACTGGGCCAGGGACAGACTAATTTGCATATAGCCAGGTTCTGAGCTGGGATGGGGCAGTGAGCTTCATAACGGTGATGGATCAAGCCCTGATCTTTGGACTGGGTAAGAGTGGTCTGCTTAATTCAGACACTCTGTTCATCACCACCCCCTTTTCTGAATCGTTTTTGGCCACTATAGGTGTGGCAGGGTATACTCAGACATGAGTCCCTTGCTCACTGCTCCATCAGAATTCAAGCAAGCCGGGCCGATGACGCCTGAAAGCAGAAACCGGTCCCCGGAAGCTTGTCTCCTTTCTGGTGAAGAATTGGCTTGGTAGTTTGGTCTGCCCTGTTCCCATGATGCACTGGGCCAGGGACAGACTAATTTGCATATAGCCAGGTTCTGAGCTGGGATGGGGCAGTGAGCTAAATAACGGTGATGGGTCAAGCCCTGATCTTTGGACTGGGTAAGAGTGGTCTGCTTAATTCAGACACTCTGCTCATCACCACCCCCTTTTCTGAATCACCACTTCTAGAAGTGGGCATGTTTGTGTAAAATATGTGAATTGGCTGTCTGGCTTCTGATTGGCTGGAGCTGGCTGGTGTGCCAGGCTCAAGGAGTCAGGATGGGTCTGCCCCGGTGGTGAATGGGAGATCTGCATGTGTAATGTGAGGGAGGGGTACACCTGGGACCTGATTAGGGCTGGGCTTTCCCCACACAATGCTGGCACCGCCCCCTGTGGTGCAACTGATATCCCTAGCCTGCCTAGTGAATAGTGAGAGGGGCTGAGCACATCAGAGTGCTCCAAAACCAGCTGCGACTGGTTTTCCAGCACCCTGCACACAAAGACAAAGGGAAAAGGTGTATAAAAGAGGGGCTGTGACCCCATGAAAATGTTCTCTGTTCCTGATCCTGACTGGAGGGGGGCCTGCTGCTGCTGGGCACCAGGAAGACTGCCACTAGGACTGCCTTTCCTGCCTGGGGGGCCCAGTGAGCTGGCCCTGGTGCCCAGCCTTTGCCCCCTCTTGTTTTTTCCTTCCTAGTGACTTTCCTGGACTGTGGGGATCCCTGCCTGCCAGCCCCTGGGAAGTGCTAGCCTCCCCCTGCTGAAAATAGAGCATTTGCGCCACTGGAGAGGTAATCCCTGGCCTAAGGGATTCCCCAGCGTGTGGGGGGGATTCCCCCTTTTGTGCTGATTAACGGCACGGGTGTCCACTCAGTTTATTTGCCGTACTTTTGCTTATTTTCCAGGCAGGTGCCCACCCTGCGTTTGCCCGCATTTGTGGCCGTCCTCGCGGGTCCTCACCCCGCTTTATTTTGTCCATTTGAGAGGGAGCCTACCCCTCGCCTAAAAATCACCGCCACCAGCCCAGGAAGACACAGAACCCCTGCCCCAGTCGCCGCGCTGGGATTGGCACCCGTGGCGGTTACCCGGCAACACAAAGAAGCGTCTGCTGCTGGGGCCAGGCTTCCCCGGTGAAGACGGAAGGGTTGCCAAGGTAACTGTGATGCCTGAGCCGAAGTCACCGCCACGAGCGGAGGAAACAGGAAGCCATCTGGCTCCCCGCGAGGCTCTCCTGAGGAAGAGAGCCCCGCCCGCCACCATTGTCCCCGTGAATTGGGCCGCCGCTGCCTCAGGAGTAGTCCGGTGAGTGCAGGGGGGTCTCCCAGGTCAGGGGCCTTTGCGTAGAGCCCCGAGGCCCCTCCACCGACGGGGGCATAATTGTTTTAGAGCCAGAGAGGCTCCCGGGCACTATATGATCTCGAGTCCCCCGAGCGGGACTCCACCGATTGTGGGGGCATTTCTTCAAAGCCCACGAGGGCTCCAAGGAGGCACCATTGTTCTTTAAAGGCCCCGTGGGGGCCCGGGCATAATCCTGGAGCGGCCCCGGAAGGCAGCGGGCCGCTCCCCCTCTCGTCACCCCCAACGCGAGTCCTTATTGAAGTAGAGCCCACGAGGGCTCCAGGGGCCATTGTCCTCGAGTCCCCCAGGGAGGGACTCCAACGCGAAGGCACAGTATTCTTCCTTCGAGCCTGAGAGGCTCGGGGGGCATTTATTGATTTCCAGTCCCCAGAGGGGGGACTCCAACGACGGGGCACATTGTTGTTGAGAGCCCACAAGGCTCCTGAGGGCACAGTTGTTTTGGGTCCCAGAGCCTGCCAGGCACCCACATCATTTTGACGCTATTGTTCCTTTCAGAGCCCCACAAGAGAGCCAGGAGGCACGCTGGTGCCAGGCTCAGTTCTACAGCTGCCCAGCACTTAGTGGGCAGCTGCTACGTTTAGGCATTGCGCATTCTCCTTTGGCTGCCTGCGCAGCCTGCCCTAACATTTTGGACAAAGGGCGTTTCCGCTCCTGAGAGGCCAGTTGGCCTGGGGACAGTTCTGTTGTTATACCCTTGCGTAGGGTACATTTTCATGCCCTATGTGGTTTTTGCACAATTGTGATTTACCTGCATAATGTGATTGCTGCATCATGTGTAATGTTTTACACCTCTGAATGTAGGTGATGCTTAGGTGTTTCTTTTTACTAGTATAGGTTGCTAGTGAGGTCCTGGTTCCCTGCGTGACATTCTCCTAAGGTGGTTAGGGTTGCATAGGTGGTACTTACCTGCTACCAGTGATTACTGTTTGTGAGCTCTATTTTCGATTTTTGTGCTACAGTGATTGTCATTCTATGTTCTACAAAGTGCTACTTCTAACAAGTATCCTCGTTCTAAAAGTGCATATTCCTGACAGTGGTCCATGTGGCCGTGTCCTCTACATACATCCCCTGTAAATTCTGCCCATCCCTGTTGGCACATTGTAAAGTGTGTGTTTTTATCTAATGATTTTGGTATAATACAAAGGCTATTTTTATATATAACCTTGTGTGGAGTTTCCTTTGTGGTGGGCCTTGGGTGTTGTTGCTGGGTGCGCGCGCAAACACTTAACCTACATTGCCTCCAGGATAAGCCTTACTGCTCGCTCCACGTTGCCTAGAGGGTGAGCAGGGGTTATCTTTGGCGTGTAACTCCCTTGCCCTGACTAGAGTGGCGGTTTCTGCCTGGCTTTGGCGCAAGCCTCAGCCAACCGGAAATCCCATTTCTAACATTGGTAGGCAGCGGAAGGGATCCGGATTTATGTTTGCGCTGTACCACAGAAGCAGCTGGCTGCACCACAAAACGCTGCATTTTAGATAATCACAAGAAAGGGGATTATTGTTTTTAAGTTTATGCTAAAGGTCATTTCTTGGGAAATGTGTTTGTTGTGCACTGTTGGAGAACCTTATGGGCCAGGCGGTGCAGGGCACGCCTAAGATCTCCGGGCTCACCTGCCTTGACAGACAGAAACACGAGACACTCTGTTAGGGGTAGAAAAGCAGGTTTATTAGCTGCAGCTAAGCACAGTTATCTAAGAAGTACTGAAAAGGTAGGTTCTCAAGAGACTGCCACTTCATTCCGTGGCGTACAGTCTATTATACAGAACAAGTTTACAATGACAACTCCCAATACACACAAAACTGACAAATAGGAATACTTCGAAAACAAGCTATCGGATGTCTAAAACACACCCTCCCTTCAGACCCCGTGTGCTCTCCTCCCCTCAAGTTAATCAACACTAGTGCCCGTAATTTAATTTGCAGGTGGTAGAACATGTGTAGAATACTTCAAAGGACGGGCTATGTAACAAGATAATAATAATAATAATAATCCACATTTGTAAAGCGCACAATCACACGTAAGGGTCTCTAGGCCCTGGGGGCCGTCGGGAAGATTAAGCAAGCTATTGCCCAGAGTCACATGGTGCTGGGCTAACCTGCCGCCGGAGCCGGGGATCGAACCGTGATCCCCAGATTCCAGAGTCAGTCGCCCTGGCCGCGGCGCCACACCTCTTCCAGAGAACACACGAAGAGAATGGTGAAGGCCAGTTAAACAAGATAAAGTAGTGAAGAATGGTGGGACCCAAACAGTGCAGTAAGACATGGATTTTTAAGTCTAGACATGGCTTTACGAACTCGGCCAGACCCTGACATCGGTTTCGTAAACATGGAAAAGGATTATTCTTTAATAGGAAAGACACGTAGCAGCTGAAAAGGCAAGGACACCATATTTACCGCGTTAGCTGTGCTGCCTGAGTGAGGCAACACAAAATGGCGGCTAAACACAAAATGGCGCCTGAATACGAAGCGAAGCCGAAAACTACGCAACCTCACTGTGAGTTAGGTGTCACTAGCTCTGGGTGGTTTCTATCCCCTAACTGCAGTTTGAATTTTCTGGATTCACCAGAGGGTGGGATCCAGTGGTAGCAGCGTAATTGTGTCCAGTACATTTGTTCCCCGCCCACCACTCCCAAGTCAGGGCAAGGGAGTTACACGCCAAGATAACCCCTGCTCACCCTCTAGGTAACGTGGCGCGAGCAGCAAGGCTAAACTTGGAGGCGATGTGAGATAAGTATTTGCGCACGCACCCCAGCAACAACACCCAAAGGCCCACCACAAAGGAAACTCCACACAAGGTTATATAAAAAATAGCCGTTGTATTACACCAAAACACATTAGATAAAACACACACTTTACAATGTGCCAGAGGCACGGGCAGAATTTACAGGGGATATGTACAAGACAGGGCCACCTGGACCACTGTCAGGAATCAGCACTTTTAGAATATAAAACATAGAATGTAAAATCACTGTAGCACAAAATAGAACACAACCTGTAATCACTGATAACCAGAACCTCACTAGCACCACCTGCACTAGGAGAAAAACAACCACCTAAGTATCACAATACCTGTAGGGGTGTAAGCACATAACACATGATGCATAAACATACATTCAGCGGTGTAAGGAAGGAAAACACATGATGCATCAACAATACATTCAGAGGTGTAAGAACAAGGCACATGACGCATAAAAACACATTCAGAGGTGCAGAAAAAGAACAATTGCGCCAAAACTCACATGAGTCACCACCTGTGACTGTCCCTAGGCCAACTGGCCTCTCTAGGGCTAGGACGCCCTGTGTCCAATGTCAGGGGGCCTAAACGTGGCAGCTGCCCACAAAGTGCTGGGCAGCTGAAGAAAAAGATGGGGCCAACGTGGGAGCCTCGCAGGCTCTGAAGAAATCAAATGTCCCCCTGAGCCTCTCTGGGCTCTTCACGCAACCAAATGCCCCCTCTGAGCCTCTCAGGGCTCTAGAACCACAACTGTGGCACTGCTGAGCCTCTCTGGGTTCGTGGACAAATGTGGGTGATGAGCCTCTCTGGGCTCGCAAAGCAAATGGCACCCTCAGAGCCTCTCTGGGCTCAACACACAATGCGGGGTCCTGGAGCCTCGTGGGCTCTAAATAGGCAAGGAATGCCCTGAGCCTCTCGGGGCTCACACACTCGTACTGGAGGGGAGGGGCGGGCACCGGCAATGTGCCCCGATGCCCTCCTCCCTTCCCACGCTCACTAGGGCCCCACTCACCGGGTCTGACGGCAGCTGGAGGAGGAGAGCTCCCGCTCCTCGGGACTCTCCTTCAGTCGCGGCCTTCTCGCTCTGCTCCGGGGTTCTCCCTCGTCCTCGGGAGCCCCGGGGGAGGGACGCCGGCTGCGGGGTGGGACTTCCGGTCGGCCCGCTCTCTGATTGGCCGGCTGGCCAACCACTTCCGGGTCGTCGCGGGCAGCGCGGCGGCCCGTCCAGGCACTAGAGGCGGGGGCTCAATAAACCGAGGGGTAGGCTCCCTTGAATTAAACAATACACGGGGTCAGCTCCCTCCGACGGGAAAATGCCGGGTAGGCACCTGCCTTTACGAATAAAGCGCTCCCAGCGCTCGGGGTAGAAGTGAAGCGCTCTCCAGTGCTGACGGCACACAGAGCGCTTCCAGCGCGATGAACACAGGTAAAGCGCCCCCAGGCGCTTTGCAGGGCAAAAGTGAAGCGCTCACAGCGCTATGGGCCAAATAAAGCGCTCTCAAGCGCTAGGCAAGGAATCACAGCGCTCCCCAGCGCTGAAGGACAGGACAAAGCTCCAGCAAGGTCTGGAGGCAGGCAGGGGGAGCAAGGCTGGGCCCAGAGCCAGCTCACTGGGTCTCCAGGCAGGCAGGGAGTCCAGTCCACACTGTCCAGTCTGATATTGCTCTACTTTAAGTTGAATTTTGATTGTTCAAACAAGAAGGAAATCAATTTCTTTATGTTGGAGTTATGACCCACATTAGAGGTAGGCTGAGATAGCTGTTGGTGCTCTTGTGGTGTTTGAACCCTTAGTACCCACATTGATTAGTTTGTTCCTTTCCCTTACAGTAAATGTTTGGTCCTGAAGAGAACCCTGACAATCACAGGGCTCGAAACGCGTCGACCGTCCAGGTCCCAGGTCATCATCTAGAGTTCACCTCAAAGGAACCCCTTAGGGGAACACGATAAAGAAATTGATTTCCTTCTTGTTTGAACAATCAAAATTCAACTTAAAGTAGAGCAATATCAGACTGGACAGTGGCTGAATCTAACATTTTATTTGACACTGGGACCGAGTGTATGTTTTGTATGAATGGAAGGCCATGAATGAGTTGTATGGAAGTTGTTTATTCATTGTACATACCTAATCACCTGTTTATTTTGTTTTTGTTTGTTTAAAAATGTATATAGAAAGTGTTTGTTGTTCCCATGCATGAAATCAAAAAATGATGCAGATCTAAAAATTAGACAACAAAAGAAATAAATAATCATTGCAATTTATAAAGCAGGTGTGTATGTCCTTTGTGATACACACCATAAGGTTGAATAGTTTGTTTCAAAGAAATCTCCCAGCACTGGCAATTGTTGTGTTTAGTACAACTCCTAGAAGTGGCATTTGTACCCAAGACACAATCATGCCACATACATTATTGCGAAGCATTCACTCTCACGAGTTCGCACATACTAAATTTGAGCATGCACACCTCACACATCAGGAACTACCATGGACACAGACATTCCCCATGCATTCCTATGGGAGGGCAGGCCTATCTCACCACATGCACTCAAAGTGCGCACGCACTTTCCACTGGGACACAGTGAAAGTGCGCAGAACCCAAAAATCACCATCACCAGGTCACCATTACAAGCAAAAAGTTTAGGGGTGAACCTGCCAGAAGGGCCAAGTCCAACACAACCCCCTTCCAGCCAAAACGCAGGGTAGGCCAATCACCACTGTGATGGACTTCCCTGCTTGGGGCGATAGAACACGGACGCGGGCCCGCAACTGCAGGGACACCCTCCTGTTCTACGCCACGGTGCACCCATGGGATTCCTTCTCAAACCACTGTCTGGACCAACTGGGCTACCCCACTGGTACTCCCGAGCTGTCCGCGGCCAGGCCCTGGGCCACCTAGGTGCCACTGGTCCTTGCCTATTCACAGAGTGGGGGGTAGTAACCCCTGGCACATAGTAGCCATTCTCCACTCTCCCTGTCTGCAAGACAGGACTAGACTGCCACTGGTTCTCTAGCCTAGGGTCTACAACCTCAGGCGGACCAGGAGTCTCAGGGAAGGCTCTCCTACCCTTACCTCTTCTCCTAGGGTTCCTCCTCCTCCGGCGAGGGGTACCCTTACAACGCCACTCTAACCCAGGGTTTAACCCCTCAGGTTGGACCGGGGTCAGAGGTGGGCTCTCCCACCCTCTGCACCCCCTTCCAGAGGTCTGCCCTCTCCCAACTGGAGAAGTTCCTCTGGAGGAAGAACCGGTCAGGACACTGGTTACAGTCGTCCTACCCTTCAGGTCAGGCTGATCCTGCACCTGGCCTCCCAACCTCTGGTCTAAAACCTTTGGTGGAACAATTGCCTGGCACTCCAGGACTTCTGGGGATTCACACGCCATCCCCCTGAGGCTGACACATGACCCATGTGTCGTGTGACTGTCTGTCTGGCGCAGATCTCCCGTCCCCTGTCCACCAGACAGGGCGCGAAGATCCCCCAGAACAGAAGTGGTGTCACCATGGTCACTAAGGGGAACTTCGCCCAACTGGGTAGTCCCTGATCCACTGGTTCTTCCACTGGGAAACTCATCCCCCATTCACTCCTCACTCTGGACTCCTGTACCCTCCCTACCGGAGCGGTACTGCCAGACTCTAGAACCACAGGAGCTCTGGCTACAGATGCTCCAGGTCCTCTACTCACTAGGAGATCCTCCTCAAATGGACTAACATGACAGCCTAGGTCCCCAACCTGGTGTTCCCTAAAGAAACCATCCAGGTCCTGAGGCAGGGTATCGGGAACCTGGGGACCCTCGGTCACCCACTTACTGCTGCTCCACTGAGCCAGGCAGTAAGCCCCTACACCCTCCTCGCTATCCTGGGACCTAGCTTGGCTACACTGAGCCTCTTCCACCACGCTGGGCTGGAAGATCCCTGAACCACTACTTTTGGAATCACTCCCTAATGACTCTAGAGAAGCTCTGCCCCGCTCCCAGCGGGACTCAACCCTCCCCGGGGAATCCAGAATATTAAAACTGCGCGCAGGGGATAGTCTACCCTCCAGAGCTACTTTGCCTCTGGTGGAGGCCCTCTCAGCCTCCTCTATCCTTTCCTGCGCTAAGACCCTCTGAGTCTCTAGCTGTTGCTTTCTAACGCCCAGCTGTGCCATAGCCTGGGCATGCTCTAACCTGAGCTTCTCTAAAGCCAGCTGGTGCTCCCTTTCTCTCCTCCTATCTTCCAGCTCCTCTGGGGACAGGGAAAGGGATGAGGCGCTGCCTCCTACACTGGACCCAGCAAGGGACTCCCTATCTATGGGGTCCTCACTATCTGCTGGCGTCCCTGTGCTATCATTTTCTTCCTCCTCCTCAGACTCTTCAGGGCTTCCCTCTGACCCACCACCCTCATGGTGTGAGACCCGGGCCCTCTCCTCACTGTGCTCACGCTCCCAGTCCTCCTTCTGCCATTGGATTAGATTGCCCCTAAGTTGGGACTGGGTGTCTGACTCATTCACTGCAATATCTCTCTCTTCGCAAAACTCTCTCAGTTCATGCATGAACAGACCCCAGACATTAAAAGCAGACTCCATCTTGGCAGGATGCTCACAGACACGTGCAACACAGGGGACGTAACTGTCAGAGCTGAAGCAAGAGTCCAAATTACAAAGGTATTCAGCAAGCTCTCTACCCTAGAGAACTCACACTCACTTGTCTAGTGCCACACACCATTGATCCACACACAACCCTCCCCTCAGACTGGTAAGGCAGTTTCTACCACCCCTGATTCCTCAACCTGACCACACGTGACACAGGTACCGACTCTGGGCGCAGGGCGGGGGACAAATGTACTTGACATAATTACACAATACCTTCAGGAGAAGAAAATAATGGAACTTCATAAAAAAACAATCCTCTAAAATGTGGTTATCTAAAATGCAGTTTTGTAGTGCGGCCAGTTGCCACCGTGGTACAACGCAAACACAAATCCTCATCCTCACCGCTTGCCGCCAATGTTAGAAATGGGATCCCTGGCTGGCCAGGGCTTTCGCCACAGTCAGTCAGAGACCACCACTCCTAAGTCAGGGCAAGGGAGTTACACGCCAAGATAACCCCTGCTCACCCTCTAGGTAACGTGGCGCGAGCAGCAAGGCTAAACTTGGAGGCGATGTGAGTTAAGTATTTGCGCACGCACCCCAGCAACAACACCCAAAGGCCCACCACAAAGGAAACTCCACACAAGGTTATATAAAAAATAGCCGTTGTATTACACCAAAACACATTAGATAAAACACACACTTCACAATGTGCCAGAGGCACAGGCAGAATTTACAGGGGATATGTACAAGACAGGGCCACCTGGACCACTGTCAGGAATCAGCACTTTTAGAATATAAAACATAGAATGTAAAATCACTGTAGCACAAAATAGCACACAACTAGTAATCACTGGTAACCAGGACCTCACTAGCACCACCTGCACTAGGAGAAAAACAACCACTAAGTATCACAATACCTGTAGGGGTGTAAGCACATAACACATGATGCATAAACATACATTCAGCGGTGTAAGGAAGGAAAACACATGATGCATCAACAATACATTCAGAGGTGTAAGAACAAGGCACATGACACATAAAAACACATTCAGAGGTGCAGAAAAAGAACAATTGCGCCAAAACTCACATGAGTCACCACCTGTGACTGTCCCTAGGCCAACTGGCCTCTCTAGGGCTAGGACGCCCTGTGTCCAATGTCAGGGGGCCTAAACGTGGCAGCTGCCCACGAAGTGCTGGGCAGCTGAAGAAAAAGATGGGGCCACCGTGGGAGCCTCGCAGGCTCTGAAGAAATCAAATGTCCCTCTGAGCCTCTCTGGGCTCTTCACGCAACCAAATGCCCCCTCTGAGCCTCTCAGGGCTCTAGAACCACAACTGTGGCACTGCTGAGCCTCTCTGGGCTCGTGGACAAATGTGGGCGATGAGCCTCTCTGGGTACGCAAAGCAAATGGCACCCTCAGAGCCTCTCTGGGCTCAACACATAATGCGGGGTCCTGGAGCCTCGTGGGCTCTAAATAGGCAAGGAATGCCCTGAGCCTCTCGGGGCTCACACACTCGTACTGGAGGGGAGGGGTGGGCACCGGCAATGTGCCCCGATGCCCTCCTCCCTTCCCACGCTCACTAGGGCCCCACTCACCGGGTCTGACGGCAGCTGGAGGAGGAGAGCTCCCGCTCCTCGGGACTCTCCTTCAGTCGCGGCCTTCTCGCTCTGCTCCGGGGTTCTTCCTCGTCCTCGGGAGCCCCGGGGGAGGGACGCCGGCTGCGGGGCGGGACTTCCGGTCGGCCCGCTCTCTGATTGGCCGGCCGGCCAACCACTTCCGGGTCATCGCGGGCAGAGCGGCGGCCCATCCAGGCACTAGAGGCGGGGGCTCAATAAACCGAGGGGTAGGCTCCCTTGAATTAAACAATACACGGGGTCAGCTCCCTCCGACAGGGACAATGCCGGGTAGGCACTGGCCTTTACGAATAAAGCGCTCCCAGCGCTCGGGGTAGAAGTGAAGCGCTCTCCAGCGCCGACGGCACACAGAGCGCTCCCAACGCGATGAACACAGGTAAAGCGCCCCCAGGCGCTTTGCAGGGCAAAAGTAAAGCGCTCAGAGCGCTATGGGCCAAATAAAGCGCTCTCAAGCGCTAGGCAAGGAATCACAGCGCTCCCCAGCGCTGAAGGACAGGACACAGCTCCAGCAAGGTCTGGAGGCAGACAGGGGGGGCAAGGCTGGGCCCAGAGCCAGCTCACTGGGTCTCCAGGCAGGGAGACAGTCCAAGTGGCGGTCCTCTGGCCCAGCAACAGCAGCAGCCCCCTCAGGATCCTGGAAGAGAACAACTTCTGTGGGGACACAGCCCCATTTTTATACTGTAAATCCTTTGTTCTGGCACAGGGTGAGGGGAGAAACCAGTCGCAGCTGGTTGGTGAGCACTCTTGATGTGCTCAATCACCCTTTTCATTCACTGGCAGGGCTAGGGTCATCAGTCGCACCACAGGGGGGCGGAGCCAGCATTGTCTGGGGAAAACCCAGCCTCATTTAGGACACAGGTACACGCCTCCCCAGCCATCAGCATGCTAATCTCCCACTCATCACCGGGCAGACCCATCCAGCCTTCCTGGAGCCAGGCTCACCAGCCAGCTCCAGACAATCACACGCCAGGGCATATTTTGGCCAGGGCGACTGACGCTGGAATCTGGGGATCAGAGTTCGATCCCCGGCTCCGGCGGCAGGTTAGCCCAGCACCATGTGACTCTGGGCAATAGCTCGCTTAATCTTCCCGACGGCCCCCAGCGCCTAGAGACCCTTACGGGTGATTGTGCGCTTTACAAATGTGGATTATTATTATTATTATTATTATTATTATTTTACCCTAATATGCCAACTCCTAGAAGTGGCATTTGTACCCAAGACACAATCATGCCACATACATCATTGCGAAGCATTCACTCTCACGAGTTCGCACATACCAAATTTGAGCATGCGCACCTCACGCATCAGGAACTACCAGGGACACATACATTCCCCATGCATTCCTATGGGAGGGCAGGCCTATCTCACCACATGCACTCACTTTCCACTGGGACACAGTGAAAGTGCGCAGAACCCAAAAATCACCATCACCAGGTCACCATTACAAGCAAAAAGTTTAGGGGTGAACCTGCCAGAAGGGCCAAGTCCAACAATTAAGTTCCCTGTGTTGCACGCGTCTGGGAGCATCCTGCCAAGATGGAGTCTGCTTTTAATGTCTGGGGTCTGTTTATGCATGAGTTGAGAGATTTTTGCGAAGAGAGAGACATTGCAGTGAATAAGTCAGACACCCAGTCCCAACTTAGGTAAAACCTAAGCCACACACCCACTCGCACACACACCTGCATATCCATCAGCAGATCTGGCAGTCATGCCTTCTAACTCCCTTCTAAAGCCTGGAATGATCTGGCGCTGCACATCACAGCCACCTCTTCAGTTCTTGAATTCCATAAGAAACTGAAAACCGGACTCTTCACCGAGCCCCTACTCTGGCCAAAACATTTCCTGCTTCAGCACCGGGATACCCTTCCGGAATAACATCACATAACATGGATGTCTGATATCCTGCATAGGCATCTGACGTTGTGCCTCTTGCCACATGACTTGTTTAGTGAACCTGACGCAAGCATTGGTCTCTTGGTATCTTGCTGTAAGGGAGATTGTCAAAGGGGTGTTAGTCCAGAAGGAAGGGTCCTGTTTTGTGACTATCTTTTGATCTCAGCTTGGATAAACAATGAGCTTAGCCTTGCGTGTCCTTGCGGACAGTGCAGAGTAAATGGAACTGCTCTACTCTGCATAATAAATAGCAGTCTAACGTATCAGAAAAGGATACAGAGAAGCCTTCTGTGTTGACTGACAAGTGGGTGATATTAACCAGTGGAAAGTCAGTCACGTTTGATGTGGGGGTGAGAGATGGTGACCAATGTCTTTTTGGAAGTGATTTTATTGCCCTTGGTTTAGCTCTACATGGTTTCACTAACACCAACTGTGTTTTGCATGAGAGTTTCTGAAGGGATGCTCTGCCTCTGAAAATGCTACTTACAATCCAACTCTGCATAGTAAGGGGGCGAGTATCAAATAAATGGATGGGTGCGATTTGGGGATGTGTGACTAGTAGTATTTAATCATTAAAATATGTTTTTTGTACACAAGGTGTAAACCGTACTCATGAGAACACTTTTATGGTGTCTGTGATGAAGGTGAAGAAGATGAACAATAACGTCACGTTGGAAAGACTGTTGGCTGTTGCCAAAGAAACATCATTCAGGTAAGTCGGTGACTAGAAGGTATACCAAATCTGTGGACCTCCTGGGAAGCATCTTGGTATACGCTCTAGGAATCCGGATCTAGTTTTTACTCTTTCAACAAGAGGAGCACAGGGTCAGGTTAGAGACATACTCTTTTTTTCCCTCCTAGGTGGACCTGGAACTTCAACAATAGTCAACTACACGTTTAGCTTAGGGACAGCTTGTAGGTTTATGGCAGCTTGCCTTGAGCTAATGCCCTCACTGAGGTGTGTTTGCTGCCAGCAGAGCCTCAGCACCACTTTGTACAGTTGGTTCAAGGCAACCTGCTCTCTCGTTTTTTATCTCCTTGCTCTGCCATGAATGTACAGTACAGGGACAGGTGGTAGGCACACTCTCTCTTTTTCCCCTTCTAGGTGGACCAGCACTTCGACAACAATCAACAACACATGTTTAGACGAGGGACAGCTTGTAGGTACATGCTTTGCAGCTTGCCTTGAGCTAATGCCCTCACGGAGGTGTGTTTGCTGCCAGCAAAGCCACAGCACCACTTTGTACAGTTGGTTCAAGGCAACCTGCCTCTCGTTTTGTATCTCCTTTCTCTGCCATGAATGTACAGTACAGGGACAGGTGGTAGGCACACTCTCTTTTTTCCCTCCTAGGTGGACCTGGAACTTCGACAACAATCAACAACACATGTTTAGACTAGGGACAGCTTGTAGGTACATGCTTTGCAGCTTGCCTTGAGCTAATGCCCTCACTGAGGTGTGTTTGCTGCCGGCAAAGCCACAGCACCACTTTGTACAGTTGGTTCAAGGCAACCTGCCTCTCGTTTTGTGTCTCCTTGCTCTGCCATGAATGTACAGTACAGGGACAGGTGGTAGGCACACTCTCTTTTTCCCCTTCTAGGTGGACCAGCACTTCGACAACAATCAACAACACATGTTTAGACTAGGGACAGCTTGTAGGTACATGCTTTGCAGCTTGCCTTGAGCTAATGCCCTCACTGAGGTGTTTTTGCTGCTGGCAGAGCCACAGCACCACTTTGTACAGTTGGTTCAAGGTAACCTGCCTCTCGTTTTGTATCCGCTTGCTCTGCCATGAATGTACAGTACAGGGACAGGTGGTAGGCACACTCTCTCTCTTTTTCTCCTTCTAGGTGGACCAGAACTTCAAATACTGGCAAGGGTCACAGCGCCTCAGACTGGAGAATGCATGAATGATCCAACCCTCAGACTTGCGTGTGCGGCAAGGACCCCAGCGCCTCAGACTGGAGAATACATGAATGACCCAAGTCCTCATACATGCGTGCGCGGCAAGGGTCCCAGCGCCTCAGACTGGAGAATACATCAATGACCCAGCCCTCAGACTTGCATGTGCGGCAAGGGTCCCAGCGCCTCAGACTGGAGAATACAAGAATGACCCAGCCCTCAGACTTGTGTGTGCGGCAAGGGTCCCAGAGTCTCAGACTGGAGAATACATGAATGACCCAGCCCTCAGACTTGCGTGTGCGGCAAGGGTCCCAGCGCCTCAGACTGGAGAATACATGAATGACCCAGCCCTCAGACTTGCGTGTGCGGCAAGGTTCCGAGCGCCTCAGACTGGAGAATACATGAATAACCCAAGCCCTCAGACTTGCGTGTGCGGCAAGGGTCACAGCGCCTCAGATGGAGAATACATGAATGACCCGAGCCCTCAGACTTGCGTGTGCGGCAAGGGTCACAGCGCCTCAGATGGAGAATACATGAATGACCCAAGCCCTCAGACTTGCATGTGCGGCAAGGTTCACAGCGCCTCAGACTGGAGAATACATGAATGACCCAGCCCTCAGACTTGCTTGTGCGGCAAGGGTCCCAGCGCCTCAAACTGGAGAACACATGAATGACCCAGCCCTCAGACTTGCGTGTGCGGCAAGGGCCCCAGCGCCTCAGACTGGAGAATACATGAATGACCCAGCCCTCAGAATTGCGTGTGCGGCAAGGGTCCCAGCACCTCAGACTGGAGAATACATGAATGACCCAGCCCTCAGACTTGCTTGTGCGGCAAGGGTCACAGCGCCTCAGACTGGAGAACACATGAATGACCCAAGCCATCAGACTTGAGTGTGCGGCAAGGGTCCAAGCGCCTCAGACAGGAGAATACATGAATGACCCAGCCCTCAGACTTGCGTGTGCGGCAAGGGTCCCAGTGCCTCAGACTGGAGAATACATGAATGACCCAGCCCTCAGACTTGCCTGTGCGGCAAGGATCCCAGTGCCTAAAAAAACAAAAACAAAAAAGGGTCCCAGCGCCTCAGACTGGAGAATACATGAATGACCCAGCCCTCAGACTTGCATGTGCGGCAAGGGTCACAGCGCCTCAGACTGGAGAACACATGAATGACCCAGCCCTCAGACTTGCGTGTGCGGCAAGGGTCCCAGCGCCTCAGACTGGAGAACACATGAATGACCCAGCCCTCAGACTTACGTGTGGGGCAGGGGTCCCAGCGCCTCAAACTGGAGAATACATGAATGACCCAGCCCTCAGACTTGCGTGTACGGCAAGGGTCCCAGCGCCTCAGACAGGAGAATACATGAATGACCCAGCCCTCAGACATGCGTGTGCGGCAAGGGTCCCAGCGCCTCAGACTGGAGAATACATGAATGACCCAGCCCTCAGACTTGCGTGTGCGGCATGGGTCCCAGCGCCTCAGACTGGAGAATACATGAATGACCCAGCCCTCAGACTTGCGTGTGCGGCAAGGGTCACAGCGCCTCAGACGGGAGAATACATGAATGACCCAGCCCTCAGACTTGCATGTGCGGCAAGGTTCACAGCGCCTCAGACGGGAGAATACATCAATGACCCAGCCCTCAGACTTGCGTGTGCGGCAAGGGTCACAGCGCATCAGACGGGAGAATACATGAATGACCCAGCCCTCAGACTTGCATGTGCGGCAAGGGTCACAGCGCCTCAGACGGGAGAATACATGAACGACCCAGCCCTCAGACTTGCGTGTGCGGCAAGGGTCACAGCGCCTCAGACGGGATAATACATGAACGACCCAGCCCTCAGACTTGCATGTGCGGCAAGGGTCACAGCGCCTCAGACTGGAGAATACATGAATGACCCAGCCCTCTGACTTGCGTGTGCGACAAGGGTCACAGCGCCTCAGACTGGAGAATACATGAATAACCCAAGCCCTCAGACTTGCGTGTGCGACACGGGTCCCAGCGCCTCAGACTGGAGAATACATGAATAACCCAAGCCCTCAGACTTGCGTGTGCGGCAAGGGTCTCAGTGCCTCAGACTGGAGAATACATGAATGACCCAGCCCTCAGACTTGCGTGTGCGGCAAGGGTCACAGCTCCTCGGACTGGAGAATACATGAATGACCCAGCCCTCAGACTTGCGTGTGCGGCAAGGGTCACAGCGCCTCAGACTGGAGAATACATGAATGACCCAGCCCTCAGACTTGCGTGTGCAGCAAGGGTCCCAGCGCCTCAGACTGGAGAATACATGAATGACCCAAGCCCTCAGACTTGCGTGTGCAGCAAGGGTCCCAGCGCCTCAGACTAGAGAATACATGAATGACCCAGCCCTCAGACTTGCGTGTGTGACAAGGGTCCCAGCGCCTCAGACTGGAGAATACATGAATGACCCAGCCCTCAGACTTGCGTGTGCGGCAAGGGTCACAGCGCCTCAGACTGGAGAACACATGAATGACCCAGCCCTCAGACTTGCGTGTGCGGCAAGGGTCCCAGCGCCTCAGACTGGAGAACACATAAATGACTCAGCCCTCAGACTTGCGTGTGCGGCAAGGGTCCCAGTGCCTCAGACTGGAGAATACATGAATGACCCAGCCCTCAGACTTGCGTGTGCGGCAAGGGTCCCAGCGCCTCAGACTGGAGAACACATGAATGACCCAGCCCTCAGACTTACGTGTGCGGCAGGGGTCCCAGCGCCTCAGACTGGAGAATACATGAATGACCCAGCCCTCAGACTTGCGTGTACGGCAAGGGTCCCAGCGCCTCAGACAGGAGAATACATGAATGACCCAGCCCTCAGACATGCGTGTGCGGCAAGGGTCCCAGCGCCTCAGACTGGAGAATACATGAATGACCCAGCCCTCAGACTTGCGTGTGCGGCATGGGTCCCAGCGCCTCAGACTTGAGAATACATGAATGACCCAGCCCTCAAACTTGCGTGTGCGGCAAGGGTCCCAGCACCTCAGACTGGAGAATACATGAATGACCCAGCCCTCAGACTTGCGTGTGCGGCAAGGGTCCCAGCGCCTCAGACGGGAGAATACATGAATGACCCAGCCCTCAGACTTGCGTATGCGGCAAGGGTCACAGCGCCTCAGACGGGAGAATACATGAATGACCCAACCCTCAAACTTGCGTGTGCGGCAAGGGTCACAGCGCCTCAGACGGGAGAATACATGAATGACCCAGCCCTCAGACTAGCATGTGCGGCAAGGGTCACAGCGCCTCAGACAGGAGAATACATGAATGACCCAGCCCTCAGACTTGCGTGTGCGGCAAGGGTCACAGCGCCTCAGACTGGAGAATACATGAACGACCCAGCCCTCAGACTTGCGTGTGCGGCAAGGGTCACAGCGCCTCAGACGGGAGAATACATGACCGACCCAGCCCTCAGACTTGCGTGTGCGGCAAGGGTCACAGCGCCTCAGACTGGAGAATACATGAATGACCCAGCCCTCAGACTTGCGTGTGCGGCAAGGGTCACAGCGCCTCGGACTGGAGAATACATGAATGACCCAGCCCTCAGACTTGCGTGTGCGGCAAGGGTCAGAGCGCCTCGGACTGGAGAATACATGAATAACCCAAGCCCTCAGACTTGCGTGTGCGGCAAGGGTCCCAGCGCCTCAGACTGGAGAATACATGAATGACCCAGCCCTCAGACTTGCGTGTGCGGCAAGGGTCACAGCGCCTCAGACTGGAGAATCCATGAATGACCCAGCCCTCAGACTTGCGTGTGCGGCAAGGTTCACAGCGCCTCAGACGGGAGAATACATGAATGACCCAGCCCTCAGACTTGCGTGTGCGGCAAGGGTCACAGCGCCTCGGACTGGAGAATACATGAATAACCCAAGCCCTCAGACTTGCGTGTGCGGCAAGGGTCCCAGCGCCTCAGACTGGAGAACACATGAATGACCCAGCCCTCAGACTTGCGTGTGCGGCAAGGTTCACAGCGCCTCAGATGGGAGAATACATGAATGACCCAGCCCTCAGACTTGCGTGTGCGGCAATGGTCACAGCGCCTCAGACTGGAGAACACATGAATGACCCAGCCCTCAGACTTGCGTGTGCGGCAAGGGTCCCAGCGCCTCAGACTGGAGAATACATGAATGACCCAGCCCTCAGAATTGCGTGTGCGGCAAGGTTCACAGCGCCTCAGACGGGAGAATACATGAATGACCCAGCCCTCAGAATTGCGTGTGCGGCAAGGGTCACAAAGCCTCAGACTGGAGAACACATGAATGACCCAGCCCTCAGACTTGCGTGTGCGGCAAGGGTCCCAGCGCCTCAGACTGGAGAACACATGAATGACCCAGCCCTCAGACTTACGTGTGCGGCAGGGGTCCCAGCGCCTCAGACTGGAGAATACATGAATGACCCAGCCCTCAGACTTGCGTGTACGGCAAGGGTCCCAGCGCCTCAGACAGGAGAATACATGAATGACCCAGCCCTCAGACATGCGTGTGCGGCAAGGGTCCCAGCGCCTCAGACTGGAGAATACATGAATGACCCAGCCCTCAGACTTCCGTGTGCGGCATGGGTCCCAGCGCCTCAGACTGGAGAATACATGAATGACCCAGCCCTCAAACTTGCGTGTGTGGCAAGGGTCCCAGCGCCTCAGACTGGAGAATACATGAATGACCCAGCCCTCAGACTTGCGTGTGCGGCAAGGGTCCCAGCGCCTCAGACGGGAGAATACATGAATGACCCAGCCCTCAGACTTGCGTATGCGGCAAGGGTCACAGCGCCTCAGACGGGAGAATACATGAATGACCCAGCCCTCAGACTTGCGTGTGCGGCAAGGGTCACAGCGCCTCAGACGGGAGAATACATGAATGACCCAGCCCTCAGACTTGCATGTGCGGCAAGGTTCACAGCGCCTCAGACGGGAGGATACATGAATGACCCAGCCCTCAGACTTGCGTGTGCGGCAAGGGTCACAGCGCCTCAGACGGGAGAATACATGAACGACCCAGCCCTCAGACTTGCGTGTGCGGCAAGGGTCACAGCGCCTCAGACGGGAGAATACATGAACGACCCAGCCCTCAGACTTGCGTGTGCGGCAAGGATCACAGTGCCTCAGACTGGAGAATACATGAATGACCCAGCCCTCAGACTTGCGTGTGTGGCAAGGGTCACAGCGCCTCAGACTGGAGAATACATGAATGACCCAGCCCTCAGACTTGCGTGTGTGACAAGGGTCACAGCGCCTCGGACTGGAGAATACATGAATAACCCAAGCCCTCAGACTTGCGTGTGCGGCAAGGGTCCCAGCGCCTCAGACTGGAGAATACATGAATGACCCAGCCCTCAGACTTGCGTGTGCGGCAAGGGTCACAGCGCCTCGGACTGGAGAATACATGAATAACCCAAGCCCTCAGGCTTGTGTGTGCGGCAAGGGTCACAGCGCCTCAGACTGGAGAATACATGAATGACCCAGCCCTCAGACTTGCGTGTGCGGCAAGGGTCACAGCGCCTCAGACTGGAGAATACATGAATGACCCAGCCCTCAGACTTGCGTGTGCAGCAAGGGTCCCAGCACCTCAGACTGGAGAATACATGAATGACCCAAGCCCTCAGACTTGCGTGTGCAGCAAGGGTCCCAGCGTCTCAGACTAGAGAATACATGAATGACCCAGCCCTCAGACTTGTGTGTGCGGCAAGGGTCCCAGCGCCTCAGACTGGAGAATACATGAATGACCCAGCCCTCAGACTTGCATGTGCGGCAAGGGTCACAGCGCCACAGACTGGAGAATACATGAATGACCCAGCCCTGAGACTTGCGTGTGCAGCAAGGGTCCCAGCGCCTCAGACTGGAGAACACATGAATGACCCAGCCCTCAGACTTGCGTGTGCGGCAAGGGTCCCAGCGCCTCAGACTGGAGAACACATAAGTGACTCAGGCCTCAGACTTGCATGTGAGGCAAGGGTCCCAGCGCCTCAGACAGGAGAATACATGAATGACCCAGCCCTCAGACTTGCGTGTGCGGCAAGGTTCACAGCGCCTCAGACGGGAGAATACATGAATGACCCAGCCCTCAGACTTGCGTGTGCGGCAAGGGTCACAACGCCTCAGACTGGAGAACACATGAATGACCCAGCCCTCAGACTTGCGTGTGCGGCAAGGGTCCCAGCGCCTCAGACTGGAGAACACATGAATGACCCAGCCCTCAGACTTACGTGTGCGGCAGGGGTCCCAGCGCCTCAGACTGGAGAATACATGAATGACCCAGCCCTCAGACTTGCGTGTACGGCAAGGGTCCCAGCGCCTCAGACAGGAGAATACATGAATGACCCAGCCCTCAGACATGCGTGTGCAGCAAGGGTCACAGCGCCTCAGACTGGAGAATACATGAACGACCCAGCCCTCAGACTTGCGTGTGCGGCAAGGGTCACAGCGCCTCCGACGGGAGAATACATGAACGACCCAGCCGTCAGACTTGCGTGTGCGGCAAGGGTCACAGCGCCTCAGACTGGAGAATACATGAATGACCCAGCCCTCAGACTTGCGTGTGCGGCAAGGGTCACAGCGCCTCGGACTGGAGAATACATGAATGACCCAGCCCTCAGACTTGCGTGTGCAGCAAGGGTCACAGCGCCTCGGACTGGAGAATACATGAATAACCCAAGCCCTCAGACTTGCGTGTGCGGCAAGGGTCCCAGCGCCTCAGACTGGAGAATACATGAATGACCCAGCCCTCAGATTTGCGTGTGCGGCAAGGGTCCCAGCGCCTCAGACTGGAGAATACATGAATGACCCAGCCCTCAGACTTACGTGTGCGGCAAGGGTCACAGCGCCTCGGACTGGAGAATACATGAATAACCCAAGCCCTCAGACTTGCATGTGCGGCAAGGGTCACAGCGCCTCAGACTGGAGAATACATGAATGACCCAGCCCTCAGACTTGAGTGTGCGGCAAGGGTCACAGCGCCTCAGACTGGAGAATACATGAATGACCCAGCCCTCAGACTTGCGTGTGCAACAAGGGTCCCAGCGCCTCAGACTGGAGAATACATGAATGACCCAAGCCCTCAGACTTGCGTGTGCGGCAAGGGTCACAGCGCCTCAGACTGGAGAATACATGAATGACCCAGCCCTCAGACTTGCGTGTGCAACAAGGGGCCCAGCGCCTCAGACTGGAGAATACATGAATGACCCAGCCCTCAGACTTGCGTGTGCGGCAAGGGTCACAGCGCCTCGGACTGGAGAATACATGAATAACCCAAGCCCTCAGACTTGCGTGTGCGGCAAGGGTCCCAGCGCCTCAGACTGTAGAATACATGAATGACCCAGCCCTCAGACTTGCGTGTGCGGCAAGGGTCCCAGCGCCTCAGACTGGAGAATACATGAATGACCCAGCCCTCAGACTTGCGTGTGCGGCAAGGGTCACAGCGCCTCGGACTGGAGAATACATGAATAACCCAAGCCCTCAGACTCACGTGTGTGGCAAGGGTCACAGCGCCTCAGACTGGAGAATACATGAATGACCCAGCCCTCAGACTTGCGTGTGCAGCAAGGGTCCCAGCGCCTCAGACTGGAGAATACATGAATGACCCAAGCCCTCAGACTTGCGTGTGCGGCAAGGGTCCCAGCGCCTCAGACTAGAGAATACATGAATGACCCAGCCCTCAGACTTGCGTGTGCAGCAAAGGTCCCAGCGCCTCAGACTGGAGAATACATGAATGACCCAGCCCACAGACTTGCGTGTGCGGTAAGGGTCCCAGCGCCTCAGACGGGAGAATACATGAATGACCCAGACCTCAGACTTGCGTGTGCGGCAATGTTCACAGCGCCTCAGACGGGAGAATACATGAATGACCCAGCCCTCAGACTTGCGTGTGCGGCAAGGTTCACAGCGCCTCAGACGGGAGAATACATGAATGACCCAGCCCTCAGACTCGCGTGTGCGGCAAGGGTCACAGCGCCTCAGACTGGAGAACACATGAATGACCCAGCCCTCAGACTTGCGTGTGCGGCAAGGTTCCCGGTGCCTCAGACTGGAGAATACATGAATGACCCAGCCCTCAAACTTGCGTGTGCGGCAAGGGTCCCAGCGCCTCAGACTGGAGAATACATGAATGACCCAGCCCTCAGACTTGCGTGTGCGGCAAGGGTCACAGCGCCTCAGACGGGAGAATACATGAATGACCCAGCCCTCAGACTTGCGTGTGCGGCAAGGGTCACAGCGCTTCAGATGGGAGAATACATGAATGACCCAGCCCTCAGACTTGCGTGTGCGGCAAGGGTCACAGCGCCTCGGACTGGAGAATACATGAATGACCCAGCCCTCAGACTTGCGTGTGCGGCAAGGGTCACAGCGCCTCGGACTGGAGAATACATGAATATCCCAAGCCCTCAGACTTGCGTGTGCGGCAAGGGTCACAGCGCCTCAGACTGGAGAATACATGAATGACCCAGCCCTCAGACCTGCGTGTGCGGCAAGGGTCACAGTGCCTCAGACTGGAGAATACATGAATGACCCAGCCCTCAGACTTGCGTGTGCGGCAAGGGTCCCAGCGCCTCAGACTAGAGAATACATGAATGACCCAGCCCTCAGACTTGCGTGTGCGGCAAGGGTCCCAGCGCCTCAGACTGGAGAATACATGAATGACCCAGCCCTCAGACTTGCGTGTGCGGCAAGGGTCAAAGCGCCTCGGACTGGAGAATACATGAATGACCCAGCCCTCAGACTTGCATGTGCGGCAAGGGTCACAGCGCCTCGGACTGGAGAATGCATGAATAACCCAAGCCCTCAGATTTGCGTGTGCGGCAAGGGTCACAGCGCCTCAGACTGGAGAATACATGAATGACCCAGCCCTCAGACTTGCGTGTGCGGCAAGGGTTCCAGCGCCTCAGACTGGAGAACACATGAATGACCCAGCCCTCAGACTTGCGTGTGCGGCAAGGGTCCCAGCGCCTCAGACTGGAGAACACATGAATGACCCAGTCCTCAGACATGCGTGTGCAGCAAGGGTCACAGCGCCTCAGACTGGAGAATACATGAACGACCCAGCCCTCAGACTTGCGTGTGCGGCAAGGGTCACAGCGCCTCCGACGGGAGAATACATGAACGACCCAGCCGTCAGACTTGCGTGTGCGGCAAGGGTCACAGCGCCTCAGACTGGAGAATACATGAATGACCCAGCCCTCAGACTTGCGTGTGCGGCAAGGGTCACAGCGCCTCGGACTGGAGAATACATGAATGACCCAGCCCTCAGACTTGCGTGTGCAGCAAGGGTCACAGTGCCTCGGACTGGAGAATACATGAATAACCCAAGCCCTCAGACTTGCGTGTGCGGCAAGGGTCCCAGCGCCTCAGACTGGAGAATACATGAATGACCCAGCCCTCAGATTTGCGTGTGCGGCAAGGGTCCCAGCGCCTCAGACTGGAGAATACATGAATGACCCAGCCCTCAGACTTACGTGTGCGGCAAGGGTCACAGCGCCTCGGACTGGAGAATACATGAATAACCCAAGCCCTCAGACTTGCATGTGCGGCAAGGGTCACAGCGCCTCAGACTGGAGAATACATGAATGACCCAGCCCTCAGACTTGAGTGTGCGGCAAGGGTCACAGCGCCTCAGACTGGAGAATACATGAATGACCCAGCCCTCAGACTTGCGTGTGCAACAAGGGTCCCAGCGCCTCAGACTGGAGAATACATGAATGACCCAAGCCCTCAGACTTGCGTGTGCGGCAAGGGTCACAGCGCCTCAGACTGGAGAATACATGAATGACCCAGCCCTCAGACTTGCGTGTGCAACAAGGGGCCCAGCGCCTCAGACTGGAGAATACATGAATGACCCAGCCCTCAGACTTGCGTGTGCGGCAAGGGTCACAGCGCCTCGGACTGGAGAATACATGAATAACCCAAGCCCTCAGACTTGCGTGTGCGGCAAGGGTCCCAGCGCCTCAGACTGTAGAATACATGAATGACCCAGCCCTCAGACTTGCGTGTGCGGCAAGGGTCCCAGCGCCTCAGACTGGAGAATACATGAATGACCCAGCCCTCAGACTTGCGTGTGCGGCAAGGGTCCCAGCGCCTCGGACTGGAGAATACATGAATAACCCAAGCCCTCAGACTCACGTGTGTGGCAAGGGTCACAGCGCCTCAGACTGGAGAATACATGAATGACCCAGCCCTCAGACTTGCGTGTGCGGCAAGGGTCACAGCGCCTCAGACTGGAGAATACATGAATGACCCAGCCCTCAGACTTGCGTGTGCAGCAAGGGTCCCAGCGCCTCAGACTGGAGAATACATGAATGACCCAAGCCCTCAGACTTGCGTGTGCGGCAAGGGTCCCAGCGCCTCAGACTAGAGAATACATGAATGACCCAGCCCTCAGACTTGCGTGTGCAGCAAGGGTCCCAGCGCCTCAGACTGGAGAATACATGAATGACCCAGCCCACAGACTTGCGTGTGCGGTAAGGGTCCCAGCGCCTCAGACGGGAGAATACATGAATGACCCAGACCTCAGACTTGCGTGTGCGGCAATGTTCACAGCGCCTCAGACAGGAGAATACATGAATGACCCAGCCCTCAGACTTGCGTGTGCGGCAAGGTTCACAGCGCCTCAGACGGGAGAATACATGAATGACCCAGCCCTCAGACTTGCGTGTGCGGCAAGGGTCACAGCGCCTCAGACTGGAGAACACATGAATGACCCAGCCCTCAGACTTGCGTGTGCGGCAAGGTTCCCGGTGCCTCAGACTGGAGAATACATGAATGACCCAGCCCTCAAACTTGCGTGTGCGGCAAGGGTCCCAGCGCCTCAGACTGGAGAATACATGAATGACCCAGCCCTCAGACTTGCGTGTGCGGCAAGGGTCACAGCGCCTCAGACGGGAGAATACATGAATGACCCAGCCCTCAGACTTGCGTGTGCGGCAAGGGTCACAGCGCTTCAGATGGGAGAATACATGAATGACCCAGCCCTCAGACTTGCGTGTGCGGCAAGGGTCACAGCGCCTCGGACTGGAGAATACATGAATGACCCAGCCCTCAGACTTGCGTGTGCGGCAAGGGTCACAGCGCCTCGGACTGGAGAATACATGAATATCCCAAGCCCTCAGACTTGCGTGTGCGGCAAGGGTCACAGCGCCTCAGACTGGAGAATACATGAATGACCCAGCCCTCAGACCTGCGTGTGCGGCAAGGGTCACAGCGCCTCAGACTGGAGAATACATGAATGACCCAGCCCTCAGACTTGCGTGTGCGGCAAGGGTCCCAGCGCCTCAGACTAGAGAATACATGAATGACCCAGCCCTCAGACTTGCGTGTGCGGCAAGGGTCCCAGCGCCTCAGACTGGAGAATACATGAATGACCCAGCGCTCAGACTTGCGTGTGCGGCAAGGGTCAAAGCGCCTCGGACTGGAGAATACATGAATGACCCAGCCCTCAGACTTGCATGTGCGGCAAGGGTCACAGCGCCTCGGACTGGAGAATGCATGAATAACCCAAGCCCTCAGATTTGCGTGTGCGGCAAGGGTCACAGCGCCTCAGACTGGAGAATACATGAATGACCCAGCCCTCAGACTTGCGTGTGCGGCAAGGGTTCCAGCGCCTCAGACTGGAGAACACATGAATGACCCAGCCCTCAGACTTGCGTGTGCGGCAAGGGTCCCAGCGCCTCAGACTGGAGAACACATAAATGACTCAGGCCTCAGACTTGTGTGTGCGGCAAGGGTCCCAGTGCCTCAGACTGTAGAATACATGAATGACCCAGCCCTCAGACTTGCGTGTGCGGCAAGGTTCACAGCGCCTCAGACGGGAGAATACATGAATGACCCAGCCCTCAGACTTGCGTGTGCGGCAAGGGTCACAACGCCTCAGACTGGAGAACACATGAATGACCCAGCCCTCAGACTTGCGTGTGCGGCAAGAGTCCCAGCGCCTCAGACTGGAGAACACATGAATGACCCAGCCCTCAGACTTACGTGTGCGGCAGGGGTCCCAGTGCCTCAGACTGGAGAATACATGAATGACCCAGCCCTCAGACTTGCGTGTACGGCAAGGGTCCCTGCACCTCAGACAGGAGAATACATGAATGACCCAGCCCTCAGACATGCATGTGCGGCAAGGGTCCCAGCGCCTCAGACTGGAGAATACATGAATGACCCAGCCCTCAGACTTGCGTGTGCGACATGGGTCCCAGCGCCTCAGACTGGAGAATACATGAATGACCCAGCCCTCAAACTTGCGTGTGCGGCAAGGGTCCCAGCGCCTTAGACTGGAGAATACATGAATGACCCAGCCCTCAGACTTGCGTGTGCGGCAAGGGTCCCAGCGCCTCAGACAGGAGAATACATGAATGACCCAGCCCTCAGACTTGCGTATGCGGCAAGGGTCCCAGCGCCTCAGACTGGAGAATACATGAATGACCCAGCCCTCAGACTTGCGTGTGCGGCAAGGGTCCCAGCGCCACAGACTGGAGAATACATGAATGACCCAGCCCTCAGACTTGCGTGTGCGGCAAGGGTCCCAGCGCCTCAGACTGGAGAATACATGAATGACCCAGCCCTCAGACTTGCGTATGCGGCAAGGGTCACAGCGCCTCAGACGGGAGAATACATGAATGACCCAGCCCTCAGACTTGCGTGTGCGGCAAGGGTCACAGCGCCTCAGACGGGAGAATACCTGAATGACCCAGCCCTCAGACTTGCATGTGCGGCAAGGTTCACAGCGCCTCAGATGGGAGAATACATGAATGACCCAGCCCTCAGACTTGCGTGTGCGGCAAGGGTCACAGCGCCTCAGACGGGAGAATACATGAATGACCCAGCCCTCAGACTTGCGTGTGCGGCAAGGGTCCCAGCGCCTCAGACTGGAGAATACATGAATGACCCAGCCCTCAGACTTGCGTGTGCGGCAAGGTTCACAGCGCCTCAGACGGGAGAATACATGAATGACCCAGCCCTCAGACTTGCGTGTGCGGCAAGGGTCCCAGCGCCTCAGACTGGAGAACACATGAATGACCCAGCCCTCAGACTTGCGTGTGCGGCAAGGTTCACAGCGCCTCAGACGGGAGAATACATGAATGACCCAGCCCTCAGACTTGCGTGTGCAGCAATGGTCACAGCGCCTCAGACTGGAGAACACATGAATGACCCAGCCCTCAGACTTGCGTGTGTGGCAAGGGTCCCAGCGCCTTAGACTGGAGAACACATGAATGACCCAGCCCTCAGACTTGCGTGTGCGGCAAGGGTCCCAGCGCCTCAGACTGGAGAACACATAAATGACTCCGGCCTCAGACTTGCGTGTGCGGCAAGGGTCCCAGTGCCTCAGACTGTAGAATACATGAATGACCCAGCCCTCAGACTTGCGTGTGCGGCAAGGTTCACAGCGCCTCAGACGGGAGAATACATGAATGACCCAGCCCTCAGACTTGCGTGTGCGGCAAGGGTCACAACGCCTCAGACTGGAGAACACATGAATGACCCAGCCCTCAGACTTGCGTGTGCGGCAAGAGTCCCAGCGCCTCAGACTGGAGAACACATGAATGACCCAGCCCTCAGACTTACGTGTGCGGCAGGGGTCCCAGTGCCTCAGACTGGAGAATACATGAATGACCCATCCCTCAGACTTGCGTGTACGGCAAGGGTCCCTGCACCTCAGACAGGAGAATACATGAATGACCCAGCCCTCAGACATGCATGTGCGGCAAGGGTCCCAGCGCCTCAGACTGGAGAATACATGAATGACCCAGCCCTCAGACTTGCGTGTGCGGCATGGGTCCCAGCGCCTCAGACTGGAGAATACATGAATGACCCAGCCCTTAAACTTGCGTGTGCGGCAAGGGTCCCAGCGCCTCAGACTGGAGAATACATGAATGACCCAGCCCTCAGACTTGCGTGTGCGGCAAGGGTCCCAGCGCCTCAGACAGGAGAATACATGAATGACCCAGCCCTCAGACTTGCGTATGCGGCAAGGGTCCCAGCGCCTCAGACTGGAGAATACATGAATGACCAAGCCCTCAGACTTGCGTGTGCGGCAAGGGTCCCAGCGCCACAGACTGGAGAATACATGAATGACCCAGCCCTCAGACTTGCGTGTGCGGCAAGGGTCCCAGCGCCTCAGACAGGAGAATACATGAATGACCCAGCCCTCAGACTTGCGTATGCGGCAAGGGTCACAGCGCCTCAGACGGGAGAATACATGAATGACCCAGCCCTCAGACTTGCGTGTGCGGCAAGGGTCACAGCGCCTCAGACGGGAGAATACCTGAATGACCCAGCCCTCAGACTTGCATGTGCGGCAAGGTTCACAGTGCCTCAGATGGGAGAATACATGAATGACCCAGCCCTCAGACTTGCGTGTGCGGCAAGGGTCACAGCGCCTCAGACGGGAGAATACATGAATGACCCAGCCCTCAGACTTGCGTGTGCGGCAAGGGTCCCAGCGCCTCAGACTGGAGAATACATGAATGACCCAGCCCTCAGACTTGCGTGTGCGGCAAGGTTCACAGCGCCTCAGACGGGAGAATACATGAATGACCCAGCCCTCAGACTTGCGTGTGCGGCAAGGGTCACAGCGCCTCGGACTGGAGAATACATGAATAACCCAAGCCCTCAGACTTGCGTGTGCGGCAAGGGTCCCAGCGCCTCAGACTGGAGAACACATGAATGACCCAGCCCTCAGACTTGCGTGTGCGGCAAGGTTCACAGCGCCTCAGACAGGAGAATACATGAATGACCCAGCCCTCAGACTTGCGTGTGCGGCAATGGTCACAGCGCCTCAGACTGGAGAACACATGAATGACCCAGCCCTCAGACTTGCGTGTGCGGCAAGGGTCCCAGCGCCTCAGACTGGAGAATACATGAATGACCCAGCCCTCAGAATTGCCTGTGCGGCAAGGTTCACAGCGCCTCAGACGGGAGAATACATGAATGACCCAGCCCTCAGACTTGCGTGTGCGGCAATGGTCACAACGCCTCAGACTGGAGAACACATGAATGACCCAGCCCTCAGACTTGCGTGTGCGGCAAGGGTCCCAGCGCCTCAGACTGGAGAACACATGAATGACCCAGCCCTCAGACTTACGTGTGCGGCAGGGGTCCCAGCCCTCAGACTTGCGTGTACGGCAAGGGTCCCAGCGCCTCAGACAGGAGAATACATGAATGAACCAGCCCTCAGACATGCGTGTGCGGCAAGGGTCCCAGCGCCTCAGACTGGAGAATACATGAATGACCCAGCCCTCAAACTTGCGTGTGCGGCAAGGGTCCCAGCGCCTCAGACTGGAGAATACATGAATGACCCAGCCCTCAGACTTGCGTGTGCGGCAAGGGTCCCAGCGCCTCAGACAGGAGAATACATGAATGACCCAGCCCTCAGACTTGCGTATGCGGCAAGGGTCCCAGCGCCTCAGACTGGAGAATACATGAATGACCCAGCCCTCAGACTTGCGTGTGCGGCAAGGGTCCCAGCGCCTCAGACTGGAGAATACATGAATGACCCAGCCCTCAGACTTGCGTGTGCGGCAAGGGTCCCAGCGCCTCAGACAGGAGAATACATGAATGACCCAGCCCTCAGACTTGCGTATGCGGCAAGGGTCACAGCGCCTCAGACGGGAGAATACATGAATGACCCAGCCCTCAGACTTGCGTGTGCGGCAAGGGTCACAGCGCCTCAGACGGGAGAATACATGAATGACCCAGCCCTCAGACTTGCATGTGCGGCAAGGTTCACAGCGCCTCAGACGGGAGAATACATGAATGACCCAGCCCTCAGACTTGCGTGTGCGGCAAGGGTCACAGCGCCTCAGACGGGAGAATACATGAATGACCCAGCCCTCAGACTTGCGTGAGCGGCAAGGGTCCCAGCGCCTCAGACTGGAGAATACATGAATGACCCAGCCCTCAGACTTGCGTGTGCGGCTAGGTTCACAGCGCCTCAGACGGGAGAATACATGAATGACCCAGCCCTCAGACTTGCGTGTGCGGCAAGGGTCACAGCGCCTTGGACTGGAGAATACATGAATAACCCAAGCCCTCAGACTTGCGTGTGCGGCAAGGGTCCCAGCGCCTCAGACTGGAGAACACATGAATGACCCAGCCCTCAGACTTGCGTGTGCGGCAAGGTTCACAGCGCCTCAGACGGGAGAATACATGAATGACCCAGCCCTCAGACTTGCGTGTGCGGCAATGGTCACAGCGCCTCAGACTGGAGAACACATGAATGACCCAGCCCTCAGACTTGCGTGTGCGGCAAGGGTCCCAGCGCCTCAGACGGGAGAATACATGAATGACCCAGCCCTCAGACTTGCGTATGCGGCAAGGGTCACAGCGCCTCAGATGGGAGAATACATGAATGACCCAGCCCTCAGACTTGCGTGTGCGGCAAGGGTCACAGCGCCTCAAACGGGAGAATACATGAATGACCCAGCCCTCAGACTTGCATGTGCGGCAAGGTTCACAGCGCCTCAGACGGGAGGATACATGAATGACCCAGCCCTCAGACTTGCGTGTGCGGCAAGGGTCCCAGCGCCTCAGACGGGAGAATACATGAATGACCCAGCCCTCAGACTTGCGTATGCGGCAAGGGTCACAGCGCCTCAGATGGGAGAATACATGAATGACCCAGCCCTCAGACTTGCGTGTGCGGCAAGGGTCACAGCGCCTCAAACGGGAGAATACATGAATGACCCAGCCCTCAGACTTGCATGTGCGGCAAGGTTCACAGCGCCTCAGACGGGAGGATACATGAATGACCCAGCCCTCAGACTTGCGTGTGCGGCAAGGGTCACAGCGCCTCAGACGGGAGAATACATGAACGACCCAGCCCTCAGACTTGCGTGTGCGGCAAGGGTTACAGCGCCTCGGACTGGAGAATACATGAATAACCCAAGCCCTCAGACTTGCGTGTGCGGCAAGGGTCCCAGCGCCTCAGACTGGAGAATACATGAATGACCCAGCCCTCAGACTTGCGTGTGCGGCAAGGGTCCCAGCGCCTCAGACTGGAGAATACATGAATGACCCAGCCCTCAGACTTGCGTGTGCGGCAAGGGTCACAGCGCCTTGGACTGGAGAATACATGAATAACCCAAGCCCTCAGGCTTGCGTGTGCGGCAAGGGTCACAGCGCCTCAGACTGGAGAATACATGAATGACCCAGCCCTCAGACTTGCGTGTGCGGCAAGGGTCACAGCGCCTCAGACTGGAGAATACATGAATGACCCAGCCCTCAGACTTGCGTGTGCAGCAAGGGTCCCAGCACCTCAGACTGGAGAATACATGAATGACCCAAGCCCTCAGACTTGCGTGTGCAGCAAGGGTCCCAGCGTCTCAGACTAGAGAATACATGAATGACCCAGCCCTCAGACTTGTGTGTGCGGCAAGGGTCCCAGCGCCTCAGACTGGAGAATACATGAATGACCCAGCCCTCAGACTTGCGTGTGCGGCAAGGGTCACAGCGCCTCAAACTGGAGAATACATGAATGACCCAGCCCTGAGACTTGCGTGTGCAGCAAGGGTCCCAGCGCCTCAGACTGGAGAACACATGAATGACCCAGCCCTCAGATTTGCGTGTGCGGCAAGGGTCCCAGCGCCTCAGACTGGAGAACACATAAGTGACTCAGCCCTCAGACTTGCGTGTGAGGCAAGGGTCCCAGCGCCTCAGACGGGAGAATACATGAATGACCCTGGCCTCAGACTTGCATGTGCGGCAAGGTTCACAGCGCCTCAGACGGGAGAATACATGAATGACCCAGCCCTCAGACTTGCGTGTGCTGCAAGGGTCACAACGCCTCAGACTGGAGAACACATGAATGACCCAGCCCTCAGACTTGCATGTGCGGCAAGGGTCCCAGCGCCTCAGACAGGAGAATACATGAATGACCCAGCCCTCAGACTTGCGTATGCGGCAAGGGTCACAGCGCCTCAGATGGGAGAATACATGAATGACCCAGCCCTCAGACTTGCGTGTGCGGCAAAGGTCACAGCGCCTCAGACGGGAGAATACATGAATGACCCAGCCCTCAGACTTGCGTGTGCGGCAAGGGTCACAGCGCCTCAGACGGGAGAATACATGAATGACCCAGCCCTCAGACTTGCATGTGCGGCAAGGTTCACAGCGCCTCAGACGGGAGAATACATGAATGACCCAGCCCTCAGACTTGCGTGTGCGGCAAGGGTCACAGCGCCTCAGACGGGAGAATACATGAATGACCCAGCTCTCAGACTTGCGTGTGCGGCAAGGGTCCCAGCGCCTCAGACTGGAGAATACATGAATGACCCAGCCCTCAGACTTGCGTGTGCGGCAAGGTTCACAGCGCCTCAGACGGGAGAATACATGAATGACCCAGCCCTCAGACTTGCGTGTGCGGCAAGGGTCACAGCGCCTCGGACTGGAGAATACATGAATAACCCAAGCCCTCAGACTTGCGTGTGCGGCAAGGGTCCCAGCGCCTCAGACTGGAGAACACATGAATGACCCAGCCCTCAGACTTGCGTGTGCGGCAAGGTTCACAGCGCCTCAGACGGGAGAATACATGAATGACCCAGCCCTCAGACTTGCGTGTGCGGCAATGGTCACAGCGCCTCAGACTGGAGAACACATGAATGACCCAGCCCTCAGACTTGCGTGTGCGGCAAGGGTCCCAGCGCCTCAGACGGGAGAATACATGAATGACCCAGCCCTCAGACTTGCGTATGCGGCAAGGGTCACAGCGCCTCAGATGGGAGAATACATGAATGACCCAGCCCTCAGACTTGCGTGTGCGGCAAGGGTCACAGCGCCTCAAACGGGAGAATACATGAATGACCCAGCCCTCAGACTTGCATGTGCGGCAAGGTTCACAGCGCCTCAGACGGGAGGATACATGAATGACCCAGCCCTCAGACTTGCGTGTGCGGCAAGTGTCCCAGCGCCTCAGACGGGAGAATACATGAATGACCCAGCCCTCAGACTTGCGTATGCGGCATGGGTCACAGCGCCTCAGATGGGAGAATACATGAATGACCCAGCCCTCAGACTTGCGTGTGCGGCAAGGGTCACAGCGCCTCAAACGGGAGAATACATGAATGACCCAGCCCTCAGACTTGCATGTGCGGCAAGGTTCACAGCGCCTCAGACGGGAGGATACATGAATGACCCAGCCCTCAGACTTGTGTGTGCGGCAAGGGTCACAGCGCCTCAGACGGGAGAATACATAAACGACCCAGCCCTCAGACTTGCGTGTGCGGCAAGGATCACAGCGCCTCAGACTGGAGAATACATGAATGACCCGGCCCTCAGACTTGCGTGTGTGGCAAGGGTCACAGCGCCTCAGACTGGAGAATACATGAATGACCCAGCCCTCAGACTTGCGTGTGCGACAAGGGTTACAGCGCCTCGGACTGGAGAATACATGAATAACCCAAGCCCTCAGACTTGCGTGTGCGGCAAGGGTCCCAGCGCCTCAGACTGGAGAATACATGAATGACCCAGCCCTCAGACTTGCGTGTGCGGCAAGGGTCCCAGCGCCTCAGACTGGAGAATACATGAATGACCCAGCCCTCAGACTTGCGTGTGCGGCAAGGGTCACAGCGCCTTGGACTGGAGAATACATGAATAACCCAAGCCCTCAGGCTTGCGTGTGCGGCAAGGGTCACAGCGCCTCAGACTGGAGAATACATGAATGACCCAGCCCTCAGACTTGCGTGTGCGGCAAGGGTCACAGCGCCTCAGACTGGAGAATACATGAATGACCCAGCCCTCAGACTTGCGTGTGCAGCAAGGGTCCCAGCACCTCAGACTGGAGAATACATGAATGACCCAAGCCCTCAGACTTGCGTGTGCAGCAAGGGTCCCAGCGTCTCAGACTAGAGAATACATGAATGACCCAGCCCTCAGACTTGTGTGTGCGGCAAGGGTCCCAGCGCCTCAGACTGGAGAATACATGAATGACCCAGCCCTCAGACTTGCGTGTCCGGCAAGGGTCACAGCGCCTCAGACTGGAGAATACATGAATGACCCAGCCCTGAGACTTGCATGTGCAGCAAGGGTCCCAGCGCCTCAGACTGTAGAATACATGAATGACCCAGCCCTCAGACTTGCGTGTGCGGCAAGGTTCACAGCGCCTCAGACGGGAGAATACATGAATGACCCAGCCCTCAGACTTGCGTGTGCGGCAAGGGTCACAACGCCTCAGACTGGAGAACACATGAATGACCCAGCCCTCAGACTTGCGTGTGCGGCAAGAGTCCCAGCGCCTCAGACTGGAGAACACATGAATGACCCAGCCCTCAGACTTACGTGTGCGGCAGGGGTCCCAGTGCCTCAGACTGGAGAATACATGAATGACCCAGCCCTCAGACTTGCGTGTACGGCAAGGGTCCCTGCACCTCAGACAGGAGAATACATGAATGACCCAGCCCTCAGACATGCATGTGCGGCAAGGGTCCCAGCGCCTCAGACTGGAGAATACATGAATGACCCAGCCCTCAGACTTGCGTGTGCGGCATGGGTCCCAGCGCCTCAGACTGGAGAATACATGAATGACCCAGCCCTTAAACTTGCGTGTGCGGCAAGGGTCCCAGCGCCTCAGACTGGAGAATACATGAATGACCCAGCCCTCAGACTTGCGTGTGCGGCAAGGGTCCCAGCGCCTCAGACAGGAGAATACATGAATGACCCAGCCCTCAGACTTGCGTATGCGGCAAGGGTCCCAGCGCCTCAGACTGGAGAATACATGAATGACCAAGCCCTCAGACTTGCGTGTGCGGCAAGGGTCCCAGCGCCACAGACTGGAGAATACATGAATGACCCAGCCCTCAGACTTGCGTGTGCGGCAAGGGTCCCAGCGCCTCAGACAGGAGAATACATGAATGACCCAGCCCTCAGACTTGCGTATGCGGCAAGGGTCACAGCGCCTCAGACGGGAGAATACATGAATGACCCAGCCCTCAGACTTGCGTGTGCGGCAAGGGTCACAGCGCCTCAGACGGGAGAATACCTGAATGACCCAGCCCTCAGACTTGCATGTGCGGCAAGGTTCACAGTGCCTCAGATGGGAGAATACATGAATGACCCAGCCCTCAGACTTGCGTGTGCGGCAAGGGTCACAGCGCCTCAGACGGGAGAATACATGAATGACCCAGCCCTCAGACTTGCGTGTGCGGCAAGGGTCCCAGCGCCTCAGACTGGAGAATACATGAATGACCCAGCCCTCAGACTTGAGTGTGCGGCAAGGTTCACAGCGCCTCAGACGGGAGAATACATGAATGACCCAGCCCTCAGACTTGCGTGTGCGGCAAGGGTCCCAGCGCCTCAGACTGGAGAACACATGAATGACCCAGCCCTCAGACTTGCGTGTGCGGCAAGGTTCACAGCGCCTCAGACAGGAGAATACATGAATGACCCAGCCCTCAGACTTGCGTGTGCGGCAATGGTCACAGCGCCTCAGACTGGAGAACACATGAATGACCCAGCCCTCAGACTTGCGTGTGCGGCAAGGGTCCCAGCGCCTCAGACTGGAGAATACATGAATGACCCAGCCCTCAGAATTGCCTGTGCGGCAAGGTTCACAGCGCCTCAGACGGGAGAATACATGAATGACCCAGCCCTCAGACTTGCGTGTGCGGCAATGGTCACAACGCCTCAGACTGGAGAACACATGAATGACCCAGCCCTCAGACTTGCGTGTGCGGCAAGGGTCCCAGCGCCTCAGACTGGAGAACACATGAATGACCCAGCCCTCAGACTTACGTGTGCGGCAGGGGTCCCAGCCCTCAGACTTGCGTGTACGGCAAGGGTCCCAGCGCCTCAGACAGGAGAATACATGAATGACCCAGCCCTCAGACATGCGTGTGCGGCAAGGGTCCCAGCGCCTCAGACTGGAGAATACATGAATGACCCAGCCCTCAAACTTGCGTGTGCGGCAAGGGTCCCATCGCCTCAGACTGGAGAATACATGAATGACCCAGCCCTCAGACTTGCGTGTGCGGCAAGGGTCCCAGCGCCTCAGACAGGAGAATACATGAATGACCCAGCCCTCAGACTTGCGTATGCGGCAAGGGTCCCAGCGCCTCAGACTGGAGAATACATGAATGACCCAGCCCTCAGACTTGCGTGTGCGGCAAGGGTCCCAGCGCCTCAGACTGGAGAATACATGAATGACCCAGCCCTCAGACTTGCGTGTGCGGCAAGGGTCACAGCGCCTCAGACGGGAGAATACATGAATGACCCAGCCCTCAGACTTGCGTATGCGGCAAGGGTCACAGCGCCTCAGACGGGAGAATACATGAATGACCCAGCCCTCAGACTTGCGTGTGCGGCAAGGGTCACAGCGCCTCAGACGGGAGAATACATGAATGACCCAGCCCTCAGACTTGCATGTGCGGCAAGGTTCACAGCGCCTCAGACGGGAGAATACATGAATGACCCAGCCCTCAGACTTGCGTGTGCGGCAAGGGTCACAGCGCCTCAGACGGGAGAATACATGAATGACCCAGCCCTCAGACTTGCGTGAGCGGCAAGGGTCCCAGCGCCTCAGACTGGAGAATACATGAATGACCCAGCCCTCAGACTTGCGTGTGCGGCTAGGTTCACAGCGCCTCAGACGGGAGAATACATGAATGACCCAGCCCTCAGACTTGCGTGTGCGGCAAGGGTCACAGCGCCTTGGACTGGAGAATACATGAATAACCCAAGCCCTCAGACTTGCGTGTGCGGCAAGGGTCCCAGCGCCTCAGACTGGAGAACACATGAATGACCCAGCCCTCAGACTTGCGTGTGCGGCAAGGTTCACAGCGCCTCAGACGGGAGAATACATGAATGACCCAGCCCTCAGACTTGCGTGTGCGGCAATGGTCACAGCGCCTCAGACTGGAGAACACATGAATGACCCAGCCCTCAGACTTGCGTGTGCGGCAAGGGTCCCAGCGCCTCAGACGGGAGAATACATGAATGACCCAGCCCTCAGACTTGCGTATGCGGCAAGGGTCACAGCGCCTCAGATGGGAGAATACATGAATGACCCAGCCCTCAGACTTGCGTGTGCGGCAAGGGTCACAGCGCCTCAAACGGGAGAATACATGAATGACCCAGCCCTCAGACTTGCATGTGCGGCAAGGTTCACAGCGCCTCAGACGGGAGGATACATGAATGACCCAGCCCTCAGACTTGCGTGTGCGGCAAGGGTCCCAGCGCCTCAGACGGGAGAATACATGAATGACCCAGCCCTCAGACTTGCGTATGCGGCAAGGGTCACAGCGCCTCAGATGGGAGAATACATGAATGACCCAGCCCTCAGACTTGCGTGTGCGGCAAGGGTCACAGCGCCTCAAACGGGAGAATACATGAATGACCCAGCCCTCAGACTTGCATGTGCGGCAAGGTTCACAGCGCCTCAGACGGGAGAATACATGAACGACCCAGCCCTCAGACTTGCGTGTGCGGCAAGGGTTACAGCGCCTCGGACTGGAGAATACATGAATAACCCAAGCCCTCAGACTTGCGTGTGCGGCAAGGGTCCCAGCGCCTCAGACTGGAGAATACATGAATGACCCAGCCCTCAGACTTGCGTGTGCGGCAAGGGTCCCAGCGCCTCAGACTGGAGAATACATGAATGACCCAGCCCTCAGACTTGCGTGTGCGGCAAGGGTCACAGCGCCTTGGACTGGAGAATACATGAATAACCCAAGCCCTCAGGCTTGCGTGTGCGGCAAGGGTCACAGCGCCTCAGACTGGAGAATACATGAATGACCCAGCCCTCAGACTTGCGTGTGCGGCAAGGGTCACAGCGCCTCAGACTGGAGAATACATGAATGACCCAGCCCTCAGACTTGCGTGTGCAGCAAGGGTCCCAGCACCTCAGACTGGAGAATACATGAATGACCCAAGCCCTCAGACTTGCGTGTGCAGCAAGGGTCCCAGCGTCTCAGACTAGAGAATACATGAATGACCCAGCCCTCAGACTTGTGTGTGCGGCAAGGGTCCCAGCGCCTCAGACTGGAGAATACATGAATGACCCAGCCCTCAGACTTGCGTGTGCGGCAAGGGTCACAGCGCCTCAAACTGGAGAATACATGAATGACCCAGCCCTGAGACTTACGTGTGCAGCAAGGGTCCCAGCGCCTCAGACTGGAGAACACATGAATGACCCAGCCCTCAGATTTGCGTGTGCGGCAAGGGTCCCAGCGCCTCAGACTGGAGAACACATAAGTGACTCAGCCCTCAGACTTGCGTGTGAGGCAAGGGTCCCAGCGCCTCAGACGGGAGAATACATGAATGACCCTGGCCTCAGACTTGCATGTGCGGCAAGGTTCACAGCGCCTCAGACGGGAGAATACATGAATGACCCAGCCCTCAGACTTGCGTGTGCTGCAAGGGTCACAACGCCTCAGACTGGAGAACACATGAATGACCCAGCCCTCAGACTTGCATGTGCGGCAAGGGTCCCAGCGCCTCAGACAGGAGAATACATGAATGACCCAGCCCTCAGACTTGCGTATGCGGCAAGGGTCACAGCGCCTCAGATGGGAGAATACATGAATGACCCAGCCCTCAGACTTGCGTGTGCGGCAAAGGTCACAGCGCCTCAGACGGGAGAATACATGAATGACCCAGCCCTCAGACTTGCGTGTGCGGCAAGGGTCACAGCGCCTCAGACGGGAGAATACATGAATGACCCAGCCCTCAGACTTGCATGTGCGGCAAGGTTCACAGCGCCTCAGACGGGAGAATACATGAATGACCCAGCCCTCAGACTTGCGTGTGCGGCAAGGGTCACAGCGCCTCAGACGGGAGAATACATGAATGACCCAGCTCTCAGACTTGCGTGTGCGGCAAGGGTCCCAGCGCCTCAGACTGGAGAATACATGAATGACCCAGCCCTCAGACTTGCGTGTGCGGCAAGGTTCACAGCGCCTCAGACGGGAGAATACATGAATGACCCAGCCCTCAGACTTGCGTGTGCGGCAAGGGTCACAGCGCCTCGGACTGGAGAATACATGAATAACCCAAGCCCTCAGACTTGCGTGTGCGGCAAGGGTCCCAGCGCCTCAGACTGGAGAACACATGAATGACCCAGCCCTCAGACTTGCGTGTGCGGCAAGGTTCACAGCGCCTCAGACGGGAGAATACATGAATGACCCAGCCCTCAGACTTGCGTGTGCGGCAATGGTCACAGCGCCTCAGACTGGAGAACACATGAATGACCCAGCCCTCAGACTTGCGTGTGCGGCAAGGGTCCCAGCGCCTCAGACGGGAGAATACATGAATGACCCAGCCCTCAGACTTGCGTATGCGGCAAGGGTCACAGCGCCTCAGATGGGAGAATACATGAATGACCCAGCCCTCAGACTTGCGTGTGCGGCAAGGGTCACAGCGCCTCAAACGGGAGAATACATGAATGACCCAGCCCTCAGACTTGCATGTGCGGCAAGGTTCACAGCGCCTCAGACGGGAGGATACATGAATGACCCAGCCCTCAGACTTGCGTGTGCGGCAAGTGTCCCAGCGCCTTAGACGGGAGAATACATGAATGACCCAGCCCTCAGACTTGCGTATGCGGCATGGGTCACAGCGCCTCAGATGGGAGAATACATGAATGACCCAGCCCTCAGACTTGCGTGTGCGGCAAGGGTCACAGCGCCTCAAACGGGAGAATACATGAATGACCCAGCCCTCAGACTTGCATGTGCGGCAAGGTTCACAGCGCCTCAGACGGGAGGATACATGAATGACCCAGCCCTCAGACTTGTGTGTGCGGCAAGGGTCACAGCGCCTCAGACGGGAGAATACATAAACGACCCAGCCCTCAGACTTGCGTGTGCGGCAAGGATCACAGCGCCTCAGACTGGAGAATACATGAATGACCCGGCCCTCAGACTTGCGTGTGTGGCAAGGGTCACAGCGCCTCAGACTGGAGAATACATGAATGACCCAGCCCTCAGACTTGCGTGTGCGACAAGGGTTACAGCGCCTCGGACTGGAGAATACATGAATAACCCAAGCCCTCAGACTTGCGTGTGCGGCAAGGGTCCCAGCGCCTCAGACTGGAGAATACATGAATGACCCAGCCCTCAGACTTGCGTGTGCGGCAAGGGTCCCAGCGCCTCAGACTGGAGAATACATGAATGACCCAGCCCTCAGACTTGCGTGTGCGGCAAGGGTCACAGCGCCTTGGACTGGAGAATACATGAATAACCCAAGCCCTCAGGCTTGCGTGTGCGGCAAGGGTCACAGCGCCTCAGACTGGAGAATACATGAATGACCCAGCCCTCAGACTTGCGTGTGCGGCAAGGGTCACAGCGCCTCAGACTGGAGAATACATGAATGACCCAGCCCTCAGACTTGCGTGTGCAGCAAGGGTCCCAGCACCTCAGACTGGAGAATACATGAATGACCCAAGCCCTCAGACTTGCGTGTGCAGCAAGGGTCCCAGCGTCTCAGACTAGAGAATACATGAATGACCCAGCCCTCAGACTTGTGTGTGCGGCAAGGGTCCCAGCGCCTCAGACTGGAGAATACATGAATGACCCAGCCCTCAGACTTGCGTGTCCGGCAAGGGTCACAGCGCCTCAGACTGGAGAATACATGAATGACCCAGCCCTGAGACTTGCATGTGCAGCAAGGGTCCCAGCGCCTCAGACTGGAGAACACATGAATGACCCAGCCCTCAGACTTGCGTGTGCGGCAAGGGTCCCAGCGCCTCAGACTGGAGAACACATAAGTGACTCAGCCCTCAGACTTGCGTGTGAGGCAAGGGTCCCAGCGCCTCAGACGGGAGAATACATGAATGACCCTGGCCTCAGACTTGCATGTGCGGCAAGGTTCACAGCGCCTCAGACGGGAGAATACATGAATGACCCAGCCCTCAGACTTGCGTGTGCGGCAAGGGTCACAACGCCTCAGACTGGAGAACACATGAATGACCCAGCCCTCAGACTTGCGTGTGCGGCAAGGGTCCCAGCGCCTCAGACAGGAGAATACATGAATGACCCAGCCCTCAGACATGCGTGTGCGGCAAGGTTCACAGCGCCTCAGACTGGAGAATACATGAACGACCCAGCCCTCAGACTTGCGTGTGCGGCAATGGTCACAGCGCCTCCGACGGGAGAATACATGAACGACCCAGCCCTCAGACTTGCGGGTGCGGCAAGGGTCACAGCGCCTCAGACTGGAGAATACATGAATGACCCAGCCCTCAGACTTGCGTGTGCGGCAAGGGTCACAGCGCCTCGGACTGGAGAATACATGAATGACCCAGCCCTCAGACTTGTGTGTGCGGCAAGGGTCACAGCGCCTCGGACTGGAGAATACATGAATAACCCAAGCCCTCAGACTTGCGGGTGCGGCAAGGGTCCCAGCGCCTCAGACTGGAGAATACATGAATGACCCAGCCCTCAGACTTGCGTGTGCGGCAAGGGTCCCAGCGCCTCAGACTGGAGAATACATGAATGACCCAGCCCTCAGACTTACGTGTGCGGCAAGGGTCACAGCGCCTCGGACTGGAGAATACATGAATAACCCAAGCCCTCAGACTTGCATGTGCGGCAAGGGTCACAGCGCCTCAGACTGGAGAATACATGAATGACCCAGCCCCAGACTTGCGTGTGCGGCAAGGGTCACAGCGCTTCAGACTGGAGAATACATGAATGACCCAGCCCTCAGACTTGCGTGTGCAACAAGGGTCCCAGCGCCTCAGACTGGAGAATACATGAATGACCCAAGCCCTCAGACTTGCGTGTGCGGCAAGGGTCCCAGCGCCTCAGACTACAGAATACATGAATGACCCAGCCCTCAGACTTGCGATTGCGGCAAGGGGCCCAGCGCCTCAGACTGGAGAATACATGAATGACCCAGCCCTCAGACTTGCGTGTGCGGCAAGGGTCACAGCGCCTCGGACTGGAGAATACATGAATAACCCAAGCCCTCAGACTTGCGTGTGCGGCAAGGGTCCCAGCGCCTCTGACTGTAGAATACATGAATGACCCAGCCCTCAGACTTGCGTGTGCGGCAAGGGTCCCAGCGCCTCAGACTGGAGAATACATGAATGACCCAGCCCTCAGACTTGCGTGTGCGGCAAGGGTCACCGCCTCAGACTGGAGAATACATGAATGACCCAGCCCTCAGACTTGCGTGTGCAGCAAGGGTCCCAGCTCCTCAGACTGGAGAATACATGAATGACCCAAGCCCTCAGACTTGCGTGTGCGGCAAGGGTCCCAGGGCCTCAGACTAGAGAATACATGAATGACCCAGCCCTCAGACTTGCGTGTGCGGCAAGGGTCCCAGCGCCTCAGACTGGAGAATACATGAATGACCCAGCCCACAGACTTGCGTGTGCGGTAAGGGTCCCAGCGCCTCAGACGGGAGAATACATGAATGACCCAGACCTCAGACTTGCGTGTGCGGCAATGTTCACAGCGCCTCAGACGGGAGAATACATGAATGACCCAGCCATCAGACTTGCGTGTGCGGCAAGGGTGCACAGCTTCTCAGACGGGAGAATACATGAATGACCCAGCCCTCAGACTTGCGTGTGCGGCAAGGTTCACAGCGCCTCAGACGGGAGAATACATGAATGACCCAGCCCTCAGACTTGCGTGTGCGGCAAGGGTCACAGCGCCTCAGACTGGAGAACACATGAATGACCCAGCCCTCAGACTTGCGTGTGCGGCAAGGTTCCCGGTGCCTCAGACTGGAGAATACATGAATGACCCAGCCCTCAAACTTGCGTGTGCGGCAAGGGTCCCAGCGCCTCAGACTGGAGAATACATGAATGACCCAGCCCTCAGACTTGCGTGTGCGGCAAGGGTCACAGCGCCTCAGACGGGAGAATACATGAATGACCCAGCCCTCAGACTTGCGTGTGCGGCAAGGGTCACAGCGCCTCAGACTGGAGAATACATGAATGACCCAGCCCTCAGACTTGCGTGTGCGGCAAGGGTCACAGCGCCTCAGACGGGAGAATACATGAATGACCCAGCCCTCAGACTTGCGTTTGCGGCAAGGGTCACAGCGCCTCAGATGGGAGAATACATGAATGACCCAGCCCTCAGACTTGCGTGTGCGGCAAGGGTCACAGCGCCTCGGACTGGAGAATACATGAATGACCCAGCCCTCAGACTTGCGTGTGCGGCAAGGGTCACAGAGCCCGGACTGGAGAATACATGAATATCCCAAGCCCTCAGACTTGCGTGTGTGGCAAGGGTCACAGCGCCTCAGACTGGAGAATACATGAATGACCCAGCCCTCAGACCTGCGTGTGCGGCAAGGGTCACAGCGCCTCAGACTGGAGAATACATGAATGACCCAGCCCTCAGACTTGCGTGTGCGGCAAGGGTCCCAGCGCCTCAGACTAGAGAATACATGAATGACCCAGCCCTCAGACTTGCGTGTGCAGCAAGGGGTCCCAGTGCCTCAGACTGGAGAATACATGAATGACCCAGCCCTCAGACTTGCGTGTGCGGCAAGGGTCAAAGCGCCTCGGACTGGAGAATACATGAATGACCCAGCCCTCAGACTTGCATGTGCGGCAAGGGTCACAGTGCCTCGGACTGGAGAATGCATGAATAACCCAAGCCCTCAGATTTGAGTGTGCGGCAAGGGTCACAGCGCCTCAGACTGGAGAATACATGAATGACCCAGCCCTCAGACTTGCGTGTGTGGCAAGGGTTCCAGCGCCTCAGACTGGAGAACACATGAATGACCCAGCCCTCAGACTTGCGTGTGCGGCAAGGGTCCCAGCGCCTCAGACTGGAGAACACATAAATGACTCAGGCCTCAGACTTGCGTGTGCGGCAAGGGTCCCAGTGCCTCAGACTGTAGAATACATGAATGACCCAGCCCTCAGACTTGCGTGTGCGGCAAGGTTCACAGCGCCTCAGACGGGAGAATACATGAATGACCCAGCCCTCAGACTTGCGTGTGCGGCAAGGGTCACAACGCCTCAGACTGGAGAACACATGAATGACCCAGCCCTCAGACCTGCGTGTGCGGCAAGGGTCACAGCGCCTCAGACTGGAGAATACATGAATGACCCAGCCCTCAGACTTGCGTGTGCGGCAAGGGTCCCAGCGCCTCAGACTAGAGAATACATGAATGACCCAGCCCTCAGACTTGCGTGTGCAGCAAGGGTCCCAGCGCCTCAGACTGGAGAATACATGAATGACCCAGCCCTCAGACCTGCGTGTGCGGCAAGGGTCACAGCGCCTCAGACTGGAGAATACATGAATGACCCAGCCCTCAGACTTGCGTGTGCGGCAAGGGTCCCAGCGCCTCAGACTAGAGAATACATGAATGACCCAGCCCTCAGACTTGCGTGTGCAGCAAGGGTCCCAGCGCCTCAGACTGGAGAATACATGAATGACCCAGCCCTCAGACTTGCGTGTGCGGCAAGGGTCAAAGCGCCTCGGACTGGAGAATACATGAATGACCCAGCCCTCAGACTTGCATGTGCGGCAAGGGTCACAGTGCCTCGGACTGGAGAATGCATGAATAACCCAAGCCCTCAGATTTGCGTGTGCGGCAAGGGTCACAGCGCCTCAGACTGGAGAATACATGAATGACCCAGCCCTCAGACTTGCGTGTGTGGCAAGGGTTCCAGCGCCTCAGACTGGAGAACACATGAATGACCCAGCCCTCAGACTTGCGTGTGCGGCAAGGGTCCCAGCGCCTCAGACTGGAGAACACATAAATGACTCAGGCCTCAGACTTGCGTGTGCGGCAAGGGTCCCAGTGCCTCAGACTGTAGAATACATGAATGACCCAGCCCTCAGACTTGCGTGTGCGGCAAGGTTCACAGCGCCTCAGACGGGAGAATACATGAATGACCCAGCCCTCAGACTTGCGTGTGCGGCAAGGGTCACAACGCCTCAGACTGGAGAACACATGAATGACCCAGCCCTCAGACTTGCGTGTGCGGCAAGAGTCCCAGCGCCTCAGACTGGAGAACACATGAATGACCCAGCCCTCAGACTTACGTGTGCGGCAGGGGTCCCAGCGCCTCAGACTGGAGAATACATGAATGACCCAGCCCTCAGACTTGCGTGTACGGCAAGGGTCCCTGCACCTCAGACAGGAGAATACATGAATGACCCTGCCCTCAGACTTGCGTGTGCGGCAAGGGTCACAGCGCCTCGGACTGGAGAATACATGAATAACCCAAGCCCTCAGACTTGCGTGTGCGGCAAGGGTCACAGCGCCTCAGACTGGAGAATACATGAATGACCCAGCCCTCAGACTTGCGTGTGCGGCAAGGGTCACAGCGCCTCAGACTGGAGAATACATGAATGACCCAGCCCTCAGACTTGCGTGTGCAGCAAGGGTCCCAGCGCCTCAGACTGGAGAATACATGAATGACCCAAGCCTTCAGACTTGCGTGTGCGGCAAGGGTCCCAGCGCCTCAGACTAGAGAACACATGAATTACCCAGCCCTCAGACTTGCGTGTGCGGCAAGGGTCCCAGCGCCTCAGACTGGAGAACACATGAATGACCCAGCCCTCAGACTTACGTGTGCGGCAGGGGTCCCAGCGCCTCAGACAGGAGAATACATGAATGACCCAGCCCTCAGACATGCGTGTGCGGCAAGGGTCCCAGCGCCTCAGACTGGAGAATACATGAATGACCCAGCCCTCAGACTTCCGTTTGAGGCATGCGTCCCAGCGCCTCAGACTGGAGAATACATGAATGACCCAGCCCTCAAACTTGCGTGTGTGGCAAGGGTCCCAGCGCCTCAGACTGGAGAATACATGAATGACCCAGCCCTCAGACTTGCGTGTGCGGCAAGGGTCCCAGCGCCTCAGACGGGAGAATACATGAATGACCCAGCCCTCAGACTTGCGTGTGCGGCTAGGGTCACAGCGCCTCAGACGGGAGAATACATGAATGACCCAGCCCTCAGACTTGCATGTGCGGCAAGGTTCACAGCGCCTCAGACTGGAGAATACATGAACGACCCAGCCCTCAGACTTGCGTGTGCGGCAAGGGTCACAGCGCCTCAGACGGGAGAACACATGAACGACCCAGCCCTCAGACTTGCGTGTGCGGCAAGGGTCACAGCGCCTCAGACTGGAGAATACATGAACGACCCAGCCCTCAGACTTGCGTGTGCGGCAAGGGTCACAGCGCCTCAGACTGGAGAATACATGAATGACCCAGCCCTCAGACTTGCGTGTGCGACAAGGGTCACAGCGCCTCGGACTGGAGAATACATGAATGACCCAAACCCTCAGACTTGCGTGTGCGGCAAGGGTCCCAGCGCCTCAGACTGGAGAATACATGAATGACCCAGCCCTCAGACTTGCGTGTGCGGCAAGGGTCACAGCGCCTTAGACTGGAGAATACATGAATGACCCAGCCCTCAGACTTGCGTGTGCAGCAAGGGTCCCAGCGCCTCAGACTGGAGAACACATGAATGACCTAGCCCTCAGACTTGCGTGTGCGGCAAGGGTCCCAGCGCCTCAGACTGGAGAACACATAAATGACTCAGCCCTCAGACTTGCGTGTGCGGCAAGGGTCCCAGCGCCTAAGACTGGAGAATACATGAATGACCCAGCCCTCAGACTTGCGTGTGCGGCAAGGTTCACAGCGCCTCAGACGGGAGAATACATGAATGACCCAGCCCTCAGACTTGCGTGTGCGGCAAGGGTCACAACGCCTCAGACTGGAGAACACATGAATGACCCAGCCCTCAGACTTGCGTGTGCGGCAAGGGTCCCAGCGCCTCAGACTGGAGAACACATGAATGACCCAGCCCTCAGACTTACGTGTGCGGCAGGGGTCCCAGCCCTCAGACTTGCGTGTACGGCAAGGGTCCCAGCGCCTCATACAGGAGAATACATGAATGACCCAGCCCTCAGACATGCGTGTGCGGCAAGGGTCCGAGCGCCTCAGACTGGAGAATACATGAATGACCCAGCCCTCAGACTTGCGTGTGCGGCATGGGTCCCAGCGCCTCAGACTGGAGAATACATGAATGACCCAGCCCTCAAACTTGCGTGTGCGGCAAGGGTCCCAGCGCCTCAGATTGGAGAATACATGAATGACCCAGCCCTCAGACTTGCGTGTGCGGCAAGGGTCCCAGCGCCTCAGACGGGAGAATACATGAATGACCCAGCCCTCAGACTTGCGTATGCGGCAAGGGTCACAGCGCCTCAGACTGGAGAATACATGAATGACCCAGCCCTCAAACTTGCGTGTGTGGCAAGGGTCCCAGCGCCTCAGACTGGAGAATACATGAATGACCCAGCCCTCAGACTTGCGTGTGCGGCAAGGGTCCCAGCGCCTCAGACGGGAGAATACATGAATGACCCAGCCCTCAGACTTGCGTGTGCGGCTAGGGTCACAGCGCCTCAGACGGGAGAATACATGAATGACCCAGCCCTCAGACTTGCATGTGCGGCAAGGTTCACAGCGCCTCAGACTGGAGAATACATGAACGACCCAGCCCTCAGACTTGCGTGTGCGGCAAGGGTCACAGCGCCTCAGACGGGAGAATACATGAACGACCCAGCCCTCAGACTTGCGTGTGCGGCAAGGGTCACAGCGCCTCAGACTGGAGAATACATGAACGACCCAGCCCTCAGACTTGCGTGTGCGGCAAGGGTCACAGCGCCTCAGACTGGAGAATACATGAATGACCCAGCCCTCAGACTTGCGTGTGCGACAAGGGTCACAGCGCCTCGGACTGGAGAATACATGAATGACCCAAACCCTCAGACTTGCGTGTGCGGCAAGGGTCCCAGCGCCTCAGACTAGAGAATACATGAATAACCCAGCCCTCAGACTTGCGTGTGCGGCAAGGGTCACAGCGCCTCAGACTGGAGAATACATGAATGACCCAGCCCTCAGACTTGCGTGTGCTGCAAGGGTCCCAGCGCCTCAGACTGGAGAACACATGAATGACCCAGCCCTCAGACTTGCGTGTGCGGCAAGGGTCCCAGCGCCTCAGACTGGAGAATACATGAATGACCCAGCCCTCAGACTTGCGTGTGCGGCAAGGTTCACAGCGCCTCAGACGGGAGAATACATGAATGACCCAGCCCTCAGACTTGCGTGTGCGGCAAGGGTCACAACGCCTCAGACTGGAGAACACATGAATGACCCAGCCCTCAGACTTGCGTGTGCGGCAAGGGTCCCATCGCCTCAGACTGGAGAACACATGAATGACCCAGCCCTCAGACTTACGTGTGCGGAAGGGGTCCCAGCCCTCAGACTTGCGTGTACGGCAAGGGTCCCAGCGCCTCAGACAGGAGAATACATGAATGACCCAGCCCTCAGACATGCGTGTGCGGCAAGGGTCCCAGCGCCTCAGACTGGAGAATACATGAATGACCCAGCCCTCAGACTTGCGTGTGCGGCATGGGTCCCAGCGCCTCAGACTGGAGAATACATGAATGACCCAGCCCTCAAACTTGCGTGTGCGGCAAGGGTCCCAGCGCCTCAGATTGGAGAATACATGAATGACCCAGCCCTCAGACTTGCGTGTGCGGCAAGGGTCCCAGCGCCTCAGACGGGAGAATACATGAATGACCCAGCCCTCAGACTTGCGTATGCGGCAAGGGTCACAACGCCTCAGACTGGAGAACACATGAATGACCCAGCCCTCAGACTTGCGTGTGCGGCAAGGGTCCCAGCGCCTCAGACTGGAGAACACATGAATGACCCAGCCCTCAGACTTACGTGTGCGGCAGGGGTCCCAGCCCTCAGACTTGCGTGTACGGCAAGGGTCCCAGCGCCTCAGACAGGAGAATACATGAATGACCCAGCCCTCAGACATGCGTGTGCGGCAAGGGTCCCAGCGCCTCAGACTGGAGAATACATGAATGACCCAGCCCTCAGACTTGCGTGTGCGGCATGGGTCCCAGCGCCTCAGACTGGAGAATACATGAATGACCCAGCCCTCAAACTTGCGTGTGCGGCAAGGGTCCCAGCGCCTCAGATTGGAGAATACATGAATGACCCAGCCCTCAGACTTGCGTGTGCGGCAAGGGTCCCAGCGCCTCAGACGGGAGAATACATGAATGACCCAGCCCTCAGACTTGCGTATGCGGCAAGGGTCACAGCGCCTCAGACGGGAGAATACATGAATGACCCAGCCCTCAGACTTGCGTGTGCGGCAAGGGTCACAGCGCCTCAGACTGGAGAATACATGAATGACCCAGCCCTCAGACTTGCGTGTGCGGCAAGGGTCACAGCGCCTCGGACTGGAGAATACATGAATGACCCAGCCCTCAGACTTGCGTGTGCGGCAAGGGTCACAGCGCCTCAGACTGGAGAATACATGAATGACCCAGCCCTCAAACTTGCGTGTGTGGCAAGGGTCCCAGCGCCTCAGACTGGAGAATACATGAATGACCCAGCCCTCAGACTTGCGTGTGCGGCAAGGGTCCCAGCGCCTCAGACGGGAGAATACATGAATGACCCAGCCCTCAGACTTGCGTGTGCGGCTAGGGTCACAGCGCCTCAGACGGGAGAATACATGAATGACCCAGCCCTCAGACTTGCATGTGCGGCAAGGTTCACAGCGCCTCAGACTGGAGAATAAATGAACGACCCAGCCCTCAGACTTGCGTGTGCGGCAAGGGTCACAGCGCCTCAGACGGGAGAACACATGAACGACCCAGCCCTCAGACTTGCGTGTGCGGCAAGGGTCACAGCGCCTCAGACTGGAGAATACATGAACGACCCAGCCCTCAGACTTGCGTGTGCGGCAAGGGTCACAGCGCCTCAGACTGGAGAATACATGAATGACCCAGCCCTCAGACTTGCGTGTGCGACAAGGGTCACAGCGCCTCGGACTGGAGAATACATGAATGACCCAAACCCTCAGACTTGCGTGTGCGGCAAGGGTCCCAGCGCCTCAGACTGGAGAATACATGAATGACCCAGCCCTCAGACTTGCGTGTGCGGCAAGGGTCACAGCGCCTTAGACTGGAGAATACATGAATGACCCAGCCCTCAGACTTGCGTGTGCAGCAAGGGTCCCAGCGCCTCAGACTGGAGAACACATGAATGACCCAGCCCTCAGACTTGCGTGTGCGGCAAGGGTCCCAGCGCCTCAGACTGGAGAACACATAAATGACCCAGCCCTCAGACTTGCGTGTGCGGCAAGGGTCCCAGCGCCTCAGACGGGAGAATACATGAATGACCCAGCCCTCAGACTTGCGTGTGCGGCAAGGGTCCCAGCGCCTCAGACTGGAGAATACATGAATGACCCAGCCCTCAGACTTGCGTGTGCGGCAAGGGTCCCAGCGCCTCAGACGGGAGAATACATGAATGACCCAGCCCTCAGACTTACGTGTGCGGCAGGGGTCCCAGCGCCTCAGACTGGAGAACACATGAATGACCCAGCCCTCAGACTTACGTGTGCGGCAGGGGTCCCAGCCCTCAGACTTGCGTGTACGGCAAGGGTCCCAGCGCCTCAGACAGGAGAATACATGAATGACCCAGCCCTCAGACATGCGTGTGCGGCAAGGGTCCCAGCGCCTCAGACTGGAGAATACATGAATGACCCAGCCCTCAGACTTGCGTGTGCGGCATGGGTCCCAGCGCCTCAGACTGGAGAATACATGAATGACCCAGCCCTCAAACTTGCGTGTGCGGCAAGGGTCCCAGCGCCTCAGATTGGAGAATACATGAATGACCCAGCCCTCAGACTTGCGTGTGCGGCAAGGGTCCCAGCGCCTCAGACGGGAGAATACATGAATGACCCAGCCCTCAGACTTGCGTATGCGGCAAGGGTCACAGCGCCTCAGACGGGAGAATACATGAATGACCCAGCCCTCAGACTTGCGTGTGCGGCAAGGGTCACAGCGCCTCAGACTGGAGAATACATGAACGACCCAGCCCTCAGACTTGCGTGTGCGGCAAGGGTCACAGCGCCTCAGACTGGAGAATACATGAATAACCCAAGCCCTCAGACTTGCGTGTGCGGCAAGGGTCCCAGCGCCTCAGACTGGAGAATACATGAATGACCCAACCCTCAGACTTGCGTGTGCGGCAAGGGTCCCAGCGCCTCAGACTGGAGAATACATGAATGACCCAGCCCTCAGACTTACGTGTGCGGCAAGGGTCACAGCGCCTCGGACTGGAGAATACATGAATAACCCAAGCCCTCAGATTTGCGTGTGCGGCAAGGGTCACAGCGCCTCAGACTGGAGAATACATAAATGACCCAGCCCTCAGACTTGCGTGTGCGGCAAGGGTCACAGCGCCTCAGACTGGAGAATACATGAATGACCCAGCCCTCAGACTTGCGTGTGCAACAAGAGTCCCAGCGCCTAAGACTGGAGAATACATGAATGACCCAAGCTCTCAGACTTGCGTGTGCGGCAAGGGTCCCAGCGCCTCAGACTAGAGAATACATGAATGACCCAGCCCTCAGACTTGCGTGTGCGGCAAGGGGCCCAGCGCCTCAGACTGGAGAATACATGAATGACCCAGCCCTCAGACTTGCGTGTGCGGCAAGGGTCACAGCTCCTCGGACTGGAGAATACATGAATAACCCAAGCCCTCAGACTTGCGTGTGTGGCAAGGGTCACAGCGCCTCAGACTGGAGAATACATGAATGACCCAGCCCTCAGACTTGCGTGTGCGGCAAGGGTCACAGCGCCTCAGACTGGAGAATACATGAATGACCCAGCCCTCAGACTTGCGTGTGCAGCAAGGGTCCCAGCGCCTCAGACTGGAGAATACATGAATGACCCAAGCCCTCAGACTTGCGTGTGCGGCAAGGGTCCCAGCGCCTCAGACTAGAGAATACATGAATGACCCAGCCCTCAGACTTGCGTGTGCGGCAAGGGTCCCAGCGCCTCAGACTGGAGAATACATGAATGACCCAGCCCTCAGACTTGCGTGTGCGGTAAGGGTCCCAGCGCCTCAGACGGGAGAATACATGAATGACTCAGACCTCAGACTTGCGTGTGCGGCAAGGTTCACAGCGCCTCAGACGGGAGAATACATGAATGACCCAGCCATCAGACTTGCGTGTGCGGCAAGGGTGCAGAGTGCCTCAGACGGGAGAATACATGAATGACCCAGCCCTCAGACTTGCGTGTGCGGCAAGGTTCACAGTGCCTCAGATGGGAGAATACATGAATGACCCAGCCCTCAGACTTGCGTATGCGGCAATGGTCAGAGCGCCTCAGACTGGAGAACACATGAATGACCCAGCCATCAGACTTGCGTGTGCGGCAAGGTTCCCGGCGCCTCAGACTGGAGAATACATGAATGACCCAGCCCTCAAACTTGCGTGTGCGGCAAGGGTCCCAGCGCCTCAGACTGGAGAATACATGAATGACCCAGCCCTCAGACTTGCGTGTGCGGCAAGGGTCACAGCGCCTCAGACGGGAGAATACATGAATGACCCAGCCCTCAGACTTGCGTGTGCGGCAAGGGTCACAGCGCCTCAGACGGGAGAATACATGAATGACCCAGCCCTCAGACTTGCGTGTGCAGCAAGGGTCACAGCGCCTCAGACTGGAGAATACATGAACGACCCAGCCCTCAGACTTGCGTGTGCGGCAAGGGTTACAGCGCCTCAGACTGAAGAATACATGAATGACCCAGCCCTCAGACTTGCGTGTGCGGCAAGGGTCAAAGCGCCTCGGACTGGAGAATACATGAATGACCCAGACCTCAGACTTGCGTGTGCGGCAAGGGTCACAGCGCCTCAGACTGGAGAATACATGAATAACCCAAGCCCTCAGACTTGCGTGTGCGGCAAGGGTCACAGCGCCTCAGACTGGAGAATACATGAATGACCCAGCCCTCAGACTTCCGTGTGCGTCATGGGTCCCAGCGCCTCAGACTGGAGAATACATGAATGACCCAGCCCTCAAACTTGCGTGTGTGGCAAGGGTCCCAGCGCCTCAGACTGGAGAATACATGAATGACCCTGCCCTCAAACTTGCATGTGTGGCAAGGGTCCCAGCACCTCAGACTGGAGAATACATGAATGACCCAGCCCTCAGACTTGCGTGTGCGGCAAGGGTCCCAGCGCCTCAGACGGGAGAATACATGAATGACCCAGCCCTCAGACTTGCGTATGCGGCAAGGGTCACAGCGCCTCAGACGGGAGAATACATGAATGACCCAGCCCTCAGACTTGCGTGTGCGGCAAGGGTCACAGCGCCTCAGACCGGAGAATACATGAATGACCCAGCCCTCAGACTTGCATGTGCGGCAAGGTTCACAGCGCCTCAGACGGGAGAATACATGAATGACCCAGCCCTCAGACTTGCGTGTGCGGCAAGGGTCACAGCGCCTCAGGCGGGAGAATACATGAATGACCCAGCCCTCAGACTTGCGTGTGCGGCAAGGGTCACAACGCCTCAGACTGGAGAACACATGAATGACCCAGCCCTCAGACTTGCGTGTGCGGTAAGGGTCCCAGCGCCTCAGACTGGAGAACAAATGAATGACCCAGCCCTCAGACTTACGTGTGCGGCAGGGGTCCCAGCGCCTCAGACTGGAGAATACATGAATGACCCAGCCCTCAGACTTGCGTGTACGGCAAGGGTCCCAGCGCCTCAGACAGGAGAATACATGAATGACCCAGCCCTCAGACATGCGTGTGCGGCAAGGGTCCCAGCGCCTCAGACTGGAGTATACATGAATGACCCAGCCCTCAGACTTGCGTGTGCGGCAAGGGTCACAGCGCCTCAGACGGGAGAATACATGAATGACCCAGCCCTCAGACTTGCATGTGCGGCAAGGTTCACAGTGCCTCAGACCGGAGAATACATGAACGACCCAGCCCTCAGACTTGCGGGTGCGGCAAGGGTCCCAGCGCCTCAGACTGGAGAATACATGAATGACCCAGCCCTCAGACTTGCGTGTGCGGCAAGGGTCACAGCGCCTCGGACTGGAGAACACATAATTGACCCAGCCCTCAGACTTGCGTGTGCGGCAAGGGTCCCAGCGCCTCAGACTGGAGAATACATGAATGACCCAAGCCCTCAGACTTGCGTGTGCGGCAAGGGTCACAGCGCCTCGGACTGGAGAATACATGAATGACCCAGCCCTCAGACTTGCGTGTGCGGCATGGGTCCCAGCGCCTCAGACTGGAGAATACATGAATGACCCAGCCCTCAAACTTGCGTGTGCGGCAAGGGTCCCAGCGCCTCAGATTGGAGAATACATGAATGACCCAGCCCTCAGACTTGCGTGTGCGGCAAGGGTCCCAGCGCCTCAGACTGGAGAATACATGAATGACCCAGCCCTCAGACTTGCGTATGCGGCAAGGGTCACAGCGCCTCAGACGGGAGAATACATGAATGACCCAGCCCTCAGACTTGCGTGTGCGGCAAGGGTCACAGCGCCTCAGACGGGAGAATACATGAATGACCCAGCCCTCAGACTTGCATGTGTGGCAAGGTTCACAGCGCCTCAGACGGGAGAATACATGAATGACCCAGCCCTCAGACTTGCGTGTGCGGCAAGGGTCACAGCGCCTCAGACGGGAGAATACATGAATGACCCAGCCCTCAGACTTGCGTGTGCGGCAAGGGTCACAGCGCCTCAGACGGGAGAATACATGAACGACCCAGCCCTCGGGATTGCGTGTGTGGCAAGGGTCACAGCGCCTCCGACGGGAGAATACATGAACGACCCAGCCCTCAGACTTGCGTGTGCTGCAAGGGTCCCAGCGCCTCAGACTGGAGAACACATGAATGACCCAGCCCTCAGACTTGCGTGTGCGGCAAGGGTCCCAGCGCCTCAGACTGGAGAACACATAAATGACTCAGCCCTCAGACTTGCGTGTGCGGCAAGGGTCCCAGCGCCTCAGACTGGAGAATACATGAATGACCCAGCCCTCAGACTTGCGTGTGCGGCAAGGTTCACAGCGCCTCAGACGGGAGAATACATGAATGACCCAGCCCTCAGACTTGCGTGTGCGGCAAGGGTCACAACGCCTCAGACTGGAGAACACATGAATGACCCAGCCCTCAGACTTGCGTGTGCGGCAAGGGTCCCAGCGCCTCAGACTGGAGAACACATGAATGACCCAGCCCTCAGACTTACGTGTGCGGCAGGGGTCCCAGCCCTCAGACTTGCGTGTACGGCAAGGGTCCCAGCGCCTCAGACAGGAGAATACATGAATGACCCAGCCCTCAGACATGCGTGTGCGGCAAGGGTCCCAGCGCCTCAGACTGGAGAATACATGAATGACCCAGCCCTCAGACTTGCGTGTGCGGCATGGGTCCCAGCGCCTCAGACTTGAGAATACATGAATGACCCAGCCCTCAAACTTGCGTGTGCGGCAAGGGTCCCAGCGCCTCAGATTGGAGAATACATGAATGACCCAGCCCTCAGACTTGAGTGTGCGGCAAGGGTCCCAGCGCCTCAGACGGGAGAATACATGAATGACCCAGCCCTCAGACTTGCGTATGCGGCAAGGGTCACAGCGCCTCAGACGGGAGAATACATGAATGACCCAGCCCTCAGACTTGCGTGTGCGGCAAGGGTCACGGCGCCTCAGACGGGAGAATACATGTGCGGCAAGGTTCACAGCGCCTCAGACGGGAGTATACATGAATGACCCAGCCCTCAGACTTGCGTGTGCGGCAAGGGTCACAGCGCCTCAGACGGGAGAATACATGAATGACCCAGCCCTCAGACTTGCGTGTGCGGCAAGGGTCACAGCGCCTCAGACGGGAGAATACATGAACGACCCAGCCCTCGGGATTGCGTGTGCGGCAAGGGTCACAGCGCCTCCGATGGGAGAATACATGAACGACCCAGCCCTCAGACTTGCGTGTGCGGCAAGGGTCACAGCGCCTCAGACGGGAGAATACATGAACGACCCATCCCTCGGGATTGCGTGTGCGGCAAGGGTCACAGCGCCTCCGACAGGAGAATACATGAATAACCCAAGCCCTCAGACTTGCGTGTGCGGCAAGGGTCACAGCGCCTCAGACTGGAGAATACATGAATGACCCAGCCCTCAGACTTGCGTGTGCGGCAAGGGTCACAGCGCCTCAGACTGGAGAATACATGAATGACCCAGCCCTCAGACTTGCGTGTGCAACAAGAGTCCCAGCGCCTAAGACTGGAGAATACATGAATGACCCAAGCCCTCAGACTTGCGTGTGCGGCAAGGGTCCCAGTGCCTCAGACTAGAGAATACATGAATGACCCAGCCCTCAGACTTGCGTGTGCGGCAAGGGGCCCAGCGCCTCAGACTGGAGAATACATGAATGACCCAGCCCTCAGACTTGCGTGTGCGGCAAGGGTCACAGCGCCTCGGACTGGAGAATACATGAATAACCCAAGCCCTCAGACTTGCGTGTGTGGCAAGGGTCACAGCGCCTCAGACTGGAGAATACATGAATGACCCAGCTCTCAGGCTTGCGTGTGCGGCAAGGGTCACAGCACCTCAGACTGGAGAATACATGAATGACCCAGCCCTCAGACTTGCGTGTGCAGCAAGGATCCCAGCGCCTCAGACTGGAGAATACATGAATGACCCAAGCCCTCAGACTTGCGTGTGCGGCAAGGGTCCCAGCGCCTCAGACTAGAGAATACATGAATGACCCAGCCCTCAGACTTGCGTGTGCGGCAAGGGTCCCAGCGCCTCAGACTGGAGAATACATGAATGACCCAGCCCTCAGACTTGCGTGTGCGGTATGGTCCCAGCGCCTCAGACGGGAGAATACATGAATGACCCAGACCTCAGACTTGCGTGTGCGGCAAGGTTCACAGCGCCTCAGACGGGAGAATACATGAATGACCCAGCCATCAGACTTGCGTGTGCGGCAAGGGTGCAGAGCGCCTCAGACGGGAGAATACATGAATGACCCAGCCCTCAGACTTGCGTGTGCGGCAAGGTTCACAGCGCCTCAGATGGGAGAATACATGAATGACCCAGCCCTCAGACTTGCGTATGCGGCAAGGGTCACAGCGCCTCAGACTGGAGAACACATGAATGACCCAGCCCTCAGACTTGCGTGTGCGGCAAGGTTCCCGGCGCCTCAGACTGGAGAATACATGAATGACCCAGCCCTCAAACTTGTGTGTGCGGCAAGGGTCCCAGCGCCTCAGACTGGAGAATACATGAATGACCCAGCCCTCAGACTTGCGTGTGCGGCAAGGGTCACAGCGCCTCAGACGGGAGAATACATGAATGACCCAGCCCTCAGACTTGCGTGTGCGGCAAGGGTCACAGCGCCTCAGACTGGAGAATACATGAACGACCCAGCCCTCAGACTTGCGTGTGCGGCAAGGGTCACAGCGCCTCAGACTGGAGAATACATGAATGACCCAGCCCTCAGACTTACGTGTGCGGCAAGGGTCACAGCGCCTCGGACTGGAGAATACATGAATAACCCAAGCCCTCAGATTTGCGTGTGCGGCAAGGGTCACAGCGCCTCAGACTGGAGAATACATAAATGACCCAGCCCTCAGACTTGCGTGTGCGGCAAGGGTCACAGCGCCTCAGACTGGAGAATACATGAATGACCCAGCCCTCAGACTTGCGTGTGCAACAAGAGTCCCAGCGCCTAAGACTGGAGAATACATGAATGACCCAAGCTCTCAGACTTGCGTGTGCGGCAAGGGTCCCAGCGCCTCAGACTAGAGAATACATGAATGACCCAGCCCTCAGACTTGCGTGTGCGGCAAGGGTCAAAGCGCCTCGGACTGGAGAATACATGAATGACCCAGCCCTCAGACTTGCGTGTGCGGCAAGGGTCACAGCGCCTCAGACTGGAGAATACATGAATAACCCAAGCCCTCAGACTTGCGTGTGCGGCAAGGGTCACAGCGCCTCAGACTGGAGAATACATGAATGACCCAGCCCTCAGACTTCCGTGTGCGTCATGGGTCCCAGCGCCTCAGACTGGAGAATACATGAATGACCCAGCCCTCAAACTTGCGTGTGTGGCAAGGGTCCCAGCGCCTCAGACTGGAGAATACATGAATGACCCTGCCCTCAAACTTGCATGTGTGGCAAGGGTCCCAGCGCCTCAGACTGGAGAATACATGAATGACCCAGCCCTCAGACTTGCGTGTGCGGCAAGGGTCCCAGCGCCTCAGACGGGAGAATACATGAATGACCCAGCCCTCAGACTTGCGTATGCGGCAAGGGTCACAGCGCCTCAGACGGGAGAATACATGAATGACCCAGCCCTCAGACTTGCGTGTGCGGCAAGGGTCACAGCGCCTCAGACCGGAGAATACATGAATGACCCAGCCCTCAGACTTGCGTGTGCGGCAAGGTTCACAGCGCCTCAGACGGGAGAATACATGAATGACCCAGCCCTCAGACTTGCGTGTGCGGCAAGGGTCACAGCGCCTCAGGCGGGAGAATACATGAATGACCCAGCCCTCAGACTTGCGTGTGCGGCAAGGGTCACAACGCCTCAGACTGGAGAACACATGAATGACCCAGCGCTCAGACTTGCGTGTGCGGTAAGGGTCCCAGCGCCTCAGACTGGAGAACAAATGAATGACCCAGCCCTCAGACTTACGTGTGCGGCAGGGGTCCCAGCGCCTCAGACTGGAGAATACATGAATGACCCAGCCCTCAGACTTGCGTGTACGGCAAGGGTCCCAGCGCCTCAGACAGGAGAATACATGAATGACCCAGCCCTCAGACATGCGTGTGCGGCAAGGGTCCCAGCGCCTCAGACTGGAGTATACATGAATGACCCAGCCCTCAGACTTGCGTGTGCGGCAAGGGTCACAGCGCCTCAGACGGGAGAATACATGAATGACCCAGCCCTCAGACTTGCATGTGCGGCAAGGTTCACAGTGCCTCAGACCGGAGAATACATGAACGACCCAGCCCTCAGACTTGCGGGTGCGGCAAGGGTCCCAGCGCCTCAGACTGGAGAATACATGAATGACCCAGCCCTCAGACTTGCGTGTGCGGCAAGGGTCACAGCGCCTCGGACTGGAGAACACATAATTGACCCAGCCCTCAGACTTGCGTGTGCGGCAAGGGTCCCAGCGCCTCAGACTGGAGAATACATGAATGACCCAAGCCCTCAGACTTGCGTGTGCGGCAAGGGTCACAGCGCCTCGGACTGGAGAATACATGAATGACCCAGCCCTCAGACTTGCGTGTGCGGCATGGGTCCCAGCGCCTCAGACTGGAGAATACATGAATGACCCAGCCCTCAAACTTGCGTGTGCGGCAAGGGTCCCAGCGCCTCAGATTGGAGAATACATGAATGACCCAGCCCTCAGACTTGCGTGTGCGGCAATGGTCCCAGCGCCTCAGACGGGAGAATACATGAATGACCCAGCCCTCAGACTTGCGTATGCGGCAAGGGTCACAGCGCCTCAGACGGGAGAATACATGAATGACCCAGCCCTCAGACTTGCGTGTGCGGCAAGGGTCACAGCGCCTCAGACGGGAGAATACATGAATGACCCAGCCCTCAGACTTGCATGTGTGGCAAGGTTCACAGCGCCTCAGACGGGAGAATACATGAATGACCCAGCCCTCAGACTTGCGTGTGCGGCAAGGGTCACAGCGCCTCAGACGGGAGAATACATGAATGACCCAGCCCTCAGACTTGCGTGTGCGGCAAGGGTCACAGCGCCTCAGACGGGAGAATACATGAACGACCCAGCCCTCGGGATTGCGTGTGCGGCAAGGGTCACAGCGCCTCCGACGGGAGAATACATGAACGACCCAGCCCTCAGACTTGCGTGTGCGGCAAGGGTCACAGCGCCTCAGACGGGAGAATACATGAACGACCCAGCCCTCCGGATTGCGTGTGTGGCAAGGGTCACAGCGCCTCCGACGGGAGAATACATGAACGACCCAGCCCTCAGACTTGCGTGTGCGGCAACGGTCACAGCGCCTCAGACTGGAGAATACATGAATGACCCAGCCCTCAGACTTGCGTGTGCGGCAAGGGTCACAGTGCCTCGGACTGGAGAATACATGAATGACCCAGCCCTCAGACTTGCGTGTGCGGCAAGGGTCACAGCGCCTCGGACTGGAGAATACATGCATAACCCAAGCCCTCAGACTTGCGTGTGCGGCAAGGGTCACAGCGCCTCACACTGGAGAATACATGAATGACCCAGCCCTCAGACTTGCGTGTGCGGCAAGGGTCCCAGCGCCTCAGACTGGAGAATACATGAATGACCCAGCCCTCAGACTTACGTGTGCGGCAAGGGTCACAGCACCTCGGACTGGAGAATTCATGAATAACCCAAGCCCTCAGACTTGCGTGTGCGCCAAGGGTCACAGCGCCTCAGACTGGAGAATACATGAATGACCCAGCCCTCAGACTTGCGTGTGCGGCAAGGGTCACAGCGCCTCAGACTGGAGAATACATGAATGACCCAGCCCTCAGACTTGCGTGTGCAACAAGAGTCCCAGCGCCTAAGACTGGAGAATACATGAATGACCCAGCCCTCAGACTTGCGTGTGCGGCAAGGGTCCCAGCGCCTCAGACTAGAGAATACATGAATGACCCAGCCCTCAGACTTGCGTGTGCGGCAAGGGGCCCAGCGCCTCAGACTGGAGAATACATGAATGACCCAGCCCTCAGACTTGCGTGTGCAGCAAAGGTCACAGCGCCTCGGACTGGAGAATACATGAATAACCCAAGCCCTCAGACTTGCGTGTGTGGCAAGGGTCACAGCGCCTCAGACTGGAGAATACATGAATGACCCAGCCCTCAGACTTGCGTGTGCGGCAAGGGTCACAGCGCCTCAGACTGGAGAATACATGAATGACCCAGCCCTCAGACTTGCCTGTGCGGTAAGAGTCCCAGCGCCTCAGACGGGAGAATACATGAATGACCCAGACCTCAGACTTGCGTGTGCGGCAAGGTTCACAGCGGCTCAGACGGGAGAATACATGAATGACCCAGCCATCAGACTTGCGTGTGCGGCAAGGGTGCAGAGCGCCTCAGACGGGAGAATACATGAGTGACCCAGCTCTCAGACTTGCGTGTGCGGCAAGGTTCACAGCGCCTCAGATGGGAGAATACATGAATGACCCAGCCCTCAGACTTGCGTATGCGGCAAGGGTCACAGCGCCTCAGACTGGAGAACACATGAATGACCCAGCCCTCAGACTTGCGTGTGCGACAAGGTTCCCGGCGCCTCAGACTGGAGAATACATGAATGACCCAGCCCTCAAACTTGCGTGTGCGGCAAGGGTCCCAGCGCCTCAGACTGGAGAATACATGAATGACCCAGCCCTCAGACTTGCGTGTGCGGCAAGGGTCACAGCGCCTCAGACGGGAGAATACATGAATGACCCAGCCCTCAGACTTGCGTGTGCGGCAAGGGTCACAGTGCCTCAGACGGGAGAATACATGAATGACCCAGCCCTCAGACTTGCGTGTGCGGCAAGGGTCACAGCGCCTAAGACTGGAGAATACATGAACGACCCAGCCCTCAGACTTGGGTGTGCGGCAAGGGTCACAGCGCCTTAGACGGGTGAATACATGAACGACCCAGCCCTCAGACTTGCGTGTGCGGCAAGGGTTACAGCGCCTCAGACTGCAGAATACATGAATGACCCAGCCCTCAGACTTGCGTGTGCGGCAAGGGTCAAAGCGCCTCGGACTGGAGAATACATGAATGACCCAGCCCTCAGACTTGCGTGTGCGGCAAGGGTCACAGCGCCTCAGACTGGAGAATACATGAATAACCCAAGCCCTCAGACTTGCGTGTGCGGCAAGGGTCACAGCGCCTCAGACTGGAGAATACATGAATGACCAAGCCCTCAGACCTGCGTGTGCGGCAAGGGTCACAGCCCCTCAGACCGGAGAATACATGAATGACCCAGCCCTCAGACTTGCGTGTGCGGCAAGGGTCCCAGCGCCTCAGACTGGAGAATACATGAATGACCCAGCCCTCAGACTTGCGTGTGCGGCAAGGGTCCCAGCGCCTCAGACTGGAGAATACATGAATGACCCAGACCTCAGACTTGCGTGTGCAGCAAGGGTCCCAGCGCCTCAGACGGGAGAATACATGAATGACCCAGCCCTCAGACTTGCGTGTACGGCAAGGTTCACAGCGCCTCAGACGGGAGAATACATGAATGACCCAGCCCTCAGACTTGCGTGTGCGGCAAGGGGCCCAGCGCCTCAGACTGGAGAATACATGAATGACCCAGCCCTCAGACTTGCGTGTGCGGCAAGGGTCACAGCGCCTCGGACTGGAGAATACATGAATAACCCAAGCCCTCAGACTTGCGTGTGCGGCAAGGGTCACAGCGCCTCAGACTGGAGAATACATGAATGACCCAGCCCTCAGACTTGCGTGTGCGGCAAGGGTCACAGCGCCTCAGACCGGAGAATACATGAATGACCCAGCCCTCAGACTTGCGTGTGCGGCAAGGGTCCCAGCGCCTCAGACTGGAGAATACATGAATGACCCAGCCCTCAGACTTGCGTGTGCGGCAAGGGTCACAGCGCCTCAGACTGGATAATACATGAATGACCCAGCCCTCAGACTTGCCTGTGCGGCAAGGGTCACAGCGCCTCAGACTGGAGAATACATAATTGACCCAGCCCTCAGACTTGCGTGTGCAACAAGAGTCCCAGCGCCTAAGACTGGAGAATACATGAATGACCCAGCCCTCAGACTTGCGTGTGCGGCAAGGGTCCCAGCGCCTCAGACTAGAGAATACATGAATGACCCAGCCCTCAGACTTGCGTGTGCGGCAAGGGGCCCAGCGCCTCAGACTGGAGAATACATGAATGACCCAGCCCTCAGACTTGCGTGTGCGGCAAAGGTCACAGCGCCTCGGACTGGAGAATACATGAATAACCCAAGCCCTCAGACTTGCGTGCGTGGCAAGGGTCACAGCGCCTCAGACTGGAGAATACATGAATGACCCAGCCCTCAGACTTGCGTGTGCGGCAAGGGTCACAGCGCCTCAGACTGGAGAATACATGAATGACCCAGCCCTCAGACTTGCGTGTGCGGCAAGGGTCACAGCGCCTCAGACGGGAGAATACATGAATGACCCAGCCCTCAGACTTGCGTGTGCGGCAAGGGTCACAGTGCCTCAGACGGGAGAATACATGAATGACCCAGCCCTCAGACTTGCGTGTGCGGCAAGGGTCACAGCGCCTCAGACTGGAGAATACATGAACGACCCAGCCCTCAGACTTGGGTGTGCGGCAAGGGTCACAGCGCCTTAGACGGGTGAATACATGAACGACCCAGCCCTCAGACTTGCGTGTGCGGCAAGGGTTACAGCGCCTCAGACTGAAGAATACATGAATGACCCAGCCCTCAGACTTGCGTGTGCGGCAAGGGTCACAGCGCCTCAGACTGGAGAATACATGAACGACCCAGCCCTCAGACTTGGGTGTGCGGCAAGGGTCACAGCGCCTTAGACGGGTGAATACATGAACGACCCAGCCCTCAGACTTGCGTGTGCGGCAAGGGTCACAGCGCCTCAGACTGGAGAATACATGAATAACCCAAGCCCTCAGACTTGCGTGTGCGGCAAGGGTCACAGCGCCTCAGACTGGAGAATACATGAATGACCCAGCCCTCAGACCTGCGTGTGCGGCAAGGGTCACAGCGCCTCAGACCGGAGAATACATGAATGACCCAGCCCTCAGACTTGCGTGTGCGGCAAGGGTCCCAGCGCCATAGACTGGAGAATACATGAATGACCCAGCCCTCAGACTTGCGTGTGCGGCAAGGGTCCCAGCGCCTCAGACTGGAGAATACATGAATGACCCAGACCTCAGACTTGCGTGTATGGCAAGGTTCACAGCGCCTCAGACGGGAGAATACATGAATGACCCAGCCCTCAGACTTGCGTGTGCGGCAAGGGTCCCAGCGCCTTAGACTGGAGAATACATGAATGACCCAGCCCTCAGACTTGCGTGTGCAGCAAGGGTCCCAGCGCCTCGGACTGGAGAATACATGAATGACCCAGCCCTCAGACTTGCGTGTATGGCAAGGTTCACAGCGCCTCAGACGGGAGAATACATGAATGACCCAGCCCTCCGACTTGCGTGTACGGCAAGGTTCACAGCGCCTCAGACAGGAGAATACATGAATGACCCAGCCCTCAGACTTGCGTGTGCAGCAAGGGGCCCAGCGCCTCAGACTGGAGAATACATGAATGACCCAGCCCTCAGACTTGCGTGTGCGGCAAGGGTCACAGCGCCTCGGACTGGAGAATACATGAATAACCCAAGCCCTCAGACTTGCGTGTGCGGCAAGGGTCACAGCGCCTCAGACTGGAGAATACATGAATGACCCAGCCCTCAGACTTGCGTGTGCGGCAAGGGTCACAGCGCCTCAGACCGGAGAATACATGAATGACCCAGCCCTCAGACTTGCGTGTGCGGCAAGGGTCCCAGCGCCTCAGACTGGAGAATACATGAATGACCCAGCCCTCAGACTTGCGTGTGCGGCAAGGGTCACAGCGCCTCAGACTGGATAATACATGAATGACCCGAGCCCTCAGACTTGCGTGTGCGGCAAGGGTCACAGCGCCTCAGACTGGAGAATACATGAATGACCCAGCCCTCAGACTTGCGTGTGCGGCAAGGGTCACAGCGCCTCAGACTGGATAATACATGAATGACCCAGCCCTCAGACCTGCATGTGTGGCAAGGGTCACAGCGCTCAGACTGGATACATGACCGAGCCATAAGACTGCATGTGTGGCACATGTTATAGTGCTCAGATTGTACACATGACAGGTCCCTCAGACTGCATGTGTTACTAAGGTCACAGCTCTCAGACTGGATACATGACAAGTACCTCAGATTGTATGTGTGGCAAGGATCACAGTGCTCAGACTGGATACATGACCAAGCCCTCAGACTGCATGTGTGGCAAGGGTCACAGCGCTCAGACTGGAGACATGACCGAGCCCTCAGACTGCATGTGTGGCAAGGGTCACAGCGCTCAGGCTGGATACATGACCGATCCCTCAGACTGCATGTGTGGCAAGGGTCACAGCGCTCAGACTGGATACATGACCGAGCCCTCAGACTGCAAGTGTGGCAAAGGTCACAGCGCTCAGACTGTATACATGACAGATCCCTCAGACTGCATGTGTTGCTAAGGTCACAGCGCTCAGACTGGATCCATGACAGGTCCCTCAGTTTGTATGTGTGGCAAGGGTCACAGCGCTCAGACTGGATACTTGACCGAGCCCTCAGACTGCATGTGTGGCTAGGGTCACAGCGCTCAGACTGGATACATGACCGAGCCCTCAGATTGCATGTGTGTCAAGGGTCACAGCGCTCAGACTGGATGCATGACCGAGCCCTCAGACTTCATGTGTGGCAAGGGTCACAGCGCTCAGACTGGATACATGACTGAGCCCTCAGACTGCATGTGTGGCAAGGGTCACAGCGCTCAGACTGGATACATGTAAATGAAACCTGGAGTGTAAGGACACATGTAAGAAAGGGCTGCCCTCATTGGAGGTAACAACAGAAGAGAGGGAGGTTCCAAAGAGGGACTACTAGGCCTATTCACCAATCAAAAGCCATCATTTACAAAGGACAGTAAGAGGAGCCAATTGAAAAGATGGGCGGAGCTAAACGTCCATATCTGAAAACAGCATGTCTCGAAGAGACAGTGCAAGTGCTGCCTAGGCGAGACCTAAAAAGATAACTTACGATAGGGTGTGGCTGGGCCACCTGCGCAAACCTATTAAGTATTCCTACAGTAACTGCACGTTTATCTAATTCCGTGGTGCTTCAAGGGAGAGAGCGGCCGCCTGTGCTCTCACAGTGGCTGAGAAAACCCAGTCCTTGCAGTACTCAGAAAGTCCACAGCAACCAACTCAAATAGCAATTATAAGAAATAAATGGCTTCAAATCTTCTTGTTTTTAGGTCGATTTATTCAGACCCCTGTAGCCAGACTACACAGGTGCCAGGAGCACAGAGGTGAAAGTCAGCCACACAGGCCCGGAGCACCCAGGTGAGAGTCAGCCACACAGGGGCCGGGAGCACACAGGTGAGAGTCAGCCACACAGGGGTCGGGAGCACAGAGGTGAGAGTCAGCCACACAGGCCCGGAGCACCCAGGTGAGAGTCAGCCACACAGGCCCGGAGCACACAGGTGAGAGTCAGCCACACAGGGGCCGGGAGCACACAGGTGAGAGTCAGCCACACAGGGGCCGGGAGCACACAGGTGAGAGTCAGCCACACAGGGGCCAAGAGCACCCAGGTGAGAGTCAGTCACACAGGGGCCGGAGCACCCAGGTGAGAGTCAGCCACACAGGGGCCGGGAGCACACAGGTGAGAGTCAGCCACACAGGGGCCAAGAGCACCCAGGTGAGAGTCAGTCACACAGGGGCCGGAGCACACAGGTGAGAGTCAGCCACACAGGGGCCGGAGCACACAGGTGAGCGTGAGCCACACAGGGGCAGGAGCACACAGGTGAGAGTCAGCCACACAGGGGCCCGGAGCACACATGTGAGAGTCAGCCACACTACACAGGTGCCAGGAGCACAGAGGTGAGAGTCAGCCACACAGGGGCCAGGAGCACACAGGTGAGAGTCAGTCACACAGGGGCCGGGAGCACACAGGTGAGAGTCAGCCACTCAGGGGCCGGGAGCACACGGGTGAGAGTCAGCCACACAGGGGCCAGGAGCACAGAGGTGAGAGTCAGCCACACAGGGGCCAGGAGCACACAGGTGAGAGTCAGTCACACAGGGGCCGGGAGCACACAGGTGAGAGTCAGCCACACAGGCCCGGAGCACACAGGTGAGAGTCAGCCACACAGGGGCCAGGAGCACACGGGTGAGAGTCAGCCACACAGGTGCCAGGAGCACAGAGGTGAGAGTCAGCCACACAGGGGCCAGGAGCACACAGGTGAGAGTCAGTCACACAGTGGCCGGGAGCACACAGGTGAGAGTCAGCCACTCAGGGGCCGGGAGCACAGAGGTGAGAGTCAGCCACACAGGCCCGGAGCACCCAGGTGAGAGTCAGCCACACAGGGGCCGGGAGCACAGAGGTGAGAGTCAGTCACACAGGGGCCGGGAGCACACAGGTGAGAGTCAGCCACACAGGGGCCGGGAGCACAGAGGTGAGAGTCAGCCACACAGGCCCGGAGCACAGAGGTGAGAGTCAGCCACACAGGGGCCGGGAGCACACGGGTGAGAGTCAGCCACACAGGCCAAGAGCACACAGGTGACCGTGAGCCACACAGGAGCCGGGAGCACCCAGGTGAGAGTCAGCCACACAGGGGCCAAGAGCACACAGGTGAGAGTCAGCCACACAGGGGCCGGGAGCACACAGGTGAGAGTCAGCCACACAGGGCCAGGAGCACACAGGTGAGAGTCAGCCACGCAGGGGCCGGAGCACACAGGTGAGAGTCAGCCACACAGGCCCGGAGCACACAGGTGAGAGTCAGCCACACAGGGGCCGGGAGCACACAGGTGAGAGTCAGCCACACAGGGGCCAGGAGCACACAGGTGAGAGTCAGCCACACAGGGGCCAGGAGCACCCAGGTGAGAGTCAGACACACAGGCCCGGAGCACACAGGTGAGAGTCAGCCACACAGGGGCTGGGAGCACACGGGTGAGAGTCAGCCACACAGGGGCCGGGAGCACACAGGTGAGAGTCAGCCACACAGGCCCGGAGCACCCAGGTGAGAGTCAGCCACACAGGGCCAGGAGCACCCAGGTGAGAGTCAGCCACACAGGCCCGGAGCACCCAGGTGAGAGTCAGCCACACAGGCCCGGAGCACCCAGGTGAGAGTCAGCCACACAGGCCCGGAGCACACGGGTGAGAGTCAGCCACACAGGGGCCGGGAGCACACGGGTGAGAGTCAGCCACACAGGGGCCAAGAGCACACAGGTGAGAGTCAGCCACACAGGGCCAGGAGCACACAGGTGAGAGTCAGCCACACAGGGGCCGGGAGCACACGAGTGAGAGTCAGCCACACAGGGGCCGGGAGCACACAGGTGAGAGTCAGCCACACAGGGCCAGGAGCACACAGGTGAGAGTCAGCCACACAGGGGCCGGGAGCACAAAGGTGAGAGTCAGCCACACAGGGGCCAAGAGCACACAGGTGAGAGTCAGCCACACAGGAAACGGGAGCACATAGGTGAGAGTCAGTCACACAGGGGCCAAGAGCACACAGGTGAGAGTCAGCCACACAGGGCCAGGAGCACACAGGTGAGAGTCAGCCACACAGGGGCCGGGAGCACACGAGTGAGAGTCAGCCACACAGGGGCCGGGAGCACACAGGTGAGAGTCAGCCACACAGGGCCAGGAGCACACAGGTGAGAGTCAGCCACACAGGCCCGGAGCACACAGGTGGGAGTCAGCCACACAGGAGCCGGGAGCACACAGGTGAGAGTCAGCCACACAGGAGCCGGGAGCACACAGGTGAGAGTCAGCCACACAGGGGCCGGGAGCACACAGGTGAGAGTCAGCCACACAGGCCCGGAGCACACAGGTGAGAGTCAGCCAGACAGGGGCCAGGAGCACACAGGTGAGAGTCAGCCACACAGGGGCCGGGAGCACACAGGTGAGAGTCAATCACACAAAGGCCAGGAGCACACAGGTGAGAGTCAGCCACACAGGGGCAGGGAGCACACAGGTGAGAGTCAGCCACACAGGGGCAAGGAGCACCCAGGTGAGAGTCAGTCACACAAAGGCCAGGAGCACACAGGTGAGAGTCAGTCACACAGGGGCCGGGAGCACACAGGTGAGAGTCAGTCACACAGGGGCCGGGAGCACACAGGTGAGAGTCAGCCACACAGGCCCGGAGCACACAGGTGAGAGTCAGCCACACAGGGGCAGGAGCACACGGTTGAGAGTCAGCCACACAGGGGCAGGAGCACACAGGTGAGAATCAGCCACACAGGGGTCGGGAGCACACAGGTGAGAGTCAGCCACACAGGCCAGGAGCACACAGGTGAGAGTCAGCCACACAGGGGCAGGGAGCACACAGGTGAGAGTCAGCCACACAGGGGCAAGGAGCACCCAGGTGAGAGTCAGCCACACAGGGGTTGGGAGCACCCAGGTGAGAGTCAGCCACACAGGCCCGGAGCACACAGGTGAGAGTCAGCCACACAGGCCCGGAGCACACAGGTGAGAATCAGCCACACAGGGGCCGGGAGCACAAGGGTGAGAGTCAGCCACACAGGGGCCAGGAGCACACAGGTGAGCGTGAGCCACACAGGGGCCGGGAGCACCCAGGTGAGAGTCAGCACACAGGGGCAAGGAGCACCCAGGTGAGAGTCAGTCACACAAAGGCCAGGAGCACACAGGTGAGAGTCAGTCACATAGGGGCCTGGAGCACACAGGCGAGAGTCAGCCACACAGGGGCCGGGAGCACACAGGTGAGAGTCAGTCACATAGGGGCCTGGAGCACACAGGTGAGAGTCAGCCACACAGGCCCGGAGCACACAGGTGAGAGTCAGCCACACAGGGGCTGGGAGAACACGGGTGAGAGTCAGCCACACAGGCCAGGAGCACACAGGTGAGAATCAGCCACACAGGGGCCAGGAGCACCCAGGTGAGAGTCAGCCACACAGGGGCAGGGAGCACACGGTTGAGAGTCAGCCACACAGGGGCAGGAGCACACAGGTGAGAATCAGCCACACAGGGGTCGGGAGCACACAGGTGAGAGTCAGCCACACAGGCCAGGAGCACACAGGTGAGTCAGCCACACAGGGGTCGGGAGCACACAGGTGAGAGTCAGCCACACAGGCCAGGATCACACAGGTGAGAATCAGCCACACAGGGGCCAGGAGCACCCAGGTGAGAGTCAGCCACACAGGGGCCAGGAGCACACAGGTGAGAGTCAGCCACATTGGGGCCTGGAGCACACGGGTGAGAGTCAGCCACACAGGGGCCAGAAGCACACAGGTGAGTCAGCCACACAGGGGCCGGGAGCACACAGGTGAGAGTCAGCCACACAGGCCCGGAGCACACAGGTGAGAGTCAGCCACACAGGGGCCAGGAGCACACAGGTGAGTCAGCCACGCAGGGGCCAGCAGCACACGGGTGAGAGTCAGCCACACAGGGGCCAGCAGCACACAGGTGAGAGTCAGCCACACAGGGGCAGGGAGCATACAGGTGAGAGTGGGCCACACAGGGGCCAGGAGCACACAGGTGAGAGTGGGCCACACAGGGGCCAGGAGCACACAGGTGAGAGTCAGCCACACAGGCCCGGAGCACCCAGGTGAGAGTCAGCCACACAGGGGCCGGTAGCACACAGGCGAGAGTCAGCCACACAGGGGCCGGTAGCACACAGGTGAGAGTCAGCCACACAGGGGCCCGGAGCACACAGGTGAGAGTCAGCCACACAGGGGCAGGGAGCACACAGGTGAGAGTCAGCTACACAGGCCAGGAGCACACAGGTGTGAGTCAGCCACACAGGGGTCAGGAGCACACAGGTGAGTCAGCCACACAGGGGCCGGGAGCACACAGGTGAGTCAGTCACACAAGGGCCAGGAGCACACGGGTGAGAGTCAGCCACACAGGGGCCCAGAGCACACGGGTGAGAGTCAGCCACACAGGGGCCAGGAGCACACAGGTGAGAGTCAGCCACACAGGGGCCAGGAGCACACAGGTGAGTCAGCCACACAGGGGCCGGGAGCACACAGGTGAGTCAGTCACACAAGGGCCAGGAGCACACGGGTGAGAGTCAGCCACACAGGGGCCCAGAGCACACGGGTGAGAGTCAGCCACATGGGGGCCGGGAGCACACAGGTGAGTCAGTCACACAAGGGCCAGGAGCACACAGGTGAGTCAACCACACAGGGGCCAGGAGCACACAGGTGAGAGTCAGCCACACAGGGGCCGGGAGCACATGGGTGAGAGTTAGCCACACAGGGGCCAGGAGCACACGGGTGGGAGTCAGCCTGTGAGGAAATCATAGGAACGGAAGGACTCACCGGACTATCACCAGGGGGGGAGCGACAGCAAAACCTCCCTTATCAGGACCGTACTCAGAGACTACCGCTACCATGCTCCTCTTGTGTTTTTCCCCAGGACAACGCGGGTGATAACCCGGAAGTGACCTCCTGGGAATCCGGAAACAGTAAGGTCAGTCCAATGAAAAGCGACCCGGTTCCAGAGGCGGAGTCAGAGAAGGTTGGCGCGGAAAGAGCGGAAGATAGTTGGAGCGAGGCAGTACAGAGAGAAGACACGGGGCCCGAGGAAGAAGACGCGGGACCCGAGGCACCGGACGCGAGATCCTCGGCCGACCACGAGGAGGGAGAGGAGAGCTGGTGCGAGGACTGGTGGTGTCCGGAGGATGCTGGAGAGCATTGCGGCGGAGCCGGTGAGTGATAACGGCTCAAGGGTATCGGGAGGCGGGTTAGTGAAGGCTGGAGGGACAACCGGGTGGGGTTAGGAATAGAGGGATGTCTCGAGGTATTTCCTGACTAAGACTTTGGTGTCCTTGCAACATACCATCACTTGTATTGCACAATATCTTTCGGCGTTTTTCCCTTACCGTAAACCTTTCTAAAAGCACTATTCTGACCCTAGGCACTTAATTCCTACCTCTCTCCTTTCAGGAACCTCATCCGAACATCACGACTTTCCTGCCCTTCACTGGTTTTTCATGGTCAAGATTAGAACACTAAAGGTGTGGTGAAGGTAGAAACCCACGACCTAAGCAAAGCATTTTTCTTACGGTACCCTCATTTTTTTTCTCCTCCTATGAGCCTCCGGGGAGACCACCTTAATCAAGAGGAAAACGAGAGCGAGGCATCATCTCTACGAGTCTCAAAAACCTCCAGCTCATCAAAGGAATCGTCCGAGGAAGAAGAACCCGAGGGACAGTCAGCCCCACAAGCATTAACTCCTTCTGTGATCAATAAAACTGCTTCTTTTAGACCCATCCTACAGCCTCCTCGCCTGTTTATAAAACCCACACTCCCACAAGTGGTGTCAGAAGTGGGATAGAAAGGCAAGATGGAGGCTGCACTGGTGAAGATGGCAGAAAACCAGGAGCACCTGGTGTTAGACCCGGCTTCCTGGGCAGCAGGGCACTCAGGGGTAACTGCGCTCCAATCGCATCAACTGGAGTGTTCCCTCACTGATGTCCTGGGGCCTCAGTACTAAGGGACCCAAAACTGGATAACCAAGTACTCCTCTCCAGCACTTGACTCTCTCAGGGTAGGGAGACAGAGCAGTCCAAGGCTTACTCAAGGAGGTGAGGTGGGGTTAGACATTCAGAATACAGTGTAAACCGTACCACCAGCTGATAAACTCAATGTCCAGTCAGTGCTTTACTTTTTATAAAAGAAAAGTACTTTAATACACATAAGATAATTATTCTACACATAAAACTAGGATAAACAGTGAAAACCAGAAGTCTCTACAACCCTCTGGGACAGAGTTCTGACCCCAAACAGTATTATAGTGCCTAGACGCCAAGCACTATAAAAACACAGTTAACATGAAAACAGTAAGCATTGCATATTACAGATCATGTTACACAGGGCTGCTCTCATTCACTAGAGCCTTGATACCAAACTTTGTATTGAAAGGATATAGTTTCAGCATATGATATGAAGTCAAATGTTCATGATCAGCCCCCTAACCCCCCACCCAAAGCAACAGAAGTGCCCTCCCATTGTGATTGAGGACACCGCTCTAGTGGTGTCAGGGATCTGATCAGAGGTGCCGGATGTCTTGGCACAGTTTACTGGAGTCCCACTAGTCCAGTAGCCGCTGGCTAGCTTGTAGGAGGGTAGTGGCTGGACAGAGTGCCAGTTCACCCTGATACCCTCAGAGTTCACAAAAAGAAAGGTGGGGGCCTGCTTCACTGGCCTCTATTCCCAGTTACTGCTTGTACAGGCTCCCACAGCGCAAGGGAGGAGCCTAGAGGGGATTTGATCTCACCTTCAAAGACTAGAATCAAGCATCCTCCTCTCTCCGGCTCTCGTCATGTGCTGCAAGCTTCTTTCCACCAGCCTCTGTGATGTGCCGCAAGCTTCCTTCCCACACCTTGGACAGCTGTCTGTAATTTCCTTGGTCCAAAGCGAACGCCCCTCCAAGCCTCACAAACAGCTGGTCCGTAATGTTGCCTTCCTTCCAGACCGCAGTGAACAGAGTCTTATCCTCTGTCTTCACACCGCGGGGTCGCGGCTGGTAACTGTCCGAGGGCTCTGGTGTGGCCACTCGACAGTCATAGACCAGTCTTGAACAACAGCTGACCACTCAGGCCAGACTTTTATCACCTCTGATTGATATGCTTATCCAATCAGAGGGTCTGCTACTTTTTACACCTCCAATCACAGACCATTCACCGCGTGTTCAATGCATGGGTAAAGCATGTAGCAGGTCCTGTTCTGGTATCAGGCTGTGCAACCCTCTAGAGAGGAATTTTAATTAACTCCAGCCCAGGAGGCCCTGACCAGTGGGGGAGGATTCTCTCCACAAAGTTAGTGCAGCTAAACCCAGATAAGAGCAGAGTGTCTACCCCAGCCCACCAGGCCTTTCCAAGGAAATAGGGAGGGGCACGGGGGAGCTGGGATGTCCAGCAGAACAGCTCGCATTCCTCACACTGGCTCAAATCCCCATTCTTCCCCTGTACACCCACGGGCTCTCAAACACACATCAGTCAGACAAAGGCAACAGGCCCACAGGCATGGCAAACTGCACAGACTTGGTCAGGAGGGTGCCTAGGGCCTCACCCCTCCTGACTATAGATTTATTGCTGCCACCACTGTCAGTCTACCACAGCCATAATAGAGAGGGCAGTAGCCACTCTCTGAAAAATAGGGGTGCACTAGGCATGCCCCCTCGACCTCAGAGCCAAGCTCTAGGGTCTCAATCCATGTAAACAGGGAGAACCTCAGTGGACATGTATGATTGTCATGCTCACTGAGGTAGGGATCTAGAAACTATACAGTAGCTTTTTGAGTGACTTCCCTGGAGATTAGCATAAGGCAGGGGAAGCACTCTCTCCAGAGACATGCAGGAGACTTCCCGTCCCAACATATGCCCTCCCCAGATCAGAATGGCCGGTACTTACTTCCCAGTGGGCGAAGACCGATCATGTGATTGGATAAACCGGCGGGAAAGTCCATCTGCATTACCGTGCTGTAAGCCTGCTTTATGTTCCACTGTAAAATCTAGTCCCTGCAGAGATATGGACCACCTGAGCATTTTTGGATTCTCACCTTTCATTGCCATGAGCCACTTGAGGGGCTTGTGATCTGTTTGAACCACAAACTTTGCACCAAACAAGTAAGGCCTGAATCTTCGAAGGGCCCACACTATGGCAAAGCATTCTTTTTCAACTGCAGACCAGTTCTGCTCCCTGGGGAGTAGTCGGCGGCTGATAAAGGCCACCGGATGCTCCCTTCCCTTTTCATTGAGCTGGGCAAGAACTGCCCCAACTCCCTTGTCTGAAGCATCTGTCTGCACAATGAAGGTCTGACTGTAATCAGGGGCCTTCAACACAGGTGCATTGCATAGTGCAGCCTTCAATCCATCAAATGCCTTCTGACACTCTTCAGTCCAGATCACCTTCCTGGGCTGCTTCTTAGCAGGCAGGGTGTCCCCTGTGTCTGTGTCAAGCGCACAGACAGGCGTCAGCCCAGGGCTAAGTGAAAAGAAATGGGACAATCTCCCCAGCAGCTCTTTACACTCCACCTGCTGTTCAGGTGTCAGTTCAGAGGCAAGCTTAACTCCCTCAAATGAAACATCCTTCTCATCATCTTTCAATAAGTCAGGGAGGGACTCACTCACCTCTTCCAACTCTTCAGCCATTGCAAGTAAAGAAACCGTGTCATTCCTGGGAAGACACACCACCCTCTCTAAGTGTACCTCCACGACAGGTAGGGGAACCAAGGGTGCCTTCATCGGGCCGCCAGACATGCTGCTGGCCTGACAGGCCAGACAGGTATGGCAAAACTTCTCCACCTCCTGACCTACTCCTGGCCAGTAAAACAGAGGTGCTAACCTGTCCTTTGTCTTGTTGATGCCCAAGTGACCAGCTAGGGGTACATCATGGGCTAGATGCAGCAGGAAATTCCTGTGCAGCTGAGGAACCGCCAACCTTTTGCTGGCTCCTGGCTCTGGGTCAGCAGGCTCACTGTAAAGGAGTCCATCTTCCCAAGCCACCTTGTGCTTTCCGACTACTCCAGTGGAGACCTGCTCCTGAGCAGGCCAACAAGTGTAGGACACTCAGCCTGTGCCTTACAAAACTCCTCACGGGACGGTCCTCCTGCCGCAAGCAGCTCCTGCAGCTCTGGCAGGGACCCAGACTCCAACACCTTATCCGCCTCTGGATGCTCACCCTCCTCTCCCACTGGAGCAGGAGGTGCCGACACCAGGACAGGTGCCTTCTCAGAATCTGCCCGTAGTTCTTGTTCTGACCTGTTCCCCTCTAGTGTCTCTTCCACTAGAGTGGTCCCCACTTCTCTAGGAAGCAGTTTTTCAGTCTGTGCCCTAGTGAGCACAGCTGATGAAATCCAGGCCATATAGGCCTCAGGGCCTGGTACTAACCCGGGTCCAACAAGATCATTCCCCAGAAAGCACCCAGCACCCTGGTTCTCTCGCACCCCGACATTGACCATGGCCTTCCTGCCATTCAACCCTACCTGCACTCTAGCAAGAGGGTACTCCATGTCATCACCACTAGCTACAAGTCCATACCCCTTGGAACCAGGAATGATCTCTTCAGGTTTGAGATATTTACGTTCAACCATAGTCCTGTGGGCACCAGTATCCCTCATGGCAGGAACCTTCCTTCCCTTGATACGTGCCACACTCATATACCCCGTTGAGTTAGGGTGAATATGCTTAAGGGCTTCTGGGTCAAGTTCCCAGATGTCCCTGGTGACTAAGTTAAACTCGCTTGGGCCTCCCTTCATGTCTGCCCCCACTGAAAGGCAACAGGCCCACAGGCATGGCAAACTGCACAGAATTGGTCAGGAGGGTGCCTAGGGCCTCACCCCTCCTGACTATAGATTTATTGCTGCCACCACTGTCAGTCTACCACAGCCATAATAGAGAGGGCAGTAGCCACTCTCTGAAAAATAGGGGTGCACTAGGCATGCCCCCTCAACCTCAGAGCCAAGCTCTAGGGTCTCAATCCATGTAAACAGGGAGACCCTCAGTGGACATGTATGATTGTCATGCTCACTGAGGTAGGGATCTATAAACTATACAGTAGCTTTTGAGTGACTTGCCTGGAGATTAGCATAAGGCAGGGGAAGCACTCTCTCCAGAGACATGCAGGAGACTTCCCGTCCCAACACCTGGGCAAAGTAATGGAGCGTTTTTTGACTGTTATGGAAGAAGACCGGATGTTGGACTTGGACCTTCCGGCAGGTTCACCCCTAAACTTTTTGCTCATGAATGTGAATTGGGTGGTAGTGATTTTTGGTTTCTGCGCACTTTACCACTGTGTCCCAGGGTAAAGTGCGTGCGTTTAGTGAGGTTGGCCTGCCCTCCCATAGGAATGCATTGGGAATGTATGTGTCCATGTTAGTTCCTGATGCGTGGGGAGTGCAAGCTCGAGTTTGGTATGTGCAGACTCGTGTGATTAAATGCTGCGCGATGATGTGTGCGGCATGAATGTGCCTAGTGTGGAAGTGCCACTTCTAGAAGTTGGTGTACCTGTGCAGTGAAGGTGCCGGCTTGTGATTGGCTGGAGCTGTCTGGTGTGCCAGGCTCCAGGAGTCAGGATGGGGCTGCCCCTGTGGTGAATTAGAGGTCTGCATGTGTGATGGCTGGGGAGGAGTGCACCTGGGACTTGAATAGGGCTGGGCTTTCCACAAACAATGCTGGCTCCGCCCCCTGTGGTGCATCTGATGACCCTAGCCTGACTAGTAAATAGGAAGGGTGGCTGAGCACATCACAGTGCTCCAAAACCAGCTGCGACTGGTTTTTCCCCCACCCTGCACACACACAAAGAATTTGCCTTATAAAAAGGGGCTGTGTCCCAAGAAATGTGGTTCTCTACCTGATCCTAACTTGAGGGGGGCCTGCTGCTGCTGCTGGGTGCCAGGAGGACCGCCACTAGAACTGCCTCCCTGCCTGGAGGGCCCAGTGAGCTGGCCCCTGGGCCCAGCCTTGCTCCCCCCTGCCTTCCACGACAACCTGAGAGGAGGTGGACCGCGACGTCGGAGCCTCCCCGCAGCAGAGCCAGGTGAGTGTGGACGGGCGGGGGAGAGCTCCGCGCAGGTCCGTAGAATCTTAGAGGCTCCACTAGCTCTTTGTTTACTGAGAGCGGCACCGGTTGGCAGAGGGCCGCTCCCCCAAAATTGCCGCACCTTTATTAAGAGCCCCGACAGGCTCCCAGGGGCCATTGTCTTGAGTCCCGCAGAGCAGGACAACACCGAACTTGGGGGCATATTGCAATTCAGAGTACCGCAGCTCACACGTGATTCGGGGGCATTTCTGCTTTACGGCCCAAGAGGCCCCCGAGCACCTCTGCTAATTTCGAGACCCCCGCGCGGGACTCCAACCACCAGGGGCACATTCTGTTCAGAGCCCACGAGGCTCCCACTTGGCACAGTTGTTTCTGGTCACAGAGCCTGCAAGGCTCACACGTGGTTTTTGCGCCATTGTTGTTCAGAGCCCTACCTAGAGCCAGGAGGCACGCTGGTGCCAGGCTCAATCCCTACAGCTGCCCAGCACTTAGTGGGCAGCTGCGTCGTTTAGGTCTTGCGCATTCCTTCCTTTGGCTGCCTGCGCAGCCTGCCCTGACACCTCTGGACACAGGGCGTTTCAGCCCCAGACAGGCCAGTTGGCCTAGGGACAGTTCTGGTGTTGTGCCCTTGCTAGGGGTACATGTTTCTGGCCCTATGTGATTTTTGCGCAATTGTGATTTACCTGCCAAATGTCATTGCTGCATCATGGATAATGTCTTCATGCCTATACCTCTGAATGTATGTGCTGCTTAGGAGGTTGTTTTTCCCAACATAGGTGATGTTCCTAATTCCCTGCGTGATATTTTCCTACGGTGGTTAGGGTTGCGTAGGTGGTACTTACCTGTTACCAATGATTACTGGTTGTGTGCTTTATTTTCTATTTGGTGCTACAGTTAATATTGTCCTAAGTGCTAAGCGCTATTCCTACAAGAATTATTATTCCTACAAAGTGCTATTTCTAACAAGTATTCTAGTTCTAAAAGTGCTGATTCCTGACAGTGGTCCATGTGGCCCTGTCCTGTACATACATCCCATGTAAATTCTGCCCGTGCCTCTGGCACATTGTAAAGTGTGTGTTTTTATCTAATGTGTTTGGTATAATACAAAGGCTATTTTTATATATAACCTTGTGTGGAGTTTCCTTTGTGGTGGGCCTTGGGTGTTGTTGCTGGGGTGCGTGCGCAAATACTTAACTCACATTGCCTCCGCGATAAGCCTTACTGCTCGCGCCACGTTGCCTAGAGGGTGAGCAGGGGTTATCTTTGGCGTATAACTCCCTTGCCCTGACTACAGTGGTGGTTTCTGCCTGGCTTTGGCGCAAGCCTCAGCCAACTGGAAATCCCATTTCTAACACCGGGGCAGGTTACAACAAGTACTAGCAGGTCAAGGTCAGACCCACGGAGCTGCCATGGACAAACTTACTGAAGCTTTGGGGCAACAAAGAGGCCCTGCCACATTACCATCAGTAGTTTTGCAGCGATACGTAGCTGGGGAGGACCCCTATTTCTTTTTCAACAACTTCGAGAGAATGGCAACGGCTGCTTCCTGGCCTGCAGAGAAGTGGGGGCAATATTTAGGTCCTCTGTTATCAGGAGACCTGCAAGCAGCTTATCAGGCAGCTACTCTTCAAGGGGCCGTCCCCTATGCCGATATAAAAAAAATGTATCTTGGAAAGGTTAGGAGTAGATGATGAAACCTATAGGTTGAAATTAAGACAAATGAAGGAAGGACCACAGGAAACCTCTCGTGCCTTGTATTTTAGGGTAAAGGACATGGCGGATCGTTGGTTAAAACTCGCCACCACTGACAAGGATGGGATCATGTCCAAGATCTACCTAGAACAGTATTCAACGTCACTTCACCCTCCCATCCAACGCTGGGTCCGGCAGCAAGCTAACCTTACCTTAGAAACAGCTGTGGAGATAGCTAGTGCATACAATAGAGCACAGGACATCCAGAAAGGACGAGAAGAGCCCTCGAGCAAAGCTGGGGGACACATGACCCATCGACCTCCCAGACCCCTGTTAGCCAAGAAACCCGAACCCCTTGCTATAGTACCTAGTACCCCTCTACCCAGTGCCCCGCTTATACGAACCCCTTCTGTGGGACCTCAGTGCTTTCAGTGTGGGGGGATGGGACACATAGCTAGGTTTTGTCCACAAAAAGAAGAACCAATGGAAATTGGGATGGCCCGCAATTATTATTGTTCACCTACAGAAAAAAAACACCCCCATATCGGTGTACAGTCTCTGTAAATGGGCAACCTGTAACTGCTTTAGCTGACACCGGGTGTTTGCATAGTGTAGTAAGACCCCAAGACCTTGGTAATAACATAGGACCCCTAGACGGAGTGGTGGCCATTCGGTGTGTACACGGGGACACAAAACCATATCCCACTGCTCTTACACACCCACAGACAGTCACCAGCCTTACCTTATATACCCACTGGCAGTCACCAGCCTTAGCTTACACACCCACTGGCAGTCACCAGCCTTAGCTTACACACCCACCAAAGTATAACCAGCCTTAGCTTACACACCCACCAAATTATAACCAGCCTTAGCTTACACACCCACTGACAGTCACCGGCCTTAGCTTACACACCCACTGACAGTCACCAACCTTAGCTTACACACCTACTGACAGTCACCAGCCTCAGCTTACACACCCACTGACAGTCACCAGTCTTAGCTTACACACCCACTGGCAGTCACAAGCCTTAGCTTACACACCCACTGGCAGTCACAAGCCTTAGCTTACACACGCACTGACAGTCACCAGCCTTAGCTTACACAACCACTGACAGTCACCAGCCTTAGCTTACACACCCACTGACAGTCACCAGCCTTAGCTTACACACCCACTGACAGTCACCAGCCTTAGCTTACACACCCACTGACAGTCACCAGCCTTAGCTTACACACCCACTGACAGTCACCGGCCTTAGCTTACACACCCACTGACAGTCACCAGCCTTAACTTACAAACCCACTGACAGTCACCAGCCTTAGCTTACACACCCACCAAAGTATAACCAGCCTTAGCTTACACACCCACTGGCAGTCACCAGCCTTAGCTTACACACCCACTAACAGTCACCAGCCTTAGATTACACACCCACTGACAGTCACCAGCCTTACAACGACATTCGCTGGAGGGCGCTGTTGGATAGGAAATAGTTTAACCTCTTGAACGCTATGGGGATTTTTCCCCTGTGCTGGAAATCAGCAGATGCCACTTTTCATGACGAGCTGGGCTCGTCATCAGCGTAGCAGGAGGCTACTGCATGACGAGCCCAGCTCGTCATGAGCGTCGAAGGGGTTAATTTTCTATCCAACACCTTCCCTACTATCCACGGGGACTGGAGTTGGAATAGAAAATTAAAGTATTCCACTATCCAGCGCCCCCCAGCGCAAGTCGTTGTAACAACTTGCGTTGTAATCCCTGCGTTGTAAAGGCATGAGTGGTAAAAGCATGTGTTGAAACGACATACATCCCTCTACGACACTTCACGCCACTTCTCTCTATGACATGACACTTCTCTCTACGACACGACACGACACTTCTCTCTACAACACGACATGACACTTCTCTCTGCGACACGACACTTCTCTCTACGACACGACGCTTCTCTCCACGACACGACACTGCTCTCTACGACATGACACTGCTCTCTACGACACGACACTGCTCTCTACGACACAACACTGCTCTCTACGACACGACACTTCTCTCTACGACACGACACTTCTCGGTACGACACAACACTTCTCTCTACGACACTTCTCTCTATGACACAACACTTCTCTCTACGACACTTCTCTCTACGACACGACACTGCTCTCTACGACATGACACTTCTCTCTACGACACGAGAATTCTCTACGACACGACACAACACTTCTCTCTACGACACAACACTCCACGACACGACACTCCACGACACGACACTCCACGACACGACACTCTACGACACGACACTCCATGACACGTCACTCCACGACACGACAGTGCACAGCAGTCTGCTTGGGAATGGCTACATTGCACACCTATCATGGCTGTAAACGTGGACAGAAGACCCGTTCCTTATGTTCGTGAGGCACGTGGCATCCTCGCTTCACCACTGGCGCACCTGCACACCCACCCGCACACCCGCACACCGCACACCGCACACCGCACACCCGTGCCCTCTTCTAACCTCTCAGCCATCTCCCTCCCACTGACGTTGGACCCCACTGCACACAAGTAGCAGGGGTCTCTTGAACCCCAGTTTGGTGAGTGGTATATAGATGTGTGCTATGCCAGGGCTCCTCGCATTCCTGTGCCCGGTTTTCACTCTCTCTGCTCCCCTCATTACAGCTATGCCCTCCTTTTTTTTTTTTTGCAGAGTTTTATATAGCGCGAACTAGAACCGAACCGAATCAGTTATCAGAGCGCTTTACATAGCACCAGTTACGTTACATGAGGACACACTTTCATTTTTTTTTTATTTTTTTTTTAGGCACGGGGAGATTAAGTGATTTGCCCAGAATCACAGGGGGTTTTTGGCGTCGTTACCGAGACTCGAGCCCAGATCCCCAGGTCCGAGGTCGAGCGCCTTAGCCGTTAGGCCAACCCCTCTCTCTCCTTCTTCTCTGTAAGTGCTCTGAAGTGGCGGCGGCGGCATAAACATGATGTAAAACTCCACACATGTCTGGAGAGTGCACATAGATGCGAGCTATAGCCATGGACGCACAGGCACGCGCGCCGTACATGCTGGACACATCATTAAGGCTCCTTTGAGGGGAAGAGCAAAGTGGGAGATAATTTGGGTCTAGTTCAGGCTTAAAAAACTGAAAGAAGTGCCGTGGTGGGTGCAGAGAGGGCAGGGGCCAGGGCCGGCGCTAGGCATGGGCAGCATGGGCAGCTGCCCAGGGCCCCACGCCAACTCGCAGTCAGGGGGCCTCGCGCTTTCATAAACTTCAGAGTTTGGAGGCCCAGAGGGCCCAGGAGGCCCAGGGGGTTTTGATCAATAGGTGCCGACCGGTCCGTCTCTCTTTCAATCGCTGCATCTGCATGAGGATAGCAGCGTTCAGACAGGTAATTAAAGAGCCCTCACCTGTGACGTGCGCCCTGCCCCTGTTTGAATGAAAAGCAGGATAACCTGCAGGGCGCAGAACAAAAGGTAGAATGACTGCGCCTCACAATGAAAACCACTCAGCTCGTCCAGGATAAGGGAAAGGAGCACAGAGGAAGTGAATGAAAGGGGTACGAGAAACAGAATAAAGTGAGAGGGGGCGGGGAGCAGATGGTGTGAGTACAGCAGCCAGACAAGTGCTGCACGAAGAGGAGCACAATCCGAATGTAACATTGGCTGGACTAGGGCTTGAGGTGTGCTGGGTGCCTCTTCTTTACCTGGTGTTTAATAAAAATGGACATTGAAACAGGCCCCTATCGGACCCTATGTTCATGTCCTTTACTTTACCTACAAAAGCAATGATCCTGTATCAGCACAATAATTGTATAACACAGCGGCCGGGTTGGACTGGCATCAGGGCCGTCAGGTTAGTATGTGACCTGTTTGTTGGGCAGTTTGGTTGCCTGCTTTATGGTCAGATGAACACATTTTTAATGTTGATTTTCATGATATTAAAACAGGGGGCCTGATTCACAGAAGGAACTTAAGACTAAATCTTAAACTTACTACTATTTGGTATTCACAGAATGCACTTACCACTTTCGGGATTCACAGAATGAACTTACTACTTTCAGTATTCACAGAATAGATTTAAAACGACTAACTTTACGTCCGCACTCGGGCCGGAAATTCTGGCCCGGAGGCGGAGCTTCTGGCTTGGGGGTGGAGCTTCCGGGCCAGAGGCGGAGCTTCTGGTATGGAGGCGGAGCTTGTGGCTTGGAGGCGGAGCTTCCGGCTCGGAGGTGGGGATGTAGCCATGGCTAAAATCTCCATCTCTGGGCCACAAGCTCCGCCTCCAGGCCGGAAGCCCGCCTCTGGGCTGGAAGCTCCGCCCCCAAGCCGAAAGTCCTGCCTCTGGGCCGGAAACTCCACCCCCGGACCGGAATTTCCGGCCCGAGTGCGGACGTAAAGTTAGTAGTCTTAAATCTATTCTGTGAATACCGAAAGAAGTAAGTTCATTCTGTGAATCCCGAAAGTGGTAAGTTCACTCTGTGAATCCCAAAAGTAGTGAGTGCATTTTGTGAATACCAAATAGTAGTAAGTTTAGGATTTAGTCTTAAGTTCATTCTGTGAATCGGGCCCATTGTCTGCAGCAAAATCAAATTTATGCAGTCTCCCATACCTTACAAAAAATATAAACAGTATGTCTTTACAAGTTAAAAACTGCCCTAATTTTGAAACTAGGGACACTTTTCTAGCTAACTAATTCACTAATGGGGGCCACTTTTATTTTATTTTATTTTAGTGCCAGGCCTATTTCCTGACCCAGTCTCACACTGTGTGATAGGGTAATCCATAGCAGCGATTTTGTTCCTGCTTATCTTTCACATGCTTGACGTAATCTTGCGTTCCCCAAGAGTGTTAGCTATGTCCAGGATGCGTGTTTCTGTATTTCATTTCACAGCATTTTACTCTTGTATGGGGCAGACATCGTAGTGAGTCGCCTCCAGGTGTTTATAACAGGCTACAGTTGAGTGCTTTGGAGTTGAGGCTGAAGGCAGTTCGACTTTCACACTGTGCCTGTCTGTGGGGCAAAAAGGTGTCCTGAATACACGGTCATTCACTCCATGGCCTCTCTGAAGAGCACAATGAGCAACGCTCGCGTATTCCAGTTGCAGTTGGTATTCTGTGCAAATGTGTGTGAAGGAGGTACTCCTTGGTCAAAACACTGACAAGATGAACGTAAAATAATTTATTGAAGAAAGTCCAATTGGTCGCACACTGCTTGTCCTACCAGCGTGTTGCCCCAAAGCATTATGGTCCATGAAGTAAGCATCAGCGGGTGCGCCTCTGCTAGAGTCTTGAGCAAAAATCACTGTCGCGTTGGCCATCCCTGGACACGTGTTTCGAGGTTGTTGCCTCTCGTCAGCAGGGAATAGGCATATATGTAGGGGTGCTGCGTAGGCTGCCAAAAATGTTCTCAGGTCCGGTACCGCTCATGGCACGAAGGGCACCCGCTGATACCTACTACATCGACCATCATGCTCCGGGGTCACACACTGATGGGACGAGCAGTGCGCGACCTCATTCGGAATTACTATTTATACAGGCTCCCTTGAGCCGGTGGAGGTGACGACCTCGAGATTCCGCACCTGCGCGCCATAAGAGGTATCTGGACCTACGAATATTTTCGGCAGCCCATGCAGCAACCCCGTGCACACGCCTAATCCCTGCTGACGAGCGTTAATAAACGTGAAACACGTGTCCAGGGATGGCAAGCACATCAGTGAACACCCTCAAGATTCAAGACTCGGGTAGAAGCGCACCCGCTGATACCTACTACATCGACCATCATGCTCCGGGGTCACACGCTGATGGGACGAGCAGTGTGCGACCTCATTTGGAAGTAAAATAATTTATTGTTGTTACTCTTTTATCTTAAACAGCCATTGACAAAAAAACAATACCCTTGGCTGTTTTTAGATGTAAGTCAGTTGTTGTCGTATATTTCTTGATTCAATCACAGAAAACTGAGGGAAAGATGAGAAAAAGAATAGAGCATTGAGGGGAAGGTGAGTTTAAAAGGGTCATCGTCAACAAGAAATGGTAAGATGCTCCAGGATGATGGAAACAGAGAGAAGCAGAACAAGGAAAGAAGTCACGAGGCTAGGGGAGAGATGCGAGTTGAAGGGGAGTGTATGGATAAGATGTGCGGTAGAGAGACAGAAGCAGAGTGGAGAGAGAAGTATTGGTGAGAGAAGGATGAAAGAAAGCAGGACCACTGAAAGATGTCAGAGGTTGGGCGGATGAGACAGGAGGGAGAGGTGGATGTGAGAAGGGTCAAAGCCAGCAAGAAAAATTTGAATCCTAGAAAAAATAAATCAACTTCCAAATCTCTTTTATAAAACATAATTTACTCATTAACAATGTGCCGGCTTCTGACAACTCTAGGAGTTTGAAGTAGCATTTGTGCTGTATCAGATCATTTGTGGTTGACTCTTGATCATAGAGTTAGAGCAGTCTAAATAGGATGTATGACGTTACAACGCATGCTTTTACCACTCATGCTGTTACAACGCAAGTATTACAACACAAACCTTTACCACGCATTACACTGGGGGGTGCTGGATAGTGAATAGTTTAATTTACTATTCCAACTCCATTCCCCGTGGACACTCGAGAAGGTGTTGGATAGTAAATTAAAACTATTCCCTATCCTAGCGCGCCCCCCAGTGTAAAGAGTTGTAATGGTTTGCGTTGTAAAAGTTGCATCGTAAAGGCACTGCATGGTAAAAGTTTTGTTGTAAAGGATGTTTCCCGTCTAAATACTACTAAAAGTTAGTGCCACATTTGACACTGTTTCCCAGCCAGTGCTTATAAATCAACTAGTACAACCTGGAATTTAAGTATCCCCCTGGTGTGGTTTACCTGTATCCGATTTGAGAAATCTGAAACAATTCACTCACCACCTATTTCTATTATGTTCTAAACCTCTGAATTGTGGAATTTATTGGGTCTCCCCTGTTCAATCTATATAATTCCCAGTTAGTCTTACTCAAACAGTACTTTGGTTTCTTGCTGATATCCAGCGCATATTGGTACCCAAACATGACTTCCCTCAGTAGCGATCGGTCTTTGCCCAAGAACACATTTGGACTTGTACGCTAACAGTTGATTTCTGAATTAAGACAAATTCATTAAAACCTTAAAGTGACAAATCAAGGGTTCTCATTTTCAAACGATCTCATACCATGTGGTGTTCTCTTTGGTGGCGGGTGGAGCTGGGTCAATCGCCCACATTGGTGGAGTCGCCCAAAAAATCTTCGATTCATTTTCCTGCATCTTCTCTTTTTTATTCGGAACAGATTAACCATGTTTCATCCACTTGTTTTACTACATCCATAAGCATTACAAAAGCATCCCTTTTCTCCTCTCTCACTACAGTGAAGCTGTTGTGCAGACAGTTATCTTCTCATTAGATTATTATGCCCGCTCTCGTGGGCTTCCCGCCTTTTCTCATTCAGTACCCTTCAAATCATTCAGGACAGTGCTAGGCTCCTCATCTGAGACTGCTGCATCGCAATGCTATTTCTTCGCACCTTTCTGCTGTCCGCTGTGTTTTTGATTTGAAACCCTTCATCTTCAAGGCACTATCTATTTGTCATTGTGCACTGCATTAAAAGGGTCCTCTCTTTCGACAGCACTCTGTACTGTTCATTCCAGAATCCCATACTCTGTGCCATCCAAACTCCTGTGTCCTCCTAAAATTTAGATGGCCCTGATTGGAGGCAGAGCCTTCTCCTTTCTAGTTGTGCTGGGCTGAGGCTCTCTCCCTCTTGAGCTATGGCGTGACTCCAATTTTTGGGAAAAACACTTAAAACTGTCCTTTCTCCACATTCGTAAAGTCTGCACCTCTCCTTTGGAGCTCTCAGTGCCAGAATGCCAGATTTGCATATCATTTTCATTCATCCCATTCAAGAGAACAATAACTAGGTTAAATTCATTTAATGTATATCCACTTATTAGAGATTTAAAATGTGTGTACTCATTTTATTAGGATTTTTAAAGTTATTTCTAACCATTTTACTTCTATCAAAACTAGGTAAGTAGCTTCTTGCAAAGCGGCTTCAAACAATGCCATATAATTAATGTCCAATTGATATCACCGCCTATGAGGTCACTTCCGGTCAGGTTAAATCTTATGCAAATTATAGGGGCCTCGCATGTTCCTATTCCGCCCGGGGCCCCACAAATCCTAGGACCGGCCGTGCGTCTGCCCCGTACCAGTGACCCGCCCACCACGGTCCTTCGCAGTGAGGGAGCTGCTCCAGAGGTGCCAGGAGTGAGCAGGCAAGGATGTGGCAAAGAGGCCAGAATCAGACCCCTCAGCTCAAGACTCTGCTGCGGCCCCAATCCATGGTGCTGGTGCACTATAGCGCCCCCCTCGGGCCTCGCAGCACCTTTGCACCATGGTCGCGTGTGCGCGCCCCTGACCGGCGCAGGGTCTATTCTGGAAACACCCCCTTCGATACAAAACCATTTGTCTAGACAACTCTTGAGACACGTTACACTGTGTGTGCGCTGTGCAGGGAGCGCGTGTGCAGGGGGGTTGCAGAAGTGACCGCACTTGCAGAGTGGGCCGCTCTCTCGCAGCGCCAAGAGGCCGCCCCGCCCTGTGTGCGGCGCTGCAGCGCTCCTTAGCGGCGGAGCTCCAGACTGCGCGGAAGGAAGCCGGGCGGAGGGAAGAGAAAGGGGCGCGGTCTAAACCCATAGACACGTGAGGTGTGAACACTTTTATTCAGAGGCCTATAGTACTTATTGATAGGAAATACTCACATATTGTACATCAATGAAGGCAGCGGCTCTGTCCTACAGCCTGGATTGTATCATGCAGCGCCTAGAAGGCGGGCTGGGAGGGGATGGGAAGGGAAGGCAATGGGCACCTGTTGACAATAGGGGAGAGTGGGAAACATTCCAAGGCAGCGGCCTTAGGGCCGGGGCGCCCATGGGCCAGTCCGTCTCCCCGTGCGAGCCTTTCCTGGCATTCAGATTTCAACCTTGAAACTTACAAAAGATAAACGTTGATTTTAAGGTACATTTTTGTCAAAACCACGAGCCAAAGTGTGCAGGTGAATGTATTGTAGCAATGTCAATCCATCAGGTATATGCACCAATAATATTGCAAGTTGTGGATTTTAATAGGCCATTTCATTTTTTACCCACTCCTGCGCTTCAGCCTACAAACAACTCAGGGGCATATCAGCAAGGGCTTTATCTCCAATTTTTTGGCTTTAAAAGCCAGAAAAGTGGAGCTAAAACCATCGCTCTATCAGCAAGAGGGTGCTAGCATGCATAATCGCATGTTAGCGCCCATTCGCACTACGCCTACCTTTGCATCTCTAATGAGATGCAAAGTGGGCGTTCCTGACATACACTACATGTCAGGACATCAATAGCGCGGCTCGCGCTATCAGCAATGGATGCCCCAGCATTTTAGCAGACGTTAGTTTGTGGAGAAAACTTCTGTTTTCTCCAAAATCTAAAATCTGCTAAATTCTTGACTTACCTGTCCCTAACCTAAGGGGTGGATTCTGCTGATACGACCCAGTGGGTCGTATCAGCAAGGTTATCGCCCTTTTGCAGGGAACATCGCTGGAAAACCAGCAGCGATGTCCCCTGCAAAAGGGCGATAACCTCGCTATCCCTGGAATTCTTATCGCCCTGGAGCAACGCGTTGTTAATAACGCGCTACCAGGGCGAGAAATTCCAGAGATATATGGCGATGAATAACAAAGCGCGAAGCGTGCTTTGTGTTATTCATCGCCGTTCCTTGCTAATATGCCCCTCAGGACCTACTAAGCAGTGGCGGCTGGTGACAACTGAAAGTGGTGAGGCTTAAAAGTTTGTGATGAGTACTCTGTTGCGAGTGAACGAAGTGAGCGAGCCCAACTGCCATTAGGAGGGGGTTTAGATGGTTCACCTCTCAGGAAAATTTTGAAAACGAGTGGGCAAATAGTGCATTGGCAAGCAAATTTGAGAAAGCAAAAGGTAAATAAACCAATTGTGAAAGTGTAGTTATGCGATCAATAAAGAGATTTCATATGATAATGATGTGGGGTAGCCGCTTATTCATTACAGCCATTCTTAACATACCTGTGCCGTGCTAACTCCCTGACCTGTTCACAAGAGTACAGCGCACCGAAGGCACGTGGGGCCTCCTGTAGCGTCACTGCACACTCACAGCACATATACCTGCTAACACCCCGCAGTGGCGTTTTTCTATAGTTCCAAGTTGTGACCCAGCAGCGCCAATTTCGGATCTGGTTCTAGGTCTGCACTTATTATATTCCCAGATCGCAAAGTATTTTATGCCACCATTCGTAAACCCCAGGGCAGTGCCAGGGGATGTGCGTGAACCCAGACTCTTCCTCACCACATCTGCGACACCACGAATCCTCCCTCATTCCATACCTGCTTTGTCTCTCGGGTGTGTGATACGCCCTGTGAAGGAACTTGAAGTGTGTGAGTCTGTGACGTTCATGGAGATCGCTTTGGTCCTGGAGTGACAATATTGCTGCTCCGTATCGCCGAGTGGGCTTCCCAGACCCCTCTGCCAGTCTAGTCTGATTTTTCAATCAATCAATCATAGCACTTGTATAGCGCGCTACTCACCCGGAAGGGTCTCAAGGCGCTTGGGGGAAGGGGACGCTACTGCTCGAACAGCCAGGTCTTGAGTTGTCTCCTGAAGGCGAGGTGGTCCTGGGTCAGACGGAGGTGGATGGGGAGGGAGTTCCATGTCTTGGCCGCCAGGTAGGAGAAGGATCTGCCTCCGGCGGTGGCTCTTCGGATGCGTAGTACGGCGGCGAGGGCGAGGCTAGCGGATCGTAGCTGGCGGGTGGGCGTGTGGAAGGTCAGGCGGTCGTTGAGGTACTTGGGGCCCAGGTTGTGGAGAGACTTGTGTGCGTGGGTGAGGAGCCTGAACGTGATCCTCTTGTTGACGGGGAGCCAGTGCAGGTTCCTCAGGTGGCCGGAGATGTGGCTGCGTTGAGGGATGTCCAGGATGAGTCGGGCGGAGGCGTTCTGGATGTGTTGTAGTCTTTTCTGTAGCTTGGCTGGGGTTCCGGCGTAGTGGGTGTTTCCGTAGTCCAGCCGGCTGGTGACGAGGGATTTTTAGCACTCTCGGCTTGCGGCTTCCTGCGCACTACGGTGAAATGTTGTTATTCATTTCATTGGTGTTTCTGACTTTATTAGGGTTGTGAGTACATCCATGGTTTGTGGTTCTATCATGTCTTCCCCTAGTAACTCTTGCAGCGCGTGTCCGGAGCGGTGATAGTGGTACTTGGCCATTCTTGACATATGCGGTGTCCTTTCTTGGACTGTTTCCCAGCTGCTCACCGCTCCGTCTGTGAAAAACTCCCCCATAGTGCTGACCCCCAGGGTTCATAGTGCTTGCCTTGCCCCTCCCTCCTGGCACATCAGAAACCATACACACCAGTGCTGTGGAACATCTGGGGCATACAACAGCACCCCGGCTTGTTTGTGTAGCAGCGTGTGCCATGCCTCCATAGTGACCACCAGGGAATCAAAATCCCCATGACGTCTTGATTGGGTGTGAAAAAGTGGCTGTGGCAGGGTCACCGGAAGAGCCACGTCTCTCCCTATGTACAAATGTGGCATAGCTTGTGGGCTGTGGATCCAATAATGTGCAAATGTGCTCTGCGCTGCTCTGTAGTACATCTCTAGGTCTGGGGCACCAATCTCACTCTAGGCTGTTGTAGGAGAGTAGGGTCTGCTTACTATGGTTACCCCCACTTTTTGCTGGTGTTTCACTGTTTTTCGACTTTAGTCTGGCTGGGGCCCTGCTATCCAGGACCCCAGCCTAGCTGCTTCCTCTCTAAATTGATTCCAAGTATTTTAGGTACACTCCAGATTAATTACTGGGTTACCCTTGTGAGTCCCTAGTATATGGTACCTTAGGTACCAAGGGCATAGGTGCACCAGAGGCATCCCAGGGGCTGCAGCATGTATTATGCCACCCCTGGGAAACCTTCCAAAATGACACCACAGGACTGCTACTGCAGCCTGGGTAAGGTGGGACATGCACCCCTTACTAAGATATAGGTTATCTATATCTACCTTAAATCACTGCACATAGAAACCTATCGGTCACCCCTATGGAAGGCCTTATCAGTCCTGAAGGCAGAGTGCTTGGCTTTGTGTGAGAGGGTGCCCATGCATGAGCAGGAGCCCTCTGCAGCCTTCACGATCTATTCTCTGGAGCTGTTCTGTGATGCAGCCAGACCATATACTCTTAAGTGCATTATAACCTCGTGGTAAATGCTAGCTTTGGAATGGCTGCATGGAAACATGTTGTGTTTGGTGTCAAACACTTTGGAATCCTAACCCCCTCCCACCAATCCTGGCGGCGGGGGTAGAACTCCACCCTTATAGAGGGAGAGACATGTACACACTGGTCTGCCCGGTACCAGTTTAAAAGAGCTCTGGCATCCCAAAATGGATGCTATAGCCACAGACACGAATCTGGCCTCCTGCTGCTGACCGAAACTCCGGCAGTGGAGGCCTGGATAATCGGTTTCCTATCACAGGGAGGTGTAACCACCTCACAGACAGGCCTTAGTGTATTGGGGCTGGGTGGGTGCACTCTGAGAGTGCTTCGAAGTCTGCACTGGGGGCACATTTGGTGTCCCTGTGCATATTCCAGATCAAACCAGTTGCAGAGACTCTCAGCCCCTGCTGTGGTGCGAAACTGGACAAAGGAAATGAGTGTAACCCCCCCTTTTTCCAAACCCTCCCATAGGTGGGTACCTAGAGTATGTCCAACCCCTTTCATGAGTAGAAGTAAGGAACCCCTGGCAACAAGACTTTAGATTACACCCTGACAAAACTCTGCTACAGAAATCCTGGAACTTCAATGCTCTAATAAAGACTAGAGGATGGAAGAATCTCCCTTGGGGTCAAGGAGTGACTCCTCTGCTTTGCGGGCATCAATGTAGCATTTGCCGGTTCGCATCTCCAAAGCTCCCGCCGGACTCCAAATTATTTACAGCCCAGGAAGAGGATTTCCAGACTTCTCAGAGGCCGACCCGAGTCCCCAGGAAAGCTGAGACCCACAACCCTCGTGAGTGACGTGGAACCAGAACTTCTGGTCACCGTGTACATTTGCTAGTGCATTGACTTCTCAACGTTTCTTGAAGTTGTGCTTTGGATTACTCATAGCCCAAGCCCCAAGCACCATCTGTACTCAAGAGTGTGGGCCTCCACCACTCCACGAGTGTTCTGTGAGCCCACTTCTAGTATTTCAGCTTGAGGCTCCTTCAGGATCCCTGGTCAGTCAACTGGTGGGTCCCTGTGAAGGTAACTCTGATTTTCCTTGGGCTTCCCTGGTTGCTCCAGATGTACCCTGACTCCCCACCATGTGGTGAGTCCCTCAGACCTTGCTGGTCGGCACCAAAGCATTCCTTTACTTTCTGCATGGGTTGCTGTTGCCAAGGCTTGTTGGGTCCAATCTGGGCACCGACACCGCAGCACTCCACATCCTTTATGGGACAGCTCGATTCCATATCCTGGTTGTTGTTGATGCCTCCTGGTCCTTGTGGCTGAAGAGTCAAGCTTCACTTTCTTCACCTGAAATCACCCGACATCGGTGGGCATTCGCCTATCATGCTCCTGGTCACTGGCAAGTGGCCCAGACTTTGTCCCCTCTGCTTTCAGGTTCTTTTCATCTTTGATCCAGGCTTGGATCCCACCGGACACTTTCCACTTCGACGGCAGCAGCACTTTGAAGCAGATCGCCATTGAAAACGACGACGAATCCTGACACCAAAAGACACCTATGCACCCGGCTTCCCTGGGTGAGGTAACTCAAGTACTCCGGTGCTTCTGTGGGTATTGGCTCTAGAACCCCTTAAGTCTAAAGGGGTTTGCTCAAAGTCCTCCTCTAAGTGTCCTTTATCTTTAAATTTCCAACAGCGACTTTCCCCATTGAAGTTAACGGCGATCCGCGGCTGTGTTTAGACACTGCACGCATCCCCTGTATCACTACCTTGGGTGGTTCATTGTGGTCCCAGCACTTCTACAGGCTCTAGGCCTTGTGTCTAGTCAAGTCTTGGTTCTCATACCACTTTCTTAATATATGGTTTGGCACGCCACTAGGGCTCAACGTATTTTGTGCTAATTTACTGTGTGCTATTGGGTTTACTGTATGTACTTTTGCCTCTAGCCTCATAAAGAGACTAGTGGGATGTGTTTGGAATAAATACATATATTTTTATATATATATATACCTGGTGTGGTTCTCCTTTCATTTGATCATTCACGAGATTATAGACCGGTAAAACAAGCTGCTTTACATTCCTTCAAGACTTAGCCTGAAGGCTGCTCTCCCCAGCTACCACTAGGATAGCTTGTCTATAAGGTTGACTTTACAACCACCATCAATAAGGGTCGATTAGACTGGTGCAAGGTGCCCACTAGAATAGCGGACAGCATATGCCAGGCCAACTTCTCACAGTGTCTATATGGTCAGAGCCCAATATGATTTATTTTATCTTTAAAAAATGTAGAGAGACCAAGTGCCACCCATCAGGGGTCAGCATTTTAATGCCGGTGTCTGCAAAACCACATAAAAATGCATTGGTCACACATATACAGTTACCTGACACGCTTTGGAGATCATGAGACACTCCAAAAGCAGCCTCATGTCCAGCACGTAAGCTTTACCTACCGCTCTGCCCACAAAGCATTTTAGCCTGCTGGTGGGCCTGGGGGACTTGTTGTTATGGTGACAAGGCACATGGATTACACAGTATCTTTCCTGTGCCCAAAAACAGATTGAGCTCGCTCTGTCAGCCCCGCCGGCCTCTCTGAGACACACGTGTAGCTGCTGGATCTCCTGGGCCGGGGGAGGGGGCTGCTAATTGTGGGTCCCGGGATGTTTCCTGCAGTCTCTGCTGAGTATCACCTTGTAGAACTTCGGAAAGGATAAGGATCAGAGGTAAAGCGGCACTTTTAAGCACCAAGGAGGTAATTTAATGCCATATTGGTATGAAAGGATAAGCATGGCTAAACGGGCAGCGGTGCAGCCATCTGTAACACATTCTGCCCAACCTCGCTAACACTGCTAAATTTGAGCCCGTGGTTTCCGGTGCTCGGCACTAGCAGTAAATTGTCAACACCGGAGCTTATGACAGTCTGACACAAGGTGGCGCTGTCTGGCTAATTTAGAAATGACCACAACAACAATTAATTATTAATTCAATATACATTAAAATGACTATTACCTGCCGTCCAAGCCGCTCTTATGGCTTTCGGAGTCTGAAATAGTCCGAATTGTCTCACTTGTACGAGTGTGATGGTTAGTAGTTGTGCTGTTACCATCATTGGCAGTGGTGGCAGGGGCAACATGTGGTGCAAGGTGCAATGGCCTTCTGATGAGAGCCCTGGCACTTATTTGTTTTACAAATTAAGCACTGCTCCCTAACATGAAGTGCCTGATATAATACAGGCCAGTGTTCAAGAAAGGCTCAGAAATCTAAGAATAACCCTTATTATGAAGTCACAACAAAGCCCGCTGATGTGTCAAGGCCAGCCAGAGAAAACTGTCCATCTTACAAGCAAAACAACCCCGCTTAAAGGTTAAAAATCCCAAACTCTTCCCACCAGGTACCTTCCTGGACATTTTTTTGCAGCTTCAGATTACTAAAGGGAGAGGGTGCTAATCTTATAGGAACTAATCTGAGACAAAATCCTAAACTTACTACTTTTGGTTAAACTTACTACTTTTGGTATTCACAGATGGCATTTAGTAGAAGTAAAGTTAGTTTACTACCACTAAATGCCTTCTGTGAATAATAAAAGTAGTAAGTTTAACCAAAAGTAGTAAGTTTAACCAAAGGTAGTAAGTGCATTCTGTGAATACCAAAAGTAGTAAGTTTAACCAAAGGTAGTAAGTTTAACCAAAGGTAGTAAGTGCATTCTGTGAATACCAAAAGTAGTAAGTTTAACCAAAAGTAGTAAGTTTAACCAAAGGTAGTAAGTGCATTCTGTGAATACCAAAAGTAGTAAGTTTAACCAAATGTAGTAAGTGCATTCTGTGAATACCAAAAGTAGTGATTTTAACCAAAAGTAGTAAGTTTAACCAAAGGTAGTAAGTGCATTCTGTGAATACCAAAAGTAGTAAATTTAGGATTTTGTCTCAGGTTAGTTCTGTGAATCAGGCCCATAGTGTCAGCAAGCACTAGCCAGAAGCTTACATTTGGCCCCTCTAAGGCAGCCTGTCTGCGTATGCGCACTCACTGCCCTGACAGCACACCCCGACTTACATCATGTGGTTATTCAGTGGGAAGGTATTTCTTGACAAATTTTTCCAAGTACTAAATTTAAAAGTTTGAAAGTCTTCATGCTTGAGTGACCTTACTAATATTAAGTTATGTGACCAGCATTTGAATAGCGTTTTGAATGGTGTCATAACACTTCCAGAGGTTTCTTGTTTCTTATTTACAGAATCATGGTGGTCTGTTGTTATTGTGTTAGGTCAAAGAATACCACCCTAAATTGTTTAGTAATGGTTCTTAAAAGTAATGCCATGCGTGTTATTCTCACAGTGTATTTAACTATTTAGCGCCACTGCCGTCGGCCGGTCAAAGTAAGACACCCCGGAGCGAGAAGAGAATTGATGACTGTTGTAATGATGGACACACGTGAAGAGGGCACTAGGACCGGTCCGAGGAAGGCTGGTGGCGGGCAGAAAGGGAGGAGCCAGGGACAGGGAGTGGCAGTTAGCCATTGGGGCAGAACAAGGAAGAACGTAAATAAAGAAGCTCCTGAACCACAATGAGTGTCCGCCTGTTTGTGTACTAGGCAGGACACTACATCTGTCGACGAGGGTGCCACAAGCTCACACGTGTGTGAGAAGGACGGCTAGCTCGGTGCACGTCCCTGGAAGTGGGGAGGCATCTACCAGTGGGGAGCCGGTGACCGCGTGGTGACCGAACACAAGCGCGACCGTTCTCGCGCGCTGGGAGCCCACCCTAGTCATCTGGCGGTGTGTCGGCCCGCCCAGAGCTCGCCCCGCGCTTGAGTGGGGGCTGCAGCCTGTTGCCTGCCATCCAGCGGTGCGTTCAACCCGCCCGGAGCTCGCCCCGCGTGTGAGTGGGGCTGGAGCCTGTTGCTTGTTTCTTCACCGGGAGCCCACCCCGGCGGCGAAACAATCGGAAAAGAAAAATATAAGAAAAGCTGCCTCACCTGGCGCGGTGTCTTTCCTGCAGAGAACGGTGGCTGCAACTGGCAATCGGTGAGTGGGAGCGAGAGTGAGAATAAATGCTGTGTCTCCGCTGGAAGAAAAAGAAAAGAAGGCCAAATCTCGTTGAACACGAGATTCCTGCGGCGGCCATTTTGGAGTCAGGCGAAGGGCCTGAAAGAGTAAACAAGCACTGGCGACTGCAAATGAAACAGTAAACAAGCACTGGCGAGTGCAATCGAAAGAATAAACAAGCACTACCGAGTGCAAGTGGAACAGTAAACAAGCACTGGCGAGTGCAAATGAACATAAACAAGCACTGGCGAGTGCAAGAGGAACAGTAAACAAGCACTGGTGAGTGCAACAGAAACAGTAGACAAGCACTGGCGAGTGTCAATGAAAATAAACAAGCACTGGTGAGTGCAATATGAACAGTAAACAAGCACAGGCGAGTGCAAAGAAAAACAAACAAGCACTGGCAAGTGCACAGGAAACAGTAAACAAGCACTGACGAGTGCAAGTGGAACAGTAAAGAAGCACTGATGAGTGCAAGAAAAGGATCTTGGTGACCCATTTGACACGTTTTAAATAACAGGAGGGTGCAATGGCTGACCCCGCTCCCATGAGCGTGTTGGGAGTCTCATTCCTATGCCCTCCAGAGCCCTTCACTCTTGAATCTGGTGGGGGTATGGGCTTGTGGTGGCAAGAATGGCTAGAAGACTTCACAGACTTCATGACAGGGTCCCATGTAACTGAAGCTGGACAGCAACTGATCACTCTCAAGAATCTTGTAGGCAAAGAAGTGGACCAGATCATAAAAGAGTTGCCTACTGAATCAACCGGTTCATATGCCAAGGTCTGTGAAGCACTCAACCGCAAGTTCCTACACAAAAGGAATGTTGACTATGAGCGATACACATTCAACCTGGCATCGCAAGAGAAAGGCGAGCAAATTAGTGCATTTGTCACACGCTTGAGACGCTTAGCAAGATATTGCGATTTTGACAAGTTTTCCACCGAGAATGCCCTCCGACTGAGGATCATAGAAGGCTGCCTGTCAGAACCCTTGAGATGCAAACTGCTCAAGAAAAGCTACCCGCTAGAAGAGATCGAGGAGATGACAAGAGTTGACGATCAAGCAGACGAGCACGCGAAGAAGATGGAAGCCGGGAAGAATGAGAAACGCAAACAGGCATTCAGGATGCAGTCTCGACAAGTGCACGGATGGTCCCCACCTCAAGCGCGCTCTTCCAGATCGAAGAAGCAATACCACCCTTCAAATCGTCGACACAGAAGCGCAAGTCGCACCAAGAAAAGGTCAGAAAGACAATTAAAGTGTTACAGATGCGGCTATGACTTTCCACATGCCGACGCATGCCCGGCCCTAGGTCAACAATGTCGGAAGTGTGGTAGAGACAACCACTTTGAAAGCATGTGTGGGACGTCACACGAGGACGACCAGTGAGAACACAACAGGCAATATCGCCCCTCGAGCAGTTGTCACCCTGTCCGAGCAGTACAGGATAGGCGAGACTCATCCACTGGGTCGTCACAATCCAGCTGTCACTCCTGCCGAACACATCAATCTCGACGATCGTCATCAAGAGAGTCAAGATCACTATCACCTATCTCACAAGACCGGGACGAATATGTATATTTTGTAGCCGATCCTGATCGGTTAAAAGAGTATCCGTGGCTAGACATCCGAATCGGATCTCATCACACCACTTTGTGCTGGACAGTGGGGCGTCACTAAACTACCTACCAGTGGCCGAATATCAACGAATGCAATCACCTCCCAAACTGGCCAACGCCCATGTACGAGTATACACGTGGATGTCAAAGAAACCACTCCACTGTCTCAGGAAATTCGCAACTGATCTATCATACCAAGATCGCACGATACAAGGCCACATTCACGTCATCGAAGGGCCTGAGGCAGACTGCCTACTAAGTCTGGCCACCGCTGAACGACTGAAGCGGGTAGACATTCTGTACAAAGTGGATGACAAACCAGACAAAACAGACATCATCAAGAAGTTTCCCAAACTCTTTCAAGGCCTTGGGAAGATGAAAAACTGCCAAATCAGACTGCACATCAACGAGCAAATCACACCAGTGGCACAACACCATCGGAAAATCCCGTTTCATCTGCAGGAAGCCGTAGAGAAAGAACTGCAAGACTTACTTGAGGCTGACATCATAGAAAGGACTGAGGGGCCAACCCCCTGGGTCTCCCCAGTCGTAAAGGTCCCTAAGAAAGGAGAGACAAACAGAGTCCATCTATGTGTGCACATGAGAGCACCTAACACGGCGATAGAGAGGGAGAGGCACCCAGGCCCTCACATCAGTGACATGATCACGTCACTCAACGGAGCCAAGATATTCTCAAAACTAGACCTTAACAAAGGGTATCACCAATTAGAGTTACATGAGAGGTCGAGATACATCACAACAGAATGTATGACTAAATAACTACTTCCTAAACCACGACTTTCTTAACCATGAAAGCTGAACAACGAGCTATTCTAAAGCACTACTGTTTTTTTCCACGACTTCCGAAACCACGAAAAAAAACATTTCGTGACTGGCCATTAGATGGCACTATTCTAATAACAATACTTCTTCGTAATGTGTTCACATTAAACTCCAAAAAAGTGGTCAAACCAGCAGTTGGCAACTTTAAAGGCACCAGAAAACAATAATATTAGCTTGGTGAATATTGTTCAACAAGTGCTCATATGCGTTAATACAAAAAGGGATTCAGCTATAAGTGCCCCTGGCTTAGCATTGGAGCAGAGTGATGACGTATTGCGTGCACCCTGGTCGAAGGAGAGCAATTCAGATAACAGCTGCAGACTTGACTTTTCTGTAGAGTGTGAAAAGTAATCTACAGAAAATATTTGGAACATGTATTGCAAGGCTGTTCCTACTTGAAAGTCGCTATAAAAGTATGGATGGGGAGGAGGACAGACTCGTGGTGTTTGCATGCTGCCATTATTTAGGCTGGCTGCTTCCCTACTTTCCTCTGAGCTCGTCAGCCTGATACTTCCATTCAAGTGTCATGTTGGGGGTGGGGGAGATGTATTACCTAATTCAAGAAGAATATCGCGCTATCTCTTCAAAATCTGAGGCATTTTTATTCATGCACCATAGTGAGACCACAGCTGGGCACACAGCACGTACCCAGGAACAAAACAAGAGAAGAAACATGCATTTGAGCTGGCAGAATCCGGGCATTTCTCTCATGCGCCTGGCATTTTGGCTCTTCGGTCGTGATTGGCAGTCATCCAGTTTGCCTCTCTTCCGTTTCCAGGTTTAAGGGGTGAGGCGGAGATGAGTGACGTGATAGCATAGTTTAACATTGCAGTCCGGGAAAAGTCGTGGTTTAGATCTTCGTGGTTTAGAACGTCGTTGTTCAGGATTTCTCGTGGTTGGGACTTCGTTGTTCAGGTAAGTCGTACTTTATACTTCGTTAGTTAAGGATGTTTCCCATCGCAACATTCTCAACACATCTAGGGCTGTTCAGATACAAAAGACTAAGCTTTGGGGTGTCCTCAGCAGCAGAAATATTTCAAGAAGCGATCAGGAGAACAATTCACCATGCTCCTCATGTACTGAACTACAGCGATGACATCCTGGTCTATGGAGCAACCACTCAAGAACATGACAAAGCGCTAGATAGGGTCTGTCATGCACCAACAGAAGCCAACCTCACTCTCAATCAGGACAAGTGTGAATTTCATAAGCCAACACTGAAATTCTTTGGCCACGTCTTATCCGGAAATGGCATGAAACCGGACCCAGAAAAAGTAGCAGCGCTCAATGACACACCGAGCCCAGAGGACGTTGGTGACGTACGCTCATTCCTGGGCATGGCTAGCTACTGCTCTAGATACATACCAGACTACGCCACAATAAGTCACCCCCTGAGAATGCTCACCAAACAAGGGTAGCTGTTTCAGTGGTCCACCCAATGTGAACGGACGTTCAGAGAGATCAAGGCAGCTGTGGAGTCGGCTAAAAACATGGCGTACTTCAATCCAAAAAAAAAGACGGAAATAACTGTAGATGCCAGCCCCGTAGGCCATGGGGCCATCCTAGCACAATATGTCAGAGACGAGGACCAACGGCACATTGTAGCATATGCCAGTAGGAGTCTAACAGACACGGAGAGAGCATATTCCCAACCAGAAAAAGAAAGTTTAGCTGTTGTATGGGCTTGTGAACATTTCCACATATTCATCTTCGGAAAACACTTCACTCTGGTCACTGATCACCAAGCTCTGATCACAATTTTCGGAAATCCTCGAACAAAAATGCCACCACGAATAGAGAGATGGGATCTCAGGCTACAAGAGTATACCTACACCATCATACACAAGCCAGGGAAACCTGCAAACCCTGCCGACTACATGTCCAGACACCCCACCAGGACCAGCGAATCGGAACAATCGATTGCGGACGAATACATCCACTTCGTGGTAGATCAGGCCAGACCTCCTGCAGTTCTGCTGGAAGCCATCTGTGAGGCGACCCAGTCTGACGTCAGACTTCAAGAAGTGAAACGCCGGATACAAACGAATAGCTGGCGACATTCACAAACAAATGGACAAACCGACCAAGAGATGGCAGCATTCAAACACGTCCATGAAGAACTGTCAATAGCGACCAATGGGCTCATCTTAAGAGACACTAGAATTGTGATCCCACGACAGCTAATACAAGAGGTAAGAAATCTAGCAGATGAAGGACACCGGGGCATAGTAGCAACGAAAAGAGCACTCCGTGAAAGAGTCTGTTCCCAACACTGGATATAATGGTGGAAACAACACTGAAGGATTGTTCACAATGTCAGCTAGTGAGCCGTCCAGATCCCCCTGCACCGCTAAAAATGTCTCCACTGCCGGATCGCGTCTGGCAAGGCGTTGCTATTGAATTCTTTGGGCCATTCGAGTCGGGCCAATATGTCCTGGTCATCATGGACAAATATATCAGATTCCACATTGCACAACTGTGCACATCCACAAAAGCCTCCAGCGCCATAGCAATTCTAGATGAAGTCTTTGCTGCGTGGGGCATTCCTCAAGTGGTAAAATCTGATAATGGGCCCCCATTCAACAGCCACGACTTTGCCGAGTTTGCTCAACACATAAACTTTAAACACCGGAAAATAACACCACTCTGGCTGCAGGCGAATGGAATCGTTGAACGTTTTATGGCCACGGTCAAGAAAGCTATTCAGCAGGCGGAGCTCACTCGAAAGACCATCCTGACAGCACTAAACGAGGTGCTAAGAGCCTACCGAAACACGCCTCACTCCACCACAGGCAAATGTCCTGCCACCCTCATGCTAGGCCGCCCAGTGCGCACTAGATTACCAATGATGAGCATCCCAGCAGGGGAACAGTATCCCAACTCTGACCCTGAGGAGATTGCGGCCACAGACAAGCTGAAGAAAGAAAAGATGAAGGACTATGCGGATGAACGTGGAAACCGACGGAAGACGAGTCACCAGGAATGTGACACACTTTAAGAAATGCAGCCCAAATGTCAGAGAACTACTGACTGAATCGCGAGCTGAGAAAAGAGAACTAAAGACACCACCAAACCGCAGTCAAGTACTGATGGAGATTGCTGATGAGACATTCCTGATCCTCAGTCGCGCTGCAAACGGATCACGAGAAAACCGTCGCACCTCATTGAAGAAATCTGAGCGGCGATCATCAGCGACGCGAAAGTAAAGGACGCAGATAGCATGATGTTTTTTTATATTTTTATTTTTGTTTACAGAGGAGGGAGATGTAATGATGGACACCCGTGAAGAGGGCACTAGGACCAGCCCGAGGAAGGCTGGTGGTGGGCGGAAAGGGAGGAGCCAGGGACGGGGAGCGGCAGTTAGCAGTTGGGGCAGAACAAGGAAGGACGTAAATAAAGAAACTCCTGAACCACAATGAGTGTCCGCCTGTTTGTGTACTAAGCAGGACACTACAACTGTGCTCGGGCAAAGCTACAATTGCCTGCTGCTGCAGTATGTTGCCCCCTCCTACCCAGCCCAGTTGAAGAACTTAAGCCCCAAGACCCCTCGCAGCTCCCGAGAAAGGGAGCCGTGAAGCGTGCTATGCATAAAGATGAGGCAACATCACCCATGTGTCCCTTCTTGGTGAGTCTGAGTGAAGAAGTGAAACAAAATTCACACAAGCAGGACAATACATAAGGCAGCAGATTTACAATGAAAGTAACTCAGTGCATTCCGCTAGCCATTTGGCTGCACTGCAGAGAGTCACTTTCAGAGCACAGGAATGCGACATATTTACAACAATATGTCGCATCTCTGTGCTTCCCCCTGCGCTGATGCACAAACTGCGCCATGCGCCGGCGCAGGCACCCTTGCACCATGGCGCAATGATCCTGCGTCATGGGGAGATGGTTTAGTGCAGGAAGGGGCACCTTCCTGCACAAAAACAATCACTACAGGCCTTTTCCTCTTTCAATGCGTGCTGTAGAAGCAGATTGAAAGAGGAAAAAATGAGGGGAAATGAAAACATTTCTCCTCGTTGCGCCTCCGTACGCCTCCCACGGGGAGGCATAGCATTCACACGCATTTCCAGATTGACGATTCCTCATAAATCTGGAAATGTGTCTCGTTCCATAAGTGTTGCATGGGATCACCCACAGCAACACCCATGGAACGCCCCTTCGACACAAAGTGCTGTTTGTAAAGGGGGCGTATTTACAAGGACAGGAAAAGCCACGCAGGGTGGCTTTTCTTGTCCTTGTAAAGATGGATCTGTAAGATATGCCACCAGTACATCACAAAAAGTGACATACTCATGGCGCAGAGGGCTTGTAAATCTGCCCCTTGAAGTTTATAGGTCCAAACGTTGTTTTTCAAAAGTTTAATTAAGTAAATTGAGAAGCATGCATATTTCAAATTTATTTGTCTGACTAGGCGGGAAAGTCAATCATAATCCTTATTTTTAATGCTGTGTGTTGTTACTAATACCGTCCAGCTGCCGAGCTTTATAGCCAATAGCCCTTTACTTTCTGGCACCTGTATTTGCACTTTTGCCTGGTGAATTGGCTGTAAACCATGTTAGGCTAATGCTAGTTTGGACAGCTGTATTAAATGCCTCAAGTCTAATATTATATAGGGATGTATATTAGCAAAATGTTACTGTGGTCACGTTCCTTATTATCGTCAGTAAAGATATGATGTGTTGTAAAGCAGGGTTACGTCTTCCAGGATGCAGCTGCTAACTAACAAGTAAACAAATGCCATCTCTCCATCTATATACACCTTATGTTGGAGGTGTGTGCACAATGGCGCAAGGCACAACTGCTTGCTTCTACTCGCTACAGTGTCACTCAGAGGCAATGAAATGTCTCACACAAGTACACTGAAAGCACAGAAATGTCACACACATGTAATCTGAAACCTTGGCAGCTATACCCTTCTGGTACCTAGTGTCAATGAGACGAGTTCTGGGGAAACCAGGGGTATATCTAGGACAGAACCCTGGCCTGTACCACCGGTAGGATGTTCCAGAAGAGGGTTAAATCTGAATTGAATGAAGTAAGAAGACCACACAATTTTGGCTCCCTTCACACGGTCTGCCACTGAGAAGCCGAAATCACATGGTCACAGGGAAAGCAAGCTGAAAAGCATCATAAACAGTGGAGTTTCAGCTAGTTTTTAGGTCGAGCCTGGGCCGTGCACACGCTGCTCTGCGAGACATGTTGTATTCAGGTATGGACTTGAAGCTCCACCCATTCCACCACCCATCTTTTCAATTAGCTCCTGCTACTGTCCATTCTAAATCATTGCTTTTCATTTGTCAATAGGCTTAGTAGTCCCTCCTTGGTACCGTCTTGTCTGCATTTGTACCCTCCCATGAGGAATGGACTTTTTAGTACTATTGTTACACGTCTTTTTTGTGTAGTCTGTGAGCACTATTTTCTTTAATGACACAGCACTGCCTCTTTAAAGCAAGCTTTAGCGTGGCGAACCCCCCTCCCCTGGGTTTTTTTCAGCTTGGAGTCATGCGTGCATCACGTTCACTATTTCTTTTCAGCAGGCCATGCGCTATCCGTTTACATGGCGAATCGCACACACCACTCCGGGATGCTGCCCTTAATGAATAATGGGGGGCGCTTCTTGTTTCAATTTTCAGCGCGCCATGCGCGCTTTCACTTTGATTATTTATTTTTAAGTGGGCCATGCTCTTGGCGTTTTACATGGCGGCCCCCACACACCGCTACTGGATGCTGCGCTTAATGAATAATGGCGGGTGCTTAACATGTGTCGCTCTGGCAGTAATAAATGTACAAGATGAGATGCTTGCAGCGGTTTGACTCTGTTGGAGCCGGCTCTTCATGGCTGCTGACTCATGGTTGGCCACAGTCTCTGGTTCCAAAACGTCACTCCGCTGCAGTGACTGACGCAGAGCTTAATTCATAAAAAAAAAGATGTAAATAATACATAAGTGGAGGGTTTTCTTGGGAGCTGTCTACTCACACCGCGTTGGCCCATTTCATACAGGTTCTTTCTCACCCCTGCTTTCTCCCTCTGTCACTGTTTTTCTCTTGCTTCTTCTTTCTCCCCATTCTGTCTTTCTGTTTCACTGGCTCAAAGCCGATGATGAAAAATCATCAAACACGGTCCCCATAAAGGAGTGCTAGCAGACACCACCAGCACTCCCTGGCACAAATTAAGCACTCATTGTTAGCATATATGAAACAAGTTTGTTAAACTCAATCAAGCTCCTGTGTGCTAAAATGTAGCATGTAACAAGTTTGCCATAAGGAGCATGGCTTTCTCAGCCTTGTCTCCTCCTAGTTTCTTTGAGTTTCACTTGTACAGGATTGAAATTCTCTTCTTAGATTTACAGGCTGCAGAGGTCTACTGTTAGTCATTTGACATAAAACAGCTCCCGAAACAAACACAGGTCTTTTTCCTGCAATGTTATTCACACCACTAGTTTTGTAAAAGAATAGACTTGTTATGTTGAAGGAAGTAGTTCAGCCCATGTCCACTTCCTCTGCAGGGGTGTTCAGTGAGCACCCCCTCCTCCGTGAGTCCCGATAGTCACGACCCGTGACGTAGGGACAGAGGGTTCAAATAAAGGCACTCGAGGGCGCGGCCTCAGAGTGGAAACTGAGCCTGGTGTGTGGTGTCACCCTTCCTGTCATTGTGGTGTTCTGAGCGTAGGCCCTGTCCTCCCAAACACCCCCCACACACCTAACAAGACTCCTGCGTTCCTGCATTTTTTTGAGTAAATGTCTTTCTCTTGCTGGTCTAGAGGTACAGCCTCTTGAGCACGGGAGCAATAATCAGCATACGCTTTCTGCCCCTGCATGTTCTGCTTCAGTGCCACGGTTCGACATTCCGTTACAAAAGAAACAAGCATTTGTAGTGCAATAAATCTCGTATCTCGCATGGACGAAAGTTTAAGCTATTGGCATTGTAAATGTAAATGCGTTTTATTTATGTGTTTTAAAAACCAACACATACATAAAAGGCATTGTCATTTACAATGCTAACAGCTCAAACTCTCTCAAGTGTGAGACCTAGAGACCTATTGCATTGCAAATGCTTGTTGGAAGCAGTAACCAGCCTTGGTCTATGAAGGAGGACAGCAAACCCCACAGCTGTCCACGAGGGGGCAGCAGAGCCCGTGAATCCACGGAAGGCAGGCCTTAGAACAGGGCAGGCTGAGAGAGTTCTGGAAACTTCCACCGGGGGGCAGCAGAGGCCAGGAAACCTCTCCTTGAATGTCTGAAACCTTCCCTCAGTGGGAGGCATTTCTGTATGCATTTATTTTATGTTTGCAGGTTCCTGGCCGCAGACTTGGCCTGGGGGCGCTAGAGCACTTCAAAGGAGAGCAAGAGGTGTGCTCCGGACAACAGACAGCATAAAACAAACTATTAGCAATTGGAGAACAAAGAAGTTGGCAGCTTATGTCCGCATAGGAACAGTAACAGAAAGAATTACTTTAGAAAACAGTCATAATAAAGGGGCCATCAAGCAGCAAAACGAAAAAAAAAAAACGGGGGTCAGATTTACAATAACTGGCGCTTCCCTGCAAAGCAGCAGGGATGCGCCACTTATTGTACGCCATGCCTACGCCACCACGGATGCGCCACATTTACAATGCGGCGCACCATGGGGCAAAAACGTCACAGATGCGTCTCGCATCTGTGTCGGAAAGGCGGCGCATTGCTGGAGTTGTGTCGCAAGCACGACGCAGCTTCAGCAATGCTCTGGGGGCCCTATGTGCACAATGCGTCGTCAATCCTTACGCCGGCTTCAAGCAGGTGCAGGGTTTTGACGCAGCATTGGCCTAAAAGTGACTGAGTGAAATATTGTAGATTTCACTCAGCCACTTTTAGGAGGCGTTCCTTGGCTGGAACGCCCACCCTGCGCAGGAACGCCTACTTCTGACGCAGGGCTTTACAACGTGACGCATCTCCCAGATGCGTCAAGTTGTAAATACCCCGCAGCATGGCGCTGGCTTTGCGCCGCCGCTTTACTTTACTTTAAAAATATTTCTAGAGCGCGCGTGCACCAGGCGGTTTCATGGCGCTTATTGTAGTACTACAAACCCGACAAGACAAAAAAGCACTAGAAGCCAGGAACAGAGTTTAAGAGGGAAATGCTTGGGAGAACAAAAAAGTTTTAAGAGCTTTGCGAAAAAGGGAGTACTGGGGACAGGATCTCAAAGAAAGTGGGAGAGAGTTCCAAAAAGCTGGAGCCACTGTTGAAAACTTGGATCCTCCCCATTTTTTCCGTTTGAAACGGGGCACGGTGAGGAGCTGTTGGGCGGACGAGCGCAGTTCTCTGATCGGGGTATAGTCATGAATAGCAGAGCTAATAAAAGCAGGGGCAGAACCAGACCGAACATTAAATATGATACAGCCTAGCTTAAAGAGGGCACGTTGCTGAACCGGGAGCCAATGTAGAGATTTGAGAAGGGGCGTGACGTGGTGTGACTTAGGTATGTTGAACACAAGACGGGCGGCCTGGTTCTGCACCAGCTGGAGACGCCGCGTGAGGTACGCCGGCATGCCACAATAAAGGGCATTGCCGTAGTCCAAGCGGGACGTCACCATAGCCAGAAGTATAAGTTTAAGGGCAGGTGGTAGTCCGCACCGCTGCGTCAGAAAAGTGACGCAACTGCGGTGTAAAAGAGGCGCAAGGGGCCTGTAAATCTGCCCCATGGTGTGTTCTCCGCTCGAATGGAAAGAGGTGTTCAGGGCAGCCGAGGCGAGAGACAAACCCGCTGTAACAAAAGTGTCTCTGCATTGAGAGGGCTTTAGACCCCTTGAGATGGGTCAGGAAGGAGCTGTGTGGGGCTGGTGTGGGGGGAGCTTCAGGCCTTATTCCCCGGGCATGAAATCCCTTTCCCAGCAACCATCCTTGCTTGAATGTCGCAGGTTTAAGCGCCAGGTATTCAGCATTTCTTCTCGTTAGACATAGGGCCTGGTCACAAACATAAAGTTTGACTTTTGGTCAAAATATAGAACAAAAGTCTAACTTTACTATTTTTTGATTTTTCTTTTTTAAGGGAGATTTATATAGCGCAAACTTGACCCTGTATCGGGTATCAGAGCGCTTTACATAGCACCAGTTACGTTACATAAGGGCCCATTCATTTTTGTTAGGCACGGGGAGATTAAGTGCTTTGCCCAGAATCACCGGATGTTCAGTGTCATTGCCGAAACTCGAACCCGGTTCCTCAGATTCAAGGTTGACCGTCCTAGCCATTAGGCCAACTTCTCTCCATAAGGTAAGTTATGAGTAGCATCATTACGTCCACACTCGGGTTGAATATTCCCCCCCCAAGTGTGGAGGTTCTACTCTGAGTGTGGACCTAAAGATACTACTCGTAACTTACCTTGGTGAATACCGAAAAGTAATAAAGTTAGACTTTTGTTCTAAGTTCACCTTTTTGAATTGGGCGCTTACAGTTTTTCCACCAGGTAGGAAGGTGTGAAGTTGAGGAAGTCTTTATGGATGATACATAGAGTGTTAAATAGGGCTCTTGCATCTCTGGGGCGCCACTGTAGAGTCCGAAGAGTAGACAAACGTCTTGTGGCTACTTACAGAGCAGGCAGCTGCATGCAAGGAGTGGTTCACCTCCGCACGGCCAAGGGAAGTCATGTAAGATAAGACAAGGGCTTTTGCTAATCCATTTATCTTACACGGCTTCCCTTGGCCGTGCGGAGGTGAAGCACTCATTTCCTATAGGATGAAAAGCAGCCGGGAAAGCAGAGCTCAGGAATGGAAACGATTTCCGGTCTGCAGAGCGTGCACTGCCTGAAAGTCAAAGCAGCACGCAAAACTTGAACTTGCACCTACTTAAGGTTTTAAAGACATGCTGAATGACAAAGGGGGCTGAGCCCGCTCAGGGTATAATACGAGCCACGCAGCAACAAAGGACTACCATCACCAGCATGCAACAGCATGCGCCACGATCACGTGGTTGTCTCTGCAGCAATAAAAGGCTGTCAGGGCTATGTTGCGATCTCCCTTCAAACCCCCTTTGCAGCTACCTCCATGATTACGGGGCGTGTATCGCCTTGAAACGCGTCGGAATTAATTGAATCACGAAGAAGCTCAGGAATGCGAGCTGACACAGGCGGACAGAACCGGAAGGCTGGTGGTGCACAGTGTTCCCTCTGAAAGCTCAAGGGCTTTTGCTAATCCATATATATATATATATATATATATATTTATATATTTCCAAAAAAAGAAGGAGAGAACTCTGGGTAGTTCTCAAGTTTAGTTGGAAAGCAGCTCCTGTTAGAGCACTCTCAACACCAGCGACACTTTGGATCTGCTCACCTCAAATGTCTGCTTTTCTATCAAAGTCTTTAAGCATAGGATTAGCACAGTGCCATCCACGCCGAGATAGGAAAGGACAAAGTCTTTTGCAATTTAAACAGCAAAGGCTTTAAGCATAAGACTAGTACAGTGCCCTCCTTGCCGAGCTGTAAAATAACAAAAGCCATTTATCACTCCAGGCACAGTAATACAGCTTTGAATTGGTAAAATACCAACTCAAGCCAACCTGAAATTAGTAAAAGCAACCCCACAACTCTGGGTAGCTACCAAGTTTATGTGGAAAGCAGCTCCTGTATAGAGCACACTCAACACCAGCAACGCTCCAGATCTGCTCACCTCAAATGTATACTTTACTATCAAAGTTTTTAAGCATAGGATTAGCACAGTGCTATCCAGGCCGAGATAGAAAGGGACACAGTCTTTGCTTCTGTTTTGCATAATGTATGCCTGAAAGAGTATTATTTTGACTTATAATGGGTGTTCCCTTGTGAATAGGCAAAGCAATACCTCTCTGAAGAGCTCTAATGAGAGCGAAACACATGCCAGGGGTTGCTTTTATTAATTTCATAGTTGGTATTTTACCAATTCAAAGCTATAATTCTGTGCTAGTCCTATGCTTAAAGACTTTGGGGCATATGTACAAGGAGTTAACGCCACCATAGCGTACTTGTTTTGACATTTCGGTGGCTCTTTTTTTATCACCGTATTTATAAGTTGCCGCTAACCGCAGTTAGCAGCAGTTTTCTGCCATAAACGTGAATTTTTAGGATTGCCACTTCTGTTAGTGGGACTTAACGAAAATGAAATGCAAGGTAGGCGTTCCCATGCAATAACTGCCACTAAACCCACTTCACAATACTTACAAGGAATTCCTTGTATGGTGCAAAACCCAAAAAACTGCCTCTAACTCCAGTTAGAGGCAGTTTTTAAGATCAGAAAATAGCTGATCTTAAAAATGGTGCAAACACTCGGGCCTCTTTTCAGAAGGTTTTGGTGCTCGACAGCACGGCAAGGAATGTTGCAGCGCTGCCCTGCGACAAAACTACAGGGCAGGAATGCGCACCATCAATATGATAGGGGGCATTCCTGGGCCTCATGCATGAAAAGTGTTGCATCGCTGTAACAAAACAGCGTTGCAACCCTTTTCACTACGCCCTTCTTGCGACACCATGGATGCGCTGTATGCACTGTACGGTGCTCCATGTCGCAAATAATGACAGATACTTCTGGAATATATATCATAGATGCCGTTGTCTTCCTGGGATTCCTCCTACAAACGGGCACAGACCACCAAATTAGTGCATACATTCTTTTATTGGGATGCAACCATATATATATACATATATATAAATATATATATATATATATATATATATATATATTCACTGAAAAAACCATAGGTTATAGACCATATATAGTTAGGAATTAGCATTTAAAAAACCTTATTTTACTCACACAAAACCATTGAAATTCCATATATAGTTAGTTGCACTAACTATATATTGCGCACCCGCAATCCACTGCTGATCATGTCACATATTACATCATTCATGACATGGTCAGTGACATCACTGATGACATCACTGATGACATCTCAAATGACATCACTGATGACATCACTGATGACAACATCCAGTGACTATGTTTCTGTAAAGTTAAAATATGTCTTACATATTGAAGAATGAGTGGATGTATAAGTGTCTGGACGAAGGATTTAGTAGGTGCATGACTGAATGTATGAGTGAGTGATTAAATGTGTCTCACTGAGTGCATGGGTTAGTGACTAAACTGTCTTAATTTGTGCATCATTATGTCTGTTGTTCTGTAAACTGCTGCATGTGTTGATCAGTAGCTATATGAGTAACTATATGGGTTATTGATTGATTGCCCAAGTATTTGCATGGGAGACTGAGTGTGTGTGTGGCTGGATGGGAGGTGTGTGACTCTGTACAGATCAATGTGTACTTGTATCAATGATTGTATAAGAGAGTAAGTATGTGTTAGTATATGGTTGAAAACGTAAGGTGCTCTATGTTTAACTGTATAGAGTAGAAAATGGAAGTGTGATTGATTCTTTACAGGACTGACTAGGTGTGTGAGTAACTCCATGGATGAGTGGCAGAGTGTGAGTGTCTGTATAGGTGTATGAGTGCATATGATAGTGTTGTAAAGATGAGTGATTGTATGTATGAATGATTGTATGGGTGAATGAGTGAATGTGTGTGTAGACGTAGGAATCAGTGAGTACGTATGTAGTAACTAGTATTGGTGTGTCAATGGTTTCAAAAATTATACTCTGTTTTTAACACTGGGTGAAACAGAGGTTATATTAAAACGTGAGGAGATGCATTGTATTGTCACATGAATGATATCATCAGTGATGTGGTCATTGATGTCAAATGAGATGTCATCAGTGATGTCATCAGTGATGTCATTTGAGATGTCATCAGTGATGTCATCAGTGATGTCACTGACCATGTCATGAATGATGTAATATGTGACATGATCAGCAGTGGATTGCGGGTGCGCAATATATAGTTAGTGCAACTAACTATATATGGAATTTCAATGGTTTTGTGTGAGTAAAATAAGGTTTTTTAAATGCTAATTCCTAACTATATATGGTCTATAACCTATGGTTTTTTCAGTGAATTTTCAAGGTTTTGTAAATGCTAATTCCTAACTATATATGGTCTATAACCTATGGTTTTTTCAGTGAATTTCAATGGTTTTTTAATAGCAAATATCATAAGCTGTCGAATGTCAAGTACGTGGTAAGTGAAAACATTTTCGTGTTTATGCACACTGATCTGCTTTGAATGGTGCCCCCCCCCCTCATTTCTATTAGGAGTACTCTCTCTTTGCAGATAGTGAAAGGTAGTTAACGCAGGCCTTTGCCCCCGTTGTAATCCGTCGTGCCTGCTTCTCTCTCCATTTGATTGATTGTTATCCAAGTATTTACTGTTTTAGAATTAGTTCTCTTTGGTTCATTCTCTATTTACAAACAAACACAGAGTCGCAATACTCTGTTTAGTCTTTGCAGATAACGAAAAATCGTGTAAAAAAAAGAAAAGGAATCGAGCAAAATCAGTAGGCCACTAATGGGATCTCTTTTTGACCTCGCTAAAATAGAAACATTAGGAACAACCCCTCATGACAAATACAAAACTAGTGAGATGAACTGAACTCCACACAATGATGGCTGCAAAACAGCTCGGCTCCGCCACCCACCCCGCCCAAAATAACGATAAAGAGCGGCTGCCATGATTGGTTGCGGAATGGCCACGACGGAGCTACGAAATGATGCTGCTCTCATGCTAACCCCAGCTTCAGTCTGAAACATCCAGAAACACTGTAGACTACCAATTCGATCAGTTCCGGTAGCGCCCCAATGTAACCCGGTAGAGAAGAACTAGCCCTCCCCTCTTTGACTGATGGTTCTTGTTGCCTGTCCCTTCTGTTGTCATTTAACAGAACTATTTAGCCTGCTGAAAGGGGTTGTGTTCCGACCGCTGGTTGGTGGAGACATTTTGACTATATTCTGGACCTGCGTTGTCGCGTAATGCGTCATATGACGCGCCGCGTTAGCGCATCCGGAAGTCATCCGGGGCGCGCAGCGCGTAACGTAAGCATAACAAGTCATGTGACTTGTTAATAAAACTTTTCATTGGTTCATTTTACTTTTCTTATTGTAATGATGAAAGGCTTGGTCATATGACCTAAAAATTACGCTTTTCATTACTTCCGAACATTATTTTTTCTTAAATATATGTTATAATGTTCCAGACTAATGTACTTTCCCGGAAATTTTACAACTGTCCTGCAAGTAAAATATATTCTTTTTTCGAGAAAAAGAGCGTTTCTTCGTCCCATGATGGAGCCGTTGAGCAAAAGAGGGTCGACCTGCTGTCTTAGTCGCCGATACGCCTGAATATGAGATTCTTATCGATCACTTTATGTTGCAGGAATAGAAAACACAACAGCCCTTGACCATTTATCTTTACTGCGTTCCTTCGTATTATACCTTTTACCCTTCATGTAATTGGTCTGCTTTATTTCACTTGCCTTTTAATGATTCTAAAACAGTGACTATTATTACAAACTTTACCAATGTATATACTACTACCATGTTTTCTTTTAAAAACCTTTATTGTGAAAATTTCATTATACAAATACGAGCCTATAACCACGTGGGCCGGCCACGGAGCAAACTGTAATCGTATGTGATGAGTAGACATTTACACTGTAGAGGAACGTAACGGGCGGGCCATTAGGTTGCAAGAACTAAGGTGTCTAACAGTTACGGAATCGGTGGACGTACATTTTATAATTAAAATACGACAGGGCCAGTTACAATAAAATTATCTAGATATACATTTGCGGGCAAGTACCATGGGTGACGTTAATTCGAACTTTCAACAGTACAGTAATCAATAACACATCAGAACTTAATATCAATAGGGATGTCGAAATATTCAATCAATTCTCGTCCCCGCCCGCCATGTGCTTCAAAACTGCATACGTATCTCGTGATTTCAAGGTTCTGCAACCAGTACACAACAAGGAGTTACGAGTCCCATTTATTCCGGCGCCATTTTGGGCGAGGACGGGCAGGTCCAGGATATAGTCAAAATGTCTCTACCAACCATCGACTATGATGATGTTCATATGCTGTATTTATTAGAGTAACACTCATCTGTCCACATGAAATTAATTTGCCACAATCTAAACATGTCATTTTAATCTTTCCAAAGTTCTTCTAAAAATTTGGGACCGTTTCCCTTGCCTCTGAAGCTCTCAGTGCCACTTCTTTGATGAATGTACTAGCAGGTCAGGGGTTCTCCTCCAAATCTCTCTTTTATGCAGCACTATAATTAATTGGTGCCACCTCTCCATATGACGATGCATGGTATAGTTACCACAACTATATTTTTTTTCGGTTCCTCTGGAGAGTTCATCGTGGCAGATGAAGCGTGTAACGTACCGGGCATTTACCTTTTTTTGCATGTACAGGAAAGGAAAAAAAAATCGAGCGTCCGAGTTCTAATGTGTCCCAGGGCCATTTTAGTGGAGGACATGATACAGCGATAATGCCCTGGATAACGACACTTCCTTCGGGCACCCCACGCCGTCTTTCGGCGCAGCATTGTAGGATGGCCACACCAGTGCGGCAACTTGCTAGACACCACCTCGGTGCCATCCGGATCTCGGCGCCCCACTGCAGATGAACTGCCTCCACATGGAGAAGCGGGAGAGGCTCGTTTGCGCCGCCTCCCCCCCCCCCTTCGGGCACCCCATGCCGACTTTCGGCGCAGCATTGTAGGATGGCCACACCAGTGCGGCAACTTGCTGGACACCACCTCGGTGCCAACCGAATCTCAGCGCCTTGTGTTGTCTTCCATTCCGAAAATATTGTTGGCAGCATTTTGAAAGGAAAGACAAACAGCCGTTTGTGGCCCTCACTACACCGTTCTCCTAGTGAGTCTCACATTGTTACATTTAGGAAGAATGTTGAAGAGTAGTATGTTGAAAATCTGAAGCCATTGTTATACAAACTCTCAACCAGCCTTGGATGGAAAAATCCTGAAGAATGTACAAACTGAAAACCAGTTTTTCTCTGTATAGCATCAGCAGCAACGCTTGAGTCAGCTTTGTGTGAAGCCGCCATTTTGATTCAATCAATAGCGTCCCCCTGCACACATTCAGGGACCTGGTCGTGTCTTCAGGTCAAACGGATTGTGGGACAAGATGCACAAAGGCAAAGGAAAAAAGTTCCGCCGGACCCCGGGAGGTGGCCGCCTATGTCATGGGCGATCTTAGGCCACACCAGGGCAATAGTGAAGCTGCAGCAGGTGCAAATAAGCTTCAGACAGTGTTACAAGCGCTGCTCAGAACTCTCAACTATGACACCACCTCGGTGCCATCCGGATCTTGGCGCCTTGTGCTGGTTCCGGCCTATTCACACATCGGTCCGCTACTGACGCCACCTCACAGGCCAACGGGGCACCCCACGCCGACTTTCGGCGCAGCATTGTAGGATGGCCACACCAGTGCGGCAAATTGCTGGACACCACCTCGGTGCCATCCAGATCTCGGCGCGTTGTGCTGCCTTCGGCCTATTCGCCACAAGTGCGCACGCAACTCAGCTGCATAGCGAGTGAAACACCAAGGGGCGCCCCACTGCAGCCGAGGAACCTCCATCTTGGGGGCGACGCACAGCATCACATTGCTTTCCAATGCAGTCAGATCCTCAAACAGCCCCCACTGACTGACGCGAACTCACAGGCCAACGGGGCGCCCCACGCCGACTTTCGGCGCACCATTGTAGGATGGCCACACCAGTGCGGCAAGTTGCTGGACACCACCTCGGTGCCATCCGGATCTTGGCGCGTTGTGCTGCCTTTGGCCCCATTCGCACATCAGTCCGCTACTGACGCCATCTCACAGGCTAATGGGGCGCCCCACGCCGACTTTCAGCATTGTAGGATGACCACACCAGTACAGCAACTTGCTAGACATCACCTCGGTGCCATCCGGATCTCGGCGCCCCACTGCAGATGAAGTGCCTCTCAACTATGAAACCACCACTGTGACATCCGGATCTTGGCGCGTTGTGCTGCCTTCGGCCTATTCGCACATCGGTCCGCTACTGACGCCATCTCACAGGCTAATGGGGCGACCCACGCCGAGTTTCAGCATTGTAGGATGACCACACCAGTGCAGCAACTTGCTAGACATCACCTCGGTGCCATCCGAATCTTGGCATCTCAACGCCTAGTGGTATCTTCCATACAGAAAATATTGTTACGCTACCTTTGGCCCCATTCGCACATCAGTCCGCAACTTAGACATCACCTCGGTGCCATCCGGATCTTGGCATCTCAGCGCCTTGTGGTGTCAGTCAGAAAATATTGTTGCGCTGCCTTTGGCCCCATTCGCACATCAGTCCGCTACTGACACCATCTCACAGGCCAACAGGGCGCCCCACGCCGACTTTCAGCATTGTAGGATGGCCACACCAGTGCGGCAACTTACTAGACACCACCTCGGTGCCATCCGGATCTTGGCGCGTTGTGCTGCCTTCGGCCTATTCGCACATCGGTCCGCTACTGACGCAAACTCACAGGCCAACGGGGCGCCCCACGCCGACTTTCAACATTGTAGGATGGCCACACCAGTGCTGCAACTTGCTGGACACCACCTCGGTGCCATCCGGATCTTGGCGCGCTGTGTTGCCTTCGGCCTATTCGCACATCGGTCCGCTACTGACGCCGCCTCACGTGCCAACGTATTTTCTCCGCATTTTATACCCTATGCCGCATAACAGGTCATGTGACTTGTTTATAAAACTTTTCATTGGTTCATTTTACTTTTGGTTTCCTAATGATGGAAGGCTTGATCATATGACCTAAAAACAACACTTTTCATTGGATGAAAACTTTTTTTTTTTCCAAACGATGAAAGCCCCACCTTGTTTCTGGATGTTTCAGACTGAAGCTGGCGTCAGCATGAGAGCACCACCATCTCGTAGCTCCGTCGTAGTCATTCCGCGAGCAATCATGGCAGCCGCTCCCCACCAGAAGCCTGCAGGAGTCGGGGCCCCCAAAACTTTTGATGAATTCTCAAGGCGGAGGGGACGCTTTCGAGAATGGGGTCCAAGACCTAGCAGACAAGCGTCCGATTTCCAAGGTGTCCCAGGGCCATTTCAGTGGACCAGGCCCAAAAAGGAAAGAGCCTGCCGCCATTTTGAGAGTCCTGTGACAGCCGCCTATCGCTGCACCGCAAGAGTGGGCGCAACTCAGCTGAATTGCGGCTTTTGACACAGTGGACCAAAAACGGACGGAATGGCAACTGAAACGGTAAAGGGGCGCCCCACTACAACAGATGACACTCCACCTGGAGAGGCCCGTTCACGCCGCCTCCCCCGGGGCGCCCCACGCCGTTATTCGGAGCAGCATTGTAGGATACCAAAACCAGTGCGGCAACTTACTGGACATCACCTTGGTGCCATCGTTCTGCTGCCTTGGAACTATTCGCACAACAGTTTGCTACTGAAGACCCACCCCCCGCGACGCCCCACGCCGTTATTTGCTGGGTGGCAACTTACTAGACATCACTTTCGTGTCATCTAGATTTCAGCGCGTTCTGCTGCCTTGGAACTATTCGCACAACAGTTTGCTACTGATGACCCGCCCCACGCCGGAAATCTGGACGTTGTGCTGCGTTGGGACTATTCGCACAGCCGACCGCTACTTCGTTGTTTTTCCCTAAAAATGTTTATATGTTATTACTATTTTTGTTTTCTTGTATATATTTATAAATTATTAAAGTTTTATAATCTTACTACTTTGTCGGAGTGCTATATATTTTTAATGTGACACATAATTGTAAAAACTTTGATGTACAAAGAGTCATCCCTGGAATCTTCCGCTTCACGCTCGGTCCCCTCCCCAATCACAATACAGGATGGTTTTCAGATAATAGCAACGCTTCTGCTGTGACGGATCTCATCGAGTGTGGGCCTTGATCTACTATAACTCCTTTGAAGAGGGGTGAATCTTTACAGCTGTGGCCATAAACTACATCTGCAGGGCTAGCTGATACCCTAGGACCAGCCTGGACAATCGGACACAGAGGAAAAGGAGTGTCAGAGGGTGCAGTAGTGAATAGGGCGAAAGGGAGTTGTCGGGCGGGCACAGGGTGTGATTCTCAGGAAAGAGCAGCGCAGATGGGGGGAGGTTTATTACCCATGCATAAGACAGAGAGCGGGGGTGACCACTGCCTGGGGGAGATGCTTGCGAGGGTGGGGAGCCATGCTAAGGATCGACAGCGTGCACAGAGTGGGTCTGGTCAAGGCATCTAAAATGGCTGCCGTGCACGACAAAAGTGTGGCATTTGAAAAAAGACAAGATGGCGCAGACAATGTTTTTCAACACTTCCTGATTTCCTTCGAATCGAACGTTAACAGACGTTGGGGCATATTACCAAAGTTAAGCGATATTTATCCCTAACGATGCATTGCAAAGATTTTTTTACCGTCAGAAATTATCGCAGATAAACCTTGCTATTATCAAAGTTTATCGCAAATACGATAAAAACCGACCGCAATGCATTAATATCGCTGAAAACTCAGCGATATTCATGCATTACCGAGCTAATCCTCTTAGCCATGTTATCCACCTCCCATAGGATAACATGGCTAAGAACTGCTCAGGGCAGCTGTTACTTTTTGGAGATATTCGCGCTTATCTCGAATATTTCCAAAAGTTGATAATAGGAGATAGCGATGTTAGCGACTGTTTCCAGTCGCTAACATCTTGGCATGCCCACTTTGCATGTCATTAGTGATAAATATCACTCACATGCAAAGTGGGGCCCAAGATGGTCGCTATCTCCTACTAGCCGTCGCTAACTGGTGTTAGCAACAGCTAGGTAATACAGATATAATTTTATCTCCGCGAAGCGGAGCGCTGTTACAGATATATATCTTGTTTTTGAACGTTAATTTCTCAAAATGCACTGAAGCACATATATTGAGACCTAGCAAAGGCACATCGGGCTACCAGTCCCTAATATTTTACCAAGTTTCGTGCAAATCCATTCAGCCGTTCGATTATTATTATTATTTATTTTTTTTGCCCCGCGGGGCCCTTTTAAAACCTCCACATCAAACCTAGGGGATCAGCGAGGATCTACTATGCCCCCTTATGGTCATTTGCCCCTTCGCTTTGGCCTCCTCTTGTCTCTCGATCCTACCGAGAGACAAGATGGCGGCCGCTACGGACTGTTTGGAATGTTTACAGACACCGGAGAGCCAATCAGCTTCGCTTCGCAAAGCTCCGTAACGCGAAAAGTACGCGAAGCGGTGCGCTGTTACAGATATATATCTTTTTTTGAACGTTAATTTCTGAAAATCCACTGAAGCACATATATTGAGACCTAGCAAAGGCACATCGGGCTACCAGTCCCTACAATTTTGCCAAGTTTCGTGCAAATCCATTCAGCCGTAAGATTATTATTATAATTTTTTTTTTTTGCCCCGCGGGGCCCTTTTAAAACCTCCACATCAAACCTAGGGGGTCAGCGAGGATCTACTATTCCCCCTTATGGTCATTTGCCCCTTCGCTTTGGCCTCCTCTTGTCTCTCGATCCTACCGAGAGACAAGATGGCGGCCACTACGGACTGTTTGCGGCCACTACGGACTGTTTGGAATGTTGACAGACGCCGGAGAACCAATCAGCTTCGCTTCACAAAGCTCCGTTGCGCGAAAAGTACGCGTCCTAGGCCGCTGCCCGGTCCGCGCTTACAGATATATATCTTTTTTTAAACGTTAATTTCTCAAAATCCACTGGAGCACATATATTGAGACCTACAAAAGGCACATCGGGCTACCAGTCCCTACAATTTTGCCAAGTTTCGTGCAAATCCATTCAGCCGTTCGGGCTAAAAGTGAGGCCAACCGCCCTATGGAAATTAACATGGGAAAAACGCGTTTTGGGACCCCCCTTTTTTCTCGGCCCCCCCTTGACGAACCCCCCCCAAATTTTCAAAGGCTGCTCAGAAACAAAATGTGCCATTTTCCTGAAAATTTCAGCCAATTCCGTCCACAAACGGCAAAGTTATTAGACATAGAATTTTCAAAAATCCCATAGAGAAAAAATCCTAACTATATATACCTACTGGCGACCGCCAGTAGGTAATATATATATATATATATATATATATATATAATTTCTCTGACATTTGAATTACAAACAGGTGCTATACGTACTGGGGGTCGCAGCAACCGGGCTTCGTATTGTAGACGCTGAAAATTTTTCCTCGCCTGGGTTCTAGGCCGAATATTGGGGAATTCTGCTCTGGATAATTTCAAATCAGTCATCAAAGATATTACCCTTAAGTACAGATCAGGGTGCACAACCTATGGATGGTGCACCACGTACTTACCCTTCCTGTCTAAAGAACATACGAAAATATATATTCATAACAGTAATAAAAGTGATTATCTCTGAGTTCAGCATATTCACTAATTCGTACGTGCCATCCACATTGGAGGACAGAATCTGAAAAATTCTTGGTCCGTTTACCTCTACTCGCTTCAAGTAGTTTGTACTACAACAAACACGACAATAATAGCCACAACAGGGATCCATCTGTCCCTGTCTTCACCATATGATCATTTACACCGTTAAGTCGTTTCATCGTATTATTTGCCCTGAAGAAGTCCCTTCTGGGACGAAACGCGTCGGCTGTTCGCTTTTGTCTTTTGAAAAAAATAAAGGAATCAACCATACAAGACTTTTTGGACATTACTATTTGTGCTTGTGGAATAAGTTTGTGGTCTTTTTATTGCGATATATGGTGCACCTGTGCTTTTGTTTATACAAAATAAATTCCCTTCTAAAGTACAACACTGCTATTATGCATTAAAGTAGACTTAAAGTGATGATGTATAGTAATAATTAAAAGCAATGTACTAATATTTTAATTACAATTATTGTAACATCAATTAATACATTTTTAAAACGTAAAAAATATCAAATAATAAATATGTTTTTTGTAGATTTTGTAAAACAAAATATATATAATTATATGTTTATCTACTTTAAATAATTTAATTTAATTGCCCATTTTTTACTGTAAGGATGTTGCTGTACCAGTGATTGGCACTGGGTGGTGCTGGACTTAATACTGTTTCTTTTTTGGCAGTAGTAATTTACACTCATACATTTGGCTCTACCACCTTTCTCAAGGGGTGGAGACGTGTACGTTTTTACTTTTGAGTAATTCTAAACTCAGATTCTGTAACTAGCCAAAAGTAGTAAAAGTACTCAAAAGTGTAAGAGTACATTACACATGTTTACTACATATTTTATATGTTAGGTTTGTGAATAGCCTCGTTAGTTGTGAACTGTGACAGTAAATCTGCCTGAAAAGGATTAGAGAAAACCCAGATCTCCCACCTATCCAACTGCATGCAACAACACTAAGCCAACGTGTGTCTGTCAGGACCACCTTAAGGAGGAATATACCTCGGCATCCTTAGGACTTTAACTCAAGAACAATCGCTATCTGAAACCTCCCTCATGGTGTGCGGCAAATTCACATCTGTGACGCAACAAAAACTGACGTGTGTTCTATCTTCTACATTTACAACACTGTGATGCATTCCTCAAACTAGGGGCTAAATTGTACTAGTGGTTGCAGTGATTGCAGTGTTGTGAGGCTAAATAGGCCTCGGGCACAAACACTTCCATTTTAGAAGCTCACGTTGAAAGTTGACATCTTTTTAGATGATGACTATTAACACACATTTGCTTGCGCGGCCTCAAGAGATAACGTACTCAGAAATGGTTTGCCTACAATTGCATTTCTTCGTACCCACATTCTCTGTCCTTAGAAAAGTCTGTACAAAGACTTAGTACACTGTGCAAAATATTGTTGTTTGTTGTCTGTTTGGTGACAGCCCTGGATGGACAGGACCAGTACTCAGGCACGGAACAAATGGGTCTAGTTTATTACACAAATGACACTTTGCCTCTGTCTAGACAGAGGGGCATCTCGATGGATTGTCAAAGGTCTCCCCATGCCTGAATTCTAGCCCAGCTGAATTCCAACACCATCCTGAAGAGGACAGCGGCCTGTTCTACACCAATACGGGCGGCCAGAAGACACACGCCCACAGATAAATGGGGAGTTAGACCACTCTAGTTCAATTATATGTATTCTTCTAATCCATGCAAACGCACAATGGTGGAATTGTTCATTTTGTTCACCATCCTTGTAATGCTGGTGACATTGTTTTGCTCCATTCTGTTAATCATTGCTGCACAATTATCCACACAAGAGTACAATTGCTTCAATAAATATTTGGAATGCCAAGTTGTGTACTTCTTGTGTCTCTCTTTGGGCGATACCTGAGATACTAACGAAAAGGTAAGATCCGTTACTGTGATTACCGTGGGGGAATTAGGGGTGTCATATTCTGAGAATGCACACATCATCCGGTACCTTGTAAAGTTTCTCTGATTTCATCATAGAATGTATGAATTGTGCTTCCATGAACAGGTGGCCACGGCATTGATAATCTCAACTTTGAAAGTATGAATAGAGCTATTTATTTATTTATTTATTGAGCTTATAGAGCGCGACAGCTACTCAAAAGGGTTTCCCGGCGCTACGAGACAGTGTGCAAGAGGACCGAAAGGTTAATACCATGCAAAACAGGGGGATTTATTGATTGAATAACCAGGTCTTGATGGCTCTGCAAAAATTAACATAACTAGTTTTGTTGCGAATAGTCAGAGGGAGAGAATTCCACAGTTTGGGGCCCAATAAAGAAAAAGACCTGCGGCCCATTCTGGAAAGTTGGACTTTAGGCAGGCTAAAAAGGCCATGCGATGAAGAACGCAGGCAACGGGCAGGAGTGTACATATTCACCAGAGATTGTAGATATCTCAGGGCACTACCCCGTTTTATTTTATGCATGTAGCTGAGAGTTTTGAATTTGACTCTACTCTCAACCCTGAGCCAATGTAAAGCACGGAGATGTCCGGAAATATGTTCCGTTCTGTGACATTTACATAACAGCCTCGCAGTGGCATTTTGGACTAGTTGAAGGCGTCTAATGACAGCCTGTGAAGCCCCTAAGTAAAGGACATTGCCATAATATAACCATGAGGTTATCAGGGCATCGATTACGGACTTCTGTGTGTCATCCGGCAGCATCCAGATGATTTTCTTTAGCCAACGCAGAATGTTAAAGCATGTGGCTGTTAACTTCCTAACCTGGGGCTGCATAGTTAAACCTTTGTCAATAGTGACCCCCAAATTTCGTACCTGGTCAGATGGAATAGGGAGGGCTCCCATTTCTGAAGGCAGTGTCTGGGACTCCACAGGTCCTGCTTGGGACCCAGTAATAGGACTTCCGTTTTTCCTCCATTCAATTTGAGCAAGTTGTCAGTCATCCATTTGGCAACTTTCCTGAGGCCAGATTGAAGGAGGGAAGTGGAGGCTTGATCCGAATTTGAAAGGGAAAAGTTGATCTGAGAATCGTCTGCATATGTGAACAGAGTAAGACCTTCTTGTTCAGCAATGTGTGCCAATGGTGTTACATACAAGTTAAACAATAAGGGGCTGCGTACCGAGCCCTAGGTACTCCATACGGAGACGCATGAATCTTGGAGGAGGCAGTATTAGAGAAGATTTGGAATGTTCGGTGAGTTAGAAACGATGCAAGCCAGCCCAGGGCTTGACCGCCGATACCCATTGCAGAGAGGGACTTTAACAGTATGGTATGAGAAATGGTGTCACGATCAGGTGCATGCAGCATTTGTGATGTCACAGTGGAATGAATGAATGGAGCCACCATGGTTAGGTGGCCGCAGCATCTGTGATGTCACCTTTGAATGTATGAATGGAGCTGCCATGGTCAGGTGGCCGTGGCATCTGTGATGTCACAGCGGAATGTATGAATGGAGCCACCATGGTCAGGTGGCCGCGGCATTTGTGATGTCACCGCTGAATGTATGAATGGAGCCGCCATGGTCAGGTGGCCGTGGCATCTGTGATGTCACAGCGGAATGTATGAATGGAGCCACCATGGTCAGGTGGCCGTGGCATTTGTGATGTCACCGCTGAATGTATGAATGGAGCCGCCATGGTCAGGTGGCTGCAGCATCTGTGATGTCACCGCGGAATGTATGAATGGTGCCACCATAGTCAGGTGGCCGCGGCATTGGGATGTCACATTTAAATGTATGAATGGAGCCGCATTGGTCAGATGCCTGCACCATCTCTGACGTCACCGTGGACTAGAATGGACTGGGTCTTTTGGCTTTTTGTTCGCGAGCGCAGAGCTTGGAAGTTGATTGGTGACTCAAGGCTGAAACCTGTCAGGTGTCTTTGGACCCAAAACTGGAGCAGGTTCAAACCTTACCCAGGCCCCCCTGATGCAGGGTCAGACTGCCCATTCTGCCCCTCTCGCACTGCCACTGTTAGGCCGCAGCGAGGAGGCTGATTTCAGAACAGACCGGTCTGCCATGACTCGACCATGCCCCTGAGGGCACCAGTCTACCCGCGGCCTCCTGCAGTGAGGGCTGGTGTGAGTGTCTTGGGGGGCTTGCCCTGATGTTCATCCTACTGACGAGCTCTGGGTACCAAGGTGCCCGATTCATGGCTGAAGTGAGATGGCTCCTTTCTTACTTCAGCAGAAGTGCACAAGGGAGAGACACTGAAAGTGCCGCATGTCAGAATAGACATGGGGAGTCCTTGTGCACAGATGAAAGGAGGAGTCACTTGATACAGACAGACTGGAGACAAGCGGACAGTGTGATTCTGCAGCCTGTGTGAACATGGGGGGTCCTGTGGGTGTGTCACTGCTCTCCTATCAGAAGGGGCTGACGGGGGCCGAAGGGGGTGAGGGAAAAGTCACTGTTCCCCTGTTCCTGGCTGAGTCCTGCAGGCATTCACTCTTGGTCAGCACAGCTGAGGCAGGTTGGGGACGGTCTATTATTGTTTTACTGTTGGTGAGCCCAGAACAGTCCATTGTGGGTGGGGGTGTGGGGGCGGTAACATCATTAAAAGTTGATACGACTCATGTGGCCGATTCAGAACCCGAGGCGCTTTCTGCCCCCTGCCGAGCTGGAGGGTGAAGGAAGCGCTATCTTCGTTGCTGCACTCTGATGAATGATGGGTAATAGGGATGCGTCTCATTCAAGTGTTCTTCAACGATGCTCTCCAAGTCCTAAAACAAGCATTTGCAACGCAATAGGTCTCGCCTTTACACGATTTTAAGCTATTGGCATTGTAAATGACAATGCCTTTTATTTATGTTTTCAAAACGAAAACAAAAAGAAAAGGCATTGTTATTTTCAATGTTAATAGCTCAAACGTGCGTAAATGCGAGACCTATTGCATTGCAAATGCTTGTTTGCTCTTTCAGATGAAAGGCGATGTCCACAAATATATTCCCTTGCTGCAGGTGGAGGCACACGTCACAGAACCCAGGCAAGCCCCATCCCTCCTCAGAAGGGACCCCTGGCGTGTATGCCCCGTCCTCAGAAGGGGTCCAGTAAGACACGGTGTCCTCTGTACCGGTGCGCTGCGTCGCTAGGCGAGACCTAAAAAGCAGGCCCGGAGGGGGGTCCCTATCGGGATCTCCATTTTTACCCTTACCCGCAGGGTGAAAAAAAACATCTCAACTCTAAAGCAGTACCACCCTTCACTGCCTTTGAGGTGAATTCAAAGAAAATCATTACAGTGCTTTCAGTTTCATTTCAAAGCTGAAGCAATTTTCATTGTTCTATAAAAACGAAACCATAGTTGTTGCTTATTAATCTTAGGTAACCAACAACCACCGACAAAGTCAATAGTAGTGGCTTGTTGTAGGTGTATTTTTACTTGTTGTATTATATATCTGGATGCAATGACAGAAGCAGCAAAATACAGCCGGGCTAAGCACAGATGTTTAGCCTAACAGTTTTTAAGCCACACCCTTAATTATAGGAGCCACGCCTCCTGGAGAGGCTCCCCCTTCCCTCCACACACACACACTGGGGCAGATTTACAAGCCCCTTGCACCACTTTTGCTTTTTTTTTTGACATGGGAAAAGTGACATAAGGGTGGCGCAAGGAACTTGGAAATAAGCCCCACTATTTTTTCATTCCACCTAAAGCCCTGAGTAAAAATATTAAAGGTCTGTACATAGAATTACATCAATAATGAAAAACTGATTTCTGGAGACTATCGCAATGGACACTTAAAAAAGAAAAACAACGGCATGTTTATTGAGCTGAAGGGATGCAAAGAACTAGTTGAATCCTCAGGACTTGTAGATTTCCTGTAGTAGTGTGGCGCAGCGTCACAACATACTGAGCCATTTTCAAGCACTCGAACATGTGATCAGCAAGCTAAATAGGAGTTAGATTAATTTAAAAAATATATATATATATATGTTAGAAATGGGATCCCTGGCTGGCCAGGGCTTGCGCCAAAGTCAGTCAGAGACCACCACTTCCACGTCAGGGCAAGGGAGTTACACGCCAAGATAACCCCTGCTCACCCCCTTGGTAACACAGCACGAGCAGTAAGGCTAAACTCGGAGGCAATGTGAGTTAAGTATTTGCGCATGCACCCCCAGCAACAACACCCAAGGCCCACCACAAAGGAAACTCCACACAAGGTTATATGTAAAAATAGCCTTTGTATTACACCAAAACACATTAGATAAAAACACACACTTTACAATGTACCAGAGGCACGGGCAGAATTTACAGGGGATATGTACAAGACAGGGCCACCTGGACCACTGTTAGGAATCAGCACTTTTAGAACTTAGCACTTTTAGAACATAGCACATGGAATGTAAATCACTTTAGCACACCACCAGTAACTACTGGTAACCAGGACCTCACTAGCACCACCTGTACTAGGAGAACAACCACCTAAGTATCACAATACCTGTAGGGGAGTAAGCACATAACACATGATGCATAACATACATTCAGCGGTGTAAGGAAGGAAAACACATGATGCCTAAAAACATTCAGAGGTGTAGGAAATAACAATTGCGCAGAAATCACCTTAGCAAGTAAATCACAAGTTGCGCAAATCTCACATTAGTCACCACCTGTGACTGTCCCTAGGCCCTCTGGCCTTGTTGGGGCTAGGACGCCCTGTGTCCCAGTGTCAGGGGCCTAAACGTGGCAGCTGCCCACAAAGTGCTGGGCAGCTGGAGACAATGATGGGGCAAACGCTGGAGAAATAAAATGTCCTCCTGAGCCTCTCAGGGCTATACACAAATCAAAGGTGCAGCTCGAGCCTCTCGGGGCTCTGCACAAATGCGGCACTTAAGAGCCTCTCGTGGCTGTAACACTAAGATGCCCCCTGAGCCCCTCGTGGGCTAAAAAATTATCAAATGCTCCCGGAGCTGGAGTAACACCACGGGTGGGCGGGCACCGGCAATATGCCCCGACGCCCCCTGTAACTACAAATGGCCCCGGAGCCCTCTCTGGGCTCGTAACTTAAAGGAATGCCTGGAGCCTCGTGGGCTCGGATTCACAACAACAATGCCCCCGAGCCTCGCAGGCTCCAACAAAGAATGCCCCGGTCGTTGGAGCCCCCCTTCTGGGGGCTCGAGATCAAGTGAGGCCTCACGGGCCTCCCAACACTCCGGACCTGGTACTAGAGGGGAGGGGCGGGCACCGGCAATGTGCCCCGACGCCCCCCTCTCTTCACTGGCACTCACCGGGTCTCTTTATCAGGCGGCTGGCAGCAGGGCTCTCCCTCGCGCTGCGGAGCTCCGCTTCTTTTCCTGACGGCCTCTGCTCTGCCCGGCTCTTCTTCCGCCTCCTGGCAGCACTCCGGGGCTCTCCCTCAGTCCCGGGAGCCCCGTGAAGGCCGGCGCTGCTCTCCTTCTGTCCCGAAGCCCCGCCTACAACCAGGCGAGCCGCGGGCACTTCCAGGTCGCGCTGCTGAGGGCAGCCAGTAGCAGCGCGGCCCTGGGGACGTGGAGGCGGCACTTCCGGGTCGCACCCGGCAACGATTTCAAGGCCCCTGGGCTGCGGCGGTGATTTTCGAGGGGTGGGCTCCCTCGGCAATTAAATCACAAAGCGAGGTGGCCACTCGATATGGGGCCAAACCAACGGCACCAGGTCCCTGGCGGGGTGGGCACCTGCCAGGGCTACAAAATCGGCAATTACGGGGCAATTGCCGGGTGGGCACTGGCCTCCTGCAAACAAAGCGCTCCCAGGCGCTATAAAGGCAATAAAGCGCTCCCAGGCGCTAGGGGTAAAAGTAAAGCGCTCTCAGCGCTAGGGCAGGAATAAACTCTAGCAAAGTCCTTCTAGGCAGGCAGGGGGGCAAGGCTGGGCCCAGAGCCAGCTCACTGGGCCTCCAGGCAGGGAGGCAGTCGAAGTGGCGGTCCTCCTGCCCAGCAACAGCAGCAGCCCCCTCAGGATCCTGGAAGAGAACATCTTGCAAGGGGCACAGACCCTTTTTATACTAATAAATCCTTTGTCTGTGTGCAGGGTGGGGGAAGAACCAGTCGCAGCTGGTCTGGGAGCACCCTTGATGGGCTCAACCACCCTTTTCATTCACTAGGGAGGCTAGGGTCGTTAGACGCACCACATGGGGCGGAGCCAGCATTGTGTGGGGAAAGCCCAGCCCCATTCAGGAACCAGGTGCACTCCTCCCCAGCCATCAGCATGCTAATGTCCACACTCACCACCGGGCAGACCCATCATGACTCATGGAGCCTGGCATCCCAGCCAGCTCCAGCCAATCACACGCCAGCACCCTTACAGCACACACAGCCATGTCTAGAAGTGGCATTTCCACACTAGACACATACATGCCGCATACATCATCTCGCAGCATTCAATCACACGAGTCCGCACATACCAGACTCGAGCCTGTACACCCCACGCATCAGGAACTACCAGGGACACATACATTCCCCATGCATTCCTATGGGAGGGCAGGCCAATCTCACCACACGCACGCACTTTCCACTGGGACACAGTGAAAGTGCGCAGAACCCACAAATCACCATCACTAGGTCACCAATAAAAGCAAAAAGTCTAGGGGTGAACCTGCCAGAAGGGCCAAGTCCAACAATATATATATATATGGAAGGGAGATTCTGCTTCTGCTGTATGTTATTACAATAGACATTTATGAACTGTAGGTTACACACAATACTCTTGCAGCAGGCGTATTAACCCTGTTGGGTTATTTTATGGCAATACAAAACCGTGACCTAATTAAACACACAGTTCCCTGCAGAAAATGTATCGAACGTGAGCTATTTTACAAGTTAGACCGGCAGGATACAAGTAGATGTATTGTAAAGCAGATGAACCCCCTAAAGCCGTTTTCAACTACTGCCTGTTGATGGCCAGTAACCTAAACATTAATGGTATTTCAATCTCATTCTTCAATGTTAAATGTCGGAGGGGGGGGGGGGCAATACCATTAATACTTATGCGAACCAAGGCTACAAGCTCTCATTTACTGCGTCTCGTCTCCGAACTGCATCCTCAATTTGTGGATGCTCATGCAGCCGTTTTTTCCCCAGCAATGACAGGAGTGAGCGGTTAACCGCATGCGCGCTAGCGGTATTCCCGCAGTGCGCGGCGTTTTCAAAAAGCCGCGTTACATGACGAGCTCAGCCCGTCATCAGCGTACGAGCGCCGTAGCTCATGACGAGCTGAGTTCGTCATAAGCATCGAAGGGGTTAAACAAAGCAATATTACACCTTACATAGATTCAGATACACTGTAGCCCACCCCTGACCATAGATATCATAGAAAAGGGATGTATGACGTTACAACGCATACTTTCACAACGCATACCTTTACAACGATACTTTTACAGCGCAGGATCCATTACAGCGCATGCCATTACAACGCATGCCATTACAAAGTAGCTGCTATTATAACGCATGCCATTAAAACGTGAGTATGGGTAAGTATTTTTTTTTTTTTATTAACGGGACTGTAATAGTAGGGTAAGTGTTGGACAGTGTAGGGGTTTAAATTACTATTCTAACTCCAGGGGGGCGTAATTGTAGAGTAGGTGTTGGATGTTGTAGGGGTTAAAATTAAATTAAATACTTACCCATACTTACGTTGTAATGGCATGCGTTGTAATAGCAGCTGTGTTGTAATGGCATGCGTTGTAATAGCAGCTGCGTTGTAATGGCATGCGTTGTAATGGATCCTGCGTTGTAAAAGTTTTGTTGTAATGGTAGTGCGTTGTTTTAGTTGCGTTGTAAAGGATGTTTCCCTAGAAAAGTGTTACAACACAGATGGAGCTTTACATAAAACAGCTCTGGCAATCAGGAGTGTAAAATTGCCCTGTCATACTTAAAAAATATTCAGTGACTTGCCTTTCAAGAGCAGCACTAGTCCCCCAACCCTGAAGTACATGTTTGATGAGCTTTCACACATGCCACTGCCAGTGCAGGCTCGCCCCACTATCGTTGGCAGCAGACGGACAGCTCTCTTCTTCTGGCACCCACCCCATGCATCACCACCCCTCACCTATGGCGATCGGTTGTATGATTTTACAACGCATTCCGTTGTAACGCATGCCTTTACCACGCATGCGTTACAACGGAATGCAGTCACCACGCACATACCTTTTACACGCATACTTTTACAACGATTTTCGTTGTAAAAGTATGCATGTAAATGGTATATTCATGTTAACGGATTTTCACCCTATAAATGTACTTTTTTTTATTTAACTCTCTACTAGAACACCTGCTGATTCCTCCTTACCTCTCCTCGTTTTCCCGTGGTGACGTTGTACGTCATTAAGAGGAAGCGGAAGTGTTTTTCCGTTTCCTCTTAAGACGCCGATCTCCGTCACATCTTTTTTCTCAAACAGGTGCGTCTTTTTCTTTTTAAACCCACGCTTTTATTTTGTTGGGGGGAGACCCCCCAAGCCCCCCCCTGTTTTTTTTTTTTTTACTTTACCACACATGCCTTTACTACGTTTTTCGTAGTAAAGGTATGTGTGGTAAAGGTTTCTCGTTGTAACCACGCATGCGTTGTAATGCATGCGTGGTTACGGTGTGCGTGGAAACGGCCGCGTTGTAGTGGTCGTTTCCCATGGCGATCATACTCCTGCATCTCGAGTTGCCCCCCATGGCCCTTGTTTCAGCCGGTCCCCAATGCAGGGGGTGTCACGAGCTTGTGAATAGCCACCAGCCGGTCACAGCAAGGGCGAGAGCCACAGTTCTACATGGGTTGGGGCCACCCCACCCCTGAAGTTCCACGACCCCCCGGCGCTCCGAGTTTAAAGGGTTACTTCCTCCAGCCTCCGCGCAGCGCCGCTACCCACAACGGAAGTGATGTCACGCTTAAGACAAGGAGGTGCTGATTGTGGCCTTATAGTTTTGGATGGTCTTCGAAACTTAGCGCGGAGTGGGGGGGGTGGGTAGAGACTTGGACTGGGCGGGGCACCCGGAAGCAGGTAGGTCCCCGCAGCATGTGGGCGTGAGTATAATGGTTCCACTACATCGCACTGGACCTGCTCAGAAATTACAGCAATTAGCACAGTCAGACATTCGCATCCCACGTAGGTGCAATCCACAAGGGGGCGGTATTCTGGGGTTTCGGGACAAGCGGGGGCGTGTCAGGGGTGTCCCAGGTACAGGAGGTATGTCAGAAGTGTCCCAGGTACAGACCTGTGTCACCTGTGAGGCATAGGAGCTGTCAGAGGTATCTCAAGTACAGACCTGTGTCACCTGTGAGGCACAGGAGCTGTCAGAGGTATCTCAGGTACAGACCTGTGTCACCTGTGAGGCACAGGAGCTGTCAGAGGTATCTCAGGTACAGACCTGTGTCACCTGTGAGGCACAGGAGCCGTGTCAGACGTGTCCCAGGTACAGACTCTGTCACCTGTGAGGCACAGGAGCTGTCAGAGGTATCTCAAGTACAGACCTGTGTCACCTGTGAGGCACAGGAGCTGTGTCAAAGGTGTCCCAGGTACAGACCTGTGTCATCAGTGAGGCACAGGGGCTGTGTCAGACGTGTCTCAAGTACAGACCTGTGTCACCTGTGAGGCACGGGAGCTGTGTCAAAGGTGTCCCAGGTACAGACCTGTGTCACCTGTGAGACACGGAAGCAGTGTCAGACGTGTCCCAGGTACAGACCTGTGTCACCTGTGAGGCACGGGAGCTGTGTCAGACGTGTCTCAGGTACAGACCTGTGTCACCTGTGAGGCACAGGAGCTGTGTCAGAGGAGTCTCAGGTACAGACCTGTGTCACCTGTGAGGCACAGGAGCTGTGTCAGAGGTGTCCCAGGTACAGCCCTGTGTCACCTGTGAGGCACAGGAGCTGTGTCAGAGGTGTCCCAGGTACAGACCTGTGTCACCTGTGAGGCACGGGAGCTGTGTCAGAGGTGTCTCAGGTACAGACCTCTGTCACGTGAGGCACAGGAGCTGTGTCATAAGTGTATCAGATACGGACTCATGCCACCTATGAGGCACAGGAGCTGTGTCAGAGGAGTCTTGGATACATACCTGTGTCACCTGTGAGGCACAGGGGCTGTGTCAGAGGTGTCCCAGGTACAGACTCTGTCACCTGTGAGGCACAGGGGCTGTGTCAGAGGTGTCTTGGATACAGACCTGTGTCACCTGTGAGGCATAGGGGCTGTGTCAGAGGTGTCCCAGGTACAGACTCTGTCACCTGTGAGGCACAGGGGCTGTGTCAAAGGTGTCCCAGGTACAGACCTGTGTCACCTGTGAGGCACAGGGGCTGTGTCAGAGGTATCTCAGGTACAGACCTGTGTCACCTGTGAGGCACAGGAGCTGTGTCAAAGGTATCTCAGGTACAGACTCTGTCACCTGTGAGGCACGGGAGCTGTGTCAGAGGTGTCCCAGGTACAGACTCTGTCACCTGTGAGGCACATGAGCTGTGTCAGAGGTGTCTCAGGTACAGACTCTGTCACCTGTGAGGCACGGGAGCTGTGTCAGAGGTGTCCCAGGTACAGACTCTGTCACCTGTGAGGCACAGGAGCTGTGTCAGAGGTGTCTCAGGTACAGACTCTGTCACCTGTGAGGCACAGGAGCTGTCAGAGGTATCTCAGGTACAGACCTGTGTCACCTGTGAGGCACAGAAGCTGTGTCAAAGGTATCTCAGGTACAGACCTGTGTCACCTGTGAGGCACAGAAGCTGTGTCAAAGGTATCTCAGGTACAGAACTGTGTCACCTGTGAGGCACAGGAGCTCTGTCAGACGTGTCTCAGGTACAGACCTGTGTCACCTGTGAGGCACAGGAGCTGTGTCAGAGGTGTCTCAAGTACAGACCGGTGTCACCTGTGAGGCACAGGAGCTGTGTCAGAGGTGTCTCAAGTACAGACCGGTGTCACCTGTGAGGCACAGGAGCGGTGTCAGAGGTGTCTCAAGTACAGACCTCTGTCATGTGAGGCACAGGAGCCACGTCAGAGGTGTTTCAGGTACAGACCCGTGTCACCTGTGAGGCACAGGAGCTGTCAGAGGTGTCTCAGGTACAGACCTCTGTCATGTGAGGCACAGGAGCTGTGTCAGAGGTATCTCAGGTACAGACCCATGTCACCTGTGAGGCACAGGAGCTGTCAGAGGTGTCTCAGGTACAGACCTCTGTCATGTGAGGCACGGGAGCTGTGTCAATCAATCAATCAATCAATCAATGACATTTGTAGAGCGCACTACTCACCCGGAGGGTCTCAAGGTGCTTGGGAGGGGGGGTGGGGGGGTGCTGCTACTGCTCGAACAGCCAGGTCTTGAGCTTCTTCCTGAAGGAGAGGTGGTCTTGGGTCAGGCGCAGGTCGGGAGGGAGGGAGTTCCAGGTCTTGGCGGCCAGGTAGGAGAAGGACCTTCCTCCTGTTGTCGTTCTTCGGATGCGGGGGACGGCGGCGAGGGCGTGACTGGCTGATCGGAGGTGGCGCTTAGGAGTGTAGAAGTTGATTCGGTTGTTGAGGTAGCTCGGGCCCTGATCGTGCAGGGCTTTGTGTGCGTGGGTGAGGAGACGGAAGGTGATTCTCTTGTTGACGGGGAGCCAGTGCAGGTCTCTCAGATGTCCGGAGATGTGGCTGCGTCAAGGGATGTCGAGGATGAGTCTGGCTGAGGCGTTCTGGATCCGCTGGAGTCTCTTCTGGAGCTTGGCGGTGGTTCCGGCGTAGAGGGCGTTGCCGTAGTCCAGTCGGCTGGTGACGAGGGCCTGGGTGACCGTCTTCCTGGTCTCGGTGGGGATCCACCGAAAGATCTTCCGTAGCATGCGCAGGATGTTGAAGCATGACGAGGAGACGGCATTGACTTGCCTGGTCATGGAGAGGGAGGAGTCCAGGATGAAGCCCAGGTTGCGTGCGTGGTCTGTCGGTTTGGGTGCGGTGCCCAGGGCGGGGGGCCACCAGGAGTCGTCCCAGGCGGAGGGCGAGGAACCCAGGATGAGGACTTCCGTCTTGTCTGAGTTCAGTTTCAGGCGGCTGGTCGTCATCCACTCAGCTACATCTTTCATCCCTTCGTGAAGGTTGGCTCTGGCGGCGGCGGGGTCGTTGGTCAGGGAGAAGATCAGCTGGGTGTCATCGGCGTAGGATATGATGTTCAGGTTGTGTTGGCGTGCGATGGTCGCGAGGGGGCTCATGTAGACGTTGAAGAGGGTGGGGCTCAGTGAGGATCCTTGAGGGACGCCGCAGATGACTCCGGTGGCCTCTGACTTGTACGGTGGTAGACGGACTCTCTGTGTTCTTCCGTCGAGGAAGGAGACGATCCATTCCAGTGCCTTCCCCTGAATTCCGACGTTGCTGAGGCGCTGCACTAGGGTGCGGTGGCAGACAGTGTCGAAAGCCGCGGAGAGGTCTAGGAGGATGAGGGCCGCTGTTTCTCCGTTGTCCATCAGGGCTCGGATGTCATCGGTGGCAGCGATGAGGGCGGTCTCGGTGCTGTGGTTGGCACGGAAGCCGGACTGTGAGGGGTCGAGGGATCCATTCGTCTCGAGGAAGGCGGCCAGCTGTTTGTTGACGGTCTTCTCGATGACTTTGGCTGGGAACGGGAGGAGCGAGATAGGGCGGTAATTCTTGAGTTCGGTGGGGTCCGCAGTGGGTTTCTTAAGTAGAGCGCTGAGCTCGGCGTGTTTCCAGCCCTCCGGGAAGGTGGCGGTGTCGAAGGAGGTGTTGATGATGTCCCGCAGGTGGGGTCCGATGACAGCGTCGGCCTTGTTGAAGACGTGATGAGGGCAGGGGTCGGTCGGAGATCCGGAGTGGATGGAGTTCATCATGCGGACGTTGTCATCGGTGCTGATCGGAGACCAGGCGCGGAGGGTGGTGGTGGGCGGCGGTGCTGCGGTCGTTGTATGCGATGGTTGAATGCTGAAGCTGTTGTGAATGTCCGTGATCTTGTTGTGGAAGTAGGAGGCGAGGGAGTTGCAGAGGTCTGGCGATGGGGTGATGTCGTTGTTTCCGGCGCTGGGGTTGGAGAGCTCTTTCACGATGTTGAAGAGTTCCTTGCAGTTGTGTGCGTTGTTGTCCAGCCGGTCCTGGAATGCAGTTCTCTTGGTGGCGCGGATCAGTTGGTGGTGCTTTCGGGTGGCGAGCTTGAGGGTGGTCATGTTGTCCGGTGTTGGTTCCCTTCTCCAGACTTCTCGAGGGCTCGGCAGTCCTTCTTGGAGGTCTTGAGTTCGTCTGTGAACCATCGGGTTTTCTTGCTGCCGGGTCAGCTGGGCGGGGTCCTCAGCGGGGCGAGTTCGTTCGCGCAGTTGCTGATCCACTTCGTGAGGTTGTCGGCGGCCTGGCTGGGGTTCGCTGAGCTGGCGGGAGGGTGCTGACCCAGGGAAGCGGCGAGCTGGTCGGCTGTGATCTTGTTCCAGCTTCTTCGGGCAACCTGTTGCTGGTGGTGGTGGATCGTCGTTCTTCTGAAGGTGAAGTGGACGCAGCTGTGGTCAGTCCAGTGGAGTCCAGTGGCGTGGCTGAAGGCGATGTCTTTGCTGGATGAGAAGACGGCGTTGAGTGTGTTTCCGGCGAGGTGGGTGGGGGTGGTCAGAGGTGTCTCAAGTACAGACCTGTGTCACCTGTGAGGCACAGGAGCTGTGTCAGGCGTGTCTCAAGTACAGACCTGTGTCACCTGTGAGGCACGGGAGCCGTGTCAGAGGTGTCTCAGGTACAGACTCTGTCACCTGTGAGGCACGGGAGCTGTGTCAGAGGTGTCCCAGGTACAGACTCTGTCACCTGTGAGGCACAGGAGCTGTGTCAGAGGTGTCTCAGGTACAGACTCTGTCACCTGTGAAGCACAGGAGCTGTCAGAGGTATCTCAGGTACAGACCTGTGTCACCTGTGAGGCACAGAAGCTGTGTCAAAGGTATCTCAGGTACAGACCTGTGTCACCTGTGAGGCACAGAAGCTGTGTCAAAGGTATCTCAGGTACAGAACTGTGTCACCTGTGAGGCACAGGAGCTGTGTCAGACGTGTCTCAGGTACAGACCTGTGTCACCTGTGAGGCACAGGAGCTGTGTCAGACGTGTCTCAAGTACAGACCGGTGTCACCTGTGAGGCACAGGAGCTGTGTCAGAGGTGTCTCAAGTACAGACCGGTGTCACCTGTGAGGCACAGGAGCTGTGTCAGAGGTGTCTCAAGTACAGACCGGTGTCACCTGTGAGGCACAGGAGCGGTGTCAGAGGTGTCTCAAGTACAGACCTGTGTCACCTGTGAGGCACAGAAGCTGTGTCAAAGGTATCTCAGGTACAGACCTCTGTCATGTGAGGCACAGGAGCCACGTCAGAGGTGTTTCAGGTACAGACCCGTGTCACCTATGAGGCACAGGAGCTGTCAGAGGTGTCTCAGGTACAGACCTCTGTCATGTGAGGCACAGGAGCTGTGTCAGAGGTATCTCAGGTACAGACCCGTGTCACCTGTGAGGCACAGGAGCTGTGTCAGAGGTATCTCAGGTACAGACCCGTGTCACCTGTGAGGCACAGGAGCTGTCAGAGGTGTCTCAGGTACAAACCCGTGTCATGTGAGGCACAGGAGCTGTGTCAGAGGTATCTCAGGTACAGACCTGTGTCACCTGTGAGGCACAGGAGCTGTGTCAGGCGTGTCTCAAGTACAGACCTGTGTCACCTGTGAGGCACGGGAGCCGTGTCAGAGGTGTCTCAGGTACAGACTCTGTCACCTGTGAGGCACGGGAGCTGTGTCAGAGGTGTCCCAGGTACAGACTCTGTCACCTGTGAGGCACAGGAGCTGTGTCAGAGGTGTCTCAGGTACAGACTCTGTCACCTGTGAGGCACAGGAGCTGTCAGAGGTATCTCAGGTACAGACCTGTGTCACCTGTGAGGCACAGAAGCTGTGTCAAAGGTATCTCAGGTACAGACCTGTGTCACCTGTGAGGCACAGAAGCTGTGTCAAAGGTATCTCAGGTACAGAACTGTGTCACCTGTGAGGCACAGGAGCTGTGTCAGACGTGTCTCAGGTACAGACCTGTGTCAACTGTGAGGCACAGGAGCTGTGTCAGACGTGTCTCAAGTACAGACCGGTGTCACCTGTGAGGCACAGGAGCTGTGTCAGAGGTGTCTCAAGTACAGACCGGTGTCACCTGTGAGGCAAAGGAGCTGTGTCAGAGGTGTCTCAAGTACAGACCGGTGACACCTGTGAGGCACAGGAGCGGTGTCAGAGGTGTCTCAAGTACAGACCTGTGTCACCTGTGAGGCACAGGAGCTGTGTCAGAGGTGTCTCAAGTACAGACCGGTGTCACCTGTGAGGCACAGGAGCGGTGTCAGAGGTGTCTCAAGTACAGACCTGTGTCACCTGTGAGGCACAGAAGCTGTGTCAAAGGTATCTCAGGTACAGACCTCTGTCATGTGAGGCACAGGAGCCACGTCAGAGGTGTTTCAGGTACAGACCCGTGTCACCTGTGAGGCACAGGAGCTGTCAGAGGTGTCTCAGGTACAGACCTCTGTCATGTGAGGCACAGGAGCGGTGTCAGAGGTGTCTCAAGTACAGACCGGTGTCACCTGTGAGGCACAGGAGCTGTGTCAGAGGTATCTCAGGTACAGACCCGTGTCACCTGTGAGGCACAGGAGCTGTGTCAGAGGTATCTCAGGTACAGACCCGTGTCACCTGTGAGGCACAGGAGCTGTCAGAGGTGTCTCAGGTACAGACCCGTGTCATGTGAGGCACAGGAGCTGTGTCAGTGGTGTCTCAAGTACAGACCTGTGTCACCTGTGAGGCACAGGAGCTGTGTCAGGCGTGTCTCAAGTACAGACCTGTGTCACCTGTGAGGCACGGGAGCCGTGTCAGAGGTGTCCCAGGTACAGACTCTGTCACCTGTGAGGCACAGGAGCTGTGTCAGAGGTGTCTCAGGTACAGACTCTGTCACCTGTGAGGCACAGGAGCTGTCAGAGGTATCTCAGGTACAGAACTGTGTCACCTGTGAGGCACAGGAGCTGTCAGAGGTATCTCAGGTACAGACCTGTGTCACCTGTGAGGCACAGGAGCTGTGTCAAAGGTATCTCAGGTACAGACCTGTGTCACCTGTGAGGCACAGGAGCTGTGTCAGAGGTGTCTCAAGTACAGACCGGTGTCACCTGTGAGGCACAGGAGCTGTGTCAGAGGTATCTCAGGTACAGACCTGTGTCACCTGTGAGGCACAGGAGCTGTGTCAGAGGTATCTCAGGTACAGACCCGTGTCACCTGTGAGGCACAGGAGCTGTGTCAGAGGTATCTCAGGTACAGACCCGTGTCACCTGTGAGGCACAGGAGCTGTCAGAGGTGTCTCAGGTACAGACCCGTGTCATGTGAGGCACAGGAGCTGTGTCAGTGGTGTCTCAAGTACAGACCTGTGTCACCTGTGAGGCACAGGAGCTGTGTCAGGCGTGTCTCAAGTACAGACCTGTGTCACCTGTGAGGCACGGGAGCCGTGTCAAAGGTGTCCCAGGTACAGACTCTGTCACCTGTGAGGCACAGGAGCTGTGTCAGAGGTGTCTCAGGTACAGACTCTGTCACCTGTGAGGCACAGGAGCTGTCAGAGGTATCTCAGGTACAGACCTGTGTCACCTGTGAGGCACAGAAGCTGTGTCAAAGGTATCTCAGGTACAGAACTGTGTCACCTGTGAGGCACAGGAGCTGTCAGAGGTATCTCAGGTACAGACCTGTGTCACCTGTGAGGCACAGGAGCTGTGTCAAAGGTATATCAGGTACAGACCTGTGTCACCTGTGAGGCACAGGAGCTGTGTCAGAGGTGTCTCAAGTACAGACCGGTGTCACCTGTGAGGCACAGGAGATGTGTCAGAGGTGTCTCAAGTACAGACCGGTGTCACCTGTGAGGCACAGGAGCGGTGTCAGAGGTGTCTCAAGTACAAAACTGTGTCACCTGTGAGGCACAGGAGCTGTGTCAGACGTGTCTCAAGTACAGACCGGTGTCACCTGTGAGGCACAGGAGCTGTGTCAGAGATGTCTCAAGTACAGACCGGTGTCACCTGTGAGGCACAGGAGCGGTGTCAGAGGTGTCTCAAGTACAGACCTGTGTCACCTGTGAGGCACAGAAGCTGTGTCAGAGGTGTCTCAGGTACAGACCTCTGTCATGTGAGGCACAGGAGCTGTGTCAGAGGTGTCTCAAGTACAGACCTGTGTCACCTGTGAGGCACAGAAGCTGTGTCAGAGGTGTCTCAGGTACAGACCTCTGTCATGTGAGGCACAGGAGCTGTGTCAGAGGTATCTCAGGTACAGACCCGTGTCACCTGTGAGGCACAGGAGCTGTGTCAGAGGTATCTCAGGTACAGACCCGTGTCACCTGTGAGGCACGGGAGCTGTGTCAGACGTGTCTCAGGTACAGACCTCTGTCATGTGAGGCACAGGAGCCACGTCAGAGGTGTTTCAGGTACAGACCCGTGTCACCTATGAGGCACAGGAGCTGTCAGAGGTGTCTCAGGTACAGACCTCTGTCATGTGAGGCACAGGAGCTGTGTCAGAGGTATCTCAGGTACAGACCCGTGTCACCTGTGAGGCACAGGAGCTGTGTCAGAGGTATCTCAGGTACAGACCCGTGTCACCTGTGAGGCACAGGAGCTGTCAGAGGCGTCTCAGGTACAGACCCGTGTCGTGAGGCACAGGAGCTGTGTCAGAGGTGTCTCAAGTACAGACCTGTGTCACCTGTGAGGCACAGGAGCTGTGTCAGGCGTGTCTCAAGTACAGACCTGTGTCACCTGTGAGGCACAGGAGCTGTGTCAGAGGTGTCTCAGGTACAGACCTCTGTCACATGTGAGGCACAGGAGCTGTGTCAGAGGTGTCTCAAGTACAGACCTGTGTCACCTGTGAGGCACGGGAGCCGGGTCAGAGGTGTCTCAAGTACAGACCTGTGTCACCTGTGAGGCACGGGAGCCGGGTCAGAGGTGTCTCAAGTACAGACCTGTGTCACCTGTGAGGCACAGAAGCTGTGTCAAAGGTATCTCAGGTACAGACCTGTGTCACCTGTGAGGCACAGGAGCTGTGTCAGAGGTGTCTCAAGTACAGACCTGTGTCACCTGTGAGGCACAGGAGCTGTGTCAGACGTGTCTCAGGTACAGACCTGTGTCACCTGTGAGGCACAGAAGCTTTGTCAAAGGTATCTCAGGTACAGACCTGTGTCACCTGTGAGGCACAGGAGCTGTGTCAGAGGTGTCTCAAGTACAGACCGGTGTCACCTGTGAGGCACAGGAGCTGTGTCAGAGGTGTCTCAAGTACAGACCTGTGTCACCTGTGAGGCACAGAAGCTGTGTCAAAGGTATCTCAGGTACAGACCTGTGTCACCTGTGAGGCACAGGAGCTGTGTCAGAGGTGTCTCAAGTACAGACCGGTGTCACCTGTGAGGCACAGGAGCGGTGTCAGAGGTATCTCAGGTACAGACCTCTGTCATGTGAGGCACAGGAGCCACGTCAGAGGTGTTTCAGGTACAGACCCGTGTTACCTGTGAGGCACAGGGGCCGTGTCAGAGGTGTCCCGGGTACAGATCTTTGTCACCTGTGAGTCACACTTGCCACATCAGAGGTGTCCCAAGTACAGACCTCTGTCATGTGAGGCACGGGAGTTGTGTCAGAGGTATGTCAAGGTACAGACCCGTGTCACCTGTCAGGCACAGGAGCTGTGTCAGAGGTATCTCAGGTACAGACCTGTGTCACCTGTGAGGCACAGGAGCTGTGTCAGAGGTATCCCAGGTACAGACCTCTGTCATGTGAGGCACAGGGGCTGTGTCTGGGGTGTCCCAGGTATGTACCTGTGTCACCTGTGAAGCACAGAAGCTGTGTAAAAAGTGTCTCAGGTGCATACCTGTGTCACCTGTGAGGCACAGACCTGTGTCACCTGTGAGGCACAGGAGCTGTGTCAGAGGTGTCCCAGGCACAGACCTCTGTCACGTGAAGCACTCATGCTGTGTCAGGGGTGTCCCAGGTACAGGCCTGTGTCACGTGAAGCACTCATGCTGTGTCAGGGGTGTCCCAGGTACAGACCTCTGTCACCTCTGAGGCACAGGGCCTCTGTCAGACGTGTCTCAAGTACAGACCTGTGTCACCTGTGAGGCACAGGAGCTGTGTCAGAGATGTCCCAGGTACAGACCTCTGTCATGTGAGGCACGGGAGCTGTGTGAGAGGTGTCCCAGGTACAGACCTCTGTCACCTGTGAGGCACAGGGGCTGTGTCAGACGTGTCTCAAGTACAGACCTCTGTCACCTGTAAGGCACAGGCGCAGTGTCATAAGTGTCTCAGATACGGACTCATGCCACCTATGAGGCACAGGGGCTGTGTCAGAGGTGTCCCAGGTACAGACCTCTGTCACGTGAGGCACACATGCCGTGTCAGGGGTGTCCCAGGTACAGACCTGTGTCATCAGTGAGGCACAGGGGCTGTGTCAGACGTGTCTCAAGTACAGACCTGTGTCACCCGTGAGGCGCAGGAGCTGTGTCAGACGTGTCTCAAGTACAGACCTGTGTCACCTGTGAGGCACTGGGGCCACATCAGAGGTGTTCAGGTACAGACCTCTGTCACCTGTGAGGCACAGGGGCTGTGTCAGACGTGTCTCAAGTACAGACCTGTGTCACCCGTGAGGCACAGGAGCTGTGTCAGACGTGTCTCAGGTACAGACCTGTGTCACCTGTGAGGCACAGAAGCTTTGTCAAAGGTATCTCAGGTACAGACCTGTGTCACCTGTGAGGCACAGGAGCTGTGTCAGAGGTGTCTCAAGTACAGACCGGTGTCACCTGTGAGGCACAGGAGCTGTGTCAGAGGTGTCTCAAGTACAGACCTGTGTCACCTGTGAGGCACAGAAGCTGTGTCAAAGGTATCTCAGGTACAGACCTGTGTCACCTGTGAGGCACAGGAGCTGTGTCAGAGGTGTCTCAAGTACAGACCGGTGTCACCTGTGAGGCACAGGAGCGGTGTCAGAGGTATCTCAGGTACAGACCTCTGTCATGTGAGGCACAGGAGCCACGTCAGAGGTGTTTCAGGTACAGACCCGTGTTACCTGTGAGGCACAGGGGCCGTGTCAGAGGTGTCCCGGGTACAGATCTTTGTCACCTGTGAGTCACACTTGCCACATCAGAGGTGTCCCAAGTACAGACCTCTGTCATGTGAGGCACGGGAGTTGTGTCAGAGGTATGTCAAGGTACAGACCCGTGTCACCTGTCAGGCACAGGAGCTGTGTCAGAGGTATCTCAGGTACAGACCTGTGTCACCTGTGAGGCACAGGAGCTGTGTCAGAGGTATCCCAGGTACAGACCTCTGTCATGTGAGGCACAGGGGCTGTGTCTGGGGTGTCCCAGGTATGTACCTGTGTCACCTGTGAAGCACAGAAGCTGTGTAAAAAGTGTCTCAGGTGCATACCTGTGTCACCTGTGAGGCACAGACCTGTGTCACCTGTGAGGCACAGGAGCTGTGTCAGAGGTGTCCCAGGCACAGACCTCTGTCACGTGAAGCACTCATGCTGTGTCAGGGGTGTCCCAGGTACAGACCTCTGTCACCTCTGAGGCACAGGGCCTCTGTCAGACGTGTCTCAAGTACAGACCTGTGTCACCTGTGAGGCACAGGAGCTGTGTCAGAGATGTCCCAGGTACAGACCTCTGTCATGTGAGGCACGGGAGCTGTGTGAGAGGTGTCCCAGGTACAGACCTCTGTCACCTGTGAGGCACAGGGGCTGTGTCAGACGTGTCTCAAGTACAGACCTCTGTCACCTGTAAGGCACAGGCGCAGTGTCATAAGTGTCTCAGATACGGACTCATGCCACCTATGAGGCACAGGGGCCGTGTCAGGGGTGTCCCAGGTACAGACCTGTGTCATCAGTGAGGCACAGGGGCTGTGTCAGACGTGTCTCAAGTACAGACCTGTGTCACCCGTGAGGCGCAGGAGCTGTGTCAGACGTGTCTCAAGTACAGACCTGTGTCACCTGTGAGGCACTGGGGCCACATCAGAGGTGTTCAGGTACAGACCTCTGTCACCTGTGAGGCACAGGGGCTGTGTCAGACGTGTCTCAAGTACAGACCTGTGTCACCCGTGAGGCACAGGAGCTGTGTCAGACGTGTCTCAAGTACAGACCTGTGTCACCTGTGAGGTACAGGAGCTGTGTCAGAGATGTCCCAGGTACAGACCTCTGTCATGTGAGGCACGGGAGCTGTGTGAGAGGTGTCCCAGGTACAGACCTCTGTCACCTGTGAGGCACAGGGGCTGTGTCAGACGTGTCTCAAGTACAGACCTGTGTCACCCGTGAGGCACAGGGGCCACATCAGAGGTGTCCCAGGTACAGACCTCTGTCACCTGTGAGGCACAGGGCCTCTGTCAGACGTGTCTCAAGTACAGACCTGTGTCACCTGTGAGGCACAGGAGCTGTGTCAGACGTGTCTCAAGTACAGACCTGTGTCACCTGTGAGGTACAGGAGCTGTGTCAGAGATGTCCCAGGTACAGACCTCTGTCATGTGAGGCACGGGAGCTGTGTGAGAGGTGTCCCAGGTACAGACCTCTGTCAACTGTGAGGCACAGGGGCTGTGTCAGAGGTGTCCCAGGTACAGACCTCTGTCGTGTGTGGCACAGGAGCTGTGTCAGAGGTGTCTCAGGGACAGACCTGTGTCACCTGTGAGGCACAGGAGCTGTGTCAGAGGTGTCCCAGGTACAGACCTGTGTCACCTGTGACGCACAGAAGCCGTGTCAGAGGTGTCTCAGGTGCAGACCTGTGTCACCTGTGAGGCACAGGAGCTGTGTCAGACGTGTCTCAAGTACAGACCTGTGTCACCTGTGAGGCACAGGAGCTGTGTCAGGCGTGTCTCAAGTACAGACCTGTGTCACCTGTGAGGTACAGGAGCTGTGTCAGAGATGTCCCAGGTACAGACCTCTGTCATGTGAGGCACGGGAGCTGTGTGAGAGGTGTCCCAGGTACAGACCTCTGTCAACTGTGAGGCACAGGGGCTGTCAGAGGTGTCCCAGGTACAGACCTCTGTCGTGTGAGGCACAGGAGCTGTGTCAGAGGTGTCTCAGGGACAGACCTGTGTCACCTGTGAGGCACAGGAGCTGTGTCAGAGGTGTCTCAGGTACAGACCTCTGTCACCTGTGAGGCACAGGGGCCATGTCAGAGGTGTCTCAGGTACAGACCTGTGTCACCTGTGAGGCACAGGAGCTGTGTCAGAGGTGTCTCAGGGACAGACCTGTGTCACCTGTGAGGCACAGGAGCTGTGTCAGAGGTGTCTCAGGTACAGACCTCTGTCACCTGTGAGGCACAGGGGCCATGTCAGAGGTGTCCCAGGTACAGACCTGTGTCACCTGTGACGCACAGAAGCCGTGTCAGAGGTGTCTCAGGTACAGACCTCTGTCACGTGAGGCACGGGCCCTGTGTCATAAGTGTATCAGATACGGACTCATGCCACCTATGAGGCACAGGGGCTGTCTCAGAGGTGTCTTGGATACAGACCTGTGTCACCTGTGAGGCACAGGGGCTGTGTCAGAGGTTTCCCAAGTACAGACTCTGTCACCAATTCCAATTCCAAAAATTCTTTATTTCGGCCACAAGGGACATAAAAGATGCAATAAGAAAAACAGTACATACTTTTAAAACACAGTATTTACAATAAAAGTAGAAATGACCTGCTAGGCCTGCATAGGTACAGAATACAAAATAATGTAAGTCAGGGGGACATTTTCTTCCTTATTATCCATGCTGCCATTAGAAATTTTGAGACCGCAAACACAATATGGCCCAGAGTATTAGTCTTCAAAACCCTGTAAGCCTGTGGGAACTTCCTAAAGCCCAAGTTCCGACACAAGGGTGCCATCCAGCGCCTCCTCGGGCTCCGGTAAGCATGGCAACAAAACATTATGTGCAGATCATCTTCGTCGTGGGCTTTACAGCATGGACAGAGTTTGTCGCCCCCTGCAGACCATTTATAAGTAAAAACTTTGGTGGGTAGTGTACCAAGCCTCCATTGCAGGAACAATTTCCTTGCCAAGAGAGGAAAAATAAAATCCATAAAAGGTTCAAATTCGTAGGAATTTTTGGATTTTAAAAAACGTCCCGTCAAGGTGCCACTATCATGAGCATTAACCATGGCAGCAAGGTGTTTGTTCTTGTACAGCTGGGCAAGGGTTTTTCGCGAAATCCTTTGGCAGCCCTGGGCTGGGTCATCCCATAAGTCTGGCAGGTTCAAGCTAAACAGTTCCGACTTGATAAATGCCAGCCAGGGAATTTTGCTGTTGGCATTCAGCCTCATGACGTGAGTAAGGTCCTGTCTATAGTGATGCAGTTCCTCGGTGGTCCAAATCCGATGCCAGAACTTCACAGGCTTCGACAGAAGATCCTCAGCAATAGAGGGAAGGCCCAGGTCGAGTCTTAAGGGGAGGAGTGGCGTACCTTGCGAAAGCGCAAGTAGGCGTCTGAGAAAACAATTTTCCACCCCTGCCATGACCTTGCCTGCTTTGTGACCCCACAGCTCACTGCCATAAGAGGCTGCTGCCTTCGCTTGTGACCTGTAAGTTTCCAGGGCCGGGCTTACAGGCTTAAAGGAGGACTTATTGGCCACCTTCAGGAGTGCGCCCGATAGCTGGGAGAGTCTCAGCCTAGATCTAGCTACCTGGGAGTCCCATGACAAGTTTTCTTGCAATGATACCCCCAGATATATAAAGGTCGAGACCCTCTCAAGAGTGGTATCCCCCAGTGTAGGGTTGGGTCTGGTTTTGGTGGGGGGGTTGAAGATCATGAACTTAGTTTTTCCCGTGTTCACCTCCAACCCATGCTGGCGACAAAAAACGCCCAAACCGTCCACAATCCTCTGTATCCCCATAGGGGATTTGGAAAGCAGGAGGGTGTCGTCGGCAAACATTATTGCCGGGACCCTCCTGCCTGCCAGGAGCGGGGCGTCATTGTCTTTAACAGCGTCAAGATGTTGAATGACGCTGTTGATGTACAGACAGAACAGGGTCGGGGCCAGGACACAACCCTGTCTGACGCCTCGGCGGACCGGGAATTTGCCCGAAAGCTTTCCATCCCTCCCACACCTTACTTGTGCAAAGTTGTTCTCATGCAACCTAATGATGATACTAAGAAGGTGGGTGGGTACTCCTAGGTTGTTCAGAACCTCCCATAGCTTGCCTCTAGGGACGAGGTCAAAGGCTGACCTCAGGTCCACGAAGACCATGTACAACCGTCCTCCCTCCAGCGTGACCGTCTTCCAATATAGGAGAAGGAGGCGGAAAATTTGGTCCATGGTCGACGTGTTCTTCCTGAAGCCAGCCTGAAGGGGGCTCATGATGTCGTTGTCCTCCACCCAGTCTGTAAGATGGTTTAAAATGAGGCGCGCAAAAAGCTTTTGGGGGACATCAATTAGGCTAATGGGCCTGTAATTGGCGGGGAGCAGAGTAGATCCCTTCTTGTGGATTGGAACAATCTCTGCCCCCAGCCATGACCCGGGGATCGCCATACCTCCTAAGATGGCATTAAAAAGGATAAGAAGGTATGGGCCCCAGATATCCGGGTGATGCCTAAAGAGATCCCCGGGTAACCTATCCAGGCCTGGCGCCTTCCCCAATGGTAAATGCTCCAGGGCAACTTCCACTTCCCCCAAGGATAGTTCCATACCAGAAACCTGGGAGCCCAGAGGGACTTGGAAAACTATGTCAGGGCAAGAGTCAGTGTCATGATAAAGTACCCCGAAATAGGCCTCCCAAACCGCGGGGGCAATATTAGGTTCGATTGCTTTATTGAGCTCCCCTGTCCCATTGTTTACAAGGGCCCAAAATTTCCGGGAATCCCTGGCTTTTAGGGCATCATGGAGATCCTGCCAGTGGTTCCAGTCCCACTCGGCCCTGGCAGTCACCATCACTGATTTATAGTATTTCCTGAGGTCACATACCTTGGCCTTATTGGACCCCTCTTTAATTGCAGCAATAAGCTCAGATTTTGCTGCCCTGCAGGAGGAGGTATACCAGGTGGGAACAAGAGTCTTTTTCTTTCGAGTAGGCACCACCGGGTGGAAAACCTCAGCCAGATCCCTCACTAGGTCCTGGTGTATATTACCCAGTTTCTCATTAAGTTCTGGGATCCTTGGCTCAACCAGAAGTGCGTCCACCTCCATGAACCTTGGGAGTGCCCGCTCATATAGATTGATAATGGCCTCTTCGGAGCTCACCAGCTTCCCCCACTTGACCCGGCGCCTATTTGTCGTGAGGCGCAGTTCCCCCACGTCTTCCCCTCGCTCTACTAGGGATACAGCCGTCGAGGGCAGAGGGCACTGGATGTTTAGACAGAGGGCATTGTGATCACTATCTGCCCTGTTTAACACCACAAAGTCAAGTACTTTTGGCCAGAGTGTAATGTCCACCATGATGTAATCTAGCCTCGACTCATGGCCCCTTCTGTTGAAGGTGCACACTGAGGGGGTATCGGAAGGAGTACGACCATTACAGGCCCTCAGTGCGCAATTCAAGGTGAGGGACATGAGCTGAAGTGCTAGGGGGGACCAGGCTTTGGGGTGGGGAGAGGACGAGGGTGGCACCCCCCAATGATCATCCTCGGCCGTAAGGGCACCATCCAATAACCCCTCCAGAGGTTCAAAGTGGCAATTGAAGTCTCCTCCAAGCACCACCTTGAGGTCTCCTGGAAGTTGGCCCAGAAAGGAGGACAAATCGTTTATGGTTGGTGATTCATTTAGTGAGGCTACTGGACGGGAGTAGACGTTAACAATGGCCCACGATGGTTTGCCGGGCCATGTAAGCCGAACACACTGAATGTCCTGCGAAGACGTGTGGACCTGCTCCGCCCGGCACCCAGTGTGACTCGCAATCCAGATTGCCAAGCCACCCGATGGCCTCCCCCTCCCACTCCATTTGGCAGGGATTTCAAATATTTCGAACCCTCTCCTGTACTGGGTATCCCTCGCCCATGTTTCTTGGAAGAGGAGAATGTCACTGCCAGCTATTAGCTGATCCCACTCCGGTAGACCCTCCTTATTTGCAATTCCTGCCACATTCCAGGAGAGAATTCTCAACCCCTGGTCAGGAGGCAAGCCACCTTGGCTTCCAGAAGGTGGTTGCACAGCGACCAAGGATAGATTAGTATCTAGGGGGCCAGTGCAACAAACCGCGCTGGCGGAAGGCCCGACCAAGTCCGCCACCCCAGATTGCAGAATGTGGGCAGAGCTAATATTAGGAAGGGGTCCCAGTTGTCCCGCACTATCAGCCGTATCAGCCGTGGCAGGCAGTCGCTCTTTGGCGTTATCATGCCGATTAGGATCAGTCACAGGGGCTGTGCCCGTACCCACGAGACTTTGCACCAGCTCATCCAACCTCTTCCCAGGGCCAGAAAAAATTTCCCTGGCTTGTGGTCAATCGACCTGATCCAAGCAGGAAAATCTGTTAGGATGTATAAAATTGGTCTGGGCAGGTGGTAGATAATGCCTAGGTCTGTAACGCGAGCCATCCACAGCAAAGCCTACTCTAGTCCACCCCTTCTTGCTCCCTGTCACCGTGTTACTATCACTAGGGTAGAAATATGAGAGGGGTACTAACTCAATATTGGACTTATCAGGCCTTACAAGCCAGTTGCAGATGTAGTTTGCAACATGTGGGCTTTTGAAGCTTAGGATGATGCAGTCCCCTATCCTATTCTTTGGGGTAATACCAATCCATGGTATCCTCCTTACCATCAAGAGCTCGCCTTTCAGGTTCGGAGGCAGCGGCCTATTGATACTAAGCCAACTGATAGCCTTATTACGTAAAGAATCTTGGGTCTCCCTTGTACCACCGGTTAGCTCAGGAACTCCTACCATAATTGCCGTATAGGGGACCGCTTCTGGCGGCAAGTTAACCACCCTGCGCCTATCGGGCGGGGGAGCGATACCACCAGTCGGTGCATTGGTGGCACCCGCTACCCCCCCCCGGTTGCGGCGCAGGAGGCGGCTTGGATCTCCTGGGAGCCGGGACAGGGGGCCTAGGCGCTAGAGGTAACAAGGGGCGCGCCTGGGAAGCAGACGCACCGATTGTGCTCAGCGATACCCTATTAGGGGCCTTAGACGTCACAAGAGACAACGGTCTATTCCCATGTGGATCCCCGGTGGCTGTAGGAACATTTGCAACTGGCCCAGGGCTTTTTCCAATATGGTTATTTCCCAGTGACTGAAGTCGATTCTCTAATTGCATCCAATCTCACTGCAATGGGGGTTAGCAGATTTTTAATAATGGCTGCGAGTGAGTTAATTATTGTATCTGCACTGTTTGAACTTGCCCCCCCAAAAATGAATGGGCCCGGCGGCAATGGAAGTGAGACCGGGGCAAGAGAGCCCCCGAGATCTGACCTAGAGCCCGCTACGCTAAGCTCAGGGGAAAGCGAAATATCTGTGCTATCTTCATGGGTTGATTCGACTGTATCAACTCTTGCCCTTTTTGCCCCCTTTGATTCCCTAGACCTTTTCCTTTTTGGCGGATGTTCCACCCCACTGTCTGCAGGTTCTAAAGGGAGCTCAACCTGTCCCGCTACAAGCATGTCTATTCCCATATTATCCGACATGGGGGAATGGTTGGTAGTCCCAAGTGGGCGGGGGGAGTTCCTATCCCTCTGTGTTAGGGGAGTTCTTAATTGCTGGAGGACCGACTCAATTGTCTGATCTATACTGTCGAGTAGTGACATGTGGGTAGCGTCCAGGGGGATCGGTGTACTAGCATCTGTTGAGGATGTTTCCCCATGGTCCAGAAAGACGCTTTCAGGACCCATCAGGAGGTGAGAGTCTGTAGATGAGTGACAAGTGCTAATTTGGGAGCTCGCTTTTGGGAAGAATTTCTCCAGAGTACTTAAGCCTTGTTGGGCCGACTTGCTCCGTAAAGTTCTGGTCGCCATTGCGGGGTAAGTTACAAGGGACACGAGCTGGAGGCGTTAGAGGGGTGGCCCGGTCCGGTCTCTCCCGGCCTCTAACGGCCTAGAACGGCCCGCTCTTTGCCCGGTCTTCGCCCCGGTAACCGCCCCGCGCGCGTCCCGCGGTGCGCGTGAGGAGGTTCTCCTAAGTATGACAATGGGGCGTGGCACTGGGAGGGGGCGCGAGGCGCGGCGGGAAGAGGAACCAGCTGGCGTTGACAGATGGACTGCTGGTCCTCGCAGTCCCGCTCGCCTGCGCCTCTCGCCTCCGCTGCGGCCGGACTTTGCAGGTAACGTTCCCCCAAGTGGGCGTTGGCTCCCAACCACTCCTGTGGCGAGCAAAGCAGCAAAACAGAACAAACTCCTCACTCGAGCGGCACTCTGTCACCTATGAGGCACAGGAGCTGTGTCAGAGGTGTCTCAGGTACAGACCTCTGTCACCTGTGAGGCACGGGAGCTGTGTCAGAGGTGTCCCAGGTACAGACTCTGTCACCTGTGAGGCACAGGAGCTGTGTCAGAGGTGTCTCAGGTACAGACTCTGTCACCTGTGAGGCACAGGAGCTGTGTCAGAGGTGTCTCAGGTACAGACTCTGTCACCTGTGAGGTACAGGAGCTGTGTCAGAGGTATCTCAGGTACAGACCTCTGTCATGTGAGGCACAGGAGCTGTGTCAAAGGTGTCTCAGGTACAGACCTCTGTCACCTGTGAGGCACAGGAGCTGTGTCACAGGTGTCCCAGGTACAGATCTGTGTCACCTGTGAGGCACAGGAGCTGTGTCAGAGGTGTCCCAGGTACAGACTCTGTCACCTGTGAGGCACAGGAGCTGTGTCAGAGGTGTCTCAGGTACAGACCTGTGTCACCTGTGAGGCACAGGAGCTGTGTCAAAGGTGTCTCAGGTACAGACCTCTGTCACCTGTGAGGCACAGGAGCCATGTCAGAGGTGTCTCAGGTACAGACCTGTGCCACCTGTGAGGCACGGGAGCTGTGTCAGAGGTGTCTCAGGTACAGACCTGTGTCACCTGTGAGGCACAGGAGCTGTGTCAAAGGTGTCTCAGGTACAGACCCGTGTCATGTGAGGCACAGGAGCTGTGTCAGAGGTGTCTCAGGTACAGACCTGTGTCACCTGTGAGGCACAGGAGCTGTGTCAAAGGTGTCTCAGGTACAGACCTGTGTCACCTGTGAGGCACAGGAGCTGTGTCAGAGGTGTCTCAGGTACAGACCTGTGTCACCTGTGAGGCACGGGAGCTGTGTCAGAGGTGTCTCAGGTACAGACCTGTGTCACCTGTGAGGCACAGGAGCTGTGTCAAAGGTGTCTCAGGTACAGACCTCTGTCACCTGTGAGGCACAGGAGCCATGTCAGAGGTGTCCCAGGTACAGACCTGTGTCACCTGTGAGGCACGGGAGCTGTGTCAGAGGTGTCTCAGGTACAGACCTCTGTCACCTGTGAGGCACAGGAGCTGTGTCAGACGTGTCTCAGGTACAGACCTGTGTCACCTGTGAGGCACGGGAGCTGTGTCAGAGGTGTCTCAGGTACAGACCTGTGTCACCTGTGAGGCACAGGAGCCATGTCAAAGGTGTCTCAGGTACAGACCTCTGTCACCTGTGAGGCACAGGAGCCATGTCAGAGGTGTCCCAGGTACAGACCTCTGTCACCTGTGAGGCACAGGAGCCATGTCAGAGGTGTCTCAGGTACAGACCTGTGTCACCTGTGAGGCACGGGAGCTGTGTCAGAGGTGTCTCAGGTACAGACCTGTGTCACCTGTGAGGCACAGGAGCCATGTCAGAGGTGTCTCAGGTACAGACTCTGTCACCTGTGAGGCACAGCGGCTGTGTCAGAGGTGTCTCAGGTACAGACCTGTGTCACCTGTGAGGCACGGGAGCTGTGTCAGAGGTGTCTCAGGTACAGACCTGTGTCACCTGTGAGGCACAGGAGCCATGTCAAAGGTGTCTCAGGTACAGACCTCTGTCACCTGTGAGGCACAGGAGCCATGTCAGAGGTGTCTCAGGTACAGACTCTGTCACCTGTGAGGCACAGCGGCTGTGTCAGAGGTGTCTCAGGTACAGACCTGTGTCACCTGTGAGGCACAGGAGCCATGTCAAAGGTGTCTCAGGTACAGACCTCTGTCACCTGTGAGGCACAGGAGCTGTGTCAGAGGTGTCTCAGGTACAGACCTCTGTCACCTGTGAGGCACAGGAGCCATGTCAGAGGTGTCTCAGGTACAGACCTGTGTCATGTGAGGCACAGGAGCCATGTCAGAGGTGTCTCAGGTACAGACCTGTGTCATGTGAGGCACAGGAGCCATGTCAGAGGTGTCTCAGGTACAGACCTCTGTCATGTGAGGCACAGGAGCCATGTCAGAGGTGTCTCAGGTACAGACCTCTGTCATGTGAGGCACAGGAGCCATGTCAGAGGTGTCTCAGGTACAGACCTCTGTCATGTGAGGCACAGCGGCTGTGTCAGAGGTGTCCCAGGTACAGACCTGTGTCACCTGTGAGGCACAGGAGCTGTGTCAGAGGTGTCTCAGGTACAGACCTGTGTCACCTGTGAGGCACAGGAGCTGTGTCAGAGGTGTCTCAGGTACAGACTCTGTCACCTGTGAGGCACAGGAGCTGTGTCAGAGGTGTCTCTGTTACAGACCTCTGTCATGTGAGGCACAGGAGCCATGTCAGAGGTGTCTCTGTTACAGACCTCTGTCATGTGAGGCACAGGAGCCATGTCAGAGGTGTCTCAGGTACAGACCTCTGTCATGTGAGGCACAGGAGCCATGTCAGAGGTGTCTCAGGTACAGACCTCTGTCATGTGAGGCACAGGAGCCATGTCAGAGGTGTCTCAGGTACAGACCTCTGTCACCTGTGAGGCACAGGAGCTGTGTCAGAGGTGTCTCAGGTACAGACCTGTGTCATGTGAGGCACAGGAGCCATGTCAGAGGTGTCTCAGGTACAGACCTGTGTCATGTGAGGCACAGGAGCCATGTCAGAGGTGTCTCAGGTACAGACCTGTGTCATGTGAGGCACAGGAGCCATGTCAGAGGTGTCTCAGGTACAGACCTCTGTCATGTGAGGCACAGGAGCCACGTCAGAGGTGTTTCAGGTACAGACCCGTGTCACCTGTGAGGCACAGGAGCTGTGTCAGAGGTGTCTCAGGTACAGACCCGTGTCACCTGTGATACACAGGCCGGCATGTGTATCACAGGTGCATCCTGTACACACCTGTGTCCTGGGCCGTGCCTGACAGGTGAGTCATCTTTGTAACCAAACCCCCCCCCACACGCCCCCACACATCGACCCCCGCACTTCCGGCTCCGGCCCCCGCCCCCACCACGTGCTCAGCCCCGGTCCTGGCGGGGCGCGGAATGTTCTGGAAGCCGCAGCCTCCCTCCCGCTGGATTAAATCATGTTTTAATCAGAGCGCCGGCCCAGGCTGATGCAACACCCGGGCCCGAGGCGCTAATCAGCCCCCGAGGCCCCCCCGAGCCCGGAATGGCGCCAATTACCGCGCCCCGAGGCCTTCACACCTCAGATTGAAATTCCTTCAGCCCCCGCCGCGAGGCCGCCGGAATATCTGCACTTTTACCGAGAGGCACAACTTCCATCCGAGCCCATTAACCCGCAGAAACATGTGAAAGGTCTCGGGGGGGGGGGGGGGCGGGGGGGCACGGGCCCTGGCCTGGCATGCCTGCCCGCCTGGCACACACGGGAAGCCGCCTTCACGCCAGGGTCAGAAGGTGTCAGTGCCTGACAGGTCTGCAGGGCTGGCACCCCCCAGCTGCCCCCCCCTCCTTGAAGCGCGTGTACCAGGGCCTGGCTGCCTCCAAGGCCCCCCCCCCGAGGCGCTGAGCTGGGCTCGTCCGGTGCAGGCAGTTGTCGCCTCTAATTGATGTATGCTCGGGTTTGCCTCATGGATAAAAGGTTCACCTTATATGTTGTTATAGAGGGCTCTACGCTCTGCTAATATAATGTCAGGCTGCCTTATTGATACACAGGAGCCCCCACCTCGCTGATAGACAGTCGGTCTCTCCTGGCCATGACATGTTGATATACAGTGGAACGGGCCCTGTTGGGATACAGTGGAACGGGCCCTGTTGGGATACAGTGGAAGAAGCCCTGTTGGGATACAGTGGAAGAAGCCCTGTTGGGATACAGTGGAAAGGGCCCTGTTGGGATACAGTGGAACAAGCCCTGTTGGGATACAGTGGAACAAGCCCTGTTGGGATAGAGTGGAAGAAGCCCTGTTGGGATACAGTGGAAGAAGCCCTGTTGGGATACAGTGGAAGAAGCCCTGTTGGGATACAGTGGAAAGGGCCCTGTTGGGATACAGTGGAACAAGCCCTGTTGGGATACAGTGGAACAAGCCCTGTTGGGATACAGTGGAAGAAGCCCTGTTGGGATACAGTGGAAGAAGCCCTGTTGGGATACAGTGGAACGGGCCCTGTTGGGATACAGTGGAAGAAGCCCTGTTGGGATACAGTGGAAGAAGCCCTGTTGGGATACAGTAGAAAGAGCCCTGTTGGGATACAGTGGAAGAAGCCCTGTTGGGATACAGTGGAACAAGCCCTGTTGGGATACAGTGGAAGAAGCCCTGTTGGGATACAGTGGAACAAGCCCTGTTGGGATAGAGTGGAAGAAGCCCTGTTGGGATACAGTGGAAGAAGCCCTGTTGGGATACAGTGGAAGAAGCCCTGTTGGGATACAGTGGAACGGGCCCTGTTGGGATACAGTGGAACACGCCCTGTTGGGATACAGTGGAACAAGCCCTGTTGGGATACAGTGGAAGAAGCCCTGTTGGGATACAGTGGAAGAAGCCCTGTTGGGATACAGTGGAAGAAGCCCTGTTGGGATACAGTGGAATGGGCCCTGTTGGGATACAGTGGAACAAGCCCTGTTGGGATACAGTGGAACGAGCCCTGTTGGGTTACAGTGGTTTGAATACAGTGGAACGAGCCCTGTTGGGTTACAGTGGAACGAGCCCTGTTGGGTTACAGTGGAACGAGCCCTGTTGGGTTACAGTGGAACGAGCCCTGTTGGGTTGCAGTGGAACGAGCCCTGTTGGGTTACAGTGGAACGAGCCCTGTTGGGTTACAGTGGTTGGGATACAGTGGAACGAGCCCTGTTGGGATACAGTGGAACGAGCCCTGTTTGGATACAGTGGAACAAGCCCTGTTGGGATACAGTGGAACGAGCCCTGTTGGTATACAGTGGAACAGGCCCTGTTGGGATACAGTGGAACGAGCCCTGTTGGGATACAGTGGAACGAGCCCTGTTGGGTTACAGTGGTTTGGATACAGTGTGCGCTCCATTGCGGTAGTTTCTATTAATTGGCTCCCTTGAGCTTTGAGCCGACGGGCTCCTGGATGCTGCCCTGCGTGCCGGTTCGGGCATCGAGGCCATTGATGGTTGTTTGGCGGCCTTCTCCTCCACCCCTAACCATTTCTCTACTGATGAGGGAAGTTATCCCGAAACCCGAGCCATGTCTCGGGCGGTACCCAAAAACCAGGGACATGTATCAGGTCTAGAGATTCATCAGTCCAACAAGTACCGACTTGCACCCACCTGGGTGATCCACTATTGAACTACAAGTACCAGAGTCCCGAGGGGCGATCCGGAGGAGGGGCTAGCGGTGTGCGCTCCATTGCGGTGGTTTCTATTAATTGGCTCCCTTGAGCTTTGAGCCGACGGGCTCCTGGATGCTGCCCTGCGTGCCGGTTCGGGCATCGAGGCCATTGACGGTTGTTTGGCGGCCTTCTCCTCCACCCCTAACCATTTCTCTACTGATTAGGGAAGTTATCCCGAAACCCGAGCCATGTCTCGGGCGATACCCAAAAACCCGGGACATGTATCGGGTCTAGAGATTCATCAGTCCAACAAGTACCGACTTGCACCCACCTGGGTGATCCACTATTGAACTACAAGTTCCAGAGTCCCGAGGGGCGATCCGGAGGAGGGGCTAGCGGTGTGCGCTCCATTGCGGTGGTTTCTATTAATTGGCTCCCTTGAGCTTTGAGCCGACGGGCTCCTGGATGCTGCCCTGCGTGCCGGTTCAGGCATCGAGGCCATTGACGGTTGTTTGGCGGCCTTCTCCTCCACCCCTAACCCTTTCTCTACTGATGAGGGAAGTTATCCCGAAACCCGAGCCATGTCTCGGGCGATACCCAAAAACCCGGGACATGTATCGGGTCTAGAGATTCATCAGTCCAACAAGTACCGACTTGCACCCACCTGGGTGATGCACTATTGAACTACAAATACCAGAGTCCCGAGGGGCGATCCGGAGGAGGGGCTAGCGGTGTGCGCTCCATTGCGGTGGTTTCTATTAATTGGCTCCCTTGAGCTTTGAGCCGACGGGCTCCTGGATGCTGCCCTGCGTGCCGGTTCGGGCATCGAGGCCATTGACGGTTGTTTGGCGGCCTTCTCCTCCACCCCTAACCATTTCTCTACTGATGAGGGAAGTTATCCCGAAACCCGAGCCATGTCTCGGGCGATACCCAAAAACCCGGGACATGTATCGGATCTAGAGATTCATCAGTCCAACAAGTACCGACTAGCACCCACCTGGGTGATCCACTATTGAACTACAAGTACCAGAGTCCCGAGGGGCGATCCGGAGGAGGGGCTAGCGGTGTGCGCTCCATTGCGGTGGTTTATATTAATTGGCTCCCTTGAGCTTTGAGCCGACGGGCTCCTGGATGCTGCCCTGCGTGCCGGTTCGGGCATCGAGGCCATTGACGGTTGTTTGGCGGCCTTCTCCTCCACCCCTAACCATTTCTCTACTGATGAGGGAAGTTATCCCGAAACCTGAGCCATGTCCCGGGCGATACCCAAAAACCCGGGACATGTATCGGGTCTAGAGATTCATCAGTCCAACAAGTACCGACTTGCACCCACCTGGGTGATCCACTATTGAACTACAAGTACCAGAGTCCCGAGGGGCGATCCGGAGGAGGGGCTAGCGGTGTGCGCTCCATTGCGGTGGTTTCTATTAATTGGCTCCCTTGAGCTTTGAGCCAACGGGCTCCTGGATGCTGCCCTGCGTGCCGGTTCGGGCATCGAGGCCATTGACGGTTGTTTGGCGGCCTTCTCCTCCACCCCTAACCATTTCTCTACTAATGAGGGAAGTTATCCCGAAACCCGAGCCATGTCTCGGGCGATACCCAAAAACCCGGGACATGTATCGGGTCTAGAGATTCATCAGTCCAACAAGTACCGACTTGCACCCACCTGGGTGATCCACTATTGAACTACAAGTACCAGAGTCCCGAGGGGCGATCCGGAGGACGGGCTAGCGGTGTGCGCTCCATTGCGGTGGTTTCTATTAATTGGCTCCCTTGAGCTTTGAGCCGACGGGCTCCTGGATGCTGCCCTGCGTGCTGGTTCGGGCATCGAGGCCATTGACGGTTGTTTGGCGGCCTTCTCCTCCACCCCTAACCATTTCTCTACTGATGAGGGAAGTTATCCCGAAACCCGAGCCATGTCTCGGGCGATACCCAAAAACCCGGGACATGTATCGGGTCTAGAGATTCATCAGTCCAACAAGTACCGACTTGCACCCACCTGGGTGATCCACTATTGAACTACAAGTACCAGAGTCCCGAGGGGCGATCCGGAGGAGGGGCTAGCGGTGTGCGCTCCATTGCGGTGGTTTCTATTAATTGGCTCCCTTGAGCTTTGAGCCGACGGGCTCCTGGATGCTGCCCTGCGTGCCGGTTCGGGCATCGAGGCCATTGACGGTTGTTTGGCGGCCTTCTCCTCCACCCCTAACCATTTCTCTACTGATGAGGGAAGTTATCCCGAAACCCGAGCCATGTCTCGGGCGATACCCAAAAACCCGGGACATGTATCGGGTCTAGAGATTCATCAGTCCAACAAGTACCGACTTGCACCCACCTGGGTGATCCACTATTGAACTACAAGTACCAGAGTCCCGAGGGGCGATCCGGAGGAGGGGCTAGCGGTGTGCGCTCCATTGCGGTGGTTTCTATTAATTGGCTCCCTTGAGCTTTGAGCCGACGGGCTCCTGGATGCTGCCCTGCGTGCCGGTTCGGGCATCGAGGCCATTGACGGTTGTTTGGCGGCCTTCTCCTCCACCCCTAACCATTTCTCTACTGATGAGGGAAGTTATCCCGAAACCCGAGCCATGTCTCGGGCGATACCCAAAAACCCGGGACATGTATCGGGTCTAGAGATTCATCAGTCCAACAAGTACCGACTTGCACCCACCTGGGTGATCCACTATTGAACTACAAGTACCAGAGTCCCGAGGGGCGATCCGGAGGAGGGGCTAGCGGTGTGCGCTCCATTGCGGTGGTTTCTATACAGTGGAACGAGCCCTGTTGGGATACAGTGGAACGAGCCCGCAAACGGTAGTATTGAGTAGCGGACTGAGAGATATCTTCAAACCTAACTGAGACAGAAATGTAAGAGGTACTCGCACTCCGCTAATACATGTATTGACGAAAAAGAAGTACTATAAAAAGATTACTACAACAAGATCATCCTATGTTTTTAGGATAATTGTAAAGAAGTGTGCTTGCAAACACACCCGTGAGACGGTGTTGTCTGGAATCTACCTTGGAGGTTAATGAAAATTACATGAGGCAACCATTAAAATTATAGTATATTGAGATACCTTTAACTGGCAATCCGGCTGGACTCCAGTATTGGAAATTTCATATGAATCATTTTAAATCTCGATTTTTGTATGCACAATGTATTGTATTCTCTGGTCAAATGAAAGTTGGGAGCAGTTATCTGGATAGGTCCTGAGGAAGGTGGTATCAACACCTGAATTCCACCGAAGCGCGCCTCGACCTTGCGTGGAACCCTGCACTGGGTACTGTGGTTCCAGTTGTGGCAGGAATTTCCCTGGCCGCACATTAGACTCAACCGTGTTCAGATATTGTATGTTTGTGGTTGGTGTGAAAGTGGTTGAATCTGAATGATTGGTAGTGTGTTTGTATTTATTAAATTCTAACCAGGGAGTTTGTATATGTTTTTTTCTATAAAAGTATGTTTTTTGTTATACTGTTTTGTGTATTTATGGGGAAAACTTTTTTCTAATTTAAACTCTTATCAATGTAGATGGATTTATAACCATTGAGAATTAAAGAAATGTCTATGTGTAAAATGTTTTTGAAAAGAATCATCTAAAAAGAAGAAACAAACAGGTGTTTTGTTAAAAAAAGGAGAGAAACAAGTTTTGATAAAATAAAAATAACAACGAGATGATCATATGTGTCACTGTTGTATCCTGATGTATGTTCAAATGAATGTGAACAATGTCTGAAAGAAATCATACATAGGCCCTGAGGGAAATATTTAGCATTGTATAGATTGTAATTCCCCTCTTTTCCCTGGCCTCAAGTATTATTAGAGGGGGTCCCCCCTTTTTTTGTTATAACATGCGTGTGCAGACTCATTGGCATCATCCTATTGACATACAGTAAAGTCTCATCCTATTAGTGTACAGTTGGCTTCATCCTGTGGGTGTAGAGTTGACTTCTTCCTGTTGACATACAGTCTGTCTTGCCCCTGTTGACAAACAATGGGCCCTGTTGACATACAATGGCCTCTGTTGACATACAATGGGCCCTGTTGGCATACAATGGCCCTGTTGACATATAATGGCCATGTTGACATACAATGGCCACTGTTGACATGCATTAGGCCCTGTTGACATACAATGGCCATGTTGACAGACAATGGGCCCTGTTGACATACAATGGCCCTGTTGACATATAATGGCCATGTTGACATACAATGGCCACTGTTGACATGCATTGGTCCCTGTTGACATACAATGGCCATGTTGACATACAATGGCCACTGTTGACATGCATTGGGCCCTGTTGACATACAATGGCCATGTTGACATACAATGGCCACTGTTGACATGCATTAGGCCCTGTTGACATACAATGGCCCCTGTTGACAGACAATGGGCCCTGTTGACAGACAATGGGCCCTGTTGACATACAATGGCCCTGTTGACATATAATGGCCATGTTGACATACAATGGCCACTGTTGACATGCATTAGGCCCTGTTGACATACAATGGCCCCTGTTGACAGACAATGGGCCCTGTTGACAGACAATGGGCCCTGTTGACATACAATGGCCCTGTTGACATACAATGGCCATGTTGACATACAATGGCCACTGTTGACATGCATTGGGCCCTGTTGACATACAATGGCCATGTTGACATACAATGGCCACTGTTGACATGCATTAGGCCCTGTTGACATACAATGCCCATGTTGACATACAGTGGTCCTCCCCCTGTTGACATTCAATGTTCCTCCCCCTGTTGACATACAATGGTCCTCACCCTGTCGACATACAATGGGACACCCCTGTTGACATTCAGTAGACTTCACCCTGTTAACATACAATGGGCCTCCCCTGTTGACATACAATGTGCCTTGTTGACATGCTAAGGGCCTCCCCTGTTGACTTACAATGTTCCTCCCCCTGTTGACATACAAAGCGCCTCACCCTGTTGACATACAATGGGCCCTGTTGACATACAATGGGCCTCCCCTGTTGACATACAATGTGCCCTGTTGACATACAAAGGGCCTCCCTTGTTGACTTACAATGTTCCTTGCTTGTTGACATACAATGTTCCTCACCCTGTTGACATACAATGGGATGCCCCTGTTGGCATTCAGTAGACTTCACCGTGTTGGCATACAATGGGCCCTGTTGACATACAATGGGACTCCCCTGTTGACATACAATGGGCCCTGTTGACATACAATGTTCCTTGCCCTGTCGACATACAATGGGTCTCCCCTGTTGACAAACAATGTTCCTCACCCTGTCGACATACAAAGGGCCTCCCCTGTTGACATACAATGGGACTCCCCTGTTGGCATTCAGTAGACTTCACCGTGTTGGCATACAATGGGCCCTGTTGACATACAATGGGACTCCCCTGTTGACATACAATGGGCCCTGTTGACATACAATGTTCCTTGCCCTGTCGACATACAATGGGTCTCCCCTGTTGACAAACAATGTTCCTCACCCTGTCGACATACAAAGGGCCTCCCCTGTTGACATACAATGGGACTCCCCGGTTGACATGCAATGTTCCCCGCCCTGTTGACATACAATGGGCCCTGTTGACATACAATGGTGCTCGCCCTGTTGACATGCAATGTTCCTCGCCCTGTTGACATACAATGTTCCCTCCCCTGTTGACATACAATGGGCCCTATTGACATACAAAGGGCCTCCCCTGTTGACTTACAATGGTCCTCTCCCTGTTGACATACAATGTGCCCTGTTGACATACAAAGGGCCTCCCCTGTTGACATACAATGGGCCCTGTTGACATACAAAGGGCCTCCCCTGTTGACTTACAATGTTCCTCGCCCTGTTGACATACAATGTTCCTCCCCCTGTTGACATACAAAGCGTCTCACCCTGTTGACATACAATGGGCCCTGTTGACATACAATGAGACTCCCCTGTTGACATACAATGTGCCCTATTGACATACAAAGGGCCTCCCCTGTTGACTTACAATGGTCCTCTCCCTGTTGACATACAATGTGCCCTGTTGACATACAAAGGGCCTCCCCTGTTGACATACAATGGGCCCTGTTGACATACAAAGGGCCTCCCCTGTTGACTTACAATGTTCCTCGCCCTGTTGACATACAATGTTCCTCCCCCTGTTGACATACAAAGCGTCTCACCTTGTTGACATACAATGGGCCCTGTTGACATACAATGAGACTCCCCTGTTGACATACAATGTGCCCTATTGACATACAAAGGGCCTCCCCTGTTGACTTACAATGGTCCTCTCCCTGTTGACATACAATGTGCCCTGTTGACATACAGTGGTCCTCGCCCTGTTGACATACAATGGTCCTCGCCCTGTCAGCATACAATGGGACTCTACCTTGTTGACTTACAATGTACCTCAGCCTCTCAACATACAATGGTCCTCTCCCTGTTGACATACAATGTGCCCTGTTGACATACAGTGGTCCTCGCCCTGTTGACATACAATGGTCCTCGCCCTGTCAGCATACAATGGGACTCTACCTTGTTGACTTACAATGTACCTCAGCCTCTCAACATACAATGGGACTCCCCTGTTGACATACAATGTTCCTTGCCCTGTTGACATACAATGGGCCCTGTTGACATACAATGTTCCTCACCCTGTTGACATACAAAGGGCCTCCCCTGTTGACATACAATAGGCCCTGTTGACATGCAATGTTCCTCCCCTGTTGACATACAATGGGCCCTGTTGTGTTACACCAGCCTCGCTCTGTTGTTCGCTTTTCTTTGTCCTGTCGGCATACCCACCCCCCACTCCTGTCCCAGCTGCTAGAACCTTCTAATTACCTTTAATTCCGCTCTCAATCTCTGCCCTCATCAGCGATAGATTTTTGATTTTCGGTCGCTCGCCTCTTACGGATTACAAATTGTTTTCATCTCAGTGTAAAGCTGTGAACACAATTGAGAGGCAGGAGAGGAGGAGCAGACAAGACAAGGGACCTGGCCTCAAGGTAAGATTAACCCCTTCACCGCGGCGTGAATTCCGCCTTGACGCGGGGGGGTTAGGGGGTGAGCGCGGCGCTGCGGTGCACGTAACAGAACCACGCCGTCATGAGTCACGGGCGGCCTGTGCTCATGACGGCGTGGTTCCGTCATGACCACGCCCGCTCACCAATTCGCCCACACAGGCAGGGAATTAACCCCGTGTGGGCGGAGCGGCAGCAGCATGACGTAACCACATCGTCATGAGCACACGCCGCCCGTGGCTCATGTATGTATGTATGTATGTATGTATTGCGACTTATATAGCGCACGTATCACCCGAAGGCATCAAGGCGCTTGCTTAGGGAACCCGTCCTGGTATTCCCCTGTGAGATACCCCGGCAGGGTATCCACAAGGTGAAAGCCAGGCATCCCACCGCGAGGGGCCGTAGTGGAGATTAAGCAAGCTATTGCCCAGAGTCGCAGAGTGTGACCCCGTGAGTTGAGTAGGCACCGGAGCGAGAATTGTCTAGTCCGTGGAATTTTTTGAGCCCGAGACCCGCCGAGGCGGGGAATCGAACCCTGGTCCACAGCCGATCTCAGCTTCCGGGTCTGCCGCCTCTAACCACTGAGCCACGCTTCTCCTCATGGTGGCGTGGTTCCGTCATGACCACGCAAGGGGTTAAAAAATATATATATTATGACCCTCCTCCGCATGACCCCCCCATGCAGGCCCCACCTGCATGACTTGCCGGCCGCAACTGCATAAAATGGACTTGTTGGCATACAATGGTCCTCGCCCTGTTGACTTACAATGTTCCCCACCCTGTTGACATACAAAGGGCTTCCCCTGTTGACTTACCATGTTCCCCGCCCTGTTGACTTACAATGTTCCTCAGTCTGTTGACACACAATAGGCCCTGTTGACATGCAATTTTCCTTGTTGACACACAATGTTCCCTGCCCTGTTGACATACAAAGGGCCTCTGCTGTTGACATACAATGTCCCTCACCCTGTTGTCATACAATGTTCCCTGTTGACATACAATGTTCCCTCTTGACATACAATGTTTCCTGCCCTGTTGCCATACAGAGGGCCTCCCCTGTTGACATACAATGTTCTCGCTCTATTGTCATACAATGTTCCCTGTTGACATACAATGTTCTTGTCCTATTGACATACAATGTTCCCTGTTGACATACAATGTTCTCGCTCTATTGTCATACAATGTTCCCTGTTGACATACAATGTTGCCTGCCCTGTTGACATACAATGTTCTTCCCCTGTGGACATACAAAGGGCCTCCCCTCTTGACATACAAGGTTCCCTGTTGAAATACAAGGTTCCCTGCCCTGTTGACAAACAATGTTCTCGCTCTGTTGTCATACAAAGGGCCCTGTTGAGTTACACCGGCCTCGCTCTGTTGTTCGCTTTTCTTTGTCCTGTCGGCATACACCCCCCCCCCCCTCCTGTCCCAGCTGCGAGAACCTTCTAATTACCTTTAATTCCGCTCTCAATCTCTGCCCTCTTCAGCCATGGATTTTTTGATTTTCGGTCGCTCGCCTGTTACAGATTACAAATTGTTTTCATCTCAGAGTAAACTTGTGAACACAATTGAATTACATGCGCCCCCCCCCCCGGCCCCCAGACATAGGTTCATCAGCCCTCATTAGCAGCGCCGGTGATTTATTCTGTGGATTAATGTGTGGTAATCTCTGTGCATCGACCCTTCACTTAGTTTGAGAAGTGTGGCGCTGGCTTTTCGAGGGGTGAGACCGGCTGGCGGCTGCTATCAATATCTGATGAGGTCACTTCCGGTATATCAGTTTTCTCAATGCCCCCCACTCCCCAGATGTGCCTTGGTCTATCCTTCTCTCGTGGGGTCAGGTTGGCCTTGTTATGATCTGATGAGGTCACTTCCGGTATATCAGTTTTCTCAATGCCCCCCACTCCCCAGATGTGCATTGGTATCCTTCTCTCGAGGGGTCAGGTGGGCCTTGTTATGATCTGATGAGGTCACTTCCGGTATATCAGTTTTCTCAATGCCCCCCACTCCCCAGATGTGCATTGGTACCCTTCTCTCGAGGGTCAGGTTGGCCTTGTTATTATCTGATGAGGTCACTTCCGGTATATCAGTTTTCTCAATGCCCCCCACTCCCCAGATGTGCCTTGGTATTCTTCTCTCGAGGGGTCAGGTTGGCCTTGTTATTATCTGATGAGGTCACTTCCGGTATATCAGTTTTCTCAATGCCCCCCACTCCCCAGATGTGCATTGGTATCCTTCTCTCGAGGGGTCAGGTGGGCCTTGTTATGATCTGATGAGGTCACTTCCGGTATATCAGTTTTCTCAATGCCCCCCACTCCCCAGATGTGCATTGGTACCCTTCTCTCGAGGGTCAGGTTGGCCTTGTTATTATCTGATGAGGTCACTTCCGGTATATCAGTTTTCTCAATGCCCCCCACTCCCCAGATGTGCCTTGGTATTCTTCTCTCGAGGGGTCAGGTTGGCCTTGTTATTATCTGATGAGGTCACTTCCGGTATATCAGTTTTCTCAATACCCCCCACTCCCCAGATGTGCCTTGGTCTATCCTTCTCTCGAGGGGTCAGGTTGGCCTTGTTATGATCTGATGAGGTCACTTCCGGTATATCAGTTTTCTCAATGCCCCCCACTCCCCAGATGTGCCTTGGTCTATCCTTCTCTCGTGGGGTCAGGTTGGCCTTGTTATGATCTGATGAGGTCACTTCCGGTATATCAGTTTTCTCAATGCCCCCCACTCCCCAGATGTGCATTGGTATCCTTCTCTCGAGGGGTCAGGTGGGCCTTGTTATGATCTGATGAGGTCACTTCCGGTATATCAGTTTTCTCAATGCCCCCCACTCCCCAGATGTGCATTGGTACCCTTCTCTCGAGGGTCAGGTTGGCCTTGTTATGATCTGATGAGGTCACTTCCGGTATATCAGTTTTCTCAATGCCCCCCACTCCCCAGATGTGCCTTGGTATTCTTCTCTCGAGGGGTCAGGTTGGCCTTGTTATTATCTGATGAGGTCACTTCCGGTATATCAGTTTTCTCAATGCCCCCCACTCCCCAGATGTGCCTTGGTCTATCCTTCTCTCGAGGGGTCAGGTTGGCCTTGTTATGATCTGATGAGGTCACTTCCGGTATATCAGTTTTCTCAATGCCCCCCACTCCCCAGATGTGCATTGGAATTCTTCTCTCGAGGGGTCAGGTGGGCCTTGTTATGATCTGATGAGGTCACTTCCGGTATATCAGTTTTCTCAATGTCCCCCACTCCCCAGATGTGCCTTGGAATATCCTCTTGAGTGGACAGGTTGGCCTTGTTATGATCTGATGAGGTCACTTCCGGTATATCAGTTTTCTCAATGCCCCCCACTCCCCAGATGTGCCTTGGTCTATCCTTCTCTCGTGGGGTCAGGTTGGCCTTGTTATGATCTGATGAGGTCACTTCCGGTATATCAGTTTTCTCAATGCCCCCCACTCCCCAGATGTGCATTGGTACCCTTCTCTCGAGGGTCAGGTTGGCCTTGTTATTATCTGATGAGGTCACTTCCGGTATATCAGTTTTCTCAATGCCCCCCACTCCCCAGATGTGCCTTGGTATTCTTCTCTCGAGGGGTCAGGTTGGCCTTGTTATTATCTGATGAGGTCACTTCCGGTATATCAGTTTTCTCAATGCCCCCCACTCCCCAGATGTGCATTGGTATCCTTCTCTCGAGGGGTCAGGTGGGCCTTGTTATGATCTGATGAGGTCACTTCCGGTATATCAGTTTTCTCAATGCCCCCCACTCCCCAGATGTGCATTGGTACCCTTCTCTCGAGGGTCAGGTTGGCCTTGTTATTATCTGATGAGGTCACTTCCGGTATATCAGTTTTCTCAATGCCCCCCACTCCCCAGATGTGCCTTGGTATTCTTCTCTCGAGGGGTCAGGTTGGCCTTGTTATTATCTGATGAGGTCACTTCCGGTATATCAGTTTTCTCAATGCCCCCCACTCCCCAGATGTGCATTGGTATCCTTCTCTCGAGGGGTCAGGTGGGCCTTGTTATGATCTGATGAGGTCACTTCCGGTATATCAGTTTTCTCAATGCCCCCCACTCCCCAGATGTGCATTGGTACCCTTCTCTCGAGGGTCAGGTTGGCCTTGTTATTATCTGATGAGGTCACTTCCGGTATATCAGTTTTCTCAATGCCCCCCACTCCCCAGATGTGCCTTGGTATTCTTCTCTCGAGGGGTCAGGTTGGCCTTGTTATTATCTGATGAGGTCACTTCCGGTATATCAGTTTTCTCAATGCCCCCCACTCCCCAGATGTGCCTTGGTCTATCCTTCTCTCGAGGGGTCAGGTTGGCCTTGTTATGATCTGATGAGGTCACTTCCGGTATATCAGTTTTCTCAATGCCCCCCACTCCCCAGATGTGCCTTGGTCTATCCTTCTCTCGTGGGGTCAGGTTGGCCTTGTTATGATCTGATGAGGTCACTTCCGGTATATCAGTTTTCTCAATGCCCCCCACTCCCCAGATGTGCATTGGTATCCTTCTCTCGAGGGGTCAGGTGGGCCTTGTTATGATCTGATGAGGTCACTTCCGGTATATCAGTTTTCTCAATGCCCCCCACTCCCCAGATGTGCATTGGTACCCTTCTCTCGAGGGTCAGGTTGGCCTTGTTATGATCTGATGAGGTCACTTCCGGTATATCAGTTTTCTCAATGCCCCCCACTCCCCAGATGTGCCTTGGTATTCTTCTCTCGAGGGGTCAGGTTGGCCTTGTTATTATCTGATGAGGTCACTTCCGGTATATCAGTTTTCTCAATGCCCCCCACTCCCCAGATGTGCCTTGGTCTATCCTTCTCTCGAGGGGTCAGGTTGGCCTTGTTATGATCTGATGAGGTCACTTCCGGTATATCAGTTTTCTCAATGCCCCCCACTCCCCAGATGTGCATTGGAATTCTTCTCTCGAGGGGTCAGGTGGGCCTTGTTATGATCTGATGAGGTCACTTCCGGTATATCAGTTTTCTCAATGTCCCCCACTCCCCAGATGTGCCTTGGAATATCCTCTTGAGTGGACAGGTTGGCCTTGTTATGATCTGATGAGGTCACTTCCGGTATATCAGTTTTCTCAATGCCCCCCACTCCCCAGATGTGCCTTGGTCTATCCTTCTCTCGTGGGGTCAGGTTGGCCTTGTTATGATCTGATGAGGTCACTTCCGGTATATCAGTTTTCTCAATGCCCCCCACTCCCCAGATGTGCATTGGTATCCTTCTCTCGAGGGGTCAGGTGGGCCTTGTTATGATCTGATGAGGTCACTTCCGGTATATCAGTTTTTTCAATGTCCCCCACTCCCCAGATGTGCCTTGGAATATCCTCTCGAGTGGACAGGTTGGCCTTGTTATGATCTGATGAGGTCACTTCCGGTATATCAGTTTTCTCAATGCCCCCCACTCCCCAGATGTGCATTGGTACCCTTCTCTCGAGGGTCAGGTTGGCCTTGTTATTATCTGATGAGGTCACTTCCGGTATATCAGTTTTCTCAATGCCCCCCACTCCCCAGATGTGCCTTGGTCTATCCTTCTCTCGAGGGTTCAGGTTGGCCTTGTTATGATCTGATGAGGTCACTTCCGGTATATCAGTTTTCTCAATGCCCCCCACTCCCCAGATGTGCCTTGGTCTATCCTTCTCTCGAGGGGTCAGGTTGGCCTTGTTATGATCTGATGAGGTCACTTCCGGTATATCAGTTTTCCCAATGCCCCCCACTCCCCAGATGTGCCTTGGTCTATCCTTCTCTCGTGGGGTCAGGTTGGCCTTGTTATGATCTGATGAGGTCACTTCCGGTATATCAGTTTTCTCAATGCCCCCCAACTCCCCAGATGTGCATTGGTACCCTTCTCTCGAGGGTCAGGTTGGCCTTGTTATTATCTGATGAGGTCACTTCCGGTATATCAGTTTTCTCAATGCCCCCCACTCCCCAGATGTGCCTTGGTCTATCCTTCTCTCGAGGGGTCAGGTTGGCCTTGTTATGATCTGATGAGGTCACTTCCGGTATATCAGTTTTCTCAATGCCCCCCACTCCCCAGATGTGCCTTGGTCTATCCTTCTCTCGAGGGGTCAGGTTGGCCTTGTTATGATCTGATGAGGTCACTTCCGGTATATCAGTTTTCTCAATGCCCCCCACTCCCCAGATGTGCCTTGGTCTATCCTTCTCTCGTGGGGTCAGGTTGGCCTTGTTATGATCTGGTGAGGTCACTTCCGGTATATCAGTTTTCTCAATGCCCCCTACTCCCCAGATGTGCCTTGGTCTATCCTTCTCTCGTGGGGTCAGGTTGGCCTTGTTATAATCTGATGAGGTCACTTCCGGTATATCAGTTTTCTCAATGCCCCCCACTCCCCAGATGTGGCTTGGTCTATCCTTCTCTCGAGGGGTCAGGTTGGCCTTGTTATGATCTGATGAGGTCACTTCCGGTATATCAGTTTTATCAATGCCCCCCACTTCCCAGATGTGCCTTGGAATATCCTCTCGAGGGGACAGGTTGGCCTTGTTATGATCTGATGAGGTCACTTCCGGTATATCAGTTTTCTCAATGCCCCCCACTCCCCAGATGTGCCTTGGTCTATCCTTCTCTCGTGGGGTCAGGTTGGCCTTGTTATGATCTGATGAGGTCACTTCCGGTATATCAGTTTTCTCAATGCCCCCCACTCCCCAGATGTGCATTGGTATGCTTCTCTCGAGGGGTCAGGTTGGCCTTGTTATTATCTGATGAGGTCACTTCCGGTATATCAATTTTCTCAATGCCCCCCACTCCCTAGATGTGCCTTGGTCTACCCTTCTCTCGAGGGGTCAGGTTGGCCTTGTTATTATCTGATGAGGTCACTTCCGGTATATCAGTTTTCTCAATGCCCCCCACTCCCCAGATGTGCATTGGTATCCTTCTCTCGAGGGGTCAGGTGGGCCTTGTTATGATCTGATGAGGTCACTTCCGGTATATCAGTTTTCTCAATGTCCCCCACTCCCCAGATGTGCCTTGGAATATCCTCTCGAGTGGACAGGTTGGCCTTGTTATGATCTGATGAGGTCACTTCCGGTATATCAGTTTTCTCAATGCCCCCCACTCCCCAGATGTGCCTTGGTCTATCCTTCTCTCGAGGGTCAGGTTGGCCTTGTTATTATCTGATGAGGTCACTTCCGGTATATCAGTTTTCTCAATGCCCCCCACTCCCCAGATGTGCATTGGTACCCTTCTCTCGAGGGTCAGGTTGGCCTTGTTATTATCTGATGAGGTCACTTCCGGTATATCAGTTTTCTCAATGCCCCCCACTCCCCAGATGTGCCTTGGTCTATCCTTCTCTCGAGGGGTCAGGTTGGCCTTGTTATTATCTGATGAGGTCACTTCCGGTATATCAGTTTTCTCAATGCCCCCCACTCCCCAGATGTGCATTGGTATCCTTCTCTCGAGGGGTCAGGTTGGCCTTGTTATTATCTGATGAGGTCACTTCCGGTATATCAGTTTTCTCAATGTCCCCCACTCCCCAGATGTGCCTTGGAATATCCTCTCGAGTGGACAGGTTGGCCTTGTTATGATCTGATGAGGTCACTTCCGGTATATCAGTTTTCTCAATGCCCCCCACTCCCCAGATGTGCATTGGTATCCTTCTCTCGAGGGGTCAGGTTGGCCTTGTTATAATCTGATGAGGTCACTTCCGGTATATCAGTTTTCTCAATGCCCCCCACTCCCCAGATGTGCCTTGGTCTATCCTTCTCTCCTGGTGTCAGGTTGGCCTTGTTATAATCTGATGAGGTCACTTCCGGTATATCAGTTTTCTCTATGACCCCCATTCCCCAGATGAGCCTTGGTATTCCTTCTCTCGAGGGTCAGGTTGGCCTTGTTATAATCTGATGAGGTCACTTCCGGTATATCAGTTAGGGCCCTGATTTTACTTGGTGACTGCAGGTCATTGCTTCCGGTGGACTCACAGTCTCACACCCCTGTGCCCCGCCTCCCTGCTCACTCATCCCCAGGCTGCAGACACAGGCCCCTGAGCCCTGACACTCACATCTGTCTCTGCTGCTCTTTTACTGGGGTCTCACCCTCGGAGTGGGGCGCCTCAATCCCAGTGTTCACTGGACGGGCCCTACAGCGTGCAGGGCATTATTTGAGCATCGCTGCCCTGCTGTGACATCACTGATACCTGCCCATCTGCCGATGACCCCTTGGTATGTGTCAAGGTCACGTCCTCCTCTCGTGTCTGTATCGCTTCTGAGCCCCAAGCCTGGACTGTGCTCCAGTATTTAGGGCAGAGGTCTTCAAACTTTTCTGCTCCGAGCCCCCCTAAGCAAAATGTTTTGAGGTCGGGCCCCCCTACAAAACTTTAAGGCAATGATTGGTGGAGCGGTAGGGACATGGCTCTGTGCAAGAAACGGGCTTATGAGATGATTTCAGGAACACTTTTTCTATTGCTCATAAACCACACTAAGTATGATACTTATAAAACAGCAAATGCATCAAACAAAAACATGTGTGCTCCCAAAAATACTGCTCCCCATTATTGGGGTGTTGTAGCCCCTCACACTCTTGGACCCAAATGCAACTTCACCTGCTGTATTATTGATAACAGCAGTCCTGAGTAGCAGGCTATCCCGTCTACATCTTTCACCTCTTCCCCACCATGCCTGCCTATCACTCCGATTTTGAATAAGGTTCTCTGTCCCTTTCAGAAAAAACATAAAGCTCCCACAGTATGTCTCCCTTTTTCCTGTAAAGGTGCCCTCGGGCCTAATGCTAAAAAGTAAAATAAGCTCCCATGCCTCTTTTTCAAGGTAGACAGTGATAACTGTGATGCAGTGGGCCCCTCACACCCATGGGCCCCAGTCCTGCTGCATCTGCTTAATTATTGATAATCAGCAGTGGCCACTTACACACCTGGCAGCAGTACCTGCTTCACTAATGAATGGCCTTTTTTAAAGTAAAAAAAGGCCACTTATATTACCGCATTTGCTACGTAATCCCTCATCTGCTGCATAGTGCTGCATATCCAAGTCTTCAGTGCTGTAAACTAGTACTTACAAACATTCTATTCTGGAGGACAGATTTATGTCTTTTCAAAAGTTCTGCTTTATTGTGCAGTACAGGAAGACAAATACATTTTGTTGCACACATGTGTTTTTAAGTGAACCTAGTTCTATGTATGTTGCGGTTTATTTTGCTGCACAATTCACTTCTTTTGTGGTCTTCTGCCATATTTTTTAAATATGTTGAGCGTGGATTCAGCAGCCATTTACTTTGGGATTGGATCACCACCTACACCTTGTTGCTGTTGTCATAAGGCCGTTTGAGCTCAGGTACAAAAAAACCCCATCTGCTTATTGCCGCTCAGATTAATATGTCCTCACAGCACTCAAACATTAACTATTCCCTTGGCCGCTAAATAATTCCCACCTCCTTTAACAATTTCTTCTTTAACTTCATCTTGACAACTTCCGTTAGTGACGAACCTCTTTGCCTTTTCTCCTGACTCCAATATTTCTTTGCACCGACCCAGCCTATCTGCCGCTGAACCAAGCCCGCCTTCCTTTCATTCCACCATTCTCCTCTTACTTCCCGTTGCTCTTTTCCCTGTTACTTCTAAACTCGTCCTTGGTGCCTTTTGATGAGCTTGACCTCTATAACTAATACCTCTTTCTCTGACTGCAGCTCTTTCCCAGTGCTCAACCTGCTGCTGAAGCCTATTGTCCCTGTACCAGAGTTGGCTGGTAGGCTCAGTGCTACCCTAGAGTAACTGCTCGGTTGTGAATTCAGTGCTGTGAAGCAATTACCACTCCCAAATCTCCCGGGGTGAAGAGGGCAGTACCGACCAATCCAACCAGTGCCCTGCAAGTCCCTCCCTGTGTGGTGTGCATTTAAACCTCATAGGAAATAACAATTGAATTTACCAAGACTGTTGTTCTGTAATTACCACATTTCTTATAATCATGATTCAAGCAGAAAAAAACTGCTACCACAAGATTCAGGACTGAGGACATTTCTGTAATAAAGGCCTCCGGGCCGGCCTTAGTCCTGGTGGCACCCTGTGCGACAATGTTTGGTGACGCCCCCCCTCACCCCTAATGACCACCTCGCCACGGATTCCCTCACTACCACCATTTGACAATGCCCCCAAGTCTCCATTACCACTGTCTTTTAGATTAATTTAGTTTTATAGCGCCACTCATACCAGTTTAAGGTGTCAGAACACGTTACATCACACATACGTTGCACGGAGACAATCATACAAGTGTTAATCCGTGTATGGGAAATGTTACATAAGACAGCGGCCTACAAGTTGTAGGAGTCACATGTCATGCATACTGGTAGGCAGTATAGTTTAAGAGTTCTTGGTCTGGAAAATCACAAATTCAGAATTTAAAATGTATCACCATTGTGAGTGGTTTTCTTTAATAAGAAGACTTAGGGGTATATTATCAAGGGGTTTTATCTCCGCTTTTTTGGCTTTAAAAGCCAAGAAAGCGGAGATAAAATTATCTCCCTATTACCAAGCTGTCGCTAACACCAGTTAGCGACAGCTAGTAGGAGATAGCGACCATCATGGGCCCCACTTTGCATGTCAGTGATATTTATCACTAATGATATGCAAAGTGGGCGTGCCAAGATGTTAGCGACTGGAAACAGTCGCTAACATCGCTATCTCCTATTACCAACTTTTGGAGATATTTGCGCTAAGGGCGAATATCTCCAAAAGCTAACACCTGCCCTGAGCAGTTCTTAGCCATGTTATCCAATGGGAGGTGGATAACATGGCTAAGAGCATTTGCTCGATAATGCATGAATATCGCTGACTTTTCAGCGATATTCATGCATTGCGGGCGTTTTTTATCGCATTTGCGATAAACCTTGCTAATAGCAAGGTTTATCTGCGATAAAAATCGCCGATGTGCGGCGATAATTTTTGTCTCTAAACAAGTTAGAGACAAAAATTATCGCTAGTTGTTGATAATATACCCCTTGATTTCTACCCAAATGAACCCTTTTTGCAATCCTAGGATAAGGAAAAACTGGTCAAAAAAATATGTAGCTGTAATATATTCCTTGCAGTTGGCATGCAGCACTTTGATGACAGTTAATAGCACTCGGCTATATATTAGTATTTTAACTTTTAAACTGCAAGTAACAAAAGCATCTCTCTGAGAAAAAAAATAACCCATTGACCTATTTATAGTGTATGTACTTTGTGATCTGAATCGGACATGTTCTGTGCAGCAGGCATATTAACCTTCTGTGCTATGATGAGTCAAAAGAAACTTCCACTTCCAGACAAAGCTCCGGTCTCTCCCCAGAAAGAACATTAATCACTGGAGTTATCCTGGCATTTTTATTGATACTTTGAAAATTGCTGGGGCAAGGAACGTGGCATCAGGTGCTTTGAACATTATTGATGTTTATGCATCATAATAAAAACAGCCAGTTGTTAAAAATACATAAATGTCTTTTGATTTTAGCAACCTTTTTGACCCTTCCAGCACACTTCCTGACCTCCGCCCCCATGGCATGCTAATCACTGTTCTCACAAGGGCTCAAAGTAAATGAAGACAGCCTGGAAATGCAGCAAATAAACATTGCCGCACTTCCAGGCCATCTTCATTTACATGCAATTACAGAGGCATTCGCGCCCCCCTGGGAACCCATTCACGCCCCCCCAGGGGGGCGTGCCCCACGGTTTGAAGACCTCTGATTTAGGGTATAGGCTCTGAGTATTTATGGTATAGGCTCTGAGTATTTAGGGTATAGGGTCTGAAGGCTCTGAGTATTTAGGGTATAAGTTCTGAGTATTTAGAGTATAGGCTCTGAGTATTTAGGGTCCAGGCTCTGAGTATTTAGGGTATAGGCTCTGAGTATTTAGGGTATAGGCTATGAGTATTTAGGGTATAGGCTCTGAGTATTTAGGGTACAGGCTCTGAGTATTTAGGGTACGGGCTCTGAGTATTTAGGGTAGAGGCTCTGAGTATTTAGGGTATAGGCTCTGAGTATTTAGGGTATAAGTTCTGAGTATTTAGAGTATAGGCTCTGAGTATTTAGGGTCCAGGCTCTGAGTATTTAGGGTACAGGCTCTGAGTATTTAGGGTATAAGTTCTGAGTATTTAGAGTATAGGCTCTGAGTATTTAGGGTCCAGGCTCTGAGTATTTAGGGTATAGGCTCTGAGTATTTAGGGTATAGGCTCTGAGTATTTAGGGTATAGGCTCTGAGTATTTAGGGTAGAGGCTCTGAGTATTTAGGGTTTAGGCTCTGAGTATTTGGGGTATAGGTTCTGAGTATTTAGTGTAAAGGCTCTTGAGTATTTAGGGTATAGTCTCTGAGTATTTAGGGTATAGTCTCTGAGTATTTAGGGTACAGGCTATGAGTATTTAGGGTACAGGTTCTGAGTATTTAGGGTAAATGCTCCGAGTATTTAGGGTACAGGCTCTGAGTATTTAGGGTATAGGTTCTGAATATTTAGGGTATAGGCTCTGAGTATTTAGGGTATAGTCTCTGAGTATTTAGGGTAAAGGCTCTTGAGTATTTAGGGTATAGTCTCTGAGTATTTAGGGTACAGGTTCTGAGTATTTAGGGTAAATGCTCCGAGTATTTAGGGTACAGGCTCCGAGTATTTAGGGTATAGGCTCTTGAGGGTATAGAATTTCAGGGCCAGCATCGAACCGAAGAAAGACCGAGTCAAACAATCAGATTGGAACCATCTCCACAAAATACAGATCCGCTGCAATCCTTCATGGGTTGAATAGAGTTCTATGCGAAGAAGAGACTCTTTGAGAGAATTCTTAAGGAAAGGAAATGAAATCAAAGGGGTCAGCGACAAGGGGAAGACTTTAAGGGGATCCGACAAGAAATTCCAACTGCAAGGATTGTGTATCCAGTGGCTGTAACTTGAAAAAAGTGTTTTGACTGTCGATGCAACTGAGCAGGTTTGGAGACGGCACTTCCGTAAGTGAGGGGAGGTCTTAGGAACCCAAAGCCTTCGCTTCTCAGTCACTGAATACTACAGATTGTAAATACTAAGGGGCCGATTCACAGAACTAACTTAAGACAAAATCCTAAACTTACTACTTTTGGTATTCACAGAAGTTAGGATGTTGTCTTAAGTTTGTCTCAAGACAAACTTAAGACAGACTTAAGACAGACTTAAGACAAATTTAAGACAGACTTAAGACAGACTTAGGACAAATTTAAGACAGACTTAAAACAGACTTAGGACAAATTTAAGACAGACTTAAGGCAGACTTAAGACAAATTTAAGATAGACTTAAGACAGACTTAAGACAAATTTAAGACAGACTTAAGACAGACTTAAGACAAATTTAAGACAGACTTAAAACAGACTTAAGACAAATTTAAGACAGACTTAAAACAGACTTAGGACAAATTTAAGACAGACTTAAGACAGACTTAAGACTAACTTAAGTCTGTCTTAAGTTTGTCTTAAAATTCTAACTTCTGTGAATACCAAAAGTAGTGAGTTTAGGATTATGTCTTAAGTTAGTTCTGTGAATCGGGCCCTCAGTGATAGACAAGGAGACACTTGCTGCCATGTTGGGGGTGCAGAGTATTTTACACCTACTTTTGGGGAGTAAATGTCAATTTGAAAGCAGTTCACAAACCCTTAGTGACCGTTTTGCCTCCAGGAGGAGCACGGAAGGGCTCTGGTGGGTTGCCAAGGTTTGCTTCGAGATTATGGGATGAGGTTGAACATGTGGCTGGGTGGGAGGATGTTCAAGCAGATTGTTTATCAAGGTTGTATCCAGAGGACCGTGGAGCGGAGAGGGCGAGTAGGACTTGTCGGAGTGGGTGGTTGTGAGTGTCGAAGAAGCATTGGAAGTGGAAGGCACAGCGGTTTCTCAAAAGGGTGTGGATACTGCTTGGTCGAAGGATGCCCTTTTACAGAAAGTGCAGAGATGGATTTAGGACGGTTGAAGGAGGGAATAAGGTTTGTGTTGTAATGTTCTTATTGCCAATGCAGTCTCCCCACTATGGTTCTCTGCCTGTCTGCTCAGCTTGTGGAATGTTGGGGTTGCTTTGTAGAGAGAGTTTCAGTTGGTGCGACGGGCTGAGCAGAGAGGACCCTGCTCCCGGTGGGGCATTACCATGCATTACTATGGATCTTTGTAACTGAGAACCCGTAAGATTACCACAAGAATAAATCTACTAATACCGTCTACTAGACCTGTCTGAGCTTCCATACTTTGTTTTAACACTGGCGACGATTTAAAAAGAACCTACCTGAGCTACCTTGGATGGACTTGGCTTAAGAAACTGAAGTAGAAGAAGCCCATTTAGAAGAAGCAACGATTTACAGAATTTCCTACTGATTGGAAAATTATAGGACTTAAAGTACTCAAGTAAGTGAATTGAAACTCATGGATTAGATGAAACTAGGCACCCTTAATGCCCCACCAGTGACCCTGTCAATGGTCGCCCTTAACTCGATTGTGCCAGTTTCTGTTTGCCTGCCTGCTGTCTTTGGAATATGACTTCCAGCTTCTGCCACGTTGTCCCTGGATTGGCCTTGATTGTACTGCATGGTGGATATTCTGGATGTTTTGGTCTGCCTTGAACTGTGACTTACTCTAAAGCTTGAAACATAATTAAAATTAACAGCGTGTGTTGTGCATCCACCCTTGCATGAAGATTGGGAATCTTGACTGCAGTGTTGTTTAACAGCGTTGAGCTTATTTCAGAGACATTTGATATTCGGAGGCATATGTCATTGAGAGAACTGGCACTCCTGTGTGGTTTTACCAGTGCAAACTGTTACCTTGTAACGCAATAAGGCTGTGAACCCTCTTGATTTGATGTAATGGGTCGGGAGCACCCAATTAACGCTACGTGGCAACTCAGGTTTTGAAGCAACTAGCTTCAATTAAGGTTCTGACATTGGAGTATGGATATGAGAATAATACCTTCTAGGCATTTGCTGGGAAGCAGAGGAGCACGAGTTATGTCTCACAAGATGACTCTGTTTTTTTTTGCGGTGCACTAAAGTGTGTTCTGTGGAGTACTGTGGTGTTAATCGTCTAAATGGTGACTCTACTATGAAAATCCGGCCATGTTACAGCCCAATTTAGTGGGTTGTCAAGCATTAAGCAATTTTTGGCGGTTAAACCGCTACGCATTTCTTCAAAACGGTAGCAAGAGTCTAGTGTTGCTCACGCGCACCATTACCTTCTCTTCGGGAGTCGCGTGGAGTCACTGTCTTCTCCTGTGATGCAACAGCCTTTTACCGTGTCACAGCTACTATGCAACAAACCTGCGCTGCTTTGAGATGCTTTGTGCACCGACGTGCCGTGAGCCATCCGGCTGAACGTATGGAAACGTGCCGCCATCTTGATTGCCTCACTTTGTTTCTCGATTTTGGAAAAGGGGGGTGGTGATGGACAGAGTTTCTGAATGATGCAGACCACTCTTACCAAGTCAAGAGATCATGGTTTTAATCCATCACCGTTTTTTAGCTCACTGCACCATCCCAGCTCAGAACCTGGCTATATGCAAATTAGTCTGTTCCTGTCCCAGTGCATGATGGGAACAGGGCAGACCAAACTACCAAGCCAATTCTTATACTGGTAAGGAAACAAGCTTTGTTTCTCATCATCCTGTCAGCGAGAGCACTTGCTTCTGCGCGAAGTATCTGCTAGGAGTTTTCTCGCGTCCTGTGCAAATCACTGTGGATAAGCACAACAGTTTTCTTTTGTGGAGAAATATGCAGCCATCGGGTGAAGGACACTGTGGATCTTCAACTTTCTTAGCCCGCTATGTAGGATGACAACGGTGTGGAGGTCACAGTCATGAAGATTCTATTTGTATTGAACTATGTGCACTACAGTGAATTGGACTAGTACTAATTTTGGGTGGGGAATTCGGGTGAGAGATCGCTCACCGTAGTAAGAGACTTCCTTATTCTTCATTTGTTTTTGGTTATAATTTTGGAGGGTGGTGGTTGTTCCAGTTTTGGGTTTGGAGTGTTCACATGTGTTGGGTTAATGATGCTCATAATTTTTGTGAGACTGCCATGGGTTTAAGGATACCCATAGTTTGGCAAGTGGGTCATGGGTTAAAGGTTACTCTGGATTGGTTTTGGGTTAAGGGATACCCTAGATTTAGTTAGGTTTGCCATGTGCTATTTTTAACAGATTACATAGACTGTGTGTGACGGGTACACACGTGACGGGTTACCTCTAGTGTAGCGTAACTTCTCTTATCAGTTTTGTTTATACCCTTAGTTTTTGAGATTTCTGGAGTTTATTGGTATTCATAGTATGATTCAAGAGTGTTTTGGGTTTAAAAGGATATCCTAGTTTTGTTTTGGGTTAAGGGATACCCTAGATTTTCAGGTTTGCCTTGTGTTATATATAGACATTACTTTGACTGTGTGTGACGGGTACACACGTGGGGGGGGGGGTTACTTCTTGTGTAGTGTAACTTTCCCTATCAGTTTTGCTAATACCCTTAGTTTTTGGGATTTGTGCAGTTAGGGTTGTGTTGTAGATCCCTGTCCTGCCCCAGTTTTTTGTTGTTGCTGGTTTAGTATTGTGGCTGATTTGTTTTACCCCAGTTTTTCTCTGATTTAGTGTATGGCACATTAGGTATTGTGTGCGGTTTTGGATTTGTTGGTTTTTAAGAAGGTATTTTCTTGTCTTGCATTTCTTTTTGTCTATGATCATTTTCAGGGAGAAGGAGGTATTATATTGTTTTGGTAATGTGTCTTCTTCTTTCTGTCAAAAGTGTGTTTTCCATCTCCATGCATTTTTGTGTTTATGATCATTATCAAAGGGGAGGGATGTGTTGGTTGTATTTATTAATGCATTCTCATCTTCTCCTATTCCTTCGAATGTTTAAGGGGATGAGTTGGTTGTTTTTATTATTGCATTCTCATCTTCTTCTATTCCTTTGAATGTTTAATTATTAAGGGGGAGATGTGTTGTAATGTGCTTATTGCCAATGCTGTCTCCCCACTATGGTTCTCTGCCTGTCTGCTCAGCGTGTGGTGATGTCACATGGAATGTTGGGGTTGCTTTGTAGAGAGAGTTTCAGTTGGTGCGACGGGCTGAGCAGAGAGGACCCTGCTCCCCGTGGGGCATTACCATGCATTACTATGGATCTTTGTAACTGAGAACCCGTAAGATTACCACAAGAATAAATCTACTAATACCATCTACTAGACCTGTCTGAGCTTCCATACTTCGTTTTACCAGTTTGCTTCCTGAGTCATGTCAGTTTGTGAAACTGAAGGATGAATTGAGGGGGGGGCATCTAAAAAGGTAATCACAAGGGGTCAAAGAATGATCTCACCTAAAGGAGTGAAGAAAGGTTTGATAGGACTGGCACACGAGGGACATTTAGGGCAAATGTTCATGAAGAAGAGATTGAAAGAGACGCACTGGTGGAGAGGAATGGACGAAGACATTAAGAGTGGATCGAATGGAGAATGAGGGGAGGTTGAAGGCGTGTGGTGGTCCAAGTGGAAAGTTTGAAGCTGTGGAAGGCATGGGCAGTGAGTCTGCTCGGATTTTATTGGTCCCTCGAATTATTGAAGAGAACATTATGCAGGGTAGTAGTAGGTTCTTTCTATAGGTGGTTAGAAGTGGAAATGTGTACAGAACAGGTAGGTAGGGTGTTTATCTTATTCCGTTATTGATATGGGACGCAGCTAGTTTTCGCTGAGATGCAGGATTTTCTGTTAAAGTTTGGAGTTAAATATCTCAGAACCTCTTTCTACAACCCTCAAGGTAATGGCATAGTGGAGCGAGCAAACAGCATGGTTAAAGGTACGCTACAGATGGCCTTCAGTGGATGAGGGAATATAAGAGAGGCTTTGGAAGAGATGGTAGGGGTGTATTGTACCACGAAACGGTGTGACGAGAAAGAGTCCCTTTGAGGTTATGAGGGGGAGAGAACCTCAAAATAAATTGTCAATCACGTGGTTGATTGATAGAAGAAATGGTGCCATAACTGGGATAAAATCCAAAGAGAGTTGGGTGCCGTGAGTGGACTGGATACAAATCAAATTAGGAAGGAAAGGAGACAACGAATACGTTTTTAAGTCCCATGCAGGAGGAAAGTGGATATAAGTCCCATGCAGGAGGAAAGTGCATTTAAGTGCCACGTAGTGTTGAAAACCGGGCAAAAGTGGAGCAGGAGGAGAGCGGCTCTACAACAAACAGGATTCAACCATGTCGACGTTGGAGAAGTGTGAGGGAAGTAAACAGCCATGGCCCATAGGGCACGTTATGATGAAAGGTGAGAGCACGGTGGGTGGTGGGCAGCGTGCTGGGGCGGGAGGACGTGGAGATATGAATGGACTGTGACACACGAGCCGAGCCGGGGTAAGACACACAGTGGTTGCAAGATCATGTCCTGGGTTCGCCCCACCTTCAGCATTTGATAAAGATATCTTTCCATCAACCTTGTGAACTTATGCAAAATGATACAACAATGGTTAATGTGATGTGTCCTATTCAGGGCTTTAAGTGGGCCGGTTCTCACCAGGTCTGAGCACCGGCAGTTTTTTAAAGGGGGCCTCAAAACGGGTCTCTATCGGGCTCTGTTTTGTGCCCTGGCACAGGCGGACTGCAGTGAGAGCGGGCACATCATGTGTGCGTGCTTACACTGCTCACTTCTCACAAGTGGAGAAGTGACGGCATGACGTCATGCCAGGTGAGCCTTGTGGGGGAAGGGAAATCCTTCAAACAGTCATTTTCTCTCTGGATTCCCTCCTCTTTCTGAGTCTCAGGAGCAGCAACATTGCCTTGGTGTCACCAGAGCTGTAAGTGGAAGCTTTTTCAATATTATATACATATACAAGCCATAGTTGTTGCTTACTTATCTTCTGAAACTAACAACCATTGACAAATCCAATAGTACTGACTTGTTGTAGGTGTGATACCACTTGCATCATATATCCGGAGGCAATGACAGAAACAGCAAAATACAAGTCTGGTGGCACACTCAGCTAAGCACAGATTTTTAGCTTACGTGTTTCAAGCCACGCCTTTAATTACATTGGCCACGCCCCTTTGCGAGACCCCCCAGTTTTTCTGTCCGACTTAAAGCCCTGGTCCTATTTGTGTGGAAGAAAGGTGCCGTGCTATGGTTGAGTACATGATATTGGAGTTATGGTTAATCAGAGCACGTGCCAGGTGGAGGATCTAACAGTATCCCCATCACACGTCATCAGCCCGTGGAATCACGTGAGGTCGTGTGCTCTGGGGGGTGCAGCCCTCGGTGTCTCCTCACTAGGAACAGATCCAGAACCCACCAACCACGCACGCAACCTAGGGGTCATCCTCGACTCCGCCCTCACCATGACCAAGCAGGTCAACGTTGTCTCCGCTTCCTGCTTCAACACCCTCCGCGTGCTCCGCAGGATCTTCAAATGGATCCCCTCCGACACGAGAAACACCGTCACCCAGGCCCTCGTCAGCAGCAGACTGGACTACGGGTACACCCTCTACACAGGAACAACAACCAAGCTCCTGAGATGGCGTCAACGCATCCAGAACGCCTCGGCACGACTGATCCTCAACGTCCCCCGACGCAGCCACATCACACCCCACCTGAGAGGCCTGCACTGGCTCCCCGTCAACAAGAGGATCACCTTCAACCTCCTCACCCATGCACACAAAGCACTACACAACACCGGACCCACATACCTCAACACCCGACTCAGCTTCCACACCCCCACCTGAATCCTCCGCTCTGCCGACCTCGCCCTTGCCACAGTTCCTCGTATCCGGAAAGCCACCTCCGGCGGCAGATCCTTCTCCTACCTCACCGCCAAGACCTGGAACGCTCTCCCTCCAACCTACGACAGACTCAGGACCTGCTGGCCTTCAGAAGATTCCTCAAGTCCTGGCTCTTCGACCAGTAGCGCCCCCCCCCCCCCCCCCAGTGCCTTGAGACCCTCACGGGTGTGTATTGCGCTTTACAAATGTAATGATTGATTGATTAATTGATTGACAGGCTCCTGAGACGCCAGGGCTCTGCTGAGCAACTCACGATACAAGAGGTATACTGGAGGATTCAGACAGGCCAACGGGGCTGGGGCAGAGTCAGTCATTATGGGTCACACCTGTAGGCCACCGCCTCTGCGGGGCTGGCAGAGCTGGGGAGGAAAGAGCCACCATAGGACTTTAAAAATGAGTAGGGTCGGGGCAGGGTCGGCCAAAGGTCAGGCTGGGGTCTCATAGAAGTAAAGCCAGTAGGGCTGGGGCAGAGTCAGCCAGATGTCAGGGGAAGCCTGGGAATCCACTGATTCCGCCTCAGCCCCGCCGGCCTCTCACAGCGGGCCTCTTCTCCAAGCGGGGGGCACCCTCTTGTGTTTTAGGGACCCTCGCGCACCATGTAAAGGTCAGAGGTCACTCTATCTAGAGCCCGGAGCACAGGATGAGCGGGGCGATCCCTTCCCTCGTGAAGGAGGGGGTGACCGCTTGACCACCCCCCCCCCCCAAACCCTGAAGGGCCTGGACTGGGTCTGTAACAAGCCCTCCCCGCGGGGGACAGCTTTAATCACATATCGACAGATGATGTATGCCCCCCTCGGGGGCCGATAATAGGTGTTAGTTTTACACCTTCTGCTTCCATCGACCTCCGGGACGAGAGGGACGCGTCCGTTCCGGCGTCGCACCGGGGCCTCGAGGGGGGACAGACGGCGAAAGCGCCCAGACAGCCGAGCCAGAGCCAGGCCTCGCGGAGCACGAGCCGGGCCAGAGCCGGGCCAGAGCCGGGCCTCGGGGAGCACGAGCCGGGCCAGAGCCGGGCCAGAGCCGGGCCTCGGGGAGCACGAGCCGAGCCAGAGCCGGGCCGCCCCCACCCCGGAACACGAGCCCAGCCAGAGCCGGGTCCCCAGAGCACGAGCCGGGCCCCCAGAGCCGGGCCAGGCCCCTCGGAGCACGAGCCGAGCCGTGGACAGATGTAAATGTAAATGTAAATATACCGACTCGGTATCTAAGCGCTTGCTTAGGGAACCCGTCCTGGTATTCCCCTGTGAGGTATCCCGGCAGGGTATCCACAAGGTGAAAGCCAGGCATCCCGCCGCGAGGGGCCGATGTGGAGATTAAGCAAGCTATTGCCCAGAGTCGCAGAGTGTGACCCCGTGAGTCGAGGAGGCACCGGGGCGAGAATTGTCGAGTCCGTGGAATTTTTGAGCCCGAGACCCGCCGAGGCGGGGAATCGAACCCTGGTCCACGGCCGATCTCAGCTTCCGGGTCTGCCGCCTCTAACCACTGAGCCACACTTCTACACTAGCATGTACATTACGAAACACACACGTGTAAAGTGATAACGACTCTACAAAATGCTTAACAATAAAAAAAATATTCCTTTAATTGACGTGCTTCAATTTAATACATTAAATGATGAGACCGCCATGATCTTTTCGGAGCAGGACTGCCACCCGGGGTGGTGGGTGCCGGGGGAGTGAGGGGGTGGTTGGGGCCGGGGGAGTGAGGGGGTGGTTAGGGGGGGGTGTTGTTGGGCTGCGCCTGGGGTCCTGGGTCGGGTTTTGTGGCACCAGTCCCAATGAGACGAGAGCCGAGCCAGCCCCAGACATGTGGACGAGCCAAGGTCGAGCCTCACCTGGCTTGCCCACTCCACATACATTGAGCACAGACCTCTGCAGCAAGCGCATTTACTCTCTGAGCTATCTTACCATGCCAGTGAGCTGAAACCTGCTGTTTGCACACATCTTTGTGGCAGGAGCATGAACTTGAGAAGCTATTTCACTGAGATTGCAAACTGAAGCCTTCGAGCTACAGACGCATCTCAGCAGCAAGTGCATTAACCAACTGAGCTACAATCAACCAATCAATCAATCAATCAATCAGGGGTTTATATAGCGCGCTACTCACCCGTGAGAGCTCTCTCACTGGGACTGTAAACAGCACCCTGGCAGATGCACACTGATCTCTAAAGCCAGGGTATCCACTCACTGAGATTACACTGCAAACACGGACCCTCTCTACTCAGTGAGTGGGCTCTGGAGCGAGGGCAGAGGTCACGGACCCGAGTTGTGAGAATGTAGACTGTAATCTCCCAGACACATATCGACTGACCTCTGCAGCAAGCGCATTGACTCACTGAACTATCTTACTAAGAGTGTAAACAACATCCTCCCAGCTGCACACCTGAGGTGGGACACGGAGCCAGTGCTGTGAGAAGTCGGGTAGTGGGCACCTTGCACCAGTCCAAACGACCCTTATTGATGGTAGGTTTAAAGATAACCTTTATTGAAAGCTATCCTAGTGGTAGCTATGGAGAGCAGCCTTCAGGCTAAGACTCGAAGGAGTGTAAAGCAGCTTGTTTTACCAGATTATAATCTATTGAATGAACAAATGAAAGGACACCACACAAGATATAAATTAAATATAAGTATTTATTACTAAACACTCTCTACGAACTTCTTTATGAGATTAGAGAACAAGATACACAATATCAACACAATAGAACTTCAGTAAATAGCACAATATACACGGGGCCCCAGGAGGAGACCAAACCATATATTAAGAAAGTGATATAAGAACCACGACTTGACTAGACACAGTGCCTCGAGCCTGTAGAATTACTGGGACCCCAAGAAACTACCCAAGGTAGTGACACAGGGGGCCCCCGGGGGACACGTGTGGTGTGAGAACAGAGCCGCGAGCTCCTTACAAACCTATGGGAAAATCGCGGGTGGAATTTTAAAGAATAAGGACACTTAGGAGAGGACTTTGAGCAAAGTCTTTTAGAATTAGGGGGTTCCAGGGCCAACACCCACAGGAGGGTCGGAGTACCCAGGTTACCTCACCCAGGGAAGCCGGGTGCATAGGTGTCAAATGGTGTCAGGAATCTTTTAAAGGCCTCCATTTAAGTGGGTGCACAGACCCCGCCCGAGGGAGGTACACATCACCCCTCCCTCTTGGTGGGTGCACAGACCCCTCCCCCCTCTAGGTGGGTGTACAGACCCCCTCCCCCTCTAGGTGGGTGCACAGCCCCTCTCTAGGTGGGTGCACAGACCCCTCCCTCTCTAGGTGGGTGCACAGAACCCTCTCCCTCTAGGTGGGTGCCCCTACCCCTCCCCCCTCTTGGTGGGTGCACAGACCCCTCCCACCTAGGTGGGTGCACAGCCCCTCTCTTTGTGGGTGCACAGACCCCTCTCCCTCTAGGTGGGTGCCCCTGCCCCTCCCCCCTCTTGGTGGGTGCACAGACCCCTCTCCCTCTAGGTGGGTGCCCCTGCCCCTCTCCCTCTAGGTGGGTGCACAGACCCGTCCCTATAGGTGGGTGCACAGACCCCCCCTCTTGGTGGGTGCACAGACCCCTCCCTCTGGGTGGGTGCACAGACCCCCCCTCTTGGTGGGTGCACAGACCCCTCCCTCTAGGTGGGTGCAGAGACCCTTCCCCCCTATTGGTGGGTGCACAGACCCCTCACTCTAGGTGGGTGCACAGACCCCTCCCCCCCTCTTGGTGGGTGCACAGACCCCCCTCTTGGTGGGTGCACAAACCCCTTCCCCCCTCTTGGTGGGTGCCCAGAACCCACTCTTGGTGGGTGCACAGACCCCTTCCCCCCTCTAGGTGGGTGCACAGACCCCTCCCCTCTCTTGGTGGGTGCACAGACCCCTTCCCCCTCTTGGTGGGTGCACAGACCCCTCCCCCCTCTTGGTTGGTGCACAGACCCCTCCCCCCCTCTTGGTGGGTGCACAGACCCCTTCCCCCCTCTAGGTGGGTGCACAGACCCCTCCCTCTAGGTGGGTGCACAGACCCCTCCCCCCTCTTGGTGGGTGCACAGACCCCTCCCTCTAGGTGGGTGCACAGACCCCCCCCCTCTTGGTGGGTGCACAGACCCCTCCCCCCTCTTGGTGGGTGCACAGACCCATCCCTCCCTCTTGGTGGGTGCACAGACCCCTCCCTCTAGGTGGGTGCACAGACCCCCCCCCCTCTTGGTGGGTGCACAGACCCCTCCCCGCTCTTGGTGGGTGCACAGACCCCTCCCCCCCTCTTGGTGGGTGCACAGACCCCCCTCTTGGTGGGTGCACAGACCCCTCCACCTCTAGGTGGGTGCACAGACCCCCCCCCTCTTGGTGGGTGCACAGACCCCCTCTTGGTGGGTGCACAGACCCCTCCACCTCTAGGTGGGTGCACAGACCCCCCCCCTCTTGGTGGGTGCACAGACCCCTCCCCCCTCTTGGTGGGTGCACAGACCCCTCCCCCCCCTCTTGGTGGGTGCACAGACCCCCCTCTAGGTGGGTGCACAGACCACTCCCTCTAGGTGGGTGCACAGACCCCTCACCCCTCTTGGTGGGTGCACAGACCCCTCCCCCCTCTAGGTGTGTGTACAGACCCTTCCCTCTAGGTGGGTGCAGAGACCCCCCCCTCTAGGTGTGTGCACAGACCCCTCCCTCTAGGTGGGTGCACAGACCCCTCCCCCCTAGGTGGGTGCAGAGACCCTCCCCCCCCCTATTGGTGGGTGCACAGACCCCTCCCCCCTCTAGGTGGGTGCACAGACCCCTCCCTCTAGGTGGGTGCACAGACCCCCCCTATTGGTGGGTGCACAGACCCCTCCCCCTCTTGGTGGGTGCACAGACCCCTCCCTCCCTCTTGGTGGGTGCACAGACCCCTCCCTCTAGGTGGGTGCACAGACCCCCCCTCTTGGTGGGTGCACAGACCCCTCCCCGCTCTTGGTGGGTGCACAGACCCCTCCCCCCCTCTTGGTGGGTGCACAGACCCCCCCTCTTGGTGGGTGCACAGACCCCTCCACCTCTAGGTGGGTGCACAGACCCCCCCCCCCTCTTGGTGGGTGCACAGACCCCTCCCCCCTCTTGGTGGGTGCACAGACCCCCCTCTAGGTGGGTGCACAGACCCCTCCCCCCCCTCTTGGTGGGTGCACAGACCCCCCTCTTGGTGGGTGCACAGACCCCTCCCCCCTCTTGGTGGGTGCACAGACCCTCCCCCCTCTTGGTGGGTGCACAGACCCCCCCTCTTGCTTAACACTGACCCGTGAGGAGTGGATGCAATTACTTGAGCCTGTATCAGTTCTGGGTAACCCCCACCCCCCCTGTTGCTCATTAAAGCCCATCGAGGGTCGCCCCTCCCGTTCAAGGGTGGTCTTCACACAGCCCACCCTCGGGTAACCCCTCCCACCCCGATCCACGCGCTCCACTCTCTCAAGGCCCCCGCCACGGTCGGTGCGCCCTCTATAGTTTGAACCAAGCACCACCAGGAGCCCGGTGCAAGTATGAGCGCCTCACTGCCTCGTCAGGCGCATAAGGCGCTATAAACATCTATAGTACAGACTCTACAGCAGGCGATGGACATGCTGAGCTACTTCGGGCTCACCTGCACCCCCTTCGCCGGCCGCTCCAGTATGAGCGCTTCACTGCCTCGTCAGGGCTGTGAGGCGCTATATATGCATCTATACTATTGTACAGTCTCTTCAGCAGGCAATGGACCCGCTGAGCTACCTTGGGCTCACCTGCACCCCTTTTCCCTTCCCCAGCCTCATTCCTCATCTACAGTACATTTTCCCCAGCAGGTGATGGACCCGCTGAGCTACCCTGGTCTCACCTGCACCCCGTCTCGGCCCCCTCCAGTCTTAGCGCTTCACTGCCTCGTCAGGCGCATGAGGCGCTATATATGCATCTACAGTACATTCTCTCCAGCAGGTGAAGGACACGCTGAGCTACCTCGGGCCCACCTGCACCCCCCCTCCAGTCTGAGCTCTCCTGCGCGGAGGGGGCGGGGTGTGTGTGTGTGTGTGTGGGGGGGGGGTAGGGGGGGGGGGGCAGCCATCGATCCGGCCGGGGCTCTTCGCACCTGTTAATGCTCGCGGCTCAGGAGCTCTCCCCCCCCCCCGGATCGGTAATTAGACCGACGAGGATCAACGAGAGGCGGCTGCAGCCCCCACCCATGTTCAAAGGAGGGGACCCACGAGCTTATCAGGGGCAGCCGAACCGAAGCCGAGCCAGAGCCAGAGCTGAGCCAGAGCCGAGCCAGAGGCAGAGCCAGAGCCAGAGCCAGAGCCGAGCCAGAGCCAGAGCCAGAGCTGAGCCAGAGCAGAGCCAGAGCCAGAGGAAGAGCTGAGCCAGAGCCAGAGCCGAGGCAGAGCCAGAGGCAGAGCCGAGCCAGAGCCAGAGGCAGAGCAGAGCCAGAGCCGAGCCAGAGCCAGAGGAAGAGCCGAGCCAGAGCCAGAGCAGAGGCCGAGCCAGAGCCAGAGCTGAGCCAGAGCCAGAGCCGAGCCAGAGCCAGAGCCAGAGCTGAGCCAGAGCCAGAGCCAAGCCAGAGCCGAGCCAGAGCAGAGCAGAGCCAGAGCCAGAGCCGGGCCAGAGCCAGGGCCGAGCCAGAGCCAGAGCTGAGCCAGAACCGAGCCAGAGCCCGAGCCAAGCCAGAGCCAGAGCTGAGCCAGAGCCAGAGCCGAGCCAAAGCCAGAGCCGAGCCAGGGCCAGAGCCAGAGCTGAGCCAGAGCCAGAGCCGAGCCAGAGCCAGAGCCAGAGCTGAGCCAGAGCCAGAGCCAAGCCAGAGCCGAGCCAGAGCCAGAGCCGAGCCAGAGCCAGGGCCGAGCCAGAGCCAGAGCTGAGTCAGAGCCAGAGCCAGAGCTGAGCCAGAGCCAAGCCAGAGCAGAGCCAGAGCCAGAGCCGAGCCAGAGCAGAGCCAGAACCAGAGCCGAGCCAGAGCCAGAGCCGAGCCAGGGCCAGAGCCAGAGCTGAGCCAGAGCCGAGCCAGAGCCGAGCCAGAGCCAGGACCGAGCCAGAGCCAGAGCTGAGCCAGAGCCAGAGCTGAGCCAGAGCCAAGCCAGAGCAGAGCCAGAGCAGAGCCAGAGCAGAGCCAGAACCAGAGCCGAGCCAGAGCCGAGCCAGAGCAGAGTCGGAGCTAGAGCCAGAGCCGAGCCAGAGCCGAGCCAGAACCGAGCAAGAGCCAGAGCCGAACCAGAGCTGAGCCAGAGCCGAGCCAGAGCAGAGCCCGAACCAGACCCGAGCCAGAACCGAGCCAGAGCTGAGCCAGAGCCAGAGCTGAGCTGGAGCCGAGCCAGAGCCAGAGCTGAGCCAGAGCAGAGCCCGAGCCAGACCCGAGCCAGAGCTGAGCCAGAGCCAGAGCTGAGCCAGAACAAGAGCCGAACTAGAGCTGAGCCAGAGCAGAGCCCGAGCCAGACCCGAGCCAGAGCCAGAGCTGAGCCAGAACAAGAGCCGAACTAGAGCTGAGCCAGAGCAGAGCCCGAGCCAGACCCGAGTCAGAGCTGAGCCGCGCCAGAGCCGCGCCAGAACCGAGCCAGAGCCGAGCCGAGTCAGAACCAGAGCCGAGCCAGGGCTGAGCCGGAGCCGAGCCAGAGCCAGAGCCGAACCAGAGCTGAGCCAGAGCAGAGCCCGAGCCAGACCCGAGCCAGAGCTGAGCCGCGCCAGAGCCAGAGCCAGAGCCGAGCCCGAGCCGAGCCAGAGCCGAGCCATGGCTGAGCCAGACCCGAGCCAGAGCTGAGCCGGAACCAGAGCCGAACCAGAGCTAAGCCAGAGCCGAGCCCGAGCCAGACCCGAGCCAGAGCTGAGCTGCGCCAGAGCCGAGCCAGAGCCGAGCCGAGCCAGAACCAGAGCCGAGCCAGGGCTGAGCCGGAGCTGAGCGAGAGCTGAGCCAGAGCAGAGCCCGAACCAGACCCAAGCCAGAGCTGAGCAAGAGCCAGAGCCCGAGCCAGACCCGAGCCAGAGCCAGAGCTGAGCCAGAACCAGAGCCGAACCAGAGCTGAGTCAGAGCAGAGCCCGAGCCAGACCCGAGCCAGAACCGAGCCAGAGCTGAGCCAGAGCCAGAGCTGAGCTGGAGCCGAGCCAGAGCCAGAGCTGAGCCAGAGCAGAGCCCGAGCCAGACCCGAGCCAGAGCTGAGCCAGAGCCAGAGCTGAGCCAGAACAAGAGCCGAACTAGAGCTGAGCCAGAGCAGAGCCCGAGCCAGACCCGAGCCAGAGCCAGAGCTGAGCCAGAACAAGAGCCGAACTAGAGCTGAGCCAGAGCAGAGCCCGAGCCAGACCCGAGTCAGAGCTGAGCCGCGCCAGAGCCGCGCCAGAACCGAGCCAGAGCCGAGCCGAGTCAGAACCAGAGCCGAGCCAGGGCTGAGCCGGAGCCGAGCCAGAGCCAGAGCCGAACCAGAGCTGAGCCAGAGCAGAGCCCGAGCCAGACCCGAGCCAGAGCTGAGCCGCGCCAGAGCCAGAGCCAGAGCCGAGCCCGAGCCGAGCCAGAGCCGAGCCATGGCTGAGCCAGACCCGAGCCAGAGCTGAGCCGGAACCAGAGCCGAACCAGAGCTAAGCCAGAGCCGAGCCCGAGCCAGACCCGAGCCAGAGCTGAGCTGCGCCAGAGCCGAGCCAGAGCCGAGCCGAGCCAGAACCAGAGCCGAGCCAGGGCTGAGCCGGAGCTGAGCGAGAGCTGAGCCAGAGCAGAGCCCGAACCAGACCCAAGCCAGAGCTGAGCAAGAGCCAGAGCCCGAGCCAGACCCGAGCCAGAGCCAGAGCTGAGCCAGAACCAGAGCCGAACCAGAGCTGAGTCAGAGCAGAGCCCGAGCCAGACCCGAGCCAGAGCTGAGCCGCGCCAGAGACGAGCCGGAGCCGAGCCTGAGCTGAGCCAGAGCCGAGCCGAGCCAGAGCCGAGCCAGGGCCGAGCCGGAGCCGAGCCAGAGCTGAGCCAGAGCCAGAGCTGAGCCGAGCCCGAGCCAGAGCTGAGCCAGGGCTGAGCTACAACCGAGCCAGAGCCAGAGCTGAGCCAGAGCAGAGCTGGGCCAGAGCCGAGCCAGAGCTGAGCCAGAGCAGAGCCGAGCCGGAGCCGTGCCATAGCCACACCCAAGCCAGAATCGAGCCCGAGCCGAGCCAGAGCCGAGCCAGGGCCAGAGCCGAGCGAGGGCCGAGCCAGAGCTGAGCCAGCAACTCATCAGGGGCAGCAGAGGCCGAGCCAGAGCCAGACCCAGAGCCGAGCCACAGCTAGAGCTGAGCCAGAGCCAAAGGCAGACCCAGAGCCGAGCCAGAACCGAGCCAGAGCTGAGCCAGAGCTGAGCCGAGCCAGAGCTGAGTCAGAGCCGAGCCAGAGCCAAGTCGGAGCCGGAGCCGAGCCAGAGCCGAGCCAGAGCTGAGCCGAGCCAGAGCCGAGCCAGAGCCAAGCCAGCTGGCTCACCTGGATCCAGGCGCCAGACACGAGCCGAGCCAAGGATCTGACGTGACTCTAGAGTCTAGACGCCCTTGTACAGGCTGAGCCAAGGATTTGACGTGGCTCTAGGTGCCCCTTTACGAGCCGACCCAAGGATCTGACCTGACTCTAAATGCCTCTGTACAAGCCGAGCCAAGGATCTGTTGTATCTCTAGAAGCACATGTAAGAGCCGAGCCATGGATCTGACGTGACTCTAGACGTCTGTGTACGAGCTGAGGATCTGACGTGACTCTAGACGCCCCTGTACGAGCCGAGCCAATGATTTGACATGACTCTAGGCGCCTGTGCACGAGCCGAGCCAAGGACTGACATGACTCTAGACGCCCCTGTACGAGCCGAGCCAAGGATCTGACGTGACTCTAGGCGCCTGTGCACGAGCCTAAGTTGGCCCTTGTAAGTCTGCTGACTAAAGATTGCCTATTGTCTGCCTCATCCCCTGATAGTTCCTCCTCCTCATCTACTTTCTCTGTTTCAGGGAGGTCTGGATCACCACGAGTACCTTCTAAGGGGGGCATGCTCCCATCTGGATCAGCCTGTGTTAGAAGCCCTTCTAGCATCATATGTCTCTAAGAGACCTATCAGAAAGGGAATGGTGGGGTTAGAACTCTATTTCAGTCTCCTGGAGGTACACACTTGTCTCATCTCCTGAAAACTGAGAGCTGCATATCTTGAAAGGACCTGTGGAGGGTCACTAACCACAAGGGGAGTCACTGAGGTCTCTCCATGGGTAGACATGCTTTCTAGTGAGGTGTAAGTGATGCACCTACCTACACTATGGGTTTTCCTACTGATCCCTTGCTAAGAGTTGTAGTCAGGGTGTGCTAGGCCCTAGGAGCTACAACAGCTGGTTCAGTAGAACTCAGAGTATTTCTAAGCTTGTTATATGTACCTATAGTACCTTATGTGATCTTTCAAATGATATTTCAAGATTATACGTGGTAAAAACAACAGCAAGCTCAAATCCCAACCGCTGCACACCAATGTGAGAAGTTGGCCTGATATATGATGTTCACTAGTTCTAGTGACCACCTTGTATCAGTCCAAACAACCCTTATGGTGATTGGTTGTAAGTCAACCTTATAGACCAGCTATCCTATTGGTAACATGGACAAAGCAGTCTTAGGCTAAACTCTTTTGGCATGTGAAGCCAGCTGTTTTACCACATATAACCCCTTGAATACCAGATGAAAGGACACCACACAGGTTGTTATGAAAATAAACAGTATATTTATTAATAACAAACACCTCTGAACTCTTTATGAGGTCAGAGGGCTAAGCACATGACAATCTCTTAGAAAAAATACGATAAGTTGCACAAAATTACAATGGTGCCCTAGGGGCACGACAAACTATATACTAAGTAAATGGAATGTGAGAGTCGATAGAAGAAATGGAGCTGTCCAGAGGCTGGAGGTTTGCTAGGACTACGCTATCTTCACCTTAGGTAAATAATAGGAGGCCCACGGGACGCGGGTGCAGAGTGTGAACTCACACGCGAGATGTGTAACAACGTCTATGGACAGTACAGTTCAAGTTAAAGGTGAGTACGGACAATCCTGACTAGTTAGGACTAAAACGACTGTGAATCTGGACACTAGGAGAGTCAAGCTACCCTTGAGCACCGAAATGCTCTCGTTACCTCACCCACGGGCTGCGGGTGCATAGGTGCCAAAGTGTGTCGGGTTCTCGCGTTGAAGTCTATGGAGCCTGAAAGAAAAGATGCTGCAGGCGACCAGGAGGAAGATGTCCGGTGCGATCCAAGGGTGGATCGGTAAAGAAGAGGACCTGAAAGCAGAGGGGACAATGTTCACAGTCACTAGCCAGTGACTGGAGTGGAACCAGGAAGGAACCAGATGTCGTTGTCGCGATCAGGTGAAGAGTGGATGCTTGTCTCTGCAGCCACGTGGACCAGGAGGTGTCTTCGATGACCAGGATGGAGGCACGAGCTGTCCCACGCAGGCTCTCGCTGTCGGCGGTGTTGGATCCGGAATCGGCATCAACAGGCCTTGGCAAAGGCAACCCACGCGGTGAGTTGAAACAGCGTCTGGAGTAGACCAGGAGGGTCCGGGGTGCCCCTCTTTTGGAAGGGAGCAAGGGCCAGTCTGAAGCAACCAGACCAGCAGTGAAGATTTCAAGGTTTGTCGTCTAGGAGGTCACTAGCCAGCCGGCAAGTGACCAGACAACGCGTCAAGCAGCAAACAAGCAGAAGGGCCCCACGCAGATCTCGTGGATGCTGGAGGGCTGATCTTCGGTGCAGGGGCTGCTCGGGGTTGGGGCTTCTCAGCCCCCAAAGCACTTGGTCGAGTTTACCTCGGGAGTCGTGCTGGAAGCGAAGTGCAGTTTCTTTCAAGATGGCCGGTCCCACGTGTCTCGTCGCACCCACGGGTCTCAGCTGTGCTGCAGATGTAGGTTGGGGTCGGAGAGGTCTGGGAATCCGGGTCTCGTCGGGCTCTGAAGTCTGGATCCTCGAGGGAAGACGACAAAGTGAAGCCACTAGACGCTTGATGGTGCCTGCGGATGCAGGGTGGACACTCCTTGCCCACAAGGGAGATTCTTCAGTCTTCTGTGGAGCAGAACGTCGAAGTCCAGAGTTTCTTCTTGTAAAGTTGTCAGGATTGATCTAACTTGGAATGGGACCAGCTCCTACCTTTATCCTGCTAAAGGGGGCTGCACTAGTGACTAGGTCCCTACCATGGGTGGGACCAGGAAGGGGGGTGGTTACACCTCTTATCCTTTGTCCAGTTTCGCGCCAGAGCTGGGGCTGGAGTGCCCCAGCAACTGATTTGAACCGGTGTATGCACAGGACACCTTGTGTGCCCCGGGCATGTCTCATTCCTTTCAGGCCTGTCCTACCCAATACACAAAATCCTGTCTGGGATGGTGCTAGCACCTCCCAAGGCAGGAAACCCTTTGTCCAAGCCGCCCTCGCTGGAAGGACTCCCAGCAGCAGGAGGTCAGACTTGTGTCTGTGGTGGCAGCATCCATTTTGTGATGCTGAGGCTCGAGTTAACTTTAACCGGGGTTCTCAGTTACATACATGTCGTGTCCCTCTAGAAGGGTGGAATGCTACCCCCGTCGCCAGAATTGGCGAGGGGGTAGTATTCCAATTCGTATGACACCTTACTCGACATGTTTTGATAATGTTATACCAGAGTTAGCATTTAACCGCGAGGATTATAATGCACTTAAGAGTATATGGTATAGCGTTATCATGGAACAGCTATTAGGACTTGGTTCCGCAAGCTGCAAACGGGCTCAGCTCATGCCAGAGCACCATCTCACATAATTCCAAGCACTCTGCCTTCAGGATTGATAAGGCCTTCCATAGGAGTGACTGATAGGAATATATGTGTCCATTTTAGGTTTAGATATAGGGAACTATATCTAAAGCAAAGGATGATTACACCACCTTGCCCCAGCTGTCGTGCAGCCAGTTGTGTCAGTTTTGGATGGCCAGCCAGGGGTGGCATAATACATGCTTCAGCCCCTGGTAGGCCCTGGGTACACCTATGCCCTGGATACCTAAGGTATACTGTACAGGGACTGATAAGGTGGCCCAGTATCAATTGGTAAATGCACCTAAGGTACATGGTTGTCAATTTAGAGAGAGAACAGCTAGGCTGTGGGTCTGATTAGCAGGCCCACAGCCAGGGAAAGTCGTAAACCAGTGAAGCAAAAAGCAAAAATCTGGGGTGACCATAGGATTGCAGACCCCACTCTCCTACACAGACCCAGAGCCGAGCCAGGGCCGAGCCAGAGCCGAGCCAGAGCCAGAGCGAGAGCCGAGCCAGGGCCGAGCCAGAGCTACAACCGAGCCACAGCCAGAACCGAGCCAGAGCTGAGCCGGAGCCGAGCCAGACCCAGAGCCGAGCCAGACCCAGAGCCGAGCTACAACCGAGCCAGACCCGAGCCAGGGCCGAGCCAGGGCCGAGCTACAACCAAGCCAGAGCCAGAGCCGAGCCAGAGCCGAGCTACAACCGAGCCAGAGCCAGAGCCGAGCCAGGGCTGAGCCGGAGCCAGAGCCAGTGCCGAGCCAGAGCCAAAGCCAAGCCAGAGCCGAGCCAGAACCGAACCAGAGCCACAGCCGAACCAGAGCTGAGCCAGAGCCGAGCCAGAGCAGAGCCCGAGCCAGACCCGAGCCAGAACCGAGCCAGAGCTGAGCCAGAGCCAGAGCTGAGCTGGAGCCGAGCCAGAGCCAGAGCTGAGCCAGAGCAGAGCCCAAGCCAGACCCGACCCAGAGCCAGAGCTGAGCCAGAACCAGAGCCGAACCAGGGCTGAGCCAGACCCGAGCCAGAGCCAGAGCTGAGCCAGAACCAGAGTCGAACCAGAGCTGAGCCAGAGCAGAGCCCGAGCCAGACCCGAGCCAGAGCTGAGCCGCGCCAGAGCCAAGCCAGAGCCGAGCCGAGCCAGAACCAGAGCCGAGCCAGGGCTGAGCTGGAGCCGAGCCAGAGCTGAGCCAGAGCCAGACCTGAGCCAGAGCTGAGCCGAGCCCGAGCCAGAGCTGAGCCAGAGCCGAGCCAAGTCGAAGCCGAGCCAGAGCCGAGCCACGGCTGAGCTACAACCGAGCCAGAGCCAGAGCTGAGCCAGAGCAGAGCTGAGCCAGAGCCGAGCCAGAGCTGAGCCAGAGCAGAGCCGAGCCGGAGCCGTGCAATAGCCACACCCGAGCCAGAATCGAGCCAGAGCCGAACCGAGCAAGGGCCAGAGCCGAGCGAGGGCCGAGCCAGAGTTGAGCCAGCAACTCATCAGGGGCAGCAGAGGCCGAGCCAGAGCCAGACCCAGAGCCGAGCCACAGCTAGAGCCGAGCCAGAGCCAAAGGCAGACCCAGAGCCGAGCCAGAACCGAGCCAGAGCCGAGCCAGAGCTGAGCCGAGTGAAGGACTGGACTTTTAACAGAACCAGCGGTGCCAGGGAACAACACCTATAACCTTCATGGGATACCTGTTTCGGCGCACAAGTGACAGAGACACGGGACACTTCCTTCGGCGTCAAAGATCAGCGTTTATTTACTGCAGGGAAACAAGAGTCATTAGAAGTACATCGGCATGTAGGTTCTGCGAGTCTGCTTCAAATTGCATATGTAGGTCGCTCTCTTTTATACAAAATGTTGCCTTTGCACACCATGTGAACAAAAGATTACAATCCAGTTCCCACAGTAAACTTCAAAAGGGTCGCTTTCATGTTTTCAGAATCCCGGAACATAATTACAGAAGAAATGCCGGTTCCCAACTGTGAAAGCACATCTTCCCACCGTTAGGCACACCCATTAGAGTTGTAAATGACCAAGAAGAAGAGACAAGAGCAGCTGCAAGGAAGTCAGACATGTGTAGAGGAAAGAGTGTGAGGGTAGTATCGGAAACATGATCATAGGATCAAAGAGTTGAATCCTATCGCCTGTATGGTTGTCACAATAGACCGGCACGACCAGATTACCCTCAAGCTGAGCCATCTGCCTTCGCTGTGTCATTCCTCCGGCCATAAAGACGCATGAAAGGAGTATGCGTCTTTCGCAAGGCTTGGGAAACAGAAGGTCAGGAGGCGAATAGTTACCTGCTCGCTGACTACGTGAGGGCAAGAAACAAAATGGGTGCCGTATCTAAAATGGAACCCGAGGGTTCAGATGAAGAACACGTAATATAGGCGAACCCTACCAGGTAGTGTAGCGAAAATGCGTACACTTACCAAACTCACCAGTTACGGTTCGTAGATACCAAACTCGTCCATATTCGGTAATGCCTAAAAACGTCGTAATAATTTTTACGGAACCTCAGACGCTGCTTTTGCCCTCATGTAGGCAAGCACTAGTCGGAATCATAATCGATTTTGATATTCATCAGATCATTTATGTACTGCTGATACATTATTCTATCCATCAATGCCTCTTTGGTGACAACTGGCTGTCTTACACACGTTGCAGCACAAAGGCCACATAAGGCAGGACCACATTGCACACAAAGACAACATGTGAATAGAAACGTCACAACAATCCCTATGATCATCAGAATCTTCCAACCCCAAGTCGATATCAGGCCCCAAAACCATCCCAGAAGCGTCCAATTTCCTTCGTCCACGTGTATGGACTCTGAAATTTTGTGCAACTTAGAGATGGCTTGATAAACCGTTGGAGCGTTGTCAGGTATGAATATGCAACAGCTCGAATGGATGACCTTACACACACCACCTCTATCTGCTAGAACAACGTCTAGAACCATACGGTTCTGTAACGTCATCAGTCTATCCGCCTGAAGCTCGGCTGTCAAATTACCAAGGGCACTTGCAGTTATGTTGGCAGTTGATTCTACTACACGAGTTAACTACCTCAGGTTCCTGCTATTGACCATAGGGCCCCAAAACGGTAGGAAACCCTTAAAGAAGTCTCCTGCTTCTTGACCGGCAGTGTCTTCTTTGCTAACAACACCTCTCACAACTCTAGTTCTGTGATAATCTGAGGCCACAGTGAAAGTCGGAGGCAGAAGATTTGCAATGTAGCAGGTACCCGAGAAGTCATGAGGTAACCATGTATAGGCCCGATCATAACATACAAAATAGGTACCCTTGGCAGTTAGGAAGACGGGGGATGAGAGCGTTGGTAAGACATATGTCTCAGTACACGCACTCTCCCCGAACTGAGCTCTCGGATTTCGACCGAGGCCTTTCAGGCAGAAGTTACCAAGGTGAGGTACAATCCATATTGGTGATGAGCTTTTAAACTGCCTATCACCCACTGATACACTATACTCAGCCTCACTTAGTTCCTTATATGCTCGCACCTCCTCCTCTGGGATAAGCGATGCGTCAAAAATATCTTTATCTAAATCAGCGATAGCTCTCGCCAGAGTTTTGTGGTACGGGCCAGGACCAAAGTTTGCTGAGCGTGGTTCTCGATGGGGGTAGGAATCTAGTGCGCTACGGAACATAGTTTGCAATGCTCGAGCTGACCCTTGGGAACTATAAGGCAGCACCAAGTACGGAATACCCTTATCCATGGTATGCGGCATTAACCCACACACCCAACAATTGGTAGTGTTTACCACTAACTGATGCTGATGCAAGAGTTGAATAAAGGAGTTGTTTCTAAATTCTGCACGTCTGGCTTGTTCGTGTTGAGGCAGAAGATGAAAGGAATGCGGGGAAACAGTAGAGACGAAATTTAGATCATGGGATGGAAGAGTAGGTATAGTAGAAAGCAGTAAGAATTGGGACCCAAAATATACTCCCCCTACCAGTAACATAGATATAGTCAGGAACAATATGAAAACCTGTAGCAAAAACCATTTTGTACGAAACATTTTCTCTAATGCAGATCTTTGCACCGACATTTTCTCTCTTTTCGACAGCTCAGACAATGATGATTCCATCCCCTAACGACCGTCCGCGACGTTCTTGACGCACTTCGTTCTGAGTAGCGATTATCAATTCCCGGGAGTTCCCAGAAATCGACAAAAGAAACCGACCTAGTGTCGATAGCTGCTAAACAGAAGGAAGTACCCGCACGGCCCTACGGCCAACCTGGATGATAGGTTTTAAGTAAATTGAACATTCAATTTATTATAATGTCCTTGGCGGTACGAAAAGGAAAAAAATATACAATATACAATGTCCACTAAGTTCAGGGCAAGTGTGAAACCAAAAAAACCAAAAATCTTTTTATTAGTGTCTTGTGCGTGGACGAAGGGAGTATCGGCTGCTCCCAGGGCGAGTCTGATCTTCAAATAGTGGATTGGATGGCAAACGAGTGTTCGATTGTTCAAATGATTGTTCAGCACTCGAATTTTCCAGTGTTGACGGAGAGGGAATTGTTTGAGGGGGATCAACAAGGGCGTCAGATACAAGCTGAGCTTCGCTGAATGGGACAAAACGTTGTGGAGTGTTGGTTTCAGATGAAGAAAGACCTCTTTTCATCCAGGTGTCCGACGGCAAAGGAAGCGGGACTCTTTTGGTGTGGGTAGCGTGTACCCAGTGCTTCCGTCCCTCCAGCCGAACTGCCGTCCTCGTTGCTAGTTGCACCTGGTATGGTCCCACAAATCTCGGCTCAAGGTTCCGTTTTCGTCCGAAATTTCGGACAAGGAGCCAGTCCCCGGGTTGGAGCCGATGACCAGGACCCTCTGTTCGTGACGGCAGAGCCTCAAAGACCTGTTGATGAATCAAACTCAATTTAGCAGTCAGATCATAAAGATAATCAATCAACATGGGATATTCGATTCTATCAAACTCTTTAGGCCTTGGGACTCCCCATATGTTAGCAGGGCGGCCAAACACAATCTCGTATGGGCTAAGCCCTACTCGTGAGTGTACAGTTGCCCTGGTCGATAGGAGAGCTAGGGGCAAAGCATCGGGCCATGATAAACCAGTTGTTGCCTGAATTTTAGCCAATTTTAGTTTTAGGGTGCCATTGTATCCTTCCACCAAGCCCGCTGATTGTGGATGATTGGCACTATGAAATTTTTGATTTATACCGAGGCCACGACACACACTCTTCATCACACTTCCCATGAACTCGCTTCCGTTATCTGACCATACAACCCGAGGCATTCCATATCGGGGAAAATACTCCTTGAGCAAAATTTTTGCTGTGGATAAGGCAGTATTGTCCTTAAGGGGGTAAGCCTCAATCCATCTGGAGAATGCACATACCACAACTAACACGAATTTCAAATTGTTACATCTCTCCATGTGGATGAAGTCCAACTGGATGACTTCGAAAGGGTAAGTAGGAGGGGCAAAATGGCCAGGTGGAGTGGGAGTGCCCTTACCAGGATTGTGCATCAAACACACCATACAATTCTTAACCACTCTCTCTGCACATTTAGTGATACCATCATTCTTCCATACAGGAGACAACAACTTGCATATGCCTTTTGCGCTTATGTGTGCTGGACCATGAGCCATTGTAACAACAGCGAGCACATATGCATCCGGTAACATCCATCTCTGCTTTTCTGACAAATCAACCCAACATCCATTTTCATCCAACTTCCCCGTGCTCTCTTTCCATTTAGTCTTTTCCGTCTCAGTGGCTTCATTCTGTATTCCCTTCACACTCTCAATCGTGTCTTCACACATACTAGTCTCCGTTGAACTCGTAACATACATTCGATTCGTCAAATCTTTAGCTGTCTCCTTAGCCGTCTCATACGCAAACGCATTACCACGACCTACGTCATCCGTCACTTTCTGATGTGCACTACATTTGATTACGGCCACCTGTTTAGGCAGTGTGAGTGCATCTAAAAGGTCATTCACAAGCTGTCCATGCTGAATCTTCGTGCCATGCGACGTAAGGAACCCTCTTTCTCTCCACAATCGCCCAAAACTATGGGCCACACCAAACGCATACTGGCTATCTGTAAACACATTCACCCGTTTATCTTTAGACAACACACACGCTCTTGTCAATGCGATCAGCTCAGCAGCCTGAGCCGAATTCGGACTCAATCTTGCGCTTTCTACAACCGTACTCAATGTTACTACAGCATACGCGGTCGTCACATCACCATTCGGCAACTTAAAACAGGAACCATCCACATACAAAGTACCATCGGGATCTGCCAATGGAGTATCTTTTAGGTCAATACGACCCTTTGTTTCCTCTTCAGTTTTTAGATAACAGTCATGTAGTGCTTCACCACTTGACTCCGTGTCGATCGGCAGCAATGTTGCCGGATTCAACACATTACATCGTTTTATCCGTATATGACTGGCCAGTAACGTTAACTCATATCCAGACAATCTTGCGCTCGTCAAATGTTGAGTTTTCGTTCGATTCAAAAGAGTGTCGACTGCATGCGGAACCATCACCGTGAGCATATTATCCATGACCAGGCCTGCGGACTGTCGAATGGACGCCGCAGCTGCCGCTGTTGCTCTTAAACAACTCGGCAAGGCTCTAGCTACTGGATCTAAAGTCGAGGAAAAATATGCGCATGGACGTTGTTTGCCGCCAAAAGGTTGTGTCAGAACACTCAACGCACAGCCATCTCTCTCGTGGACGTATAATGTAAAGGGCTTACTGTAATCAGGAGTACCCAACACAGGAGCCGAACACAACGCATCACGCAATTCAGAAAAACCTTTCTGACACTCTTCAGTCCAAGGCAAAGGAAATGAAACATCCTTGCACGTAAGGGCTATCAATGGTTTCGCCAACAATGAAAAATTTGGAATCCATTGTCTGCAGTAGGACGTAATACCTAAAAAGGCACGTACATCTTTCTGGGTTTTTGGCACAGTCATCCGGGAAATTGCTGCGATTCTCTCTGGGGTCAACCTTCTCCCTTCTTTTGACAATAAGTGACCCAAATAGGTAACTTCTTGACAACAATATTGTAGTTTAGAAGGTGATACCTTGTGATGTAAGTCATGTAGATAATGCAATAATGATACTGTAGCCGTTTTGCAAATAGCTTCTGTATCAGCTGCTACTAGCAGGTCGTCAACGTATTGAATCAAAGCCGCACCCGTCGGTAAAACAAAGGCATCAAGCTGACTTTTAAGTGCTTGACTGTAGATTGACGGACTCTCACAGTAGCCCTGTGGAGCGCGTTTTAGCCTAAAACTGCGACCACCTAATGCGAATCCGAATAGGTCTCTGCTTTCCTCAGCAATCTGGATACTAAAGAAAGCATTCTTTAGATCGATCACCGTGAACCAGGAGGCAGAAGCCGGAATCATTGTTAGCAAGGCCGTGATATCAGGGACCACGGGAAATTGTGGAATCACTATTTTATTTACTTCTCTCAAATCTATTACGAAACGATACACCGTAGGATGGGTCAGTTCGTTTCAAAATAGGCAATACAGGGCTATTACACACGTTTCCACGAGTTTCTTCAACAACACCTTTCTTAATTAGATCGTGAACGATTGCTAACAGCGCCCGTTCACCATCAAGAGAGATACGATATTGAGGTAAACGTGGTAATCGCACATTTGGTTTCAATTGAATCACATAAGGTGGAATGTCTAACAGACCCACATCATTGGGACCTGTGGCCCATAGAGATGCAGGAAGGGAACTCAGTTCTGGTGGGAATTTATCGATCGACAAGTACATAGGAGAGATCACTCTCGGACCTAATGTGAGCTCCACTCCTTCAGGAGAACAATACAAAGTCGCATATAGTCGTTTCAACAAATCCAGACCCAAAAGATTCTCACCACAGCCGGTAGATAGAATCAGTGGAGCCTCCAGCTCACGAGGGCCAATGGTAAGGGACAAAGGGCTAGAGACGGGATTGCTAACAGGGGCGCCAGAGAATCCAACGGAAACGTTCGTTAAGCCAGACAAAGGGGCGCCAGGGAGTTTCGAATGCATGATGGAACTTTTCGTCGCACCAGTGTCTAACAGAAAAGGCTCAACTACGCCCGATGTAGCCACTGCAACGTAAGGTCCACTCTGATCAACCGGAACTGATACTACTCCCTCTCTTTGTCGGTGGCTGTCCTAGTAATGGTCGTTTGCAACGGTCTCATGCTCTACGTAATAATCGTCCATATTATATTGTGCAGATCGAACTGACCCTGCATTTCGCTGGTCAAAACAATTATTTGTATCTGATGGATTTGGTAGACGATCAATTTGATTTTGGGGGGCACCGCCACCTCTACCTTGTGATGTCTGTTTAGGACCACCACCACGGTTTCCTCGTATCGACACACCATTTAGACGGTCCCGTAAAGCTGGACAATCATATTTTATGTGTCCCTCTTTTCTACAATATGCGCACTGATTATACCCAAGTGAAGATCTATAGTCAGAGTTGTCAGAACGTGGCTGCATCCTATCGGGCTGTGCTCGTGGTCGATACCGCTGTTGCGAATCATTTTGATTTGATCGTGGAGGATATGCTTGCTGTAACAAAACCCTTGTTTTGAGCTCCCTCGTTTTCTTATCTACACGATCACTTTCTTCCTTTTCCCTATTCTCATAGTATTGAGCCGTCGCTAATATCTGTGCAGTGGTTGAAACCGCCCATGCACTTTCTGAGTTCTTCAATTTGTTGCTTAGCTCAGGCAACAAATTCAACACGAACTTGTCGACAAATAACCGCTGACCTCCCTCAGCGCCCATGTCCTGACCGCTGTGGTCAACAAACGCTTCCTCAAACCTTGTGAAGAAATCCGAGACACTCTCGTCTTTCTTTTGTTTACAAGCTGATAATTTATCCCAGTTCACCCTCATCGCCGGCATGAGAGTTTTCATGAGCGTAATTATTTTCTGAGGTAAATTCAAGATCAACTGCTCAGGCTTAGCCCGACCAACTTGTAATGCATCAGCCGCTATCAGTGCAGCCCAATCACCACCTAACTCATTTGCGTGGTTTGCTTGGCGAATTTTCGCCCAAACTGGTTGTGGTACAACATTACCAAACAACATGTCGATGTCGGCAAGGTTCATAACAGAAGCTTCCACCAGTTGGGATAGCTCCTTATAATAACCAGCCGGATTCTTACGAGGATCAGGCAAGGACTGTTTCACTTGCAAAACTTCCGATCGTTTCCATGGGAGGTGTATCCACACTCTTCGAAAATGCGGTAAAACCGCAGGGTTAGCTTGCGGATCACCAGGCACCCAAAGTGGCGGAACCTCTCTCATAGGATACTGACCAGGAGCTGCTTTCCAATTCTCAGTGGCATCATCAAATGACACTCGAGAGTGCACTGCGGATCTGAACGCTAACAAACGTTCCAAGGCACGTCGTATATCACCCCCTACAACCATACTGTTCGAAAAGTGACTCTGGAGTTCAGTTATATCGGGCGGTACGTTATCTAGATCATCATTATACCATTCTTCCCTCAAGAAGTTACACATTTCTTCGAACACGAATCTCTGCGTAGGCTCATTAAACTGAGAAAACGTGTTGAAGACCACACGTGGAGTGTAGTTAGCAGGGTGTCTTATCCATCTATGTGCCATAGTCACTAACGTCTCTCTCTCCCTTCCACTAGGGATCTGACTCCGTCTCTGAGGAGTTTCGGAAAGTTCAGACGGGAATAACTGACCAGAAAACGGTGAATAAAGAGTAGCAACAGTGTTAGGGATACGATTACGAACAGAAGGAGAAGAAGAAAAAAGAGCAGGAGCAACAACATTAGAAGCGAAGGAAGGCATAGTAGAAACAGACGAGATAGTCGGAGTACCAGGAATAACAGATTGAGGAGGTACAGGTACAGGAGCAGTAGGAACAAGGACAGGTGGTGGGACAAACGTAGGATTAACAACGGGCTGACCCGCAGCCGCTGGAACAACAGGAGGAACTACAGGAGGAGCTACAAGAGGAGCTACAGGAGCCGTAGCACCCTGTGCATAAGGAGGTGGCGATTTCATCAAATACGCTAACAAGGAATCCTCCTTCGAATTTTCTTCTTTCTTATCTAGACCAGTCGGTATAACCGGATAACATTTATCTATACTCATATGATGTAGTCTAGTGGAAACTTCCATTTCTTTTTCTTCTTTTTCTCGTTTACTTTGTTGTACAACTTGTATCATCGGAACAAACCCTTCTCTTTGATCCTTTTTAAGTTGTTTGATTTCCTTCTGCTTGGCCTCTTTACGCCATAGCCGAAAAGAATCAAACATAGCTGGCCTAGCTTTCTTTTGAAATAATTTAGCTTCAAGATTATCTAAAATCGTAAGTTCAAAACTTCCATGTGGTGGCCAACTAAGAACACCGTCTTTTCTCGTGTAACGGACCCAATATTCATTATATATAATAGGGCCCACACCATGTCGACTGTAGAGCTCGTATATCGGAGTTCCAACTGGAGGTATCGGACACGAGTCCTCCAACCGGGAATCCATTGCGCAACATTTGAAGATACCAAACAAACCACTATGGCTAGGCATCGTGCACACTAACCTAGTATCAAACTTCAAGGGTTACCAAAGTGCTACTTCTTCGTGAAAAACAAAACCCTCGGTTTTTGGCAATTGCAACTGTCAAATAAATACTAAGAACCACAACTAAGAACCACCAATGCAATGGAACCATGCAATACAACAAAGCCTTAAAAGGCTACAACAAAGCTTCAATGAGCTACAACAACAAAGCTTTAATAAGCTACAACAAAGCTTCAAGAAGCTAGAACAACCACTAAGGACTGGGAGCGACCCACAAATACTTAACTCAGAACTTCAATGGCGTCACCAGGAAGGCCCGTCTATCGTCTCGCTTGTACGTAAGGTCTGCGCCGGGCGTCGAAGGCAGGTCGACAGTCAGGGCATCGGTCCGTCGCAGCCGTCAGGAGGCGGGAATCTTCGCAGGGAAAATCTTCGGGCCACTTATTTCGACAACAAGATCGATGAAGCGGGGTGCACCTTCCCTCGGAGATTTCACACGAAGTTCCTCACGATCGTCAGGCTTTGGACCGGTACCGCTGATGTCGCCCCACGTTGGGCGCCAACTGAAGGACTGGACTTTTAACAGAACCAGCGGTGCCAGGGAACAACACCTATAACCTTCATGGGATACCTGTTTCGGCGCACAAGTGACAGAGACACGGGACACTTCCTTCGGCGTCAAAGATCAGCGTTTATTTACTGCAGGGAAACAAGAGTCATTAGAAGTACATCGGCATGTAGGTTCTGCGAGTCTGCTTCAAATTGCATATGTAGGTCGCTCTCTTTTATACAAAATGTTGCCTTTGCACACCATGTGAACAAAAGATTACAATCCAGTTCCCACAGTAAACTTCAAAAGGGTCGCTTTCATGTTTTCAGAATCCCGGAACATAATTACAGAAGAAATGCCGGTTCCCAACTGTGAAAGCACATCTTCCCACCGTTAGGCACACCCATTAGAGTTGTAAATGACCAAGAAGAAGAGACAAGAGCAGCTGCAAGGAAGTCAGACATGTGTAGAGGAAAGAGTGTGAGGGTAGTATCGGAAACATGATCATAGGATCAAAGAGTTGAATGCTATCGCCTGTACGGTTGTCACAATAGACCGGCACGACCAGATTACCCTCAAGCTGAGCCATCTGCCTTCGCTGTGTCATTCCTCCGGCCATAAAGACGCATGAAAGGAGTATGCGTCTTTCGCAAGGCTTGGGAAACAGAAGGTCAGGAGGCGAATAGTTACCTGCTCGCTGACTACGTGAGGGCAAGAAACAAAATGGGTGCCGTATCTAAAATGGAACCCGAGGGTTCAGATGAAGAACACGTAATATAGGCGAACCCTACCAGGTAGTGTAGCGAAAATGCGTACACTTACCGAACTCACCAGTTACGGTTCGTAGATACAAAACTCGTCCATATTCGGTAATGCCTAAAAACGTCGTAATAATTTTTACGGAACCTCACGAGCCAGAGCTGAGCCAGAGCCGAGCCAGAGCCGCGTCCGAGCCGGAGCCGAGCCACAGCCGAGCCAGAGCTGAGCCGGGCCAGAGCCGAGCCAGAATCGAGCCCGAGCCTGACCCGAGCCAGAGCTGAGCCAGAGCCGAACCCGAGCCAGAGCTGAGCCGAGCCAGAGCCGAGCCAGAGCTGAGCCAGAGCCGCAGCCGAGCCAGAATCAAGCCAGAGCCGAGCCGGAGCCGAGCCAGAGCCGAGCCAGAGCCGAGCCAGAGCTGAGCCAAGCTGGAGCCGAGCCAGGGCTGAGCCAGAGCTGAGCCAGAGCCGAGCCCGAGCCAGACCCGAGCCAGAGCTGAGCCGCACCAGAGCCGAGCCAGAGTCGAGCCAGAGCCAGAGCTGAGTCAGAGCCGAGCCAGAGCTGAGCCAGGGCCGAGCCAGAGCCAGAGATGAGTCAGACCGAGCCAGGGCCAGAGTCGAGCCAGGGCCAGAGCCGAGCCAGGGCCGAGCCAGAGCCGAGCTGAGCCAGAGCCGAGCCCGAGCCGAGCCAGGGCCAGAGCCGAGCCAGGGCTGAGCCGCGCCAGCAACTCATCAGGGGCAGCAGAGGCCGAGCCAGAGCCGAGCCAGTGCCGAGTCCGAGCCAGACCCGAGCCAGAGCTGAGCCGCGCCAGAGCCGCGCCAGAGCCGAGCCAGAGTCGAGCTAGAACCGAGCCAGAGCCGAGCCAGAGCAGAGCCAGGGCCGAGCCAGAGCCAGAGCTGAGTCAGAGCCGAGCCAGAGCCGAGCCAGGGCCAGAGCCGAGCCAGGGCTGAGCCAAAGCCGAGCCAAAGCCGAGCCAGAAACTCATCAGGGGCAGCAGAGGGCCGAGCCAGAGCCAGACCCAGAGCCGAGCCAGAACCAAGCCAGAGCCGAGCCAGAGCCAAGCCAGCTGGCTCACTTGGATCCAGGCGCCAGACACGAGCCGAGCCAAGGATCTGACGTGACTCTAGATGCCCGTGAACGAGCCAAGCCGAGGATCCGACTTGACTCTAGAGTCTAGACGCCCTTGTACAGGCCGACCCAAGGATCTGACCTGACTCTAAATGCCTCTTTACGAGCCGAGCCAAGGATCTGTTGTGTCTCTAGAAGCCCATGTAGGAGCCGAGCCAAGGATCTGACGTGACTCTAGACGTCTGTGTACGAGCTGAGGATCTGACGTGACTCTAGAGGCCCCTGTACGAGCCGAGCCAATGATCTGACATGACTCTAGGTGCCTGTGCACGAGCCGAGCCAAGGACTGACATGACTCTAGACGCCCCTGTACGAGCCGGGGCAAGGATCTGACGTGACTCTAGGCGCCTGTGCATGAGCCGAGCCAAGGATCTGACATGACTCTAGACGCCCCTGTACGAGCCGAGCCAAGGATCTGACATGTCTCTAGACGTCTGTGTACGAGCCGAGGCTCTGATGTGGCTCTGGATGGCCCAGGCCGAGCCGAGCCAAGGATCCCACGTGACTCTAGACGCCCCTGTACGAGCCGAGCCAAGGATCCAATGTGACTCTAGACGCCCCTGTACGAGCCGAGCCAAGGATCTGACTTGATTCTAGAGTCTAGACGCCCCTGTACAAGCTGAGCCAAGGATTTGACATGGCTCTAGGCGCCCGTGCACGAGCCGAGCCAAGGATCTGACGTGACTCTAGACGCCCCTGTACGAGCCAAGGATCTGACTTGATTCTAGAGTCTAGACGCCCCTGTTCAAGCCGAGCCAAGGATTTGACATGGCTCTAGGCGCCAGTGCACGAGCCGAGCCAAGGATCTGATGGGACTCTAAACGCCCCTGTACGAGCCGAGCCAAGGATCTGACATGGCTCTAGATGCCCCTGTACGAGCTGAGCCAAGGATCTGATGTGACTCTAGACACCCCTGTACGAGCCGAGCCAAGGATCTGACATGGCTCTAGATGCCCCTGTACGAGCTGAGCCAAGGATCTGATGTGACTCTAGACACCCCTGTACGAGCCGAGCCAAGGATCTGATGTGGCTCTAGATGCCCCTGTACGAGCTGAGCCAAGGATCTGATGTGACTCTAGACGTCTGAGTACGAGCCGAGCCAAGGATCTGATGTGGCTCTAGATGCCCCGGGACGAGCCGAGCCAAGGATCCCACGTGACTCTAGACGCCCCCGTACGAGCCGAGCCAAGGATCGGACTTCACTCTAGAATCTAGACACCCCTGTACAAGCCGAGCCTGAAGAACCGGGTTTTAGAACCCAGCGGCGCCAGGGACACGCCCAAAGTCTTCGGGTTCTCCTGTCTTGGCAAACAGAGACACGGAATACTTCTAGGTGGCGTCAGAGATCAAATTTATTAGCTGCAGCTAGTAACAGTAATCTCAGCAATACAACACGGTGTACAACTCAAGAAACTGTTCAAATTTCATAGAGCAAGACATCACCTTTTATACACAATATTCTCATTATAAATGTACACCCACTGCGCAAAATTCTGACCAATAGGACACATTTTCTAACTGAGTATCACATTAACAAAAACCCAATTTACAGTAACCCAACCCAAAAGTTAATTATTAGGACTGTCCCAAATTCAATCTTTGCAAGCCGGACACATTTATAATTGAAAAGCACAACCCATGTAATGTCAGAACATAAACAGTAATAGATGCTGGACAAGATAAAACATGTGCAAGGAAACTAAAGGTTAACGAGGTCCTGAACATTGATTGGCGATCTCAGACAACGATCAGCCAGAGAAATTGGCTACGTGAAGGGTCAGTTTCAGGTGAAGAGGTCAGCGTCCTGCAGTTCACTCACAAGTCAGAGAAGGGCCTATTTAATGCATACATGAACAATGAGGCCCATGCAACTTTGTTCGTTCGGTTACCTCCACGGCCTACGTGAGGGCAACACAAAATGGCGTTATGTACAACCCAAACAAAATGGAGTCCGGTCCCGAAAACCACGGAACCTCAGACCCTCCTTTTGCCATTACGTAGGCAATGACCTAAACTCACGTCAATCTGAATCCAGATCTATATCTATTCTCATCAGGCATCAAGGTGTTGCTGTAACATCATCTTATTATACTTCGCTTCTCTCGGGACTGGTCTTCTCACACAGATTGTAGCACAAAGACTACAAATGGCGGGACCACACTGGATGCATAAGCAACACGAGAAAAGGGTCGCTAAAGTCCTACCAAGGAACATCAGAATCTTCCATCCCCATTTGGACAGCAGTTCCCAAAACCATCCCATCAATGACCAGTTCCCTTCGTCTACATGTATAGACTCAGCGGACTTATGTAACCTCAAGATGGCTTGGTACACTGTCGGGGCGTTATCTGTTATGAAAACGCAGCAACTAGACCCGATCAATTTACATACTCCATCTCTATCTGCAAGTATAATATCTAAAGCAAAGCGATTCTGTAATGTCATAAGGCGATCCGCTTGAAGCTCGGCTGTAATATTGCTAAGAGCACCTGCAGTCTCATTGATAGTGGCCTCGACCACTCTCGTAAGCTGACGAATATTCCTACTATAAGCCATAGGACCCCAAAAGGGCAAGAAACCCTTAAAGAAGTCTCCAACTTCTTGTGCAGCAGTGTCTTTCACATCGATAACACCTCTACCATATCTTGTCTTATGGTAGTTGAAAGCAGCTGTGTATGTAGGGGGAAGCAAAAATGCCACATAACATGTGCCTGAAAAATCAGAAGGCAACCATGTATATGCTCTGTCATAACAAACAAAATACGTACCTTTGGCTGGCACAAACGGTGGAGATTTCTGGGACATATAAACATAGGTGTGAACACACACACTCCTACCAAGCTGAGCTCTCGGATTCTGACCATTACCTTGCAGACAAAAATGACCTCGGTGGGGTACAGTCCAAATAGGAGGAGACCTTTTCTGTCTCTCTTTCTCTGTCAGACTAATACTATATCTCATCTTGTTCCAACCAACATATGCTCGTACTTCATCTTTAGGGATAGCATTATATGCATCAATATCTCTGACCATATCTACTATTCCCTGTATCAAGGCATTATTATTCGCATTGTCTTTGACGGAACGTACAGGAGATGCTTCATTCGCATAGATAAACATTGACTGGAGTGCCCATACTGACCCATTAGGCGAAAAAGGCAAAACCAAATATGGCATTCCCTTATCAGTCGTATGTGGCATAAGACCACACACCCAACAATTCGTGGTATTTACAACTAGCAGATGCTGATGTAACATCTGTATAAACGAATTGTTCACAAATTCTAATCTTCGTGTCTGTTCATGTTCAGGCAACGTATGAAACTCATGTGGGGAAACAGTAGGAAAGGAAAGAGTAGGTTGGGAGGTAGATGCAAGTGTCTGTTGTGATGCATAGAAAATCCAACCCACACCAACCAACGTAATGTTCAAAAGCATAAGAAAACACATTATTAAAAAACATTTGCTATGAACCAATATACACATTTGCACTCTGAAATCAACTCTTTTAACACCCTTGTCGGACTCAAAAGACTGCATCCTCTAACGTGCTGCTCACGGCAATTTTCCTTCTTCACTTAAGTGTGCGTCAAGATCGTACTAACGACCCTAAACCACAGACCTTGTGTCAATATGCGGCTCACCCCTTAAGAACTTAAACCGTGACCCTGCAGCTGAGTCCAGATGGTGACTCGAAAATGAAAAAGTAAAAAAAAAAAGTCTCTTGATCTGACAAGGTGTAATTCACTACATAAAAAAATTCAGTTTATTTGTCCATTTTCAAACGTCCTTTTTCGATCTCAGATTGTAGCGCTCTTTGCCAGGCACAGTCTGATCCTTAAAGAGGAGTTCCGGATTCGAACATCATCATCCTCGCATTCCGAGTACATGTCAAATGTGCATCACTAAAAGGTACGAATCTGGGAACCCTTTCGCATTCCGAGTCAGCTATTCCATCCCTCACCCACTTGTCATACGGTAAGGGCAAAGGGACTTTCTTAGTATGGGTGGCTGTAGGAAGGTGGATACCTGACTATGGTTACCCCAGATTTGTTTGCCTTGTGTTTAGCTGGTTTTCGACTTAGTTGGCCTGGGATCCTGCTAATCAGGGCCCCAGGCTATCTGCTCTCTCTTTAAATGGAATCCATGTACTATAGGTACATAACCAATTTGGTACTGGACACCTTGTCAGCCCCTGTACCATGCACTATAGGTGCCCAGGGCATAGGTGCATCCAAGGCCTACCAGGGGCTGCAGCATATCTTTTGCCACCCCTGGCTGGTACTTAAATCGACACAACTGGCTGTTCCCACAGCTGGGGCAAGGTGGTGTACTCACCCCTTGCTTAGATGTAGTATACCTATGTCTAAACCTATATCTGGACACATCTATACCTATCAGTCACTCCTATGGCAGGCCCTTACAGTCCTGGAGGCAGAGTGCTTGGTGAGATGGTGCTCTAGCATCAGCTGAGCCTGACTGCAGTGTTGGGACCAATTCCCTAATGCTGTTCCAGTGATACTGCCATACCATATACTCTTAAGTGCATTATAATCCTTACAGTTATTGCAACTCTGGTTTGGCTTTATCAAAACATGTCGTGTTTGGTGTCATACACATTGGAATACTATCCCCTTGCCAGTCCTGGTAATGGGGATAGCATCCCACCCTTCTAGGGGGTGAAGGCATGTTACTTACTGAAAACGCGGTTAATCCTAACCAGAGCCCCAGCATCACAAAATGGACGCTGCTGCTACAGACACATGTCTGGCCCCCTGCTGCTGACCGAAACTCGAAAGAGGAGGCTTGATCAAAGGATCTCCTGTCACAGGGAGGTGTCACACCACCCCAGACAGGAGATAGTGGATTGTAGCAGGGAGGGTTGAAAGAAACTAGACACTGCCTGGGGCACACAAGGTGTCACTGGGCAGATTCCAGTCAAACCGGTTCTGGGGCACTCCAGCCCCAGTCTTGGCGGCAAACTGGACAAAGGGGGATAGGGGTGTAACCACCCCCTTCCCAGGTCCCACCCATAGGAGGGACCTAGCAGGTAATCCAGCCCCCAGATTTGGAATATAGGTGGGAGCAGTGCCAATGCACATCAGATTATCCTGACTGAAACTTATGAAATTAAACTCTGGACCCTTCGACATCCTACTCAAGGTAGAAGACTGAAGAATCTCCCTTGTGGTCAAGGAGTGACCACCCTGTGCAAACAGGCACCATCCAGCACCTCAACATTTGCTTTGTTGCAGTTCCCGCCGGAACTCGAGCAACAGAGATCGACAAGAGCCAGCTTTCCTGACTTCCAACAGCCCGATCCACAGTCCATGCAGAGCTGGGACCCGTGGAGGCGACCTGAAGCATGGGAGCGGCCATCTTGAAGTAACTACGAAGCGCTGACCGTGCAGCACCCGAGGCTCCCTAGAAATTGTGCATTGAAGTGTGAGAAGCTCCAGCCCCAAGCAGCTTTTGCACCGAAGCTCACCCCTCTACACTTGACGAGTGCTGCGTGGGGCCCTTCTGCATTTTCCTGTTTGACGCGTTGGTCCGGTCGCTTGCCCGTTGGCTAGTGGCCCCTGAACCGATGAACCTTTGAATTTCAACAGCTGATCTGGTTGCTCCAGATTGGCCCTCGCTCCCCTGAAAAGGAGCACCTGCTCAGACCTTGCTGGTCCGAGTGAAACGCCATATTCGAATCCTGCGTGGGTTGCCCTTGCCAAGGCTTGTTGACTCCGATCCGGAAGTCGACACCGCCGACAGCGAGAACCTTTATGGGACAGCTCGTGATCCACTCCAGGACATCCTCGGTGCCCTAGAGTCCACGTGGCAGCGGAGACAAGGCACCCAACATCGACTTGACTGCGCCCGACATTGCCTGGTTCCTTCCTGGTTCCTTCCTGGTCACTGGCTAGTGACCCAGACTCTGTCCCCTCTGCTTTCAGGTACCCTTCAACTTCGATCCACCCTTGGATCGCACCGGACACTTCTCTCCTGGACGCCTGCAGCATCTTCATCCTCAGGCACCATCGAAGTGCATGACGAAACCCGACACAGGTTGGCACCTGTGCACCCGCGTCCTGTGGGTGAGGTAACTTACTAGCGCCGGTGTTCCCACACTGGCACACACCTCTAGGGCCTAAGTCTAAAGTTTGGTAGTCTTAGTCCAGTCAGAAGACTCCTTTTGCAATAACATTGTAACTTTTACGCACCATTGACTGTACATTGGTGAAAGCCGTGCTTCCCGCACTACACCCGATTCCCGCGGGCTACTCCCGTCCTAACTGCTGTTAGTCCAGTGTAGTCCCAGCGATTCACAAGGCCCTAGGCCTTACCCCCGATCGATTAGTGATTGTTATACCACTTTATTGATATATGGTTTGAGCGGCCACCGGCCTCATCCAAAACGTGCAACTTGTCTATGTTATACTGTGCTTTTATTTAAATGCTTGTGCTTCATTGCTCATAAAGAGTAGTGGGGATTATTCTGAGAATAAATACATATATTTTGATAATATATAACTTGTGTGGTGTCCTTTCATTTGATATTACAGGATTGTATATGGTAAAACAGCTGGCTTCACATGTCCTCTTGAGTTAAGCCTTTAGGCTGCTTAGTCCATGCTACCTCTAGGATAGCTTGTCTTTAAGGTTGACTTACAACCACCACCATAAGGGATTGTTTGGACTGATACAAGGTGCCCACAGAACTGTGGACATCATATACTAGGCCAACTTCTCACAGTGGCATGCACCCAATTCTTTTTACCAGCGACTCTAACAGCAGTCCGAGTTACTAACAAAACCAAATAGGGACCAGTCCATCTCGGCTCCAAATTCTTGGATCGCTGAAAATTCTTCATCAAGATAAAATCACCAGGTTGGATCGTGTGCCCTGGATCTGCAGTAGCTGTCGGCAAACTGTCATAGACCTGTTGGTGGAGAAGACGTAATTTAGAAGTCAAGTCATGTAAGTAATCCACCAACATAGGGTACTCAAGGTCACTGTATTTTTTAGGACGAGGCACACCCCAAACATTCGCTGGACGACCAAAAACTATTTCCTATGGGCTAAGTCCCACACGAGAATACACTGTCGTCCTTGTTGACAAAAGAGCCAACGGCAAGGCATCCGGCCATGTAAGACCAGTGCTCGCTTGAATCTTAGCGAGTTTCAGCTTTAATGTGCCGTTATAGCATTCGAGAAGACCTGCTGACTGGGGGTGATTCGCAGCGTGGAACTTCTGATTTATCCCTAATCCAATACACACTTTCTTCATGACTCGACCCAGAAATTCACTCCCATTGTCCGACCATACAATTCTCGGCAAACCAAATCTAGGGAAATACTCTTTGGGCAAAACCTTAGCTGTAGGCAAGGCAGTATTATCCTTTAGGGGGTAAGCCTCTATCCATCTGGAAAAGGCGCAAACAACCACAAGGACATACTTCAGATTGTTGCATCTCTCCATGTGAATGTAATCTAGCTGTATCACTTCAAATGGATACGTCGGAGGAGCAAAATGACCAGCTGGAGTTGGAGTTCCCTTGCCAGGATTATACTTCAGACAAATCATGCAATGCTTCACCATATTCTTAGCACATTTCAGAATTTCAGCATTCTGCCATACTGGAGCCAACAACTTGCATGTTCCCTTCGAACTAATGTGAGCCATTCCATGAGCCATAGTAACCACTGGGAGCACATACGCATCAGGCAACAACCATCGCTGGTGTTCTGACAACTCAACCCAACAACCCGTCGAATCCAGCATACCCGTACTCTCTCTCCATGTACTCACTTCTTTTTCCATAGCTTCAGCCTGAATCATCTTCACACTTTCTATTGTGTCTTCACACATTCCACTTTCCACAACCCATCTTGCAGGACCTGCCACATACATACGGCTCATCATGTCTCTCGCCGTTTCCTTCGCAACTTCATCCGCAAACGCATTCCCTCGACCTACATCGTCCACAACTTTCTTATGCGCACTACACTTCACAATTGCAATCTGCTTTGGGAGAGCAAGAGATTCCAAAAGTTCATTCACTAACTGCCCATGCTGAATTTTTGTGCCATGGGAAGTAAGGAATCCTCTTTCTCTCCACAAACGTCCAAAACTATGGGCAACACCAAACGCATACTGGCTATCAGTATAAACATTCACTCGCTTTCCCTCTGACAATACACACGCTCGTGTCAATGCAATCAACTCTGCTGCTTGCGCAGAATTCTGTGCTATGCGTGCTGTCTCAACAACTGTATGTAAAGTTGTGACGGCATATGCTGCAGTCGTTTCACCATTCGGAAGCTTGAAACACGAACCATCTACCCATAAAGTACCATCAACATTCTCAAGAGGAGTATCTTTTAGGTCAACTCTAGCTTTCGTTTCTTCCTCTGTACGAAGAAAACAATCATGCTGTTCTTGAGCATCTGACTCTACAGAAATCGGCAACAACGTAGCTGGATTCAACACATTGCATCTTTTAATGTGCACATGGCTAGCCAAAAGAGTCAGCTCATAACCTGACAGACGTGCACTAGTAAGGTGCTGTGTCTTGGTCCTGTTCAATAAGGTATCCACTGCATGTGGGACCATCACAATCAACGTATTATCCAATACCAAACCAGCAGACTGTCTGATAGAAACAGCCGCTGCCGCTGTAGCTCTCAAACAGCTCGGCAACGCTTTAGCTACCGGATCTAACGTCGCTGAAAAATACGCACATGGGCGTTGCTTGTCTCCGAATCTCTGTGTCAATACTGACAATGCACAACCTTCTCTCTCGTGTACATACAACGTGAAAGGTTTACTGTAGTCAGGAGTACCCAATACCGGAGCCGAACACAATGCATCACGTAATTCAGAAAAACTTTTCTGACACTAATCAGACCAAGGGAGAGGATGCGGAGTATCTTTAAGAGTCAGCGCCAACAGAGGTTTCGCTAGCAGGGAAAAATTAGGGATCCATTGTCTATAATACGAGGTGATACCTAAGAATTCACACACTTCTCTCTGTGTGGATGGTACACTCATTTGCGCAATCGTTTGAATTCGTTCTGGGGTCAACCTTCTTCCCTCCTTCGACAAGAGATGACCTAAGTAGGTTACTTCTTGGTAGCAATACTGTAACTTGGAAGGTGACACTTTATGATGAAGGTCAGACAAATGTTGTAACAAAGAAAAAGTAGCCTCTTTACAAATCTTTTTGTCATCAGCGGCAACCAACAGATCATCAACGTACTGGATAAGAGTAGCACCAGTAGGCAACACAAAGCTATCAAGCTGAGTTTTCAATGCCTGACTATAGATGGAGGGACTTTCACAATAACCTTGGGGAGCTCTCTTAAACCGGAAGCTTTGTCCTCCTAAAGAGAAGCCAAAAATATCCCTACTCCAGGCCTGCCCTACTCTCCTCAGCAATCGGAATGCTAAAGAAAGCATTCTTCAGGTCAATAACAGAAAACCAGGCTGCCGAAGCAGGAATCAGAGTCAACAAAGCAGTGATATCAGGGACAACAGGAAACTGTGGCACAACAATCTTATTCACTTCTCGAAGATCGATCACAAACCGATACACAGGTGGCTGAGAAGCATCAGTACGCTAAAGGACAGGCAGAACAGGACTGTTACACACATTACCTCTCGTTTCCTCAACGACACCCTTCTCAACCAGATCATAGACATCCGCTAATAGAGCTCTCTCGCCATCACTAGATATTTTATACTGCGGAATACGAGGTAGCCTAGCATTCGATTTGAGGGTGACAACATAAGGTGGAATCTACAAAAGACCAACATCATTAGGACCTGTAGCCCAAAGTGTATCAGGAAGAGAACGCAATTCCAGCGGAAGACAATCTTTAGACACATACATCGGAGAAATCACTTTCTTACCTAGGGTAAGATGTACTCCCGAAGGAGAACAATGTAATGTCGCATACAATCTTTTCAGCAAGTCCAAACCCAACAGATTCTCATTACAACCAGTCGTCAAAATAAGAGGAGCTTCCAATTCACAAGGGCCAATAGAAAGGAGCAAAGGATTAGAAATCGGGTTACAAACTGGGGCGCCTGAAAATCCTACAGAAACATTGGTCAAGCCAGACAAAGGTACGCCAGGAAGTTTAGAGTGCATAATAGAACTCTTTGTCGCACCAGTATCCAAAAGAAAAGGTTCTGTCACACCTGATGTAGTCACTTCAACATAAGGTCCACTCTGGTCTACTGGAACTGACACTACTCCCTCTCTTTGCCCATGGCTGTCCTAACTATCATTATAACCAGCACTCTCACTCCTGACATAATAATCATCAACATAGTACTGTGCAGACTGACCACTCGGAACATTCTGTCTGTCAAAATAATTCGCAGAATTCTGAAGGGAAGAGGAACGCTCATTCTGGGGTAACACACCACGTCCCCTACCCCTAGGAGCTTGCTGGAAACCACCACGACCTCTCTGACCAGATACGCCATTCGCACGCTGTAACAAAGCCGGGCAACTATTCTTAAAATGACCTTCCTCTCTGCAATAAGCACATTGATTAGGACCAGGAAAGAATCGCGGAGCATAAGGCTCAGGTTTCTGTAACAATCTCTGAAACTGTGGAGGTTGCTGAAACTGAGGCTGATTCTGACGAGGCGGATAAGCTTGCTGCAAAAGAACCTTCGTCTTTAAATCTTTCGTTTTCTTCTCTGCTTTATCCTTCTCATCTTTATCCCTATTCTCATAATATTGTGCAGTAGCCAATATCTGGGCCGATGAAGAAACAGCCCATGAACTCTCAGAGTCCTTTAACTTATTGGAAAGTTCGGGAAGCAAATTAAAGACAAATTTGTCCACGAACAACCTTTGGCCACCTTCCGTACTCATGTCCTGACCATTATGATCGATAAACGTTTCTTCAAACCTCGTGAAGAAATCAGACACACTCTTGTCTTTCTTTTGTTTGCATGCTGCTAACTTGTCCCAATTCACTCGTAAAGCAGGCATCATAGTTTTCATTAGATTAATAATCCTACCTGGTAATTCTGCAACTAAAGGCTCAGGTTTGGCACCTCCAACCTGTCGACCATCTGCAGCAACAATATTAGCCCACGTATCTCCTAATTCTGCCGCATGATTCTCATGACGAATCTTTGCCCACAAAGGTTGAGGAACTACATTACCCATTAACATATCTATGTCAGCTAAATTCATAATACACGCTTCAACTGTCTGGGACAACTCCTTGTAATAACCAGCAGGATTCTTACGAGGGTCAGGTAAGGTCTGCTTAAGAGCCAAGACCTCTGCTCTCTTCCAAGGGACATGTACCCATACGCGCTGAAAATGTGCCGGTACACTCTGAATACCCTGATTAACATTAGCAACAACTGCCTCTCTCCATACAGGAGGAACCTCTCTCATAGGATACTGCTTCACTTTCCTCCTAACAGAAGGATCAGGTTCGTACAATGGCTGAGACGGGAGTCTAGATCTGAAAGCAAGTATCATCTCT